>NC_139395.1:101660000-102357500 GCF_054392235.1 Sus scrofa | reverse complement strand
ATTTATATCAGAGAGTGTTTCGCTTATGTTTTCCTCTAAGAGTTTTATGGTATCTGGTCTTATATCTAGGTCTTGAATCCATTTGGAGTTTATTTTTGTGTATGGTGTTAGGGAGTGTTCTAATTTCATTCTTCTCCATGTGGCTGTCCCGTTTTCCCAGCACCACTTATTGAACCAGCTGTCCTTTCTCCATTGTATATTCTTGCCTCCTTTGCCATAGATGAGTTGGCTGTAGGTGCGTGGGTTTAATTCTGGGCTTTCTATTCTGTTCCACTGATCTATATTTCTGACTTTGTGCCAGTACCATACAGTTTTGATGATTGTTGCTTTGTAGTATAGACTGAAGTCCGGGAGCCTGATTCCTCTGGCTCCATTTTTCTTTTTCAGGATGTCTTTGGCTATTCTGGGTCTTTTGTGCTTCCAAACAAACTTTAACATATTTTCTTAAAGTTCTGTGAGAAATGTCCTTGGTAGTTTGATAGGGATTGCATTGAATCTGTAGATTGCCTTGGGTAGTATAGTCATTTTGATAATATTAACTCTTCCAATCCACAAGCATGGTATATCTTTCCATCTATTTGTGTCCTCTTTGATTTCTTTCATCAGTGTCTTATAGTTTTCAGAGTACAGGTCTTTTGTCTCTTTAGGTAGGTGTACTCCTAGGTATTTTACTCTTTTGGATGCAGTGGTAAATGGGATTGCTTCCCTAATTTCTCTTTCTGCTTTTTCATTGTTAGTGTATAGAAATGCCATCGATTTCTGTGTATTAATTTTGTATCCTGTGACTTTGCCAAATTCGTGGATGAGCTTTAACAGTTTTCTGGTAGAGCCTTTAGGATTCTCTAGGTATAGTATTATCTAATCTGCAAATAGTGATAGTTTTACTTCTGCCTTTCTAATTTGGATTCCTTTTATTTCTTTTACTTCTCTGATTGCTGTGGCTAGGACTTCCAAAACTATGTTGAAGAGTAGTGATGAGAGTGGACATCCTTGTCTTGTTCCTGATCTCAGTGGGAATTCTTTCAGCTTTTCACCATTGAGAATGATGTTCGCTGTGGGTTTGTCATATATGGCCTTGATTATGTTGAGGTTGGTTCCCGCAATGCCCACTTTCTGAAGGGTTTTTATCAGAAATGGGTGTTGGATTTTGTCAAAGGCTTTTTCTGTGTCTATTGAGAGGATCATATGGTTTTTATTCTTCAGTTTGCTAATGTGGTGTATCACACTGTTGGATTTGTGGATATTGAAGAACCCTTGCATTCCTTTAATAAATCCCTCTTGATCATGATGTACAATCCCTTTAATGTATTGTTGGATGCAGTTTGCTAGTATTTTGTTGAGGATTTTTGCATCGATGTTCATCAGTGAAACTGGCCTGTAGTTTCCTCTTTTTGTGGTATCTTTTTCTGGTTTTGGCATCAGGGTGATGGTGGCCTCATAGAATGAGTTTGGGAGTATCCCTTCCTCTGCAATTTTTTGAAACATTTTCAGAAGGAGAGGTGTTAGCTCTTCTCTAAATGTTTGATAGAATTGGCCTGTGAAGCCATCTGGTCCTTGACTTTTGTTTGTTGGAAGTTTTTTAATCACAGTTTCAATTTCAGTTCTTGTGATTGATCCATTCATCTTTTCTATTTCATCTTGGTTTAGTCTTGGAAGGTTCTACTTTCCTAAGAATTTGTCCATTTCTTCTAAGTTTTCCATTTTATTGGCGTATAGTTGCATATAGTAGTCTCTTGTGATTCTTTGTATTTCTGTGTTATCCATTGTTACTTCTCCTTTTTCATTTCTAATTTTCTTCAGTGGTTTTCTTTATATTTTTTTCAAGAAATCCTACCATTTTTCCAAGTTCCACAAGTTATAAATTTATATCGTTTTCAGAAGTTCTATCCCTTCCCTTAGTTTTTCCCTTTTTTCAGTAAATCCTTACTGTGCTGATTATTTTAAGTAGGAATTCTACCATCACCTCTGCCTCCACCTAATCCCTTTTCCCCTCATGCCTGCCTCAGCCATTCACCAAATTCTGACATTTCTCTTTGTTGCATTGCATTTGTCCCCATTCTTTACAATTCCTAGTAGATGGTATTGATCCAGGCTCTTGCTATCTAATGCCAAACTTATTGCAAATTCCTTCTCCCTTATCTCCCCCCCCCTTTTTTAGAAACCTATGTAAGACCCCAAGATTTAACTGAACACTATTTTCCACCTCATGCAACTTTGCTGCTCAAAGACTTGCAGTACTTTCTCATCGCCTTTGGTGTTTCCTGTGTGAAACACTCATTCCAAAAGTTTCTTTTAAGGAATAAAAATTCTATAGGAGAAAACTCAAAACAACAGTTTTAGATAAGCTACCTCAAAGAGAATATCAATGCCTATTAGTATATTAAAGTTCTATTGATAACATTTGACTCTGATTTTCTCAAGATTTTCTGCCCAAGGAACGTTTTCTTTGAGTAAATCACATTTAATATCTAAAAATGAATATTCTGTAGAACACAACTTGGAAAATGCTGGCCTATTGGCTAAGAGCTAAATACCAGGCATACAAAAATCATAATGGAATACAGTTAATATTTATCAAGTCACTGAAAAGTCAGTGAAAATCAGTTTATAAAAAACATCTAACCTGGTCTCTGGGACTCCAGAGTCACTGCTGTTTATTTCTATATCATATGGTTTCCAAAACAGGTGAAGTTTCTCTCCACTCTGCCTCTACCACCCCCTCTCTAACCTCACCTTGCTGTGGGCCTTCTACTCTAATTGGGCTGGTTTAATCTATATAATCCTCTTTCCCACCTTTTGAAAATCTCTCCATCACCTTTCTTTCCAAGTAAATTCCTTTTTCATCATGGTCAAAATAATTTCTTATTCTTTCTCAAGGGTAGTAGCAGGCCATAGTATCCTGACCTAAATCTGTTTTATCCAAATCCCCATGAATATTTACCATTATGCCATTCATTTGTACTAGATTATTAAAAATAATCAGCAAAATCAAGACACCCTTAGTTCTTTCCTCAGTGAAATTATAATCTTGTGAAATGGGACTATATTTTATATTGGAATGTATGAATAAATAAGTGAACACTGAGCAAAATTTGTAAAGATGTATAGAAGAATTAGCTTTATACATCTCAAATAGGAAATGAAACAATTTTTCTTCTAAAAAGCAATGATACAATTTTATTATACACATATACAGCATCATTAAAAGTTCTAAAAACTAGAGTGATATTTAGAGTAAAATAGAAAAATTTCCTTTTCTCATTTACCTGTCAGCCCTATCCAACTTTAACCTCGTTTTCTAGAGTTAATTTCTATTAGGTTTGTCCAATATCTTTTCAATCCTTTATCTAGCCATTTACTTACATTTCTATCTAAACCTAGAGCCTCCAAATCCTATGGCACCTCTAAACATAGAGCCCCTAAATCCTATACATTGTATTATATTCATAAAATAATTATCTGATTCTAGATGACCTAAGAATATTAGAACTCTTTATTATTTAAGGGGCAATGTGAATGTTGTACATATTTCTTCAAATAAACCAACATACTTCCTAAAAAACCCTATAGACATGTTTCCCTCTTTCTAGAGTTCTCCACTGAACTCCCTGACAAAAATCCTAGCCCTCATCTTGCTCTTTGCTTCCCCTAATTTATCCTCTCCCATCTTGCCTTCTTCTCTTCCCCCCTACAGTCATCTTTGAAGGCACTTCTGCTCCCCAAGTTACCACTCAGACTTTGCCTGCCAGATTCTGAGGGAGTGGGTTGATTCCTGCTCTTATGCTTTTCTCTTCAGAATCAGATCATTACAATTAAATCTGCTTTTAAATTCTTCAAATTTACAGGAATAAAGCCTTTTACTGTATTCAATTCTAGACTTTAAACTCAACTCTGTTTCACTCATTTTCTTTGAACCTCTTGATTTATTGTGTTCTTTTTTTTTCTTCTGTTCACATTGCCAAATTTCTTTTGTAGGTCTTAAAATACTTAGTTTTAATGATCAATTCTAATGTTTTTGGTCAGTTTCTGTTCTCACTGATTTTTTTTTCTTCCTTTACTCTTATCAACAGTTTCTTTTGCTTTTTTTAACTCTTGCTTCTTTATTTTCTTCTTCATAATATAAGCATTTTGGCCATAAAAAATAATTTGAATATTGCAATGGCTCCTTAAATTCAACATATTTGAATGATATTGTCATTGCCATTCATAATTCATTTAATTTTAGTTTTAATTTTCAATGAAAATGTTTTTACACGGATTGTGTGACTTTTCATTTTTTGAAATTTGTCAAGTCTATGTGAAAAGAATACGTTCAATAGATATTCTAAAATTTCCCTATTAAAGTAAATATGAAATTTAGATTATAAAAGTTTTCAATTTTTTTATGAACATATTTTTCTAATAGAATACATTTACCATGTAACTCAATTTTATTTAAGATGTATTATGGATGTGAATACATGCAGAATTTCTTATTTAACTAAAATGAAAAGTTTTAAAAAGTTAGGAAAAAAATCTGAGTGTCAGTGATCAAACAAATCAGGAATTTTTAATTCAGGGCCTATGAACTCCATGAGCAGATGTAAAATTCTTAAAAATACATATTTTTTTATTGTATATACAAAGTTATCACTTTCCTTCATTACATATTATTCCTGTTTTTTCTGCAACAGAATACAAGGTTTTCATAACATTCTCAAATGTCTCGAACTTTGAAAATGTAAAACTTTAAGAGGGGTCTAGAAAAATATTTTGTAGTATATATTCCATGTATCTCTAGTCTAACAGTATACTATTTTTTTCTATAATCTTGAACAGTAATAAAATGTTTCTCATATAATTCTGGTACTAAAGATAGATGAGTTCAGTTCTTCAAAAATCCCATCTAGTTTACTCCTCTTCTAAATCATATTATTCCTAAGCCTAATTTAAAGGGACCCATGCTCATTAACCATTCTAAAAATTTAAAAGGCTCATTGTCTTAAAGGATTTAACCTAATCCATTCAAAAAGCATTTAGAACTCACTTGTTTAACTCTTTCTTAGCCATTGAATTGAACTGGTTTTGTGTTGGTGGCATCTCCAGAACAGGCCTCTATTGACTGTCTTTGCCCTCTTGAGCAGAGATTTTCTAAGTTCTTCATATGAGTAATTTCAAATTGGTATACAGGATATGCTAAATATTATGAAATTCTGGGTCTTCAAAACAAAAGTAATCACCTAGACGGGTTAAAAGTAAAGAATGGAAGAATGGTTATAACATGCAAACACTCTTTAAAGAAAAGCTGGGATATTTTATTGACAGTCCATAAAGTAGACTTTGAGCAAAGAAAATTAGCAGCAATAAAGAGATACTATATAATCACAAAAAAGCCCATTCAGTAAGAAGATGTAACAATGCTTAATTCACATTGTTACATTGTCACATTTATCTAACAGAGCTCGTAAATACATTAAACAAAAATTCACGGAAGTGGAAGGGAAATAATTCCATAACTATAGTTTTGAGACTTCCTATAAAAATGATTTTTATTTTTTCCATTATAGCTGGTTTACAGTGTTCTGTCAATTTGCTACTGTACAGCATGGTGACCCAGTTACATATACATGTATACATTTTTTTTTTCTCAGATTAGCATCCTCCATCATAAGTGACTAGACATAGTCGCCAGTGATACATAGCAGGATCTCATTGTGTATCCATTCCAAAGGCAGTAGTCTGCATCTATTAATCCCAAACTCCCAATCCATCCCATTCCTTCCCCCTCCCCCTTGGCAACCACAAGTCTGTTCTCTAAATCCATGATTTTCTTTTCTGTGGAAAGGTTCATTCATGCCATATAGTAGATTGCCATAGATTAGATTAGATTTCTGACTTCACTCAGTATGAGAGTTTCTATTTCCATCCATGTTGCTTCAAATGACATTATTTTGTTCTTTTTTATGGCTGAGTAGTATTCCATTGTGTATATACACCATATCTTCCTAGTCCATTCATCTGTTGATGGACATGTGGGTTGTTTCCTTGTCTTGGTTATTGTGAATAGTGTTACAATGAACATGCAGGTGCATGTATCTTTTTCATGGAAAGTTTTGTCCAGATATATGCCCAAGTGTGGGATTGCTGAGTCATATGGTAGTTCTATGTATAGTTTTCTAAGGTACTCCCTACTGTTCTTCACAGTGGTTGTACCAGCTTACATTCCCACCAACAGCGCAGGAGGGTTTCCTTTCCTCCACACCCCCTCCAGGCATTTGTTATTTGTATTAATGATGGCCATTCTGCCTGGTGTGAGGTGGTATCTTGTGGTAGTTCTGATTTGCATTTCTCTAATCAGTGATGTAGAGCATTTTTTCATGTCTTTGGCAGTTTCCATTGTGATGCGGCGGAAACGAATTTTATTAGGAGCCATGAGGTTGCAGGTTTGATTCCTGGCCTTGCTCAGTGGGTTAAAGATAGGGTGTTGTGGTGAGCTGTGGTGTAGGTCACAGACGTGGCTCAGATCCTGCGTGGCTGTGTGTAGGCTGGCAGCTGTAGCTCCAATAGACCCCTAGCCTGGGAACCTCCAAATGCTGAGGGTTTGGCCCTAAAAAGAAAAAAAAAAAGATAAAAAAGAAAAAACAAAGAAAAAAAGAATGTTAGGAGTACAATACTCCTCTTTTAGACAGAAAGTCAAGTACTGAGAAATGAACACCATCTTTAACCAGTTGCAAACTGCATCTACCTGACATTTGTAGAACAATCCACCTAGCCATAGCAGAAGAGGCATTCTCTTTCTCTCTCCTTTAACAAAAGTATAACCTTGCTTTTCATTCCAGCTTTGAGGTATAATTGATGAGTAAAACTATATATGTATATTTAAGGTACACAACTTGATTTGATATACATTATAAAATGATCATCACAACTGAGCTAACATAAAATGATCATCACAACTGAGCTAACATATATATCACCTCACATAATTACTGTTTTGTGTGTGTTTGGGGCAGGGGGTGTGAGCCCTTCCTTAAGATCTACCCTCTTAGCAAACTTCAGATATTTACAAAATAGTGTTGATAACCATAGTCAACTTGTAATTAGATCTCCAGGAGTTATACATCTTGTGTAACTGAAACTCTGTGCCTTTGGACAACATTTCTCCATTTCCCCTTCCCTTAATTCCCTGGCAACTACCATTCTGCTCTCTGCTTCCATGAATTTGACTATTTTAGAGAATATGGATTATTTTTAAGTGTACACGTATACTCACTAATATAGACCATATCCTAAACTATAAAAGAAACTTTAAAAGTTTTCAAAATTGAATCAATATGTCCTCTGAACATATAGGCTTATGCTAGAAACCAGCAAGAGAAAGATAACAGGAAAATGTCCAAATACTTTAAAATTGAATAATATATACTACGAAAATACAGACATAAGTTAACCAATATTAAGAATGTGAAGAGAGTTATATCTATAGACTTAATAGACAGTGAAAGGATACTGAAGGAATATTACAAATAACTCTAGATGAATAAACCTGACAAGGCAGATGAAATCTAATTCCTTAAAAATCACAAACTACCAAAACTCACCCAAGATGAAATATATAATGTAGACAGTCCTATGATAATGAAATAAATTGTATTTATAGTTAAGATTTCCTCATTGAAAAGTTTTTCAGGTTTAGATGTTTTAATTAGCAATTCTACCAAACATTTAAAGAAGAAATATCAATTCTATACAATGTCTCACAGAAACCAGAAGAGTTGAGAAACAGTTTACAACTCATTTTATAAAGCCAGTCTCACCCTGATATCAAGAAGAAAAGAAAATTAGATATCACTTACGAACATAGACAAAATCCTAGTCCAGCCAAAAATGTTTATATAAATTATGTCTCTAGAGTTTATTCCAGGAATGCAAGGCCAATTGAGTATTCATAATGTAATCTACCAAAATAACAAAAACAAATTACCTTATTATACCAACTGATCACTAAAAAGTATATAGAAAACTCACTCATGAAAATAATTTTCCACCATATTAGGAATATAAGGAACTTTCTCAATGTGATAAAAAAGACATTTATAAAAAATTTACATCTAACATCATACTTAATGGTAAAAAACAAAATGCTCCCCCTTTAGATGTCCACTTTCACTCAAAGTCTGAAAAATGCAAAAAAGTGAGAAAGCTCAAGCAAATTGGGAAAAAAAACAAATACAAAACTATTCTTATTTGTAGACACTTTGATTGCTAAGTAGAAAATTCCAAGTAATCCCATAAAAAACATCTCCTAGAACTAAACATATTCATTTAGCTTTCTGGTTAAAAATCAATCATACCCTTGACAACTTGTAATGGACTATTGGAAACAAGAGTTGTCATTTATAATAGTCCTTCACCCCCCCACCCCAATAAAATACTTAGAAACAAATGTATTAAAAAAACATGTGCTGGACCTAAATGTTGAAAATTATAAGAGGTTGGTAGGGAAAAAAGACAAGTAAATGAATATGTACTGTGTTGATGACTTGGATAACTCAGTAATGATGTTACTTCTCAGGTTAATCTATAGGTTGAATGCAAACAAAATGTTAAGGTTTTTTTTTGATATAAACAAGCTGATTATAAAAATTTATTTGAAAAAGTAAAGGAGCTATATCTGAAACAATTGAAAAACAAAAAATTGGGGGGTTCCTCTCATGGCTCAGTGGTTAACAAATCCGACTAGGAACCATGAGGTTGCAGGTTCGATCCCTGGCCTTTCTCAGTGGCTTAAGGATCCGGTATTGCTGTGAGCTGTGGTGTAGGTTGCAGATGTGGCTCGGATCCCACATTGCTGCGGCTCTGGCATAGGCTGGCAGCTACAGCTCCAATTTGACCCCTAGCCTGGGAACCTCCATATGCTGTGGATGTGGCCGTAGAAAAGGCAAAAAGACCAAAAAAAAAAAAAAAATTGTGCAAATCACACTGTCCAGACTTATTGTAAAGCTATAGTGATTAAGACAGTGTGGTGTTGGTAAAGGAATAGACACATAGATCCATACTACGGAAGAGTCCAGAAATAGGCCCAACCAAACATGGCCAATCAATATTTTGAAAATAGGCAAATCAAGTATTTTCAACAAATGATGTTGAAACAATGGGGCCTCCATGTGCAATAAAATAAATGAACTTTGACCTAAACCTCATATCTAACACAAAAATTGATTCAAAATGGATTATAGCTCTAAATGTGAAATGTAAAACCGTGAAACTTCAAGAAACCATCGTGGAAATCATGGAATGGGCTTAGGCAAAAAAATGCTTGGAAATGATACCAAAAGCATGATTTAAAAAAAAATTTGGTAACTTCATCAAAATGAAAAATTTTTATTCCATGAACGACTTTGTTAGGACAATGAAAAGGCAAGCTACAGACTGGGAGAAAATATTTTCAAATCACATATGATAGAGGCCCTATGTCCAGAATATACAAAGGTCTTTCAAAATTCATCAGTAAGAAATTGAACAACCCAATTAAAAAATGGCAACTTAATTCAAACATGTCCCCAAAGAGACGTGGAAAGCAAATAAACACATGAAAAATATTCAACATCATCAGTCATTAGAAAAATACAAATTAAAATAGATAACATGTGCATATTATAATGGTTACATTTTTTAGAGACCAGCAAGGATGCAGAGCTGTGAGAACTATTATACACTGATAGTAAGAATGCAACATAGTGTACCCACACTGGAAAATAGTTCAGCAGTTTTTTTTTATACTGATAAACTCGTACTTACTCTATGACCTAGCAGTTCCATGTTTACCCTAGAGGAACAGAAACTTATGTTCACATGTGAACCTATGAGTGAATGTTTATAGCAACTGCGTTCAGAGTCGCAGAAGCTGGAAACAAGATGAATAGCCTGAGTGAGTGATGTATAAACCGTCCTACATCCATACAATGGAATATGACGTAGCTACAAAATGAATAAGCAGTTGATATCTGCAATAACTTAGATGACTCAAACAGGTATTTTTCTGAGTAAGGAGTCTAGTAATAAAAAGTTACAGGATTCCGTTTCTATGACATTCTTAAAAAGACAAAATTATAGTGACAGAGAACAAATCAGTGGTTGCCAGGTGTTGAGGCTAAGGCCAGAGTGTGACTACAATGAGGTAGCAGAACAGAGTTTTGGGGAGTGATGGGATGTTCCACATTCTGATGATGGCAGTGGTTGTACAAATCTAAATACATGGTAAAATTCATAGAATCACACATGCTCATGTTTTTACTGTAAATTTAAAAATATGTAATGAAAGCTTTGGAATATAATTTCTTCTCTTTCAGATAGTGTATCTTTAATTCATATAACATAGCCTTGACATATATATTTTAAGAAAAATCAATATAGTATCAATCCAACTGTTGGGGAACTTGGAGATCAACTTTCATTTGGTACAGTATTTTTAATTCACCATAAATATCATATGTGCTCTAGAAAAATGTTAACAGAATATCAATAAAGTACAATTCTACATTCTAGCCAACATTTCCACTAGCTAGACACGAGTTTGACCACAACTTATTTTACCTCTTTCCATGTTTTACCATTTTTCTTTTTTTCTTTTTGTCTTTTTAGGGCCTCCCCCGCGGCATAAGGAGATGCCCAGGCTAGGGGTTGAATCTGAGCTGTAGCTGCTGATCTACACCACAGTTACAGCAACAGGGGATCCAAGCTCCATCTGTGACCTAAACCATAGTTCATGGCAACACCAGATCCTTAACCCAATGAGAGAGGCCAGGAATCAAATCCGTGGCCTCATGGATACTAGTCGGGTTCGTTACCACTGAGCCACGATAGGAACTCCCTATTTTACTACTTTTAAAGAGGACATGATCTCCTTTTTGAAGTACATGATCTCTTTTTTGTCCTACCATTTAAAAGCCAACATTCATTTTCATCCTAACAACTAAAATCTGACTTCAAAATGGAAATAGTGCTTGTCAGTGTTTTTCCATCATGAAATCCTTATGGGTTTTTCATTTTCCAAACCTTCTCAAGTGGCTTTTATTAAGAAGTGATATAACATATCTAGAGAACATAGGACATCTTTTTTTAAAAAGTCCCATTGTTTGGTAATCAGCACACTGCTCCACAGGCAATTGCATTAAGGAATGATATTTGTTGATGAGAATCATAGGCAAAAAACTTGGGGGAAAAAATCAACAGTCAAGAAATAGGGATTGTATATACCGAGGGCTCTTTGAGAGGAAGTGTGATTCATGTGGCCAGGAAAATTGATCCAACATTAAAGAGATATGCATATATACTTATGTATCTACTTAAATAGACATATGTAGTTAGGGCTTCTACTTTCAAGTTTACCACAATCTCTGTGCTACTATTTTAAGCCAGGTGCAGAATTAAGCATTTATGATTCCTGCCTGGCCTCTGTATAGGCATTTTTTTTTTTTTTTTTTTTGGTCTTTTCTAGGGCCACTCCCACGGCATATGGAGGTTCCCAAGCTAGGGCTCCAATCAGAGCTGTAGCCACTGGCCTACGCCGGAGCCACAATGTATAGGCATTTGAGTTTACAAATACTGAAACGTTCCCTTATGTCGTGGAGATATTCTGTGGGTTATTAGGAAAATAAGCAAATTTTTTTATTATAAAGCATTGAATTCTTTAAGAATACTGGGAAATTAATATCATTCCTTTTCCCTGAAAACATCATTATTTTTAACCTAGTGGCATTTTGAACTATATGAAAAATGACATTTCCCTTTTCAGTTTGATCAGCAGAAGGCTTTGAGTAAAATTTGTGGCCTATATTATGTGGCCTATATTTTTGTTTTAGCTAAAACTCTTGATCCTGCCCTGGTCTTTTTCTTTCTAATATTTTTTTCTCTGAATTTTATACATCCTTATATTATTTTTGTGAATTTGTTAGTATACCCTATTTGGGAAGATAATTTTCTTTATAAAAGGCTGAAAGAATACTTGCCAAATGGTAAAAATAACTTTGTGTATTAGAGGAGATGGGGTTACAGGTGATTTATATTTCCATTCTTCAAATTAATTTTCCTTATCTCTTTTAGGTAGGAAGAAGAAGATCAGATAATTAAATTTTTGGAATGAGGGAACTACAGATAAATGAGCAATTACATTTACTTCATCTGTGTTATTATTTTTACACAGTTCTTGTGTTAAAATGTGCTTGGATCATGTAGCATTACTTAACAGATGTATTTACTTTCAGGCAAAGATCATTGTGAAGTGTAGGCTTACTACTCTGACCCTCCTTATTGATGAAACAACTCCATTGGCAAAAGCTTAGCATAATTGATTTTTCTCTAACTTCTTTTTTTGAGAGTAGGAGCACTGATAAGACTCATTCCTAGCTCCCTACTTGGGCTGGCCCAAATGCAATTTCATAATGTTAAAAGTCTCTATTACTGACCATGGTTTAATCCTGGCTTCCTGTTAGTCTTGCTCTTTCCTTTTGTCTCTTCTTATTAACACAAGTTAATATTGAGCCCAAGTTAATATTGAGCCCAAATTCCCTCTTCTTTCCCCATACTTCCTCAACCAAAATAGGATTCTCTCAACTCTTTGTTCAACTAATTTTATGAGTGCTTTTCTGTCCTCATTGACTTAAAAAGCCCATTAAATAAATATTAGAGGCAATTGGAAAATAAAATTAGATTTCCCTGTAATATACCAAAATAAATTTTGGAGAGATTCTAAGTAAATATCAAACATATTGCAAGAGGAAGAACATGTGGGTGAATAACAGATTTCTGGGTAAGGTTGGAGTTTCTTTCTTTTTTTTTTTTTTTTTTTGTCTTTTTTGTCTTTTGTTGTTGTTGTTGCTATTTCTTGGGCCGCTCCCGCGGCATGTGGAGGTTGAATCGGAGCTGTAGCCACCGGCCTACGCCAGAGGCACAGCAACGCAGGATCCAAGCCGAGTCTGCAACCTACACCACAGCTCACGGCAACGCCGGATCCGGATCGTTAACCCACTGAGCAAGGGCAGGGACCAAACCCGCAACCTCATGGTTCCTAGTCGGATTCGTTAACCACTGCGCCACGACGGGAACTCCCAGGTTGGAGTTTCTAAGCATAGAATAATGGATGAAACTATCAAAAAATAATAGTTTTGACAATATGCATATCACAGGCTATATATAGGAAAAAAATACATATGTTCAAGTTCCACTATGGATTGGATATTGCAGACAGAAGCCAGAAATTCCTGCTATATTGCAACAGGATCTGTGGCGTCTTGGGAATTCTGGGTTGCAAGTTCGATCCCCAGCCCTGAACAGTGGGTTAAGGATCCAGAGTTGCTGCAGCTGTGGATTAGATCGCAATAACAGCTGGGATCTGATCCCTGGCCCTCGAACTCCATGTGCCATAAGGCAACCAAAAACAAACAAACAAAAAGAGGCCAGTGGTGAAAGCTGTAGGAATTTAAAAACATGCCTTGTTTTAAAAACATGCAATTTTTTGACTGCAAAGATTTTGGCAAGAATCCTAATATTCTAAGTCCCTTTAATAGTCAGGCAAAATTATTGAAAAGCCACTTTAAAAAGATGAATTTTTTGGTTCTATAAGCCTTTTTTGTAGTCATATACTTTAATTAGATGCCACAAGGCCTATATGGTTTCTGTTGAATTTATTTTTCCCTTATTCATAATATTACTGGTGGCAGTGTATTTCACATGAGGCAGTCACATTTTGTGAAGCTAAGGCAAAGGAAAGATTTTATAATCATAGATTATACTGGCATATGGTAGTATAGGGAATCTACTTTTATACTCCCTTGATATTTTCAGAATTGTCATCATATTTAAAATTTGTATCATATTTGCAAAAAGGGTAGTATTGTCCCATTTTAGAAGAGCGAGGCTCAGAGAACTTCTGTGACTTGCCCATTATGAGTGAAAATTCTGAAAATGCAAGTCAAACACAGAAATTCAGGTTCCAAATCCTATACTTGCTCCTAGATATATAACCTCTCTGGATAGCAATTGGTGGCGGGCAGGGTTCAGCAAAGAGCATTTTGTCATACCTGTCTTTCATCTTTGGGCCATACATCTGTTCTCCTATACCAACATATTTAATTTTTTTTTTTTTAGTATTAACATTACTGCCTATAGAAATATTGGTTTTGAAAGAGTGTATTTCCTCATATTCTTACAATGACATTATGAAATACTGCATAATAATGAATAACAGAAAATCCTACAGGGCATTTGCTGTGTGCTTTTTAATCTTCACAACCCTCTGAGTCTATTATTATTCTCATTTTATAGATGAGAAAACTGAGGCACAGAGAACTTGCCCATGGCTATCCCAGGACATTATTTTAAAATCATACAGATCTTCAATTCCTAATATATTGTGAGGCATTTAAAAAATAAAGTCAATATTTCTGGCACATGAATTTTACTCAGATGGTGTGCTAAGTGCTAGTTTATATCCAGGTGACTGTAACTGCCAGGAGTAGCTTTGGAGCCTCTTAATAAAGAAAAATATTTTCAAAAATTTTCCACGATTTATATATGTACAGTGAGAAAATAGTTTGTACTTTGTGAATGTGAGATAAAACTAAGTGCTGCCTCTTCTGATTCAAGCCAAGAAAAAGAGCGTTGTGTATTCTTCGATTGTGGAGTGAAACCGTTTTTCTCCCAAAACCTCCAGCTCTGTTTTTTTCTTTACATAAAATGTCTGCATAATAAAATGCAATCTGTGAAATACCTTTCTGGTCACATTTACAACATCCTTGAGCTTAGATTATTTAGTGACACATTTTCCATGCCCATGACAACACAAAAGCTTTCCGTCAACCAGCGATATGGAATAATTAATCGGGAGCCATCACTGGAGGGGGGACCATGGCGTTTGGTGCTGGTTTGTAAAACAGGCCTGGGTGAGAGGCTTCTCAGCAGGCCTAGTCACGTTACCTGTAATTTTTCACATGCGTCTACTTCATCACGGGTGACATTCTGGCTTTCAGATCAGTCATCTCTTAGGACTTAAAATTGATATATCAGTCTCAGCATAAAATGCTATCATTCCCATAGACCAACTGTTTACCGGAGTATAACTCCTCCTGTGTCTCATTTCATCACACTGTTCCACACAGTGATGTTTCAATGTGAAATGAAGTTTTTTCATGCTGTGCTTCTGAGTAGAAAAAAGACAGAAGTACATGTATGATAAATGGTGAAGATTCCACGATAACCCTTGCAAAACAATGCAATGTGGAAGCATTATACTTGCTTTAATAATTTAATGCATAAATGTGGCTTTTAAACTTTTATAACAAATACTATTTGTGCGGCAGTGAGGGGAAGATCAATTATATTCGCTGTGCATCACTTCATCTTCCAACCTCTTCAGAAATTAGCAAAATGCCACGGCTGTCGGATTGTCATGGTGAAATATTTGTGGAGACTATGCTATTAGTAAAAAATTACCATCATGTTTTTCAATTGTACATATATTTATTTACAGTTTTGTTAGAGGAGGGATTTATTTAAAATTTTATTAAATCCAATTCTCTATGTGGAACTCAGGACTAAATCCTGGCTTTAGTAGCAACAATAGAATTTAGGAAAACATCTTGTTTAATTCCTTTGTCAAGGTCTGAAAGACACTGTGGTGTTTGCGTTCTTTCTTGGCTGTAGAGTACATTATCTTTGTGGCTCTGAATGTGGTCTGGCTGTGACATCAGCATCCCACTGACTACCAGGGTTGATTCAGCTGATGTGGTTGACTGGGCTGGACTCCATATCCTTCACTCACAAGCCTAAAAACTGTGCATTGTTGGAGGAGGATAGCCTCCTGGGGAGACCAGAACCACTTAATTTTTGTCCAAATGGAAATGAATTTTTGCTTTTAGTATGTCTTGATTCAACCTGTGACTAAAGGTCTTATAGACGGCTTTAAAATTAAAGGTAAAATTGTTTAACCAAAAGTAAGTTGAAATTATGTTTTCAGTTTGATGTATCCCTGCACATACTGGTGTTTTCTCTCAGAAAATATTTTAGCTTGAACTTTTAATTCTTGAGTTTTCAGTTTTCAAAAATCTTTAAAATTTGCCATTTTTAAGTCATTCAAGAATTCTTTAAAATTTTTCATTGAAATAGTTGATTAACACTGTATTAGATTCAGGTGTATAGCAAAGTGATTCAGTTACATACAGACACACATATTTTTACATCCTCTTCCATAGCCTATCATAAGATACTGAGTAGAGTTTCCTCCCTGTGCTATACAGTAGGTTCTTGTTGGTTATCTATTTTAGATACAGTAGTGTGTATATTTTAATCCCAAACTCCAATATGATATGATACTGCTTATAAGTAGAATCTAAAAAAAAATTACAAATGAACTTATCTATGAAACAGAAATAAAACTCGTAGACTTTGAAAACAAACTTATGGTTACCAAACGTGGAAAGAGGGAAGGGAAAAATATGTCTTTTTAGACGGTGTGGAGGAGATTATAATTTGCTTTAAGATAATATCCAAACTCTGAACTATAGCTATTATATGTACAATAAATTCTTGAACTGTAAATAAATCAAGTGATCCCAAAGAACTAGAAGAAAAGTTAGAAATATTTTTATGGTAAGATGCGTTTTTATGAAAATAATCAACAATGATTACTTCTGTCCTTTGGAAGAAGTGTGAAAGTTAACAATATTTAATTGGTTTGATTATATTTCTCCTATGTGTGTGTACCACACCAATACAAGAAAATAAATAGTACTAAAGTTATTTTCATAACTGACTTTCATATCTTATGAATTAAAATTATACTCAGTCTAGTTCTCTTAGCAGATGAGGTATTCTGATAATAAAAAAAATATAGTTCGTTGAAAGACGACTAAAAAAAACCATATAGCTCATTGAAAGAGAACTATCTGCCAGGAAACTGGGAGTAGATAGGGCTAATATGCTTTGTATTAGTTTGAAAATTTATAAACTAAAATTATAAATGAAAATTTATAAACTAAAATTATAAACTAAATCAAAATGGACATTATAAAGGTTTGAGGGGGTTCAATTTTCAAAATAGAGCTACTCGAATTAATCCAAGGTTAGTTTGGAAAACAGAATGCTTTTAATAATGGCTATTTCAAGAATTATATCTATCACCTGGCTTACATTCATTATTTTAGGAAAATTTCAACAGTACCTGTGTTTTTAAAGCTTAATTCAAATTGACCTGTTTGGACTTTAAGTAGTTTTAGGTTCGCAGCAAAAATTAGTGGAAAAACACAGTTCCCACATACCTCCTGCCTCACACACCATAGCTTCCCCCACTATCAACATCCTACATCAGGTGGTACAATGAATCTAGTAGCTGTATTTTTCGTTCTGAAATGGATAAGTGCATTTTTAATTTATCCTTGTGAGCAGCTGTTAAGCCATTAAAGGGAATTTTCAAAATAATCCTGAGGAAATTTAAAGAATTTACTAATTTGTTAAGTCCAACTAAAATCACTAAAATGCTTATTCTTAGACATTCAAAATACTTATTGATTGCTAGTGTAAGTCAATATGTGAATAATAATAAAGGGGAGAAAATACAAAGTTCAGTTCTTGTCCTCAGGTCACACAAAAAGGAATAGAAAAGACATGCTTACGTGAGTGGTCTTGATTCTAGGGAGAACGTGATATTATAAGAGGAAGTGTAAGAATGCTCTGGGAGATAGCACTGAAAGAAGGCTTTAGTCAAAGTTTCAAAGACAAAAGCATTTTGAGTTATGTCTTGAAAACACAGATTGGGATGTGATTGGGTTATCAGATAAAATATAGGATGTTTGGTTAAATTTGAATTTTTGATAAACAACAGATGATTTCTAAATTTTAAGTATGTCTTATGAATTATTTGGGACATATAGTAAAAAAATCATAATTTAAATAGTATACAGAATTCCCAGTTATATTTGCATTATTTGTTGAAGATGGCAGTTCCAGGTGTAGGGTACATTCTACTCAGATTAAAAATATGTTCAAGAAAAGTATAGAGGAAGAAAAATCTCAGGGTACATGTTGAAAAGAACTAATGAATGGTTGATTACTTTGAATGGAAGGAATGGTTTAGGTTGAGTGAAATGAGGTGTGTTAATATTCACATGGGGGCAACAAGGCATACACTGCAACTGTTCTGGGTAAACAGGGAATGGTACTGCTGGGAATTCAAAGGGTGGTGGGACCACAGCCCAGGGCTGCCAAAAATGAAGAGGTACTTGGATCTAGTTAGGGTAACTACTGCGATGCTGTGTGACAGCTGCCTGTTTCAACAAGGGGATATAATAACTTGGGACAGAGGGTATAATCTTTGAGTATTTTTTCCTCTGTGCAAATAATTCTTGAATGGCTGTGGCAAGACTATGTTTGGGGATTATGAAAATCCAGAGCATATGTCAGGCAAATTTCTTTTTTTAAAAAAATTATTGAAATATAGTTGACTTACAAAGTTGTGTTAATTTCTGGGCTACAGCAAAGTAACCCAGTCATACACATATTCATTACCTTTCAGACTCTTTTTTCCATATTTTCCATATAGGTCATCACTGTACCAAATAAATTTCCCAGTGCTGTACAGTATGTCCCCATTACCTGTCTACTTTATATATAGTAGTATGAACATGTCAATCCCAACCCACCAATCTATCTTCCCCTACTCCCGTGTTTCCCCTTTGGTAAACATAAGTTTTGTTTTCAAATCTTTGAGTCTGTTTCTGTTTTCTAAGTTCTATTATATTATTTCTATTAGATTGCACATACTACTGATTTCATATGGTACATGTTTTTCACGTTTGACTTAACTTCACTTAGTATGATTATCTCTAGATCATCCATGTTGCTGCAAATGATATGATTTCATTCTTTTTTATGGCTGAGTAATATTTCATTGGATATATATGTAGCACATCTTCTCTATCCATTCCTCTATTGATGAACACTTAGGTTACTTCCATGCCTTGGCTATCATAAGTAGTGTTGCAATGAATATTCGGGTGCATGTATTGTTTTGAATTATGCTTTCCTCTGGATATATGCCCAGGAGTGGGATTGCTGTGTTATATTGTAGTTCTATATTTAGTTTTTCAAGTAACCTCCATGCTGTTCTTTATAGTGGTTGCACCATCTTACATCCCCACCAACAGTGCAGGAAATTTCCCTTTCCTCCAAAACGGCTCCAGCATTTATTTTTTGCAGACTTTTTGATGATGGTCCTTCTGACTGGTAGGAAGAGATGCTTCACTGTAGTTTTTGTAGATTTGCATTTCTCCAATAATTAGTGTTATCTGCATTTATCTGATAATTAGTGTTATTGAACATCTTTCATGTTCTTTTTGGCCATCTGTCTGTCTGTCTTTGGAGAAATGTCTGTTTAGATCTTCTGACCATTTTTTTTTTTTACTTATAAATTTTATTGGAGTATTCCTGACCCACAGTATTCCATTAGTTTCAGGTGTACAGCAAAGTAAGTCAGCCAACATATACATACATCCCCTCTTTAATACTCTTTTCCCATATCGGCTATCACACAATGCTAAGTATATTTCCCTGTGCTACATAGCAGGTCCGCATTACCAGTCCATTCCACATATAGCAGTGTGCACATATCAGTCTCAACTCTGTAACTTATCCCTTCCCTCTACCATGTTTCCTCTTTGGTAAACATAAGCTTGGCTTTAAAATCTTTGAGTCCATTTCTGCTTTGTAAATTGTTTCATTTCTATTAGATTCTGCATATTGGCAATCTCATATATTTGTCTTTCTCTGTTTCTTCACTCTGTTTCTTCATACTCTTCATTTAATATGATAATTTCTAGGTCTATCCTTGCTGTTTCAAATGGCATTATTTCATTCTATTTTATGGTTGAGTAATATTCCATTGTATATATGTACTTCATCTTCTTTACCCAATCTTCTCTAAAAGGACACCTAGGTTGCCTCCAGGTCTTGGCCACTGCAAATAGTGCTACATATGAGGTGCATGCATATGGCAAAAGTGAACTTATCCACAAAACAAACAGATTCTCTGACCATCTTTTAATTGGATTGCTTTTTTTTTGATATAAAGCTGTACAGTGATTGTATATTTTGGAGATTAATCCCTTGCTGACTGCTTCCTTTGCAAAGATTTTTCTCCCATTATATGGGCTGTCTTCATTTTGTAAGTTTAATTATGTCCCATTTGTTTATTTTTTTATTTTATTTTTATTAGGTGTATTGAAAAGAAAGTGCTTCAATTTATGTCAAAAAGTTTTTGGCCTATGTTTTTCTCTAGGAGTTTTACAGTATCTAGTTCAGAATTTAGGTATTTTGAGTTTATTTTTGTATCTGGTATTAGAGAGTGTTCTAATTTCATCCTTTTACGTGTAGCTATCCAGTTTTCCCAGCACCACTTATTGAAGAGACTGTCTTTTCTCTATTGTATATTCTTGCCTCCTGTGTCATAGATTAGTTGAAAATGTGTTCATGAGTTTTTCTGGGCTTTCTGTCCTGTTCCACTGATAAACATGTCTGTTTTTATGACAGTACCACATTGTTTGGATGACTGTACCTTTGTAGTCAGTCATCCAAACAAGGAGCCTGATTCCTCCAGCTCCAATTTTCTTTCTTAAGATTGCTTTGGCTATTCAGGATCATTTGTGTTTCCATAAAAATTTTAAAGTTTTTTGTTCTAGTTGTGAAAAATGGCATTGGTAATTTAATAAAGATCACACTGAATCTGTAGTCTGCCTTGGGTACTATAGTCATTTTGATGATATTGATTCTTCCAATCCAAGAGTATTATATATCTTTCTGTTTGTCGTCTTCAATTGCTTTCAACAGTGTCTTGAAGTTTTCAGAGTACAGATGCTAGGCCAGTTTCTTACATGCATCTCACTGGGGAGCAATAATTTTATTACTGAGTTTAGGGATTTCATTTCAGAGACTGAGATTAGGGATGTCATTTCTGAGACTGTGGAGGGGCAGGTTTGGTCCTTTTGGAGTCCAATATTGTGGAATTCATAGGAGGTTTTCATCATATACATGTTTATTAAAATTGATTGGAGCATAAATTAACAGTGTCCTCCATTGCCTCCTGGAAAACTCCCAAGTTAGAGATGAAAAATAGTAAGGCCCTTGGTCATTGTGAAAAGAGAGGAATTTAAAGAAAAGTTTTTTTCCCTATGATATAAAATGATAGGTTGATGTATGATCTATTTTAAGATGATAAAAACACATGATGTTGGAATTAGTGTATAAAACATTCAATAAGTTATTTTTATTATGAAAATATTCAAATAAATATACACAAAGGTAGAGGGAAGAAAGGGAGAAGTGAGCTCTTTTGTTTTAGCAATGATTAAGATTTGCTGTATTCGTTTTATCCATTCTGTTTCTCTTTCCTTTTGTTGGGGGAAAAAAATAAAGCGTGTGATTTGACACCTTTTCTTTTTATAACTAGCTAATTGGATATACAACAACAAATTAACAGGACTTTAGAAATGAAATTGCAAGATGTAAATGGTTTACTTGGATTTTCTTTGCATAGGTATAGCCTGAGACTTAAAGAAGCATATTTATATGTCGAAATAATCATGCACTACCTGAACTAAATCCACGATGTTCATGAGGATACTGAATTAACTAATTTTTGCATTTGAAAGTACTATTTAAGTGTATCTTCAACCTTACCTTTTTTTTTTTTAACACTATTATATATAAGAAGCTCTAACAACTTCAGACAAGTTTATTTTACCCTGCTTTAGAGAATAAAAAATTATATAGTGACTTGCCTATACTTATACAATATTATTGCATAGAACAGAACAGAAAAATGGTTTGACTTTATTAATCAATCACTGGCCTCATAAAATGGTCTTAGTTCATGGGAAATATTTTTCCAGAAAATTAAATAATAGATAAAATCTATATTTCATCCAGAGCAGAAGTTAACTTTAGCAAAGTTTATTTTATGGCTCAGCAAAATACAGAAGAAAGAGCAATATGTATGAATATAGGTATTATTGGTTAGAACCATGAAAAATGTATCTACTCATATTTTCTTAGGCTACCACATTATGGTCTAAAACATGGGGTCAATTTTATGCAAATTACCTATGATTTGATGGTTTTGGAGTTTACCTGATAATGTAAGATCCAGCTCTTTGCAGAATTTTCCCCAAACATTTCTGAAAGTATCCCGGGCATTAATCCAATTAGTTCATGATCAAATCTGTTGTGCTACTAAAAAGCATCTGCCTGACATGCCTGCTTCTTCTGTTTGTCCTCCTCTCTTGCCATTGTTTGGTTCAGGGCATATGTTTGTACTGGGTGCTGTCATCATTTCCGCTGGGAATTTTCATGTTTGCCAGAGATTTGTGTTATGTCTGCTGGGTGACTCAAAGCCTACCACTCTTGCTGTGGGCCACGTTGCTGCTGTAATCTCCTGCCTGGCCCTACCCACGTTTTTAATTGACACTTTTTATGTAAGCCTGGAATCGGGCTATACACTTCCTCAACCATTAACTTATTTGATCAATATTTAAAATAAAAGTTGGAGTTCCTGTCGTGGCGCAGTGGTTGACGAGTCCGACTAGGAACCATAAGGTTGCGGGTTCGATCCCTGCCCTTGCTCAGTGGGTTAACGATCCGGCGTTGCCTTGAGTTGCGGTGTAGGTCTCAGATGCGGCTCGGATCCCGCATTGCTGTGGCTCTGGCGTAGGCCGGCGGCTACAGCTCCGATTTGACCCCGAGCCTGGGAACCTCCATATGCCGCAGGAGCGGCCCAAGATATGGTAAAAAGACCAAAAAAAAAAAAAAAAAAAAAAAAAAAAAAGTTGAGGGAGTTCCATCGTGGCTCAGCAGAAATGAATCTGACTAGGGTCCATGAGGACATGGGTTTGACACCTGGCCTTGCTCAGTGGGTTAAGTATCCAGTGTTGGGGTGAGCTGTGGTGTAGGTTGCAGATGAGGCTTAGATCTGGCGTTGCTGTGGCTGTGGCATAAGCCAGTGGCTACAGCTCTGATTCCATCCCTACCCTGGGAACCTCTGTATGCCACAGGGTGGCCCTAAAAAAAAAAAAAAAAAAAGAGGTAAAATTTGATTTTTCACCCTAATTACAAATATATCTGATAAACTGGCTTAGAAATCACTGAAGACAAACAAACAAACATAACCACTGTCAGCATTTGGGTAGACATTTTTCATGCAGATTCTCTTTCTTAAAAGAAATTTCTGCATACAATACATACCAGCATATATTTTACACTAATTAGCATATCCCACACTTTCCCCTCTGTCCATAAATTTCCTTATATGACGTTGTGTTTTTTTTTTTTTTTTTGAGCTGGAATAGTGTTATATATGCATAAAAAATTCCTTAATTTTTTTATTACCAGAGTTTTTTAAAATTTCAGTTCTCTATTAAAAGTAACAACATTCCAATGAATATTGTATTTACATGTTTGCTCAAATCTTTAGTTTTTTCTTAAGTATACATTTTTAGAAGAGTTGCAAAATTGAAGAATTTGAAAATTAACATTTTTTGATACTGTCAAAATACCTTTCAGAAGGGTTGTGGCAACTTTTAAAAATCTTTTTAGGGCTGCACTCATAGCATATGAAAGTTACCAGGCTAGGGGTCGAATCAGAGCTGTAGCCGCTGGCCTAAACCACAGCCACAACAACTCCAGATCTGAGCCGAGTCTATGACCTATACCACAGCTCTTGGCAATGCCAGATCCTTAACCCACTGAGTAAAGACAGAGATTGAACCTGCATCCTCAAGGGTACTAGTCAGATTTGTTTCCACTGAGCCACGATGTGAACTCTGGTTGTGGCAATTTTTATATATAGTGTACCTTTGCTAATCTGATAGTGAAAAAAGGTGTCTCCTCTTTAGTTTTTAATGTTTTTAAGTAATGAATGACAAAATATTTGGTTATATATTTACAGACATCAGGCTTTTATAAATTATTATGTCCTTTTTCCAATTATCTATTAATTTTCTTATTGATTTGTATGAGCTTATAAGAACACTTTTAATATTAAGGAAAATTTTACTTCATCGTCTATATTGTGAATAGAGTTCCATTTTAATTTGCAGTGTTTTGCCATGCAGAAGATTCAAAAGTGTATGTAGTCAATTAAGTCATTCCTCTATTTTCTCATTGTTTGGTATGTAGAAAGGTCCTTATCCCTGCTCAATACTATTTTAATATCTGATTTATATTTTATTTTATATTAAACTAATTATTTTACCTAGTGAGACTATTTTGGTTGACTCACATAAGGTAATGGTTTTGGGGGGCTCCTCTCTGGCAGAGGGTCAGTGGTCTACTGCTACCTGTGTCCTCTTATCCCACAGAAGTTTTAAACAGCTAAGTCTTCTTCTAGTTTCTATTTCTGATCCTCTTTCTCCCTAGGACTTGGACAAATATGAGGGGGGCCTTGGGCCAAAATCACCTTGGTTTAGTTATGCTGTCTTAGGATCACTTCTTCACTGCACCTTCAATCTTATTTTGCTCTTTGAATGAGCTTTTTCCCCAGGATGTTTCTTTAGATTCCCGTGTAATAACATTCCCGGCAAATTTCTTCCCTGACTGTCTCCTAAGGTCTCCATGCATCTCTAGGTATATCTAAACCCCAGCTTGGTCTGATGCTGGAGCTTTTAAAGACGTGTTCTAGTAAAACTTTGGAGGCACTCTTTGAGTGGTACTGATTTTGATTTAGAGCAGCTATTATTTTTTTAAATAAGGTCTGGACCCTGTCGTGGCTCAGCGGAAACAAATCCGACCAGGAACAATGAGGTTGCAGATTTGATCCCTGGCCTTGCTCAGTGTGTTAAGGATCTGGCGTTGCTGTGAGCTGTGGTGTAAGTTATAGACGCGGATCAGATCTTGTGTGGCTGTGGCTCAGGTGTAGGCAGGCAGCAACAGCTCCAATTAGACCCCTAGCCTGGGAATCTCCATATACTGTGGCTGCGGGCCTCAAAAGATAAAAAAAAGTCTGAAAAGTTTAAGAAAAATATTCCCATACATTGCCTATCAAATATAGTTTGAGTGTGTGTGTTAACATAGGTGTGTGTGTGGGGGGATCACATACAAGTATTGAAAAGGGTCAGGAAGAAAATACAAATGAATGAACTGGGTTGGGGAAGAAAGACATCAGGAGCTGTGTTGTGGAGGATATGCTGGACCATAAAACACAAGGCCATGCTACCAGGATTTCAGCCAACTGTTGTTAAGCACAAAACCTAACCCAGTATTGGAGGAATTTCCAGTACCTCACAAGAAGCAAGAAACACAGATTTAACATAAAATTCTAAATTTAAATGCCAGTGATTAGCTCAAAGGACTTTAAAATATTCTGAGAGCCAAACAATATATTTATAGGCCATATCTGACCTGTGAACTATCAGTTTTTGATTTTGTTCTAATCACCCATCCTATTGGCTAGGTAAAAATAAGTTATTTGCAAGATTTCAGAATGAAAGGAAAGCCAATAATTGTGAATAGCAAGATATAAAATTCACTACACTGAAAAAAATAATTCCAAAATTAATATGAAATTGAATTAATAAGAAATGTAACCACCACTCATTTGAAACATCAAGCTTTGACATTTCTTTCTGATTTGTAAAACAGAAGGAATGATGAATTGGTGAAAAGAAACGAGGAAGGCCAGGAATGAAGAAGGTTGAGGAAGGTTAGTATATTTATCGTGGTCATGGGACCCTGGGGTCTTCTCTTTAATTCCGGAACTCTGAAAGAGAATTTTCCCAATAAATAAGAGACTTTGAAACAGACTCTCCTGCATGTGATCAGCTCCATAGGGTGTCTCTTGAAACAGGATGTGAACAACTAGAATTGAAATGGAGGGATCTTGGAAGGGCAATGAAAAAGGGACTGCAGTGCCCATAAATCTCATATTCAGAAGACCTGAGGGGGTTACCTCCATCGCCAAAGATCATTCTTTTCAAGCAATTTATTGTACTGACTCTTTCAAAAACATAGATGAACTAAGGAAAGGTAAAAAAGACAAGCAGAGAGCTTAGACACTGCAGTACATATTAAAAAAAAAAGTGAGCCATCATCACACAGATGTGTATAATAACCTCTCCTCAGGAGCAGCCTCCCCCTTCCTTTCCATCTGTTTCTGCACTACTAACCTGGTCACTCCAGGAATGTTTGCCCCTTTTGGAATTGGGCCTATTTTAGGGATTGAAAAATGGTATAGATATTCGTTCCATTTCTAGTTCCTCCCCCATTACATAAGCCACTAAGTTAAAAAAAAAAAATTCTGCTCCATGTGTCTGCACTTGTGAGTAGGAATCCTCATCATCTTATTTAATCCATGTTTATTTTCCTCTTGACGTTCTTTCATGGTGATCAGTTGTTACACAGAAGGGTTCTAAAAGTTGGGTTTCAATGTTGATATTGTTGTATGTCCAAAGAATACCAAAGCCTTTGCAGGGACCTAGATGCCATTAATTATTTCCTAAATTTTATGCCCCCCACCTTTTTTTTGGAATAGAGGAGTCCTCGGGGAATAGGGAGAGAAAGAGAAACCACAGAGACCAAATTATTGCTTCAACTACCATTTACTGAATGTTTATTAGGTGCTAGAAATTGTGATAAACATTAAGTATATCATTTCATTTAAATTCTTACCAGGAGCTTAGAAACTAGATATTTTTTCTGTTTTACTATAAGTTAAGTAAGTAAAAGTATACAACTTAAGAAATTGCCACATCTGGTAAGTAGAAAGTCCCCTTTATCCTCAGAACTTTTGATTTCAAAACCCATGTTAATCACTGCAAAATTCTCCCAAATTTTCATTTGATAGAAACTCAACAGTATGAAATCTGTAATGAATTATGAGTATTATGTCTATTTTAAAGCTTTTTTCTTTGTATGAAAAGAAGAAAAATTTTTAATGGAAATTATATTCCTTATAGACTTTAGAAAATGTTTTCCTTGAGGCTGAGGTCATCACAACATAATTGTATCAAAAATAATGCTAAATGGGTTTTTAACAAAAAACTATCAAATCTTTATATAGCTTATATTCATAAGGTGCTGTAATAAATGTGAAGTTTATTAGAGAGAAGAAAATAATTTGAAGATAGAACCCCAAAGATCACCACAATTAAATAATATAGGCAGAGAAAGAAAATGGAAATATTAATAGAAGATCAGGAACCCAGAACATAGATGCTAAATGATATGTTCACCCTCTTTTCCCAAGAACAGAAGAATCAACCTGAGGATGTAGTTAAAGATGAAAGGGAGACACAGGATGGTGGATGAGGGATGTACAGGAGAGAGCACCGCCATATGGAGAATATGGAGAATGCATTGGAAGATGTAAGGTTGGGATAAATCAAAATAACCAGCCAAGAAGAGTAATCAAAAGAGAAAGAGGAGGGAAGGCCTCTGAATGATGGAGGTATTGGTCATGGGGATGGAAAGAAGATGTTCTACTCAAAGGATGGTTAGGAGGATTCTGGGCAAAATAGAACAGAAAGATAAATGAGCAAAAGCTATGGACAGTGATCCCCATGTTTATAACATGTGCTTTAGTTAGACAGTGGACTTAATGAGGTAATTTCATATGTAGAAAAAGAAGCAGGTTTACAGGAGAAAATTCCATTTTTATTGTGTTTGTAGTACTACACTGCATTTAAGTGGAACTTTTAATTTAACATTAGAAGAGGACCCTAAAATGATTGAAGGATTCTATATTACTTTTATAAAGCCTTCTATAATCTAATTATATGTTAAAATTCTGTCACATAATAATTGGAATTAGAGATACTGTGTTCTATAAAAAAGTCACTTCATTTAGATTTTCTATAAAATTCATTTATAATTAGAAAACTTTTTAAAATTTATTTTTTGCTTTTTAGGGCCACAGGTATGGCATATATAAAAATTCCCAGGCTAAGTGGTTGAATCAGAGCTCCAGCTGCCAGCCTGCACCATAGCCACAGCAATGCATAATCTGAGCTGTGTCTTCAACTTATACCACAGCTGACAGCAATGCCAGACCCTTGACCCACTGAGAAAGGCTAGGGATCAAACCCACATCCTCGTGGGTGTTGTTTGAGTTAGTTCACAATGAGCCACAATGGGAACTCCCTAGAGGACATTTTAAGTTCCATTATGATCACATAAACTCTTCACTGTTAACTATTTCCACTGGCTTCAATAGGTTAAATAATTTTTTAAACTTTCATTTTTTATTTTTTTGCTATTGTACAGCATGGGGACCAAGTTACACATACATGTATACAGTCTTTTTTCTCACATTAACATGTTCCATCATAAGTGACTAGACATAGTTGCCAGTGATACACAGCAGGATCTCATTGTAAATCCATTCCAAGAGCAATAGTTTGCATCCAATAACCCTACACTCCCAATCCCTCTCACTCCCTCCCTCTCCCCCCAGGCAGCCAGAAGTCTATTCTCCAAGTCCATGATTTTTTCTGTGGAAATGTTCATTTGTGCTGTATATTAGATTCCAGATATAAGTGATATCATATGGTATTTGCCTTTCTCTTTCTGACTCATTTCACTCAGTATGAGAGTCTCTAGTTCCAAACATGCTGCTGCAGATGGCATTATTTTGTTCCTTTTTATGGCAGAGTAGTATTCCATTGTGTATATATACCACATCTTCCTAATCCAATCATCTGTTGATGGACATTTGGGTTGTTTCCATGTCTTGGTTATTGTGAATAGTGCTGCAATGAACATGTGGGTGCATGTGTCTTTTTCAAGGAAAGTTTTGTCTGGATATATGCCCAAGAGTGGGATTGCGGGATCACATGGTTGTTCTATGTATAGTTTTCTAAGATACCTCCATATTATATCCATAGTGGCTGTACCAGCTTACATTCCCACCAACAGTGCAGGAGGGTTCCCTTTCCTCCACACCCCCTCCAGCACTTTTTATTTGTAGACTTATTCATGATGGCCTTTCTGACTGGTGTGAGGTGGTACCTCATAGTAGTTTTGATTTGCATTTCTTTTATAATCAGTGATGTTGGGCATTGTTTAATGTGCTTGTTGGCCATCTGTATATCTTCCATGTCTATTCATGTCTTTTGCCCATTCTTCAACTGGGTTGTTAGCTTTTTTTGCTGTTGAGTTGTATAAGTCATTTGTATATTCTAGAGATTAAGCCCTTGTCGGTTGCATCATTTGAAACTATTTTCTCCCATTCTGTAAGTTGTATTTTTTTTTCTTTTTGGTTTCTTTTGCTGTGCAAAAGCTTGTCAGTTTGATTAGGTCCCACTGGTTTATTTTTGCTCTTATTTCTGTTGCCTTAGGAGACTGATCTGAGAAAATATTCATGATGTTGATGTCAGAGAATGTTTTGCCTATGTTCTCTTCCAGGAGTTTGATGGTGTCTTGTCTTATGTTTAAGTCTTTAGCCATTTTGAGTTTATTTTCATGCATGGTGTGAGGTTGTTTTCTAATTTCATTGCTTTGCATGTGGCCGTCCAAGTTTCCCAGCAATGCTTGCTGAATAGACTTTCTTTTTCCTGTATTATGCTCTTGCCTCCTTTGTTGAAGATTAATTGACCATAGGTGTCAGGGTTTATTTCTGGGTTCTCTATTCTCTTCCATTGGTCTGTCTGTTTTGATACCAGTACCACACTGTTTTGATGACTTTGGCTTTGTAATAATGCTTGAAGTCCAGAAGAGTTAATGCTTCCTGCTTGGTTTTTTTTCTCAGAATTGCTTTGGCAATTCTGGGTCTTTTGTCGTTCCATATGAATTTTTGGATGGATTGTTCTAGTTCTGTGAAAAATGTCATGGGTAATTTGATAGGGGTTGCATTGTATTTGTAGATTGCTTTGGGTAGTATGGTCATTTTTACAATATTGATTTTTTCCAATCCATGAACATGGAATATATTTCCATTTCTTTACATCTTCTTTAATTTCTTTGATTAGTGTTTTATAGTTCTCTGCATATAAGTCCTTTACCTCCTTGGTCAGGTGTATTCTGAGGTATTTGATTTTTTGAGGTGCACAAAATCTAGTATTTTTTTAATATAGCACTCAATTTATGTAACTCATGACTCTGTAGGTCTACTGGGAGGTCTGGATCAGCTTGATGTAGTCCACTGATGGATTGGCTGTTGGCTGCCTGATCTAGAATGGACTCACTGACAACCATTTGTCAGGGTATCTTAAGTTATCTTTCATGGGGTGTCTCTATCTTTGGTAAATTAGCTCAGACTCACTAAATAGTAGTCTCTGGGTTCTATACAACATAAGAAGGCAAGCCCCATTGCACAAGCACTTTTTAAGCCTTTCTTCATATTAGATTCATTACAGTTCAATCAGCCCAGACAAGTTATACCACCAGCCAGTGGTCAATATGGACAATATTACAACAAAAGAACATGAATAAAAGGGAAAAATAATTTCTGGTGATTTTTCTATCTGCCAAGTAAAATATTTCCCAGATAGCCTTTGTGGACCAGGGAGATGGCCATTGAAAATGATAGTTTGTGGGCAGATGGTACAAGATTTTGAATTTGTGGTCACAGTGAGATTTGTAAAGTTGAGTTCTTCAAAATATTCTTATGAATAGTGTGTCACTCACTCTGAAGTTAGAAGACAGAAATCAGATGGAAATTTTATTTAGGGAGAGTTTTATATAAAGACTTTTCATTCATAACAGTATTTGTGCAACAGGGCTTGACTACTAAGCATAAGAAGAACTCTAAAGCATAGAAGAATAGAGGATATAGGGGCTCACAGGGCTGAGGCAATATATTGAAGGGAGAGACAGATCTGGGGGAATCCCCTCCCTCCAAGGCTGAAATTTAGATCTTATTGGAGGGAGCATAGCTGTAACACACTGGATAGTGGAGGAGTTCATTGAAGAGAACCAGGCCAAGGCTGATGGTCAGGAAATCATCAGTTGGGATGCCAAGAAAATTAGGAAGCGGCCAGTGGTGAGTGTTGTTTATTTAGCTAAGCTGCCCATGGAGATGTCCTTGACACTGGCTATGGGTGAGCCTCCCTGACACTCCCTTACTCAGCTGAGATTTGCAGCAGGAAAAAGGAAGGAAAACACAAGACTAGGAATACTAACCCTTTTCTACAGCAGCAGCCCTTCAGAGCCCTCTACTGGCAAAGTTTAACATTTTGCCAGCTGGCAAAGGAGAAATATTTACAAGGTCCAGCTCCAGTATCACAAATAGGGCAGTGAAGGATGGATTTAGAGCTGAAACACAATAAATTGATAACTGGCACAAATAGAAAACACATTTTTGCAAAAGAGAGGTGGTTAAACTAATAAATATATCTAATCACTTCCTATGGGACCCAAATATAAGCAGCAGTTGGATAAAGCTGACCATGATCTTTGCAAGATATATTTAGACAAATTAGTAAATTATCTCCAACAATTTTTTGAAATATGACTCAATATAATTAATATTGAATGTTGGATTGGCTTGTGATTTTTATTCTATAAATTATCATTTCAACACCAGTAAAATTCCGCTTTTCCTCGGCAGGAAAGTTCATTTCTCAGGTGATTATCTATCAGATTTTTTGCACCAGCAAAATGTATGCTGTTTTTCATATTGAAAAACAGTTTTCCCAATCTTGAGGATTATGTATGTCTTCAATTCTTTATGCACATTGTTTGTATGTAGAATAGCCTGGAGATGACAAGAATATTAACTACTTAGGATATTACTATTATAAGGGCCACAGGTTTGCACTAGGTTAACATTTTTCATATACCAGGAAGTCAGTTAATTGTAGCTAAGTGGCAATGCAACTTTAAAATTGTGCCTAATCTTTCCAACTGGAACTATAAAAAATACAGAATTTTCTGTATGTGGATGATTTGTATCTTACAATAGAACAGAATTGGTGTTATATAATTCAGAAATACAAAAAAAAAAAATTTGGGGAGCCCCTTTCTTGAAGTGAATTAGTGTCCAGCTGAAAACATGCTTAAAAGGGAAAGGCAGGGCAGTGGAGAAAAGGGGTAGGTTAGGGAGCAAGCAGCTTTATGTGGTGTCAGCAGGAAGCTGATCAAGAAAAATGATGTCCAAGGAAAAGTTCTGCAGGGTAGAAGAGTTCAAAGAAAGCACAAATCAGTGCCAGTTAATGACACCAAATTAAGTTCATCCTGTTTCTTCCTAAACTGGTCATACAATCAGGCCAACTTCCTTTAGAAAGTTAGTGATGTTAGTGGTTAACTACAGAATTATGGTCCATGAAACAGAAGAGAATTTTAAAAGAAGATGTAGTTATAGAGGCAATCCGATGAAATCTGAAATACACTGTGGAGAAAATAAATGCAAGATTATTTAAGAAAAAAAATCAAGTTACTAAATTATAACTGTCATTGTGAGTTTTTCCTCAAGGATAAATCTATTTTTAAGTTCTATCCCAAAAAGTATTCATCTCCCCTACCTCTAGAAATTGTTTGTTATCTAGGTGAAATTCAGATGACTCCAAATTTTAGTCTCGAATACTCCTCTCCATTTAAATTACTCAAAGTTTTTTTTTTTTTGTTTGAAGAGAAGCTCCAAATTAATTCACTAATTTCTAAACTTACTAAACTAAGTAAACCTGTTACTAACAAAGTGATACTAAGTTGATACTAAAGGACACACTATTTCAGAAAAAGATAATTTATAAAAATATGAAAATTCTGTGCAAGGAAAGATAGAAAACATACTATTGGTTTAGCAAAGAAACCTAGACTTAAAAAAATAAAAAAGGCTTGGAGAATATTGGCACAAAGTTGAATCACCTTGGAAATTTCACTCCAGATTCATGTCCCAACCAAGAACCACTTACTCCATAATAATAATAATACCCCCCCCCCCATAATCCAGATAGGATGTAATGATATCTTTTTCCTTTTGAGTGTCTTTTGATTATTGTGAGATCTGAAGAGAAATGTGCCAAAGGATTAGTTAGATCCTTGGTGTCAGGATTTTTATGCTAGGTTTAATGCAAGTATAACAATGAGTTTTAGAATAATGGAATAATTTATCTATTTTTTCCATTTTAAAATAGTTTAGAGCCTTCGAAAGTAGTTGATATGTTAAATTAGTGATGTGATTTCTACATTTTAGTGTTATGAGTTTTTATAAGTGCAATTTACATACTTAGGAAACTTTTGTGTATTAGATTTATAATTACATAAATGTACTTTGCCTCCATGCATGGAAGATTTTGAGGCATTAGCTATAGTATCATATAATATCTGGGATCAATAGGAAGAAAAGCTCCTTAATTAAATCTTGATGAAAATGTGATATTTGACAAAAAGGTGGTCAGTCTCTTTGATTAGATTGCATGACACTTGGCCACAGAGTAATGCTTTCTCTATTAAGAGATACAAAATTTTATTGTGCTATCAGACATTTTAATTTTTCTCCAAAACAAGATAATTATAAGGACTATATATGTTTTAATTTGAAGATGTAGTTTCATATACCGTTTTTATCATAATGTTTTCAAGAAGAGGTCTCTGGAGTTCCCATCATGGCGCAGTGGTTAACGAATCCGACTAGGAACCATGAGGTTGCGGGTTCGGTCCCTGCCCTTGCTCAGTGGGTTGACGATCTGGCGTTGCCGTGAGCTGTGGTGTAGGTTGCAGACGTGGCTCGGATCCCGCGTTGCTGTGGCTCTGGCGTAGGCCGGTGGCTACAGCTCCGATTAGACCCCTAGCCTGGGAACCTCCATATGCCGCGAGAGCGGCCCAAGAAATAGCAAAAAGACAAAAAAAAAAAAAAAAAAAAAAAAAAGAAAAAGAAGAGGTCTCTGCTGTATGTGGATGAATGCTAAAAATGAGAGATTTTAATATTCATTAAGGTACTAGTTTGATTAAAGAGAATATTATGGATTTATTTTTCTACTTTTATTTCATTTCCTTAAACACAGATGACTTATTTCATTTGGAATTTAAGTATTCCAAAAACATGTTATAGTGTAGGTCTGAGCCATGAGGGGACAAGAGATGGGGGAGATAGGGACTGGCAGGGGCTCAGACTACAGTGTGGCTGATGGGCAAAGAGTACTTGTCAGAGGACTTTGGGACAAGCAGAAATGACTGGTTCCACTGACAACCTCGGCCACTGGCTAGATGCAAGCTGGGGAGGGTGTGAAGAACACCATAGCAGATCCCCAACATGCCAAGATCAGGAGCTGCTGGCTAATTGTACTCCTTCTGACAGTTTTCCTCTTTAAGGGGAGACCTAAGCAGCAACCCTCTGTGCTGGCACACTCTGTGAAGTATAGGCAGGGAGGAAACTACTAGCCCTATTTTAAAGAAGATTCAGATAATTAAAAATGTTCAGTGTGATAGAGGCAGGTTCCTAGGTTTTACAGTTATCTTGTTAAGTGTGTTTTTAAAAAGTATTTTTGAAGACCCAAGTGTGGTAGATAATCTTCAAAGATGGCCTCTATCTATTACTTGCATTCCTAGGTCAGTGTCTTCCTCACCTCCAGAGGTGGGATCTGGAGCTCCTCCCCTTGCATTGAGGCTGGCCTTTGTCCTTGCCTTGACCAATAGGATGCTGCTAAAGTGACGTTCTGCAGACTCTAAGAGGACGGGTACCTTCCTCTCTTCCATCTTGGAAACCAGACATACGTAAATAGCCTGACCATAACCTCATTTCTGTTATGAGAAAGTATCAGGTAAAACCAAAATGGGAGACATCCAATAAAACAACTGAGAAGTACTTATAAAAAGTGTCAAGATCATAAAAAGTGTCAAAACTGATAAACTGTTACAGATTGAAGGAGATTAAAGGAAAATAAAAAAATAGAATGTGGGATCTTGGATAGGATCTGGAGATCATTAGAGGATCACCTGGTACAATTTAATAGGATCCAGGAGTTCCTGTTGTGGCTCAGAGGGTTAAGAACCTGACATATTGTCATTGAGGGTTCAGGTTCAATCCCTGGCCTGGCTCACAGGATTAAGGATCTGGTGTTGCCCCAATCTGCAGCATAGGTGGGCAGCTCCATTTCCAATTCAACCTCTAGCCTGAGAACCTCCATGTGCTTCAGGTGGAGCCCTAAAAAATTTAATGGGATCTGTGGTAGAATGGATGGTTTTGTATCTTTCTTATGTGGTAGCTGTAATAATGTAGTGAGGTTTTGGAAGAAGAGTAGGGTAGCCTGAGTAATGTGTATATAGGAACTCTCTGTGCTATTTTGTAACTCTTATGTAAGACTAATAGTTCAAAATAAAAAGTTAAATAAGTAAAAATAGGTGTTCCCATCATGGCTCAGTGGTTAATGAATCCGACTAGGAACCATGAGGTTGTGGATTCAATCCTTGGCCTTGCTCAGTGGGTTAAGGATCTGGCATTGTGGTGAGCTGTGGTGTAGGTTGCAGATGCGGCTTGGATTTGGCATTGCTGTGGCTCTGGTGTAGGCCAGTGGCTACAGTTCTGATTAGACCCCTAGCCTGGGAACCTCCATGTGCCATGGGTGTAGCCCTAGAAAAGATAGAAAGACAAAAATAAATAAATAAATAAAAATATATCCAAATGCATCATCTTTTCCAGTTTTAGTGCCTTGAGATGGAGCAAAGACTGCAAGAAATAAACAAACTGAATGTAAACAATAACAACAAAACCTTCAAAACCATAATTATATGGATTTTAGCCCAGATTCTATCAAGAATATTTATCATGTGGCTACTGCATATAATAAACATGGCTTTTAGGAAGAACCCATAATACTAAAGATATTGTTCCTTAACTTCAAAGGCTCTAGTATAAGAAATGAATAATTATAAAGAAAAAGATATATGAAAAGTCCAAATGAGGGGTGATGAGTCTTCAAGGATGCATAAAAGTTCAAGTAGCAAAGATGTCTGTGCACAGAGATAATTCTGGCTTGTGCATGGTGTGGGCAAATATGTGTACATTGGAAAATACAGAAACGGTAAGCAAAGCTTTTATCTCCCAGAATATTGTATAATAGGCAAGATATAAATTAATACATTCATACGATTCTCCAATATGACCATATTTTTGGTAGGAATTACATATTGAATGCTTATTTTGTTAGAGCATTGCTCTCAGTGTGAGAGATGCAAAGAAATACTTGTGAGTTGAGTGTAACTGCACTTCATAAAATGTGCATCTGACTATCTCTTCTTCTTAAAACCTTTCAAGGTCCAGCTCAAAGCCTGCCTCCTCCAGAAGCGACACTATTCAGTGGTAATATGCTCACGGGTTTTCCTCCTTAGACTGAATTTGTGTACATGCCTTGGATGATTTTTTGGGCTATCAAGAGTTTTTTTTTTTTTTTTCCTTTGAGCCATAAAAGCAACATTAGCAGATCCAATTTAATGAATGCATTTGAGAAGACTGGAAGAGTACATTTTTTGGAATTTTATTGGGGGTATAGTTGACTTACAATGTTGTGTTAGTTTCAGGTGCACAGCAAAGTGAATCAATATAAACATGGATTATTATATGTGTTTTCTCAGATTCTTTTCCCATATAGGTTATTAGAGAATATTGAGTAGATTTCCATGTGCCGTACAGTTGGTCCTTGTTACTTATCTATTTTCTCTATTATATAGCACTGTGTATGTTAATCCCAAACTCCTAATGTATCTCTCTCCCATGTTATTTTTGAGGTTATCTGTGATATTTTCTATTCTTCTATGTCAGACACCTCTTTTGGTTGCTCAGTCTGTGCATGTGGGCTTTTCATATGAATCAGGCATAGAATAGAATGGAAACTAAAACGATGCAAGGACGTTGCTCCTTTACATTCTATGCCTGCAGTCACTTGATTTTAGATAGCATTTATAAAAGGTGGTAGAAAATAAGATTTTGCACCAATTTCTATTAATTTAGAACATTAGAACAGCAACCCATTTAGACTTTATTTCACTTTCAGTTGATCTCTCATGAATTGTGACTAGTTCTGTTAACCTCAACACCAAAGCCATTTCTCAACTACAATTAGAAATGTAGATCTTTTTTCTCTCTCATGGAACACCATATTGCTTACCTACACTAATGATAGAAAACTTTTTTTATCCATAAATCCTTTCCAATTTCTGATACTACTCTGTGTAGCAGTTTTAGTTGCTAAGGACAATTTCTACTTAGAAATGGATAATTAGTATATATGGTTATTTTTTGCTCAACACCTGAATCCTACGTCAGAAGCTGTAAAGATCCTTTAAGCTATAAAACATGTAGATGACATCTATCAGTTCTGGAGCCAGTTGCTGACCTATTGCCAGTGCAACCATATTGGGGAAAGTAATGCTGGGATGATTGATCAGTGGTTCTTAATGGTATTTTTGTTGATTTCCTGCCGATTTTCCTATTGCTCTCTGAGCTTTTTTTCCCCCTCCTTTTACATATTACACTATTCACAGTCTGGCAAAAATTTGCAGAAAAAGTATCCAAGTGATGGGCTCACAGCAGGTGCTGGATCAAACGGGCCTTGTTCTCTGGCCCTTGGGAAGTCTGCATGGATCAGAGGAATCCAGGGGCTGCCCTTCAGATGACCTGTAGTAAAACTGCAGAGGACATGCTCAGTTTCTTTCCATGGATAAACACAGATGAAATATTTTTGTTAGCTTGAATAGAGGAATTTATTTTATATACACATGGCCTGTCTGTACAGTTGATTGAAAGTGGCATGAAGTAAATCTTGCCTAATAGATACTTATAGAAGAATATCATTTAAATATCTAACTGTATGAAGGTCTCTGTTTTACCTTTTGATCTTTGTAGGGATGTACTTGTTTCAACTGAATATGGGATAAAAAACATCACAAGAAATGTGAGGATTGATAGTGAAAAAACCACTCTCAGAAACATGCAGTTTGAGAAGGTCGTAGTGAACTTTAAAAGCCTGACAAAAGCGCCATGTCAATTTTGGATTTAATCCATAGATTTTAGCAATATTGACTTCTAAACATGGTTGGCTGAGACTCTACTGATATACATCTTGCCTGTTTAGGGAATGTTGAATGACTTTTTTTGTTTTGTTTAACTGGCTCTTTATTAAGATTGAAAAAATTTCTTGAACATCTATTTGTAAATGTCATTATTTTAGATGCTTAGAATGCAAAGAAGAATTGATCTATGCACCCCCCATCTTCACAGAACCTAATATTCAGTCAATTAGTAGAAGTTAATTAAAATTGAGAGAAAAAGAATGTAGACTAAAATTTTATTATACTGAAAAGATTAAAGACTGAATAGTTTTGCTGTTGGGAGAATCTCAGATCCTTTTTATTCTTCATCAAAGTAAAAGGTGATTATTTTTTCCCCTGGTTTGGTCAGAAGATAAAATTCTTCATGTGGCTAATATAGACAGAGTAAAGGAGACTTTATATTATTTTAATTGAAAAAAGAAATACATATTTAATGTTTTTATTAAATAGCATAATAAACATGTGGGTTAATAGGTTAATATAGAGCATCATCTATATTTAAATAATATAATTCTCAAACCATAGAGATATTGGTCCATTTTCTTCAAATTAGAAGGGAGCACATGATACTCTTACAGATAGCCTTTAATACTTATATTATATGATTGAGCTTTATGGAGACTATATTTTCAAAATTTTCAAATAAACGTCAAGCTTTACTTCCCCCCCACCAAAAAAAAACATAATCAGTAAAAATTCTCTCGAGGTGGCACAGTGGTTAACGAATCCGACTAGGAACCATGAGGTTGCAGGTTTGATCCCTGGCCTTGCTCAGTGGGTTAAGGATCCAGTGTTACCATGAGCTGTAGTGTAGGTTGCAGATGCTGCTCGAATCCCGCGTTGCTGTGGCTCTGGTGTAGGCTGGTGGCTACAGCTCTGATTGGACCCCTAGTCTGGGAACCTCCATATGCCGTGGAAAAGTCAAAAAGATAAAAAAAAAATTCTTCTTTTATTTTACTTTATATTTTGCTTTTTAGGGCCACGCCCATGGCATATGGAGGTTCTGTGCTGAATTGGAGCTATAGCTGCCGGACTACACCACAGCCACAGAAGGGACAGATCGTGAACCCACTGAGCGAGGCCAAGGATTGGGCCTGCTGCCTCATGGTTCCTAGTCAGATTCATTTCCTGCTGTGCCACAATGGTAACTCCCCAAAATTCTCCTACTTTAGATATAAAAGAAAGCTGCATTTTCATTTTAACCTTTCCCTCAAGTAGTTTGATACTTCCCATGATTATTAAAATATGTTAGGAAAATGTTGACAATATATTTATTAAGCATCAGCTAGATTTTATGTTTATAAATATGCAAGATAACATAGTTTACACATTTTAGTCATGCAGTCTGTTGTGACATAGGGAGCAATTAAGATTAAGCGCAGATTAAAAAGAGTGAAGATTGATACCTTGTAATGGCAGATGCAATTTGCCTGTGATTTCATGTATCTGAAATACATTAGAATACTTGCATATTTATATATGCCTTATTGTTGAAGTAATGATGAGGTGTGAATCATCATACAAGCAAACCTTTGAGTTTTCACTTTGCAAGACCAATATTTACTGGGAAGATCATTTATTAATTTTGAAGTGACCTGTGCTTACATGAGGATTAAACTCGTTTATTTTTTTTCTTCCTTTTTGCTTTTTAGGGCAAAATTGGAAATTCCCAGGCTAGAGGTCAAGTTGGGGCTACAGCTTCCAGCCTATGCCACAGCCACAGCAATGTGGGATCTGAGCGGTATCTGTGACCTACACTACAGCTCATGGCAACCGGGATCCCCAACCCACTGAGCAAGGCCAGGGATTGAACCTGCATCCTCATGGATACTAGTTGGATTAGTTTCTGCTGCCACAGTTGGAACTCCAGGATTAGACTAGTTTAGCATATGGTTTCCAAACTGCTCATTATTTCAGGTTAGTCATTCTTATAATGATACCATCATATTTTTAGTCTCAACACTAAATAAATATTAATACTCCTGTCTGTAATTTTCAGTTTTACTTCCTTGTCAAGATAATTTAGATAGTTAAATTTTACAGGAATATAGAATTTTTGAGTCTTTCTTTAAAAGGTTGTATAACTTTGATGCTTATTTTTGAGGACTCTGCTACCATTTAAAAAAATTCAATGAAAAAGAAAAGTACATTGAGTTGAGTTATATCTACTAACAGGCAAAGAGATAGTCATAGTTTCATGAGAAAAGAAACCCTGATAAATTGAGCTAAATGCTACTATGAGATAGTCAAAATGCTCATCTCTGAGACATTCATGCTAGTGAAGAATACACTGATATGGATAGGTCAAAGTGGGGGAAAATGGGAAAAAAAAAATTATAATGTCTTTATTGTATGGCATTTACAATGAAACTTAACCACTTCAGCCTAACTTAGAAGAAAATATCCAGAATTATATACTCTTATAAAATTCATGTCTTTAAAAAATTTTAACATATTTGTTAACAACTTGAACAAGGCCCACTGGAGTTTCTTAAAAGATATGTCTGTATGAATGGCTAAGAATGTGATCAGTAAATTAATTATAAATGAATGCATATGTGATACTGGAGGAGAGGATATTAAGCAAATTGGTTCCTTTTAGTTTAAAACTTTCTCCTATAAGCTTAGTTGTACCATTAATTTGCTAAGAAAATGTTTGCTTCAGGAGTTCCCGTCGTGGCGCAGTGGTTAACGAATCTGACTAGGAACCATGAGGTTGCGGGTTCAGTCCCTGCCCTTGCTCAGTGGGTTAAGGATCCGGCGTTGCCGTGAGCTGTGGTGTAGGTTGCAGACGCGGCTCGGATCCCGCGTTGCTGTGGCTCTGGCGTAGGCCGGTGGCTACAGCTCCGATTCAACCCCTAGCCTGGGAACCTCCATATGCCGCAGGAGCGGCCCAAGAAATAGCAACAACAACAACAAAAAACAACAACAACAAAAAAAAGAAAATGTTTGCTTCAAAGATAGTACAAAGACTAAAAAATACCAATTTCATATGGAATGACCACAAAATTTAAAAAAAGCCTCATTTAGTTTCGTAAGAGCTTCCTAATAGTCAAGAATCCAGAACACTTGAAATAAAATAACTATAAGATCTTTTGGCTATAAAGATCTACTTAGGTTTTTTTTTTTTTTTTCCCCCTCACCCTTATTTTTCCCTTAGGAGTAAGTCTTCCTGTTGTTTATGGGCCACATGATCACACCAACTGACATAGATACCAGGCTGAACAAGACTAGCCCCTCTTTTGGACCATTGGTTGTCCAGCTCTTGTCTTCCCGGTTGGGTAGCAGGGAAGTAGGAGTAGGTACATGCTTAAAAGATCTTTCAGGATCTGCAGAAGGGGCTTCAGTAAGTACATATTCAGCTGCTCTTAAAGAAATGGGGTGATGAATAAAAATCCAAATTGTATTTGAGCACAACCATTTCTAACTATTCCTTGAAATGCAAAGTTAATTTAAAAATAGAAGTGTTTTCTCTCTCCTACAGTCAAGGAATGCATAAGAGCAAATTTTCTTACCAAATACTTCATGTACTTTCTCCTTTTTTTTTTTTTTGCCTTTAGCTACATCAGGTACTAGGGATTAGAGAATTCCTTACAGACTAAAGAGAAGGCTTAAAGATGTTACTCTTGTGAAATATGAAGAAAAAAGTTGCTAGGAAACAGAATTTATGGCAAAATCATCCATTCCTAGCTCAATCCTCCAGTGTTGTGAACCAAAAGCTAGCAGATAGATTGGTTTTAGAGTCTAGTGAACTTTCTAGAATAGACTTCTAAGACGATAGCTAATGGAAGGCATTTTCCCCTGTTTTTTTTTTTTTTTTTTCTCTAGTACTTGACCATTTTACTTGGTGGAATGTTGACAGATATAGCTAACTAAACTTAGATGATCGTCTTATTACCTACAACTTTAATCCTCAAACATTCTTAAACTACCATCATCAGCACAGAAGCCTCATCATTACTTAGGAGCCCATTAAGAAGTGTCAATTCTTGGGCTTTACTCAGGACCTACTGAATCAGAAACTCTGGAGATGTAGCTTAGCAATCTATGAATTCTCCTCCAGATGATTCTGATACTTATTAAAGTTTGAGAACTGGTGTCCAACATGATGGGTTTGGACCATGGAATGTCATTTGTCATGAAGTGGATGTATCTACTTTGCTAGTACACCGTAAGGATGTTCTGTTTGAGTGAAACATTGACTTAGAGAGCATGATATTTTCTTTAATTTCCCTCTGTAGCAGAAAATAAATATGTTAATTTCAGGAAGTAATTATTATAGGATTTACATAAACATTTTCCAAATATTATAGATACCTAAATTCTGATTTAAAACATGCATCTTTATATATAAACAGATTTTAAAAGAAATCATATAGTAAAATTTTTGACCAATGTACTATCTTCCAGATGTTTTGAGCACCCTTTGGGATGGAGCTCATTTCAAGGTCTATATAGTAGAAGCAGATTGCACAGTAATATAGCCAGTGACTGAGTTCTCTCAACAGCGATGCAAGGCTTTAATGTTTCAGCGTGTTCTGTGTTCTGCTATTTTTGCAATGAGATATCAACAATGATATCTTCATAGCTGTAGATCCACCCTTTTGCATATGAGTTATACTACTTAGGACTGTGTCCTTTGGCTACATTTAAAAGCTCCATTTTATAAAGATAATAAATGAGGTCAACTTGGACAGATTATGGATCATGTCATAGACTAAATATTTTTCTTCACCTTGATTGGCACTTTATTTAGGAATCATACCAAAAAATCATTCAGTCACAGTACTTAACTTTTAAAAGTGTTCATAGAATTCAAGAAACACTGCCAATGTGCCAACCAAAATTTGATTTATAAATATAAGGTTTTTAGCGTCATCGTCTATAGTCAATAAAAGTCTTTATTTATTACCTCTAAGTACATTTGATTTGAAACTTTATTAGTTTTATATATTGACTCTTCTTAAAGAAGTAAAGGAACTATTGAGAGATCACTCAAACAGTATTTGTTGTAATACGAACAGCTCTCTGGGAGCAGGAAGCAGGAGGTTGAAGATGGGTAAACAGAAAAAGAGAAAGAGGTAGGAGGTGAAGTGGATGAGGATGATTTTGGCTGGTGATAGACAAATCATTAACATGCTCTGTTCCAGGTCTGGTGCAGAGGAAAACGGTGTAATATAGTTGGAGCATGAGGATGCATTCTGTATGGATTGATTATACTAATGAATATCTGGTTATTCTGAAAACAATTGGCTGGTGACCAATTGGTTATTAAATGGAACTTGATTTTGGGGGAAGATTAAATCTAAGTTATTAAATTAAAAGTGTCATACAATGATTCTTTAAAACACAAATATTAGTCAATTTTGGAAAGGATTTTTCTTGCAAGAAAAGCCACAGATATAAGCACCAGGAAGAGGGAAAATCTAATTCTCATTTCCTGGTAGCTCATCTTCTCCACTCTAGCTCAATCCTCAGCTGATGGGGATCTTTTCAATCTCTAGCAATCAGAATCCCTCAAGTTTGATATACTTTCTTTATGAAAATTGTAGTTAAAAGAAGGCTTGACACTAAACAGGTTCATGTTTGCATTTTTAGCAAAGCTATTGTTGATTTTCAATTGAGCTGAAGTTTCATTTGGGAGAATCTATTTGGATAGAAACCATTTATTTAGTATTTTTAGGGCCGCATCTGTGGCATATAGAGTCCCAGGCTAGGGGTCTAATCAGAGCTGTTGCCGCTGGCCTACATCAGAGCCACAGCAATGCCAGATCTGAGTCACATCTTTGACCTACACCACAGCTCATGGAAACACCAGATCCTTAACCCACTGAGCAAGGCCAGGGATTGAACCCTCAAACTCATGGTTCCTAGTCGGATTTGTTTTCGCTGCACCACAATGGGAACTCCTAGAAACCCTTTAATATCTGGAAGATAAGTCTCTCCAGGTACCTAGCAATCAACAAAGAATAGCTCTATACATTGCTTGAGCCAGTCTTCCACACGATATTACAATCAGCCTATGGTCAGCAGGGGAGATTAGTGATTCTGCCAACTGCATTGTGTTGGCAGAGTCTGCTGAGAAGTGGATTAGTCATTATAGGTTACTTTTATTCAGAAATTTTATTGGAATTGATTTCACCTTGAATGAACTTTTTTCTAAGAATAAATGGATCTCCAAGAAGAGCAAATTCATCAGTTACTTCATCAAAGTGACCATTTGAAACATACCATTTTTATGTGCAGAATATCTAACTGATTTACTTAGAAGATCCACTTCTTTGTGGTCATGTATTGCTTGCCATCAAAAGTTAATTATTTAAATAGAGACCAACATGAACTAGCTTATATAAATGGAAAACTTTATTATAATGTTAACTGGGAGGCTTCCCAGACTGCAAGTGAGGGAATGCAGATGAACCTCAGAAAGTATCTGAACCATCCCAGAGTTTTTTTCTCTCAATCTGTTTATGTATGTTTATTTAACTCTTAATTTTTGGAAAACCCATATTCTGTTTCTTATGTCATATGACTGAATATTATTTTACCTCATTCATCAACTTATACATCACAAATCTGGAGTGTAAATAATGTCTCTTAGTTCCAATTACACTTACTTAGGACACAGATCCTGATAGTTGCAGGTTAGATGGTGTATTTAGCTCTTGTCCATTCAAATCTGGCAGGGGAGAAACGGTAGCTACATACAGTTTTGGTGGGAGGTATTTCTCAGAGACTCTAGATAGGCTCACAAAGATATATATATATTATAAGGAATGAGAATCATAGCAATTAGGAGTTGGGGAAACAAAAGCAACAGTAATAACCCCTCTTCTATAAAATCTTGCTCTATGGTGATTACAATAAAAATAATTGGTATGTTCTTTCCAATGATTATAGTGTAGTAATGAAGATGTCTGGTCATTTAAATATGATTTCTTTTTCATTTAGCTATATTAATTTATCTATTAATCATTGCCAAGAACTAGAATTAAATCTTAACAGTACCATGTATAATGACTAATTCAAAATGTAGTCTAGATTGAGATAAAATATGAACCATTTCTCTACAGATCACTGTGACCTTGTTTCTAATTCAGAATTTGTTTAAATGATGTATCAGGTAAAATTGCTTCAATTATTAGAAATTAATATCATTTCAATATACCATATTTTGCTGTCTTATATTTTAATAATTTTATAAAAGTTTGGCTTTTATAGGCAATGAAAAACTAGTAGTAAATTAAGGCAAACCATGAGAACACATTTAAAAAGAAAAATTGTACCTCAAAGCTGAGAAAAACAGTAAGTAAGTCAATCAAAAATATGTATAAGAATTTATAGTTCTGGAATCAAAATGCTGCTGGGAGAATTTATATAATGATATAATTTCAATAATGAAAATCCAAACATTGTGTCATTTGTCATTCCCAGCACTTTAGCCTAGAGCTGACATGTGGAAGACACTTTTACTCAAGTTTGTCAAACAAAGTAATGACGTTAAAAAATACTGATGATGATGATGATGATGAAAGAAGATATGAGAACTCCAGAAAACAGTTAAGAAATGTTGGTATCCCAGGCAAACTCAAAGCCAAAAACAGCCATATTGAAATGAGTAAGACAAGCTATTTAATTTCACCCACTGTAGCCCTTCCCCCAAGGCAATGCTATTCAGTTTTATCAGCAATAAACAGGCAACTTATAGCTTCTCCCTTAGGGAAAGAGAAGAGTGGAATGTATATGCAAAATTCTGACTTTTCGAACAGTGCTCCCTGACCCATAACATTGATGAAACTGGCATGTTTTGAATGCCTGGATCAGGGGTGGTGTGGGTGGGGGTACTGAGAACAAAAGAAAGCTGAGGATTCAAAGAAATTGAAAGATATTCCATGCTCCTGGGTTGGAAAAATTAATATTGTAAAAATGGCCACACTCCCCAAAGCAATCTACAGATTCAATGCAAGTCCTATCAAATTACCCATGACATTTTTTACAGAACTAGAACAAACAATCCAAAAATTTACATGGAACCACAAAAGACCCAGAATAGCCAAAGAAATACTGAAGAACAAAAACCAAGCAGGAGGCATCTCTCTCCCAGACTTCAGGCAATATCTCAAAGCCACAGTCATCACGACAGTATGGTACTGGTACCAAAAGAGACATATGGACCAATGAAACAGAATAGAGAACCCAGAAATAAACCCTGACACCTATGGTCAATTAATCTTTGACAAAGTAAGAATATAAAATGGGGAAAAGACAGTCTTTTCTGCAAGTGGTGCTGGGAAAAGTGGACAGCCACATGTAAATCAACGAAACTAGAACACACCCTCACACCGTGCACAAAAATAAACTCAAAATGGCTTAAAGACCTAAACATAAGACAAGACACCGTCAAACTCCTAGAAGAAAACATAGGCAAAACCTTCTCTGATATCAACCTTACAAATATTTTCTCAGGTCAGTCTCTCAAAGCAACAGAAATAAGAGCAAAAATAAACCAATGAGAGTTAAACTGACAAGCTTTTGCAGAGCAAAGAAAGCCATAAAAAAGACAATTTACAGAATGGGATAAAATAGTTTTAAATGATGCAACTGACATGGGCTTAATTTCTAAAATATACAAACAACTTGCACAACTAAACAACAAAACCAACAACCCAATTGAAAAATGGGCAAAAGACCTGAATAGACATTTCTCCAAAGATGATATACAGATGGCCAACAAGCACATGACAAAATGCTCAACATCACTTAGAAAGGTAAATCATACTGTGAGGTACCACTGCACACCAGTCAGAATGGTCATCATTAATAAGTACACAAATAACAAATTCTGGAGAGGAGGTGGAGAAACAGGAACCTTCCCGCACTGTTGGTGGGAATGTAAATTGGTATAACCACTACAGAAAACAGTATGGAGATACCTTAGAAAACTATGTATAGAACTAACATATGGCCCAGCAATCTCACTCTTGGGCATATATGCAGAGAAAAATTTCCTTGAAAAAGATACATGCACCTACATGTTCACTGCAGCACTATTCACAATAGCCAAGACATGGAAACAACCCAAATGTCCATTGACAGATGATTGGATTAGGAAGATGTGGTATATATACACAATGGTATATATACAACTCAACCATAAAAAAGAACAAAAGAATGTCATTTGCAGCAACATGGATGGAACTAGAGGCTCTCACACTGAGTGAAGTCAGAAAGAGAAAGGCAAATACCATATGATATCACTTATACCTGGAATCTAATATACAGCATAAATGAATCTTTCCATAGAGAAGAAAATCATGGACATGGAGAACAGACTTGTGGTTTTAGAGGGAGAGGAGTGGGATGGACTAAGAATTTGGGGTTAATAGATCCAAATGATTGCATTTGGAATGGATAAATGATGAGATCCTGCTGTATAGCACAGGGAACTATGTCTAGTCACTTATGATGGCATATGATAATATGAGAAAAATATATATTATGTGTGACTGTGTCACTTTGCTGTATAGTAGAAAATTGACAGAACACTATAAAACAGCTATAATGGGAAAAATAAAAATCATTATTAGAAGAAAAAGAAAAAAGAAAGCTGAATTGTTGCATTGACAGAGAAACTATTACTTCATACAGGCACCAGAGGGAGCAAGAGATCACAAGCTCCTGAAAGATAAACCTGAAAGCCTCTCCAATTAGAAAATTACATTCATAACCCAAGAAGATGCATCCCCAGAAATGTTTGAGAGGGTTGCAAAATCACTAGACAAGCTAATTGGTGGAAGTTTTCTCCTGTAGTTACACAGTACATAAACATTAGGAGAGGTGGTTGTTTTATACATTCCAGGAAAAAAACAAAACTGGACATACAAAGAATCAGGAAAACATGGCTCAGTAAAAATCAAATAAATTTCTAGAAACTGACCCTGAAGAAATGGAGAGCTAAGAATTACCTGAAAAAAATCAAAATCATCTTAAGGAAACTCTGTATGCTACAAGAGGACACAAATAAGCAATTAAACAAAATTAGGAAAATGATACATGAACAAAATGAAAATAATGAACAAAGAGAAACAGTAAAATAGAACCAAAAAAATTCTGGAGTTGAAGAAAATAATCAAGTTGAAAAATTTCCTAAAGGGGATTTACAGTAGATTTGATCAAGCAGAAGAAAGAATCAGCAAACTAAGACAGGTCATTTGGGATTATTGAGTCAAAGGAACCAAAAGAAAAAAAAATGAATGATGAGGAAAGCCTAAGGAACTTATGGGACACCATTGAGTGGACCAAATTACACATTATAGGAGTCATAGAAGAAGAGAGAGAAAAGAGTAGATGCCATGTTTGAAGAAATTATGGCTGAAAACTTCCCAAATTTGGGAGGTGGGTGGGGGGAGTTGGGATGGACCTCCAGATTCATGAAGCTAACAATATTCCAAATAGGAATTTAAATAAATCTATACTAGCATAATATAATGACATTGTTAAAAGTCAAAGAGAATTTTGAAGCAACAAGAAAAAGTGCCTTGTCACACATAAGGGAGCACCCATAAGACAATCAGCATGTTTATCAGCAGAAACCTTCAAGTCAGAGGTATTGGGATGATCTGTTCAAACCGCCAAATGAAAAATTGTCAACCATGAATATTATATCAAGCAAAACTGACTTTAAAAATTGAAGGAGAAATAGATATTCCCAGATAAAAACTAAGGGAGTTCACCACCAGTAAACCTGCTTTACAAGAAATACTAAAGGCAGTCCCTTAAGTTTAAAGCATACAACACAGAAATACAAAAGCATGTAAAAATATATAGCTCCCTGGTGAAGATAAATATATAGACAAATACAGAATCTGACCATATAGTAATAGTTGCTTTAATTTTAATGTAGTATTTAAAAGATAAAAGCATATTCAATACCATAACTCTAAAATCATTAATGGACACAAAGTATAAAAAGATGTAATTTGTGACATTGCTAATATAAAGTGAGGATGTGAAGGAGGATTTTTGTGTGCAATTGAAATTAAGATGTTATTAATTTAAAATAGATTCTTAGATTTTTTGGTATAATCTTCCTGGTAATCACAAAGGAACATTTATAGAAGATATGCAAAAGAAGATAAGAAATTAAAGCACTTCACTACAACAACAAAAATAAATGAAAAAAAAAGATGGCGGGAAGAGAGGGATAAGATAAATAGAAGACATAGAGAAAACAACAAAATGATAATAGTAAGTCCTTCCCTGTCAGTAATTACTTTAAATACAAATAGATTAAACTCCCCAGTCAAAAATTGAGTGGAATGGTTGAATAAAAATAAAAACCAAACTATATACTGTTTATAAAAAACTCACTTTATTAAAAAATTAATAGATTTTTGAGATATAATTCATGGACATACCATTTACCAATTTAAAGTGTACAATTCATAATTTGGAGTATGTTACATCTTCAATTTTTTGAAATTTAAAATTTTTTGCTGAATAAATTTGACATGTAACTTGTGAAGTTTAAGATGTAGTGTGATTAATATTACTTTGTAATATGCCCACATAATACAGTATTATTGTCTATACTCACTATACCATGCATTAGAGCTCTATGGTTTATTTACTACTTGTTACAAATTTGTACCCTTAAACACCATAACTTTTATCTCCCCTTTCCCACCCCCAATAACCACCAATTTACTCCGATTTTTAGTTTTAATGTTTTTAGATTCCACATATAAGTGATATCATGCAGTACTTTTCTTTCTCTGTACGACTTCTCTCACTTAGCATAAAAGTGTTAACTCTACCCACATTGTTGCAAAGGTAAGATATATTTCTCATGGCTGAATAATATTTCTTTGTGTGTTTGTAACACATCTCTCTCTCTCTCTTTTTTTTTTTTTTTTTTGGTCTTTTTGCCATTTCTTGGGCCTCTCCTGTGGCATATGGAGGTTCCCAGGCTAGGGGTCCAGTCAGAGCTGTAGCCACCGGCCTACACCACAGCCATAGCAATGCGGGATCCGAGCCGTGTCTGCAACTTACACCACAGCTCATGGCAATGCCGGATCATAAATCCACTGAGCAAGGGCAGGGACTGAACCCGCAACCTCATGGTTCCTAGTCGGTATTTGTTAGCCACTGTGCCACGACGGACACTCCTTTTTTTTTTTTTTTTTTTTTTTTTTTTTTGACATATCTTTTTACATTAATCCATAGATGGGCATTTGGGTTTTTTTTTTTTTTCCGTATCTTGGCTATGGTGAATAATTTTGCAATAAATATTAGAGTGCATATATCAACTTGAAATCCAGTTTTTATTTCCTTTGGTTATATGTCCAGAAGTGGAATTACTGGATCATATGGTAGATCTATTTTTAATTTTTGAGCAACCTCCATATTTTTTTCCACAGTAGCTGGACCAATTTACATTCCCACCAACAGTGTGCAAGAGTTCCCTTTTCACCACATCTTTGCCATCACCTCTTGTTTCTTTCTTGATGATAACCTAACTGAGGTGACAGCTCATTACGGTTTTGATTTATATTTTTCTGATGAGTAGTGATGTTGAGCATCTTTGTATATGTCCAACAATTTTGATGTCCTCTTTGGTGAAATGTCTATTTAGTTCTTCTCATTTTTAAATCATTTTTTTCTTTTTGTTATTGTGTTTACCAGGTTCTTTGTATATTTTGGATATTAACCCCCTGTCCAATATGTGGTTCTCAAAAATTTCCCATTTTGAATGTCATCTTTGCATTTTGTTAATTATTATTTTTGCTGTGCAGAAGCTTTTGAGTTAGATGTAGTTTTTTGTTGATTTTTTCTTGTTTGTATTGTATTATAACCTCCAAATTATTGCTAAGACAGATATTGATGAGCTTCTTCTCTGTTTTTTTCCAGGGGTTTTATGGTATCAGGTCTTAAGCCTAAGTCTTTGGTCCATTTTAAGTTAATTTTCATGAGTGGCGTGAGATAACAGTTTCAATTTTATTGTTTTGCATGTTATTTCTCCAGTTTTATCCAGCACTCTTTTTTGAAGAGATTATTCTTTTCCTATTGGGTGTTCTTACTCCCTTGTCAAAAGTTAGTTGACTGTATATACTGAGCCCTCTATTTTGTTCCAGCGGTCAATGTATCTGTTTTTGTGACAGTGTCATACTGGTTTTATTACTATGGCTATGTAGTATAGTTTAAAATTTGAACGTGTGATACCTCTAGCTTTGTTCTTTTTTCTCCTCTAGCTTTGTTCTTTTTTCTAAGGTACTTTGGCTATTCAGTGTGTTTTGTATTTCCACACATATTTTAGGATTATTTATTCTATTACTGTAAAGAATGCCTTTGGCATTTTGATGATGTGTTCATTGAATCTGTAGACAGCTTTGGGTAGTATGGTAATTTTAACAACATTAATTCTTCTGATCCACACACAGGGGATATCTTTGCATTTGTTTGTGTCTTTGATTTCTCTCAACAATGTTCTGTAGTTTTCATCATACAGAATTTTCATTTCCTTGTTAAATTTATTCCTATGTATTGTTTTTGGTGCTTTTGTGGGTAGGATGGCTTTATTTATTTATTTTTCATATGCTTCATCATTAATGTAAAAGAAAGTAATTCATTTCTGTTTATTGATTTTATATCCTGTCATTTCACTGAAATTGGTGGAAATTTGTCCATTTCTTCTAGGTTGTATAATTTATTGCTGTATAATTGTTCATAGTAGTCTCTTATGATCCTATGTATTTCTGTGGTGTCAGTTGTAGTGTCTTATTTTTAACTCCTAACTTTATTTATTTGAGCCTTTTTTCTTAGTCTAGCAAAAAGTTTGTAGATTTTTTTGATCCTTTTGAAGAACTAGCTCTTAATTTTTTTGATCTTTTCCATTGTTTTTTTCTGATCTCTATTTTATTTATTTGAGCTCTGATCCTTATTTCATTCCTTTTGCTAACTTTGAGTTTAACTTTTCTTTATCCTATATACATGCAGTGTAAAGTCAGATTATTTGAGTTCTTTCTAATGTTTTAAATTAAATTTTATTGAAGTATAGTTGACTAACAATGTTGTATTAGTTACAGGTGTTTAGCAATGTGAATCAGTTCCATTCTTTTTCAAATTCTCTTCCCATATAGGTCACTACACAGCATTGAGTAGATTTCTCTGTGCTATACATTAGGGCCTTGTTACTCATCCATTCCATATGTAGTAGTGTGTATATATTAACCTCAACCTCCCATTTTATCCCCCCTCCACAGTGTTTTACCTTTGGTGACCATAATTTTGGTTTTGAAATCTTTGAGTCTGATTCAGTTTTGTTAACAAGTTGCCCTGTATCATCATTTATTAGATTCTGTATATTAGTAATCTCATGATATTTGTCTTTGTCTCTGTCTTACTTCACTCAGTATGATAATTTCTAGGTCTATCATGTTGCTACAAATGGAAGTATTTCATGTTTTTTATGGCTGAGTGATATTCCATTGTATATATGTGCTACAATTTATTTATCCATTCCTCTGTTGATGGACATTTAGGTTGCTTCCATGTCTTGGCTATTGAAAATAGTGCTACAGTGAACATTAGGATACATTATCTTTTTAAATAATTAATTTCTCTGTCTATGTGCCCAGGAGTGGTGTTGCTGGGTCATATGATATTTCCATATTTGGTTTTAAAAGAACCTCCGTACTGTTCTCCAGAGTGGTTGTACCAATGTATATTCCCACTAGTAGGGTAGGAGGGGTCCTTTTTCTCCACACCCTCTCCAGCATTTACTGTTTGTAGACTTCTTGGTGATAGTCATTCTGATTGGTGTGAGGAAATACATCATTATGGTTTTCATTTGCTTTTCTCTAATAATTAGTAATGTTGAGCTTATATTCATGTGCTTTTTGGCCATCTGTCTTTTTTGGACAGATATCCATTTAGATCTTTTAACCATTTCTTAATTGAGTTGTTTGGTTTTTTTGATATAAAGCTGAATGAGATGTTTGCATATTTTGGAGATTAATCCTTTGTTGGTCACCTCATTTGCAATAATTTTCTCCCATTCCTTGGGTTGTCTTTTTGTTTTATTTTTGGTTTCCTTTGCCATGCAAAAGCTTTTAAGTTTAAGTAGATCCCTTTTATTTATTTTTGTTTTTATTTTCATTATTCTGGGGTGTGGATCACAAAAAATATTGCTTCAATTTATGTCAAAATGTGTTGTGCCTATGTTTTCCTCTAAGAGTTTTATAATATCCAGCCTCATATTTAGGTCTTTAATCCATTTTGAGTTTATTTTAGTGTATGGTGTATGAGAATGTTCTAATTTCATTCATTTACATGTAGCTGTCCAGTTTTCCCAGCACCGCTTATTGAAGAGATTGGCTTCTCCGTTGTATATTCTTGCCTCCTTTGCCATAGATTCGTTTACCATATGTGTGTTGGTTTATCTCTGGGCTTCTATCCTGTTCCACTCCTCTCTATTTCTGTTTTTGTTCCAATACTATACTATTTTGATAACTGTAGCTTTGTAGTATGGTCTAAAGTCTGGAAGCCTGATTCCTCCAGCTCTGTTTTTTTTTGTTTTTGTTTTTGTTTTCCTTAAGATTGGTTTGGCTATTTGGGGTCTTTGGTGTTTCCAGATGAATTAAATTTTTTTTTGTTCTAGTTCTGTGAAAAATGTTGTTAGTAACTTGATAGGGATTGCATTGAATCTGTAGATTGCCTTGGGTAGTATAGTCATTTTGACAACATTTATTCTTCCAATAAAAGAGCATGGTATATCTTTCCATCTGTTTGGGTCCTCTCTGATTCCTTTCATTAACATCTTGTAATTTTCAGAGTATAGGTCTTCTGCCTTTTTAGGTTGGTTTACTCCTAGGTGTTTTATTCTCTGTGATGCAGTGGTAAATGGAGGTGTTTCCTTAATTTCTCTTTCTGATCTTTCATTGTTTGTGTATAGAAATACAAGATATTTTTGTGTATTAATTTTGTGTCATACAACTTTATTGAATTCATTGATGAGCTCTAGTGGTTTCTCTTTTTCTTTCTTTCTTTTTTGGCTTTTTAGGGCCACACCCATGGCATATGGAAGTTTACAGGCTAGGGGTCGAATTGGAGCTACAGTTGCCAGCCTACAGCACAGCCACAGCAATGTGATATCCCAGCCATATTTGTGACCTACACCATAGCTCATGGCAATGCTGAATCCTTAACCCAGTTAGTGAGCCCAGGGATTGAACCCACATCATCATGGATATTTGTCAGGTTTGTAACCCATTGAAAAAGAGTGAGAACTCCTCTAATAGTTTCCTGATAGTATTTTTAGAATTTTCTAGGTATAATATCATGCCATCTGCAAATAGTGATAGTTTTACTTCTTATTTTCTGATACGGATTCATTTTATTTCTTTTTCTTCTCTGCTTGCCATTGCTAGGGCTTCCAAAATTATGTTGAATAGCAGTGGTTAGAGTGGACATCCTTGACTTGTTCCTTGTTCTCAGTGGAAATGCTTTCAGCTTTTCACCATTGAGAATGATGTTAGCTGTGCGTTTATCCTATATGGCCTTTATTATGTTGAAGTAGTTTCCCTCTATGCACATTTTCTGGAATGTTTTTATCATAGATGGGTGTTGAAGTGTGTCAAAATCTTTTTACTTTCTCTAACTATTAAGACTACCATGTGGTTTTTATTCCTCACATTGATTGATTTGTGGATTTTGGAAACATCCTTTCATCCCTGGGATAAATCCCACTTGATTGTGGGTTATGATCCTTTTAATGTATTGTTGGATTCAGTTTGTGAATAATTTGTTGAGGATCTTTGTATTTATATTCATCAATGATATTGGCCTAAAATATTCTTCTTTTGTGATGTCTTTGGTAGTGGCCTCATAGAATGAGTTTGGGAGTATTCTTTCCTCTGCAATTTTTCGGAATGGTTTTATAAGAGTCCTTCCAATTTTTAAATATATGTGTTGATTGATATAAAATTTTCTCTCAGAATTCCTTTTGCTGCATCTCACAATGTTTGATATGTTTTTTATTTACATCTATTTTAAGAATTTAAAATTTCTTTTGATTTCTTTTTGCTCAGTGTTTGTTTAGAAGTGTGCTCTTTAGCATCCACATATTCGTATATCTTTACTCTTGTTGATTTCTAATTTTATACCAGTGTGGTGAGAAAAGAGTGCTGGTATGCTATCCGTTTTCTTACATTTTCTAAGATTTGTTTTGTAACCTATCATACTACATACTCTAAAGAATGTTCCATGCACAGTTGAAAAGAATGTGTATTCCAGGAGTTCTCATTGTGGCTCAGTGGGTTACAAACCTCACTAGTATCCATGAAGATACAGGCCTGATCACTGGCTTCTCTCACAGGGTTAAGGATCTGGCATTGCTGTGAGCCATGGTGTAGATCACAGATGTGGCTTGGATCCCATGTTGCTGTATCTGTGGCATAGGCCAGCAGCTGTGGCTTTAATTTAACCCCTAGCCTAGGAACTTCATATGCTGCAGGTGTGGCCTTAAAAAACAAAAAGGCAAAAACAGAAAAAATGTCTTCTGCTACTATTGGGTGAAATGTTCAGTACATATCTGTTAAGTCAATTTGTTCTAAGTGTGGTTCAATTCTAATATTTCCTTCTTGATTTTCTGTCTGGTTGATCTAGTCATGGCTGATGGTATGTTTAAGTCACCTATAATTCTTGTGTTATTGTCTATTTCTCTATTAATATGTTATTAATTTCTTAACATTGAGACTCACTTTGGATATAAGGACATATAGTCTGAAAGTGAAAAGATCAAAAAAGATATTCTATGCAAATGGTGACCAAAAGAGTAGAACTGGATCTGTGTATATGTGGGTGTGGGTGTGTTTGTGTGTGTATATGCACATATATATATATATGTGTGTGTGCGTATATATATATGTGTGTATATATATGTGCACATATATATATGTTTGTATGTATCAGAGAGATTTTAAATTAAGAACTGTTACTTAAGATATAAAGAATGACATTATATCAAAATTAAAAGATCAATTCATCAAGAAAGTATATTATAACAATAGATGCATCTAACAGCAGAGAACCCAAATATATTTAGTATATATTGATAGATTTGAGGTAATAAATAGTAACACAATATCAGGAGATTCAATATCTAACTTGTAATCATGGATGGAACAAACAGAGATCACTGAGGACAAAGAGGACTTAAACAACAATAGACCAATTAGCCCTAACAGACATAATACGGAAAACTCCACTTAAGAATACCCTTCTCAAGTTTGCATATAACATTTTCCAGGATAGAACACATATTAGGAGATAAAACAAATTTTAAGGAAAGTTAAATCACACAAAATATCTTTTCCGACAACAATGGAGTAAAACTAGAATTCAGTAGCTGAAGAAAAATGGAAAGTGCACAAATGCGGGGAAACTAAAAAACATTTGTTTGATAAACTAACACTTGAAATAAGAAAACACAAGGGAAATTAGAAAGTATCTTGAGACAAATGAAAATGGAAACACAGCATACAAAAACTCATGGAATGCAGGAAAAACTATACTGAGGGGAGTTTATCAAAGTACATACCTACCTTAAAAAATCACAAATCATCATCTAACTTTAAACTTTAAGGAACTAAGAAAAGAATAAACTAAACTCAAAGTTAACAGAAAGAAGGAAAATAAATAAGTGAAATAGAAAACAAGCTGAAAAATCAACAAAAGTGTTGTTTTTTAAAATCAATAAATTGACAAACTTTTATATAGATAAGAAAAAAGACTGAAGTAATAAAAATCAAAAGTGAAAGAGAAGTCACAATAATGACACAGAAACACAAAAGACCATGAAACCACTATGAATATTTATATGCTAACACATGGGATAATCTAAAAGAAATTGATAAAATTCTAGATGTGTATACCCTACCAAGACTGAATCAGGAAGAAATAGAAAATCTGATCAGACCTGTAACTAGAAAGGAGATTGAATCAGTAATCAAAATAAGTAAATAAATAATCTCCCAACAAGAGAAGTCCAGGCCCAAATATCAGATCAGAATAAACCTTGTGGACATTATGATAAATTAAATAAGCAAGTCACAAAAAAGGTATAAAAATGCATGATTAGACATATAGAAGGTACCTAAAGTAGTCACTCTTAGAAAGTAGAATGATGATTGCCAGAGCTTGAGGGGAGGGGAAAAGGGAGTTGTTTAATGGGTAGAGTGTTTCAGTTTTTCAACATGTAAAAGTTCTTTGAATCTGTTGCATAACAAAATGCATATAGTTACACTTAGGATGGAAAAATTTTACATTACATATTCTTTTCCATAATTAAAAAGTACCCATAAAAAAGGGGAGAAACATTTGCCAAATTTTGTCAACAAGATTATTAACCTAGAAGTTGCAAGGAGCTTATAACTTCTTTCCAAGATGTAAATGTAATTATATCCTTTAAAAAATTTCCTAACATAGGTTTTGGTTACAAAATAAAATTAAAAATAAATAAATAAAATTTTAAGGAGGTATGCATTTAGATTCTTGTGGGATAAACTATAGTTTGTAAATCTGTATACATCAAATCAATGTTCTGGTTCTGTCTTACTGTCTTACTGCCTCTCATGAAGCTGAGTATCATATTTGCTTTAAGTTTGGGTGTTTGGTTGGAATGCTCTGACTTAAAATATAGACATACAGAAGACTTTCTCTTAGAGGCAACGTGGGACCCCTCCAATATCTTTCTACAGATGTGGTCCTGCAATTCATGAGACATGACTCTGTGTATAGCAGCATTTTTTATTTACAGCTGGTTAATGATTTTCTTGAGCAATACTGAGTAGTTATTTCCTAGATCTATTTCAAATATATGATCCAGAGAGGAAAATGTAACTTTTTTCTTCTCAACTGTTTTTTGTAAAGTTGGAATTTCTTCTTTGAAAGATGCTATCATGTTTTATCTCTTTCAACAAATACAAAGGAAAAAAAATTAAAGACATCTCCAAGTCTGGCAGAATTCATGGGGAAAATTCCCTTTGATTTGACATACTACTACTACTAATACACTTTTTTCTTTGTCTTATCGTTATTCTTTTCATTAAAGGTAGAGTACTGGAATAATCTGGAGAGAAGGTAGAAAAGGGAGAAATGAAATATATATGACTAAAATGTATTTGAGTTAATATTCTTCTTAGTCTTGGCCTATTCTTGTCCCATTTCATCAAGTAACGCAATCCGTCAGAAAAGAAAAAAATTAGTACTAGTTCTGCCATGAAGTTCTGACATTGGGTATGGTTTTCTGAGCTAAACTTCATAATCTTATAGCCTAATATCAATTCTGTTCAGCTTGCATGTTCATTAGAATTGTCTACTGTAGTTAATTCATAGTGTCTTATTTAATTGTTTTATATATGTTGTGGCCTCAGAAGATGTATTTTTATGTCTTCAAGTCTGAGATATATCTGCTTATTAAATTTTTACTTTTTTTGGTAGCCTCATGAGGACTGGGGCCATAACTGCCTTGTTTGCAGTATCTCCCCAGAAGTAGCACTGTATCTAGAACATAGTCTGTGTCCAATAGATGCTCTCTTAAATATGTGAATGAATCATAGGTGAATCTAGAGAATGCTCCTTTTTTTCTGCTCTGCATAAGGTCATAGATAAAAATATAAATATAACAAACACTATGGGAAGCTGATAACCAAACAGCAACTTAAATTTCAAAAGGTGGTATCAACATATTTTTGAATGAGAGTGAATGTCTTTATGGACCGTTTTTTCACTTATAAAACAAAGATGCAGAAAAGCTAACGTCAACAAAAACCCTAAGTCTGAGGCAGGACAGATAGAAGCTAAATGCAGAGAGCTGATTTTGGAATGCTTCATAGAGAATGGGTGCTTATTACAGAGTGCAAGTCATTAAGACAATAGGACCAATGATATGCATTGCTGGCTGACAATGATAAAATATGTTTACTATTGATAATTTCTTCTAGTTTCATCTATAACATCTCTAGTTCATTGCTACCAAAGAGCCACGAGGAAGGTGAATACAAATGACGTCAACTGTGATCCCTCGACTGGCAAACTTCAGTTGTCCTGGAACACCAAGTATAGATTCTTGGATAGTTTAACCAAATCCAATTCAAATTATTCATTATGTTCATCACCCTTCAAATCAGAAAGCCCATCTCATGTAATAGTTACAGAATTGCCCAAAGGAGAAATAGTGCTCCTTAACTATTGACCATTCAACTATATGGTGCCATGTCCAAGATGAAGAGAATTCTTAGAAACATATTTACTGCCCTGAAAAAGTTTAGAATTCAGTAATATGATAAAGTTATATGCAGAGAAATATAACAGTAAGATGAAGGGATGAACAATAAACTGAGATAGTGGATAAGTTTGAGTTCTAAAGTCAACAGTCTGGGGTCCATGAGATCAGGAAAGGCTTTTGAAAGGAGGATGAGCTGGTCGTGTTCCATTAAAGTGGATAATTTTGCCATTAACTAGAGAAGACTGTGGAAAAAATCTCTCCCTTGCTTCAATTATTCTTCCACTAGTAAATAAACCAATCCACACCCAAATCATAATACATATAATACCTTGGAAGAAACTTTTAAATGAAAATATATGCACATTTGTGAGAATATTTCATTATGGTATAGGAAACCAAAAAGTTACCGAAAATTGCACATGGTATGGCTTCTTGAGTGAAATTTACTTTTTTTTCCTCCCAAAGCCATTTACAGTATTGGATATTCCAGTCAGTCTTTTGGAATATGCACTGTAGGCCTTAATCTGTGATCTTCTGCCTTGAGATTGTTCATTAGAATTTTTATTGTAATTACGCTTGTGAAGTTCCCCTTTTTATCACACTCATTAGCAGCATGTAGCTAACTCATTTTCTTGAGTTAACATAATTTTGTTATGTATCATTTTTGATAGAAAAATATTTTATATCCAATATGATACGAAATGGAAAAAGCAAATGGTTCATGATCCTACTTAACTCTAATTATATTTTACTTTTAGGGAATGGGAACACACTTCAGTTACTAATGATGTTAATAATTTATTGAGGAACAGTTACAGGAAGTAGGCTAGGGCAATATGAGCTAATAAATACACGTCAAATTCCACTGCCCTAAAGCCTAAATTTGCCAAGAGAAGGAGTTAGGACCTTTTGGTTGAGCCGTCCTAACTGAGCTGTTCAGAGTTAGAGACCAGTTAAAGATAGGACAACAAACAGAAGCATCTGTATAGGGGTCACACTGCTATCAGGACTGTGGGGAGCAGAGCAATCAGCAACAAGGGGCTGGCTAGGAGGGGAGGAGGCAGCCATAGGTCAAAGCCACAGAGCAGAAGAAGAAACGGGGGCCAGAAGGAAGCCTTTACTACCTGATGATACTTTGTTTTTCTTCTTTTACAACATAGTAGTGTCATGGGTGATTCTGTGGCTACAGGCATCTTGCAAGGGTATCTTTCAAGTTTTACTTAATATTTTAAAAATCCGTTCTAAGGCACTAACTCAAGCTGTCAGTATTTAAGTTTATTATTATGGGGTGAAAAATAAGTGACAATAAAGGAAAAATAGGGCTTTTGGTAGCCCAAGTTGGACCTTTATGAGGGTTGGTAATTGCTCCTTCCATTTAGACCAAAGAGCAGAGTGTATTAGTCAGGATTTTCCAAAGAGATAGGACTAATGGGTTACATATGACACACACACACGCACTCTTTACAGAAATTTTAAGAAACTAGCTCACACAACTGTTGAGGCCTGGTGAATCCCAAATCTGATGTGTCAGGCTGGTGGGCTGGAGATTCAGGGGACAGTTATAGGAAGGTGGGCTGCTCTTCAAATCCAAAGCGTTTCTGCTAGCAAAATTTCTTCTCTGGGAGGTCAGTTTTTGTTTTATTAAGGTCCCAACTAATAGAATGATGCTCAGCCACATTTTGAAGAGAAATCTGCTTTACTCAAAATTCACTGCTTTCAATATCTTATCCAAGTAAATACCTCCACAAAAATAACCAAAATAATGTTTGACCAAATATAGGGCACCAAGTCCCCACCAACTTGATGCATAAAATGAATCATCAAGCAGAGCACAGGCTGGATTTTGGTTCCCTTTCACCCCTTTCATTAGGTGCTCACATGTAGAGAAAATAGGGCTGCTTTCCACAGTGGGTTGGGTTTTGCTAGCACAATTTCAGGCTGTATGCCAGTACATGTGGGGACCACAACTGACTCATTTTGTAACCAGTAGGCTAATTAGTGGCCATGAGGCTCTGTAACTGCCCATGACCAACTGCCCTTCCAGAGAGGAGCTGGACTTTGATAAATGTGACTAGCTCACAGGAGCAGAATAGATGATGGCTGGTCACAGGGTGCTTAAAATGCTGAATTTTATTCTGGTTCTCTGCCACTGACTTGCTATGAAATGTTGGGTAATATCACTTTATTTTTCTGGGTCTAGTTTTTCTTCTTTGAAAACCACAGGTTTATAATTTGAAAAGTATCATTTGTGACATGATGTGTCAAACATTAGCTTTAACATAATTGATTTTGGTCCTTATTTAACACTGTCAATGACTAGGAAAAGAGATTCTTTTATTGAAATTAGATATATTCAACAGCCTGTTTTTCTCACATGATTTCTAAATCATTTCATGATCTTTATTTGAAGGAGAACTCACATAATAAAACTATCAACAATTTTAAAAACTCAGGAGAAAAATTCATCTTCAGGTGAATAAGCAATTTCATAAAGTAATGTTATTAAATGTAAAAAATTTGAATGAGCTCAATATATCACAAAAGTGCAATACTTGCCTCCTTACCTAGTGAGGTCAGTATCAATTAAGTTTTAAGGTTTAGTCCCACAAATTCAAAGGATCAATGAAATAATAATACTTTAAAATTTTAATACAATCTATTTGAAGTCACTTTAGAACATAAATAGTAATCAGGAAGAGAGATTTATTTACTTTATCCTGTATACCTCTTCTTGCATACTGGGATTCTCCTTGGATCATTAATACTTCTGGATGGATCCTATTATATTTTCATCACAAATTGCTTAAAAATTTTCAGAGAAAATAATTATTCATACTCTGATATTCTGATTAGACAAACAAGTATACCCTTTTATGCAACTTCAACTCACCAGAATATACCATACCATAACATGCTATAAACAATGTGATTATGCGGAAAATATTTGGAGCTTTAAAGTTTTAGAAAGTGTTTTAAACAACTTTTTAATAACTTTTGTTATGGAATTTCAAAAAGATTAGGTCCAAAAGGACTTTAAAGTAAGACTTTTAAGGGGTATGGCCTTCCACAAACATACAGAAGTGTTAATACCTCAAAGTGTGCCATACCTTTTAGCACTAGAGTTGGGAATCTGATGAGCTGATTTTGGGGGGTTGCCACTGCTCAGAGCATTTTTCAAAATCCATTCATGGAAGTGACTTTAGAGCTAGTTTATGAACCACACAAGGAAATTAGCTTTATTACTTTATTGTCACACCTCATATATTTCCCTTCTCAGATTCTTCACAGTTGGGCATCTTCCCCATCTCAGAGAGATTTTTGCTTTTTCATACTGTCCTTGCACATATGTCTCCCAAAGAATGAATGTTTGCTATAGATAGATTCACAGCTATATGCAGGTAGATAAAATATGGTGTGAACACAAATAGAAAATACATTACCTGGCAGGGTACTCTATTACACAAAATAGCTTTTCTAATTGAGGTGGACAGAAAAAGTCATTTTTATAAGTTTAAAACTTATAGAATGTGTGTGTTAACACTGTTTTAACCTGTTGGCTTAGAGGTCTGCTCTTGAAAAAAATCTAATTTTCTCTAAACTAGTTAAAAAAAAAAGACTCAAAACATTGATGATTCAAAGCATGACAGTAGAATGTAGCTTGGAATATAACTATCATTATTAAAATTAGGAATAAAACGATTTTACTACATGATTAAGTGAGGAAATGGGATGTTTGCAAAAATGTGAGATAATCTACAGTAATAAAAGTTTTCTTAATTTAACTTGATTTTCCTAGCATCATTTCCAAAAATTTCTTAGTAGTTTACAAAGAACAAAAATCATCAGGAGAGGGAAATGCCAACTGTTTTAGTTTACGCATATCCAGGCTGTGTATTTCCCTGTCTTTGGTTCATTGAGGCAATATCACAGCATGGCCTCTGGATAAAACAAGCAAAAGATAATGCAGAACACACCAAACTAGAGTAGGTCAATTAAAAAAACTTATTAACAAGCAATTAAAGCTCAGTAGTTTTTTCTTTGTGTGAGTTTGTGTACAGTATTCAGGGGAGAGTTTATCATCTTGGGCCGATTCTTTCCCCAGGTGTCATTTACTGGAGATGCCTGAGGAAACTTGGAGAAGAATCAGAAGAAATCAAACAAATTATTGTAAAGTTGCCTTTTGTTATAAGTGAATGAATTTTCTCATTGAAATGAATCCTTTTTCTATGTTTAGTTAAAATAAAATTCGATATTGATGTACCAAACCAAAAAGCAATGACTCTGAAAATGGTCCATCAAAGGCAGGACACATTGTGGAACTGAACAAAGGCTGAAGACTTATTAATGATAGGCCAATCCTATGGTGAGCCCGAGTGAGTGAACTACTGTCTGGAAGTAGACTGTTCACTCATGTGAAGTGAATTGACACTTCGTGGACACCAGGGTATTGTTAAGATCATTGAGACAACTGATTTACTATGAGCATCCTGGTGCCCTTGCACACCCGGCATCTCCATGGGATCAGGCATAATGAAATTATATGGTGCCAAGAAGCTAGACCTTACACATTTTAGGCAATAGCCTAGTGAAGTGGTAGGGACTCATGGTGGTTAAATCATGGGGTGCTCCTCTAGCCTTAGCAGAAATTTTATCTTTCGTCTTGTAAAGCAAAGAAATTGGAGCAAGCAAAGCACCCCTGATGACAAGTCACCCAAAACTTTCTTTTATATGTTGTTAAGTGATTTTTTGCAAGCTCTTCTTTTGCTCACTGGCAGGAAAAAACTCAAAGATTTCCTTCAATCAAAGAACCAGGGAGGAAGTTGATACCTAATAAAGGCAATCCTTATACAGTTTGTTTCTAACTTTAGGCTCCAAAAAAAAAAAAAAAAAAAAAAAATCGTCATAGCTAGGTTAATAGCTAAGAGAAAGGAAGCAGAAAAGCTTCATAAAAATACATAGTCTTAAAACAAATCATGTCCCCATTGCCCACATACAAATTAAGCAGATATGCACTATCTAATAAAGCCGATTGTACTAGAAAATAAATTATTTATAACAGAGATATAAGTATTTTTTTTGGTAGAAGTCATGGAAATAGATTACATTAGGAAATAAATAAGTGCTTCTTTAGTAGTATGAATTAGTTTGATAATATTGGTGCCTTTGTGTTTTTTGTTTTTTATTTCATTTTATTTTATTTGTCTTTTTAGGGCTGCACCCATGGCATATGGAGGTTTCCAGGCTAGGGGTCGAGTTGGAGCTGCAGCCACCGGCCTACACCACAGCCACAGCAACACCATATCTGAGCTGTCTGTGACCTACACCACAGCTCATGGCAACACTGGATCCTTAACCCACTGACAGAGGCCAGGGATTGAATTTGAGTCCTCATGGACACTAGTCAGATTCGTTTCTGCTGGGCCACGACAGGAACTCCGTGTTTTCTATTTTTTAAATTAGAGTTTAAAACTTACTCAGCTATTAATTCCAAAGACTGTGTGAATTTTTTTTTAAGTTTTACTGAAGTATAGTTGTGATGATTTACAATGTTGTGATGATTTCTGCTGTACAACAAAATGATTCAGTTATATATACATACATATATATATGTATACACATGCATACATACACACACGTCTATTCTTTTTCAGATTCTTTTCCCAGGTAGACTATTACAGAATATTGGGTAGAGTTCCCTGTGCTATACAGTAGGTCCCCATTGACTAACCATTCCATATACAACAGTGTGCATATGCCAGTCCAAATCCCCAATTCGTCCTTCCCTCCAACCTGTCCCCTTTGGTAACCATAAGTTTGTTTTCACAGTCTGAAAGTCTGTTTCTATTCTGGAGATAATTTCATATGTTTCTTTTTTTTTAGATTCCACATATAAGTGATGTCATATGATGTTTGTCTTTCTCTCTCTGACTTACTTCACTTAGTATGATAATCTCTGGGTTCATCTGTGTTGCTGTTAATGGCATGATTTCATTCTTTTTTATGGCTAATATTCCTATATATATGTATGTAGGTATGACATGTTGTAACTAACTAGGAGTGAACAAGATTCATTTGGAATCCTGCTTATAAAAGCTGGATCTATTTAAGTTTTAGGATTAATTATAAAGAAATATACAAAGACATAATTTTGCCTAGCAATTAGGTAACCTGACAATAGAAAGAATGCTCTGTTGAATATGGGAAAATTATACTAGCATTAGTTTGACTTCCAACCTGAGAGCCCTTTGTCCATCTAATTCCATGGTTTTAGATATGAATTTTTATGAATATGGAAGATATACCTCAAAATTGTCTCATCATTAAATGATTTCCCTTTGAACACAGGGATGCCCACTCTCACCACTGCTCTTCAACATAGTTTTGGAAGTCCTAGCCACAGCAATTAGACAAACAAAAGAAATAAAAGGCATCCATATAGGAAGAGAAGAGATAAAACTGTCACTGTATGCAGATGACATGATACTATACATAGAAAACCCTAAGGACTCAACCCCAAAACTACTTGAGCTGATTAATAAATTCAGCAAAGTAGCAGGGTATAAGATTAACATTCAGAAGTCAGTTGCATTTCTGTATACCAGCAATGAAATATTAGAAAAGGAATAAAAAAATATGATACCTTTTAAAATTGCACCTCACAAAATCAAATACCTTGGAATACACCTGACCAAGGAGGTAAAGGACCTATATTCCGAGAACTATAAAACTTTAATCAAAGAAATCAAAGAAGATGTAAAGAAATGGAAAGATATTCCATGTTCCTGGATTGGGAAAATCAATATTGTAAAAATGGCCATACTACCCAAAGCAATCTACAGATTCAATGCAATCCCTATCAAATTACCCAGGACATTTTTCACAGAACTAGAACAAACAATCCAAAAATTTATATGGAACCACAAAAGACCCAGAATCGCCAAAGCAATCCTGAGAAAAAAAACCAAGCATTAGGCATAACTCTCCCAGACTTCAAGCAATATTACAAAGCCACAGTCATCAAAACAGTGTGGTACTGGTACCAAAACAGACAGACCAATGGAACAGAATAGAGAACTCGGAAATGAACCCTGACACCTATGGTCAATTAATCCTTGACAAGGGAGGCAAGAACATAAAATGGGAAAAAGACAGTCTTTTCAGGAAGCATTGCTGGGAAACCTGGACAGCTGCATGCAAAGCAATGAAACTAGAACACACCCTCACACCATGCACAAAAATAAACTCCAAATGGCTGAAAGACTTAAATATACGACAGGACACCATCAAACTCCGAGAAGAGAACATAGGCAAAACACTCTCTGACATCAACATCCTGAATATTTTCTCAGGTCAGTCTCCCAAAGCAATCGAAATAAGAGCAAAAATAAACCCATGGGACCTCATCAAACTGAAAAGCTTTTGCACAGCAAAGGAAACCAAAACGAAAACAAAAAGACAACTTACAGAATGGGAGAAAATAGTTTCAAATGATGCAACCGACAAGGGCTTAATCTCTAGAATATACAAGCAACTTATACAACCCAACAGCAAAAAAGCCAATCAATGGAAAAATGGGCAAAAGACCTGAATAGACATTTCTCCAAAGAAGACATACAGATGGCCAGCAAATACATGAAAAAATGCTCAACATCGCTGATTATAAGAGAAATGCAAATCAAAACTACCATGAGACACCACCTCACACCAGTCAGAATGGCCATCATTAATAATTCCACAAATAACAAGTACTGGAGGGGGTGTGGAGAAAAGGGAACCCTCCTGCACTGTTGGGAATGTCAACTGGTACAGCCACTATGGAGAACAGTTTGGAGATACCTTAGAAATCTATACCTAGAACTTCCATATGACCCCGCAATCCCACTCTTGGGCATCTATCCAGACAAAACTCTACTTAAAAGAGACACATGCACCTGCATGTTCATTGCAGCACTATTCACAATAGCCGGGACATGGAAACAACCCAAATGTCCATTGACAAATATTGGATTCGGAAGAAGTGGTATATATACACAATGGAATACTACTCAGCCATAAAAAGAACGACATAATGCCATTTGCAGCAACATGGATGGAACTAGAGAATCTCATACTGAGTGAAATAAGCCAGAAAGACAAAGATAAATACCATATGATATCACTTATAAGTGGAATCTAATAGCACAAATGAACATCTCAGAAAAGAAAATCATGGACTTGGAGAAAAGACTTGTGGCTGCCTGATGGGAGGGGGAGGGAGTGGGAAGGATCGGGAGCTTGGGCTTATCAGGCACAACTTAGAATAGATTTACAAGGAGATCCTACTGAATAGCATTGAGAACTTTGTCTAGATACTCATATTACAACAGAACAAAGCGTGGGGAAAAAAATGTAATTGTAATGTATACATGTAAGGATAACTTGATCCCCTTGCTGTACAGTGGGAAAAAAAAAAGTGAAAAAAAAAAAGATTTCCCTTTGAACAAAGAAAACATTTTTTTTCCTGCTTTTGCTTGAAATATAGTAAAAGCTAAATTGTTATAATATTATGTTGGCTGAAATACAAAATGAAGATGTTGGGTTCTTTAAAGCTGGGACATGTTAGGAGTAATCATCTTGATTTTCTGCTAAGTACTAGTCATGCTAATTTCTGCCATCAACAAATTTGATTAAATTCAAAGAGGGTAAACATTTTTTCCCTAACTTGCAACATTCTTAATGTTTAGAAACAGAAAATTTCTTAACCAGATATGGGCTTTCCTAATAGGAAATTGAAACTATATTTTTTATTATTTTTTATTGAAATATATTTGATTTACAGTGTTAATTTCTGCTGCACAGCAAAGTAATTTGGTTATACACACACACACACACACACACACATACATTCTTTTAAATATTATTTTCCATTATGGTTTATCTTAGGATATTGAATATAATTCTCTGCTATACAGTAGAACTGTGTTGTTTATATCTTCTGTATGTAATAGTCTGTATCTACTACCCAGAATCCCAGGCCAGCCATCCCTCCCTCCCCTTTGGCAACTACAAGTCTATTCTCTGTCTGTTTTTTTAAAATATATCATTTAAAAAAAAAAACAAGTGTATTTTTCTCATCTTCCCTTTCCCTCTAGGCAAAAAGAGTGTGTTGATCAAATGCTTTTTACTTTGATTTTTTTTTTTTTTTTTTTTGCTGTTCAGATAAGATGGCTTGTCTGCTAGAACCAGGGATAATTTTATCCCTTTCATTCAAATAATTTTAGAATCTAAGACCAATGCCAAAACACCTGGTCTGAAAAGTTTAAAGAAAATGTTTAGATGCCTGTCAAATCTGAATAAACTGGAAGTTACTGTTGTGGCACAGTGGAAACAAATCCGAATAGGAAACATGAGTTGTGGGTTCGATCCCTGGCCTTGCTCAGTGGGTTAAGGATGCGGTGTTACCGTGAGCTATGCTGTAGGTCGTAGACGTGGCTTGGGTCTGGCATTGCTGTGAGTCTGGCATTGCTATGGGTCTGGCATAGGCTGGCAGCTGTAGCTCCGATTGGATCCCTAGACTGGGAACCTCCATATGCCATGGGCGTGGCCCTGATAATACAAAAAGACAAAAAAAAATCTGAATAATCAAACCTAATGTTTAAATTTGGGAGGAAATTCAGTAGATATGTTACTTTTGCAACCTTTCCAAGCTGATATTTTTCCTTTTTTCAATCGTCACTCCAAAATAATGTAATATCAAATTAGTGTTCATTTAGAAAACAGTATGTTGAAAACAAGACATGAATCTAGAATATCCCAACATAAAGTGGTGTTCAGTAAGAAGCCTCTGTGAGAGGTTCACTGAGATGCTTTTGGAGACTGAATATGAAAGACAGAGTTTCTGAAACTAAGTTATCTGGGACTCCTGGAACCTTGCTATCTTCCTACAGAGGATACAGATAAAAGAAATCTACCAGTTAAATATTTTCAAATGATGATGTTAGATAATTCAGTGTTTTTATGTTTTTTCCAGTGACACTGTAATAGATGTAGACTTTCATTGTTGACATTGATCAAAATGCAAAAGGCCAGAATTTTGAGTTATAATTGGGGAAAAGATAACAGAAATTACAACTTTAAGATACACCTTGGAAAATTAATATTGAGGTGATTTTCTAATTATGTCTTTAAAATAGTAGTTTATCATTTCAGAATCAATACCTTACACAGACACCAACATCTCATAAAATAAACATGCAGTGAAAGGGTAACACACACATTAGCCACAGACTGAGTCTGTAGCCAATACAGGATGATGAGAAGGAATTCTCAGTGTGGTATGATGTGCTATCGAAGCCATTAGCCATATGGTGCAGTGCAAAGAGGGCCTCTGTGACAGAATAACAGTTGCATGTTATATGGTTTATTAAATAATTATGCAATGGCAAGCGATGCTTTTGTAATTATTGGCTGTTTTATAATATTTGTGTTAATCTAGCTGCATTTACCAGGTTGAAAGATGCATGTTCCATCATGTCTCCACGCGTCCTATCTGCTTTGCGTATCAAATGCAAATCGGCTGCCATATTGAAGATTTAGGGCACATTTTTTTGTATCATACTGCGTATCATCAAGGTATGCCACAGGGCATTTTAGAAATATAGGGGCACATTCCTTTTAGAGTTGCCTTCCCACCTGCCACCTGTCAGTGTAGACACACTGTATGCGGCATAGAGAATGCGTTATTTTTAGGCAATTTCCTGGGAATGAGGCAGGGAAACATTAAGACATCCAAATGAAAAGCAAAACGTTTAATAAAATATTTGGATACTTTGCTAGGTGATGCTGTGCCAGTACCTATTTGAATACTTGCTAAAGACTAGACACTATCCTGACCCACTTCTATTTATAGTAATTTTTCCTCTAAGTTAATTTGTATTGCCTTCATTCCCCTCCAACTTATATGGCTTTGTTAACCATTCAGATGACTGGCCTATATTAGATAGTTACTTAGAAACAGTATGTGGCTCTACAAGGTGGGATTACCAGAGGACTGGTAGCAAGATCCTGGCTAAAGCAGTGAAAAGGCTTGATTGCACCATGCCCGCCATGGGAACGCAGGGCAGCTGCATCTGACACTGAGAGAGATGTTGCAGCTCAATGAAATGCACTGGAGCAATAGCATACTTTTGCTTCCATAAGCCCACTCCCAGCTAAAGGAATTACAGTAGCTTCAAAATAAAGGTATATACTTTCATGCATGATTATTTCAAAGCCATGTTAGAATTTTGAGAATGTAATTTAGAGTTTGTACATGATAGTTGGATAAAAACACTGAAAAGTCAAGCTAATTCAGGTGCAATATTGACACGGGTACAGACATTATCCAGGATCTTATTGCAAAGTTAATGCCTATATTTCTCTGCTTCTGTATGTAAAGGCTGAAGTAGTCTTATTTTATTCTGAATATTGCTTTTATAAAAACTGATTTTTAGTTTTTAATATGTAATCCCTTAGGTCGACTTCCATATGCTAAGGCGTCTCTCATTTTCAAAGAAGAAAAATAAAAGAAAATTAAGAATAGTCATTAGGGCAGTTTGTTAGTATTTCAGTCTCCTCCTGTCTAACATGTAGCAGGATTGCATTTCCTCACAGCCTTATGTTTATTATGGCCAAGAGTCTCTGCCCAGTGAAAATGGGGGCAGAAGTCTTTACTAACCAAATGCAATTCACCATGGCACCTTCCTACTAACGGGGAGACCAGTGACATTCCAGATGGGAGAAGCCACTTCAGCATCAGTTTCTGAGTAAGGACAACATGAAACAAAGGTTCTGGGAACATTCTAGCCTTTAATGTACAATGCAACATGAGCAAGGAATAAATCTGTATTTCTTTAAGCTACTAAGATTCTTAAGGTTGTTCATTGTTTGCAACTAACAACAACAACAAAATAGATCATAGTTCCTGTGATTTCATAGATATTAGTACTTAGGACAAAGTTAACTATAAATATTTATTAAAATGACTTTAAATATTATAATATTAGGGAATGAGACTATTTGTAGTCTCCTGCTGCATTTGTAAGGCTGGTATGAAATGGGTTCCCAGAGACGACCTCAGCTCCCTGGAGACAGACTGGGTGGGTGGTAATTCTCTCTTCCATTTCTTCTACTCTTGACCTGGTGGGTAACCAAAGTGAGTCAAACATTATTATTTTCATGTTATGGAATCAAGTTTGGGAAACATTGGGATAAACATGATGTGTGATGTGTCAAAAATCATGCAGCTGGTGTGGGTGAAAAAAGGAAATTTGGAAAATACTGATAAATATCTGAGGAGAAGGTAAAATAATATTTATACCTTTCTATCTATAAATTGTTCAAATATACCAAATTGCTGGTTCTCCAGTTTTACTTGGCTTGTGTGCAGATTTGCTAATCCATCTATTCATCTAGGAAGCCAACCAATCAACAAAATTCAAGTGCAGCTGTATGTTACAGGAACTGTGCAAAATGGTGAGGATAAAAAAATGGACTGTGTCATCATCCCTCCAGTAACCACCATTTTCATGAGGAAGGAGGATAATTAATTACAATAAAATACAATATGTGATGTTGCAAGTAAATCCTATGTTCTAAGCACTATCATACATGTTGAATTTTTATTTTGTCCTCAAAGAACTCAGTGGAGTAGAAAATATTCCCTTCACTGTATGTAGATAAGGATACTGGTTCTTAGAAAATGTGAATGATTTTTTTCCAAAGTCCTACTACTAAAGAAGTATTGGAAAAAGGATTTGAATCCAGTACTATAGAGAAAATTATGTGCGCATTGATAAAGATTACCTTACTTTATGCAATTACCACAGGGGCCCTGCCAGGATGCACTGTCCTTTGCTTGCCATTAGGCTGTATGCATAATGTTGGGCTTTGTTTCCTATTTAGGATTCTCTGAGTTTGAGATCATATTCAGCTCGCCTCCTTAATAGTAAATTTTTTCATCTGGTAGAAAGACACAATCTGGAAGGAAAGAATCTATTTTCTAGTGTAGTGTATTTTCTTTGTTATGGAATGGGGTCGAGTTTAGGAATTAAAATTTGAGCTGATAAAGGGAGTTTAGCCATATGTGGAAATGTTTGGTCTCTAATCTATTTAGATATAAAGAAGTTGTTAAAAATTTCTCTATATTCTCTAATTTATAATTCTCTAAATTATATGAGACATAATTGTCCATTTTTTTCAGTGATTCAGCTTCAAGAATCCTTGGTCTCAGCCTGCTCAGCAGCAACTTTCTTTTGCTTTGTGTCTTGAATTTGGTCCCTTATTTTTTCATCTGTAAAATGAAAGCAGGGGTTGTACCAGGTTGTATACAGAGTTTCAGGGATTCTAATGTTGTATGATTTCTTTAGCTTTTGAAACTAGTGGGAGTGCCAGCTGATCCGACTTTCATTCTGTTTTAAAAGTCTGTATACATAGAAAATGATTTTTTTTTTTATTTTCCCACTGTACAGCAAGGGGATCAAGTTATCCTTACATGTATACATTACAATTACATTTTTCCCCCACCCTTTGTTCTGTTGCAACATGAGTATCTAGACATAGTTCTCAATGCTATTCAGCAGGATCTCCTTGTAAATCTATTCTAAGTTGTGTCTGATAAGCCCAAGCTCCTGATGAAAATGATTTTTTTGAGTTAATTTCAAGATCACATAGAAATAGTGACAAAATCACCGATGGAATTCTGTCTGGGCTCTTCCAGAGGTTTCTTTTGTAATGTGTTGAGCAATCTCATATTTGCCAAAGTACTTGGAGGACATTTGAGTTTATTTCTGTGTATGTTATATAGTTTGACATGATTTGACCTTACTGGCATCTGGAGTGAGATCGGTCACTAATAAATATTTGTATTTATTACCAGATTACATGCAGCGCTTGATTCCACACTTTTTTCTCAGCCTAGTAGTTCTGTGTGCGTATGTGTGCACATGAGCATGCACACACTTAACAATAAACACTAACAGGTGTCTGCGATTTCCTCTCTCCCACCTTAAATAAATAGAAACATCTTTAAACAACATGGTGACAGAGCTGATGATGTATTTCTCACTTTGGTGAATAAATAGTAATGGAAGACAAAGGAGAAGGACATTTGGGTGGCAGGTGTTTTTGAAAAGTTCTGGAGTAATAAATTAAGACTGCATATATTGCATTTACATTATTAAATTTCCTAGGAGTAGTTCAGGATATGAGCACTCAAGAATGGTATTTGGTATGAAACACAAGAATGATGTCTTAATTGCACAAATCTATGCTTAAATATTAAATATAGAAATAAGAAAAATTTAATTGAGAAACAAGGCAGAAGTTCATGACAAGTTTTATAAAGCTCCTCGTGATGCAAACATTTACATTCTAAGCCTTTCTCCTCCGTTATAAACATCGATGAAAGCAGCTGGCTGAGACTGCCGAACCAGTTATTTTATCAGGCATTGCTAGCAGAGATACTACTTTCATTTTTGCCAGCATTTGTAGTGTAAATGAGGAGCAACCTATCATAAAATAATGCTAAGAAGATCAAAGGAGCCAATCCCTACTACCAAGCTAAAATCATTCTGGGAAAATGTTTTCGATTATGGTCAATAATGTAATCAAGCCAGAAACCTGCCTAAAATTGGAGCTAGAGCAGAATTACTGCTAATATTACAGGGTACTTAATTGGCCATAATATGACAAGAAAGTTCTGGACTTGTAAAAATGCAGGGCTAATAAAATATTTACAAAGAGCTGTATAGTTTTGATTAGAGTACTATGTGTATGTTCTCTTCTAAATAAACTGGTGAGGCAGTGGAAGATTTAGAATTAAGGCAGGAAGAGGAAAGCTTAAAAGGAAGAAAACCAAAAGGGTCATTTAAAAAGAAAATCTCTGATTTTATTCTTTAAAGACCAATTACTTTCTGTCCCCTGTGGGAAGGGGAAAAAAAAATTCTTCTTAATAGCAAAATCATTCTAAGACTTTTCTGATTCATTTTATATTTAGCAGATTACAGCTTTAGTCATCAGTAGGAAAGAGCCTCACAAACTGACAGACCTGAAATCATGTCCTTTGATTGTAATTGACAGAAAAAGCATTTAAGGTAAAGAAAAAAATTATTTTATTCATCTTTGATTACACTGTGATGTGATTTGGTGACATAATACAGCTGGGAACTGAGGCAAGAAAGGCAATAATTCGTACTTGAGGGTTTGACATGATGTAGCCCTTTAGTCGTCTTCCTACCAATGCCTCCAGCTACAATAGTCTCCTTGATGGAGGTTAGACAAATAGATATACAGCATGTTAGAATTTAAAAGGCAAACAGCTCTAAAATAACATTTCTTAAGGCAACGTATTTCAGCATTAAATGCTTGACAGCTACACATTTGACTGGACCTAAAATTAAATCTATTCAATTTAAACATTTTATGGTACAAAAACATTTACCCCAATTTAAGCAACAGTTTCTTAAAATAATGGAAAATACATGGTTTACACATAATAGCTTTCTAAAGAGATACTTTTTTTTTTCTTTTTGGCTATCAGTGACTGTGTGTATTTCTGAAACCATCCAATATGAATTAGAGTATTCTTTTTATACTTTATTTGAAAGTTCTCTTCATTCCTTTTTCCTGACTCATTTACTTTTCAGATAGGAGGTTGCCATATATATAATTTACAAGGGAGTTACATGCAAACATGATTGTAAATAATGTCAGTTGTAAACTCAAATGTAGAGCAGCACATTTCTCTGACACATACCTCATTAAATTTATATTCTAGGATTTGAATAATGAGCATAAAGTTTGATTCAGTATCTTCATTTTAATGTGCCATAATGAAAATAACTTCTCTATATTCATTCACAAATGACTTCCTAATACTCAGATTTTAAGAGATATAACACATGAACTAATAGTGTGTATTTTGTGAAGAAATAAAAAAGATATTAGAAAATGTGTAAAAAGAATCTATAAAGTTTAATTTGATAAATTTTCTTTATAATCAGGGATTTGAAGAGTTTACATTTGAAAGTCACATAAGTCTGCTAGGCCAGAAAACCTATTGCTTAACAATGTTTTTTTAGTGATTAAGAAAAGATCTCCTGAATGTCACAAATGGGTATATATGTCTGTCTGTGTGTGAGTGTGTGTAGCCATAGGGAGAATTCAATGAATACCTTCCAGAGAATAACTTCTGATGGAGTTTCATTTTCCAAAGGAAGATTATGAAGTGTCAGTGCATGATGATATTTATATATGTAAATCAAGTATTTGAATCTGCAAGTTAATTGTGTCTAGAAATGTCAGACTAATTATAAACTCTTCGGCTGTATTTACCTGAATGCCCCCAAAGCTGTTTAAAACTAAAAATTTCAATTTATAGGAGGTTGTTTCAGTTATCAGAAATGGATTCTATTAATCATACCTTTCAGGTGAATATAGATATCACCCACACAAATACAAGTCAGAAAGCTGTTCAACCTTCCATGAAAAACATGTTCAGTGTTCTTCTGGGTTAGCTCAGGTTCTGGATTATCTTGTCAGTGAACTTCAAGAGCATATGCCTCGAATAATAATTTGAATTATTGTCTAAGTGGTATGTTAAAAATTTCCAAGATAAGTATTAATTATTGATATTGCTTCATATACCATCCCTTCTCACCTGTGGAGATCAACTTAGATTTCATTTTGTACCAATATTTGCTCTTAGTTCTACATAAATTACCTTTGCATCTTTTTTGGCGGGGAGGTTTGGTTTATTGAAAAATCTTATTATTTTTTTTAACTATTGGGACCATATGAAACTTTCAAGAAGTAGCAGACATACATATGATATCGGTTCATGTCCAGCATTAGGTGAGGTAGTTTTCATCCTTTTACATAGAAGGCTAATCTTTTCATGAATCCTCATTTACATATTCATGTGTATACTCTGTATGCATTTGTGCTCCCAAACATGAAAACAAAAGAGGAAGAATGGCTTATTTGCTGGAAACCCAACTTTCCATTTTAGCCTTGACCAATTTCTTTTTCATTGAGAATGGAATATTCTGGAGTTCCCATAGTGGCTCAGTGGAAACAAATCCGACTAAGAACCATGAAATTGCGAGTTCGATCCCTGGCTTGCTCAGTGGGTTAAGGATCCAGCGTTGCTCTGAGCTGTGGTGAGGGTCACAGATGCAGCTCAGATCTGGTGTTGCTGTAGTTCTGGTGTAGCTCCAATTCTACCCCTAGCCTGGGAACTTCCATATGCCATGGGTGCAGCCCTAAAAGGGCCAAAAAAAAAAAAGAATGGAATATTCTGCTAAAACTATTTGGAGATTCTTTTTTCCTTTAAAAATTAATCTAGATTTTAAGTTTTTTATTCCATATGTTTGGTACAATAAATTATTTGACCAAGAGGTCAGTTCAGTGGCAGCCCTTTGCAGATAATCATGCAAATAAGCATTGGGGACTTTTTATATCATGCACTTATCCCAAATTTATATTTCAGTTCATCACAGAAAGTTACCTATTATGGAAAAAGAGTTTTAGGAAAACCGAAAAGGCTTAGATTGCTGAACCATTGTATTATTTATAAGTATCTTTCACAAAATTGTTTATCTTCATTTTCCAAATTCACTCATGTAAAAAGAGTTTTTATCAAAACATTTTATTCAGTATCACCATTTACATATAGCAAAAATAGCATACTCTATTCATAGGGAAATATTAAAACTGTTGAGCTATTTGAATCGTTTTGTACTTCTTTAATATCTTTAACTAATATAGATAAAACATTGTAGAAAAGGAATAAGAAAAAAACCTGTCGTATCTGAAATGCCCAGTCATCCACCTTTATTTAATATTTAAGAGACAGAATATAGTCCTGATGCTTTTATTATTTCCATTTTTTCCCTTTACAGATGGGCAGTTTTGTCTGAAATTCCCTATAAACTAGAACTCACACTTTTAAAATAAGAATATTGAGAAGTTGCTATATGTTACAGATCCATTTATGTCAGAAAATTAATGCTCTCATGGGTTAGTTAACTCTTTTTCTTAAGATTTTTATGTTTCTGGGTAATTAAGAGATATATTGCCTTATAAACATTTAATACTGAATTTCAGAATTATTGAAATTTTACAGTTAAAAAGGCCCTTGTAAATAAGGACTCCTAATTATAAGTTGAAGATATCTGATGCTATAATAAGTAAATTAAAATCAATTGAATAGAAAAATTTCTCATGAGATGAATAGAAAAATTTCTCATGAGATTTTTAAGTAACTGGATTGGAAGTAGAAGAGAAAATAAGCTTAACAGTAATTATTGAAATCTGATACATTTGATTTCTTAAGGTCAATTCAAATAGACTCAAGTGGCATGATTCCCAGAAATTCCAGGCCCTGGTTAGTATGTAGATATTATTTGCTTCTCTTAGAATTTTGCTCTATTTACTTTCATGCAATTACACGTAGACCTTGCCAAAGAATCAATAAAGTAATAATACTTGAAATATTAAATTCTTACATTAAAAGCTAGATTATACATTTGAACAAATTGGAATCTATTGTATTACTGTTCTTGATGGTTTGCCACCCTAAATAATGATTTTACAATATTATATCCTAAATATATTAAATGATATATAAATTGTCCTTATGATCAAATTTCAAGAAAAAGCTGAAGCATTCACATAGGCCGATCTAACGCAAAATCATGATTTAAAACACCTTTTGCGGAGTTCCCTTCGTGGCTCAGTGGTTAATGAATCTGACTAGGAACCATGAGCTTGCGGGTTCGATCCCTGGCCTTGCTCAGTGGGTTAGGGATCCGGCGTTGCCGTGAGCTGTGGTGTAGGTCATAGATGCAGCTCAGATCCTGCGTGGCTGTGGCTGTGGCGTGGGCCAGTGGCTACAGCTCCGATTGGACCCCTAGCCTGGGAACCTCTACATGCCGTGGGAGCGGCCCAAGAAATGGCAAAAAAAGACAAAAAAAAAAAAAAAAAACCCAAAAAACACCTTTTGCAACAAGTGTGCTGTTGCATATGTCATGAAATATACTTTGATATTTCAAAAAGTAGAAGAGCATGAGCATAGGAAATGACCAAATTATTTATCACTTCAGACCTCAATATGGAGATGTGTTTCAGTCTGTCTATAGAATGATACTGCTTTTTTTTTGTCAGATGTATTCAATTTAATAGTGTTTTTTTTTTTCTAAAAATATCACACAAGATCACTAGTAAACCTGGTTCTCAATGACATTTTGGCACAAAAATCATTTTGTTTTACTTCTAGGTTATTATATCATCTGATACTAACATAATACTGGTAATCGTGCCCAAAAGTGATACACTAGTGTACATTTATATTTTTAAAGTTGTTATTAAATTTACTATGTCAATTGTATATTTACGGTATATTAAACTAAGTTTTTGAAAATTAAAAAAGTTATGGATATAAAAATATTTAAAATTAACATTTGAATGATAAGCAATTTGGGAGTAATTATAGCTCACACTCTACATTCAATGCATTTTGATATATGGATAATTACTCCTTGTAATATCCTTTAGCTGGAATTTTGTAACCACAATAACAATTTATTGCAAAATTAATTCCTTGGCACAATTTAACATTTAGTGATGTGAAGTCAGAGTGAATTGATTTTACTGCAGACCACTTGTGCCCTGGTTTCTTGTGTTTAAGTACTAATTGGTTATTATAGGTCACTTTAGAACCTAGTTCAAAAATAAATTAAATTGTCGCAAGGTGCATTTAGTAGAAATAGCTTCATATTTTCAGCTCATGGGGTTTTATTTAAATAAAAAATGGTAAAGTAATGCAATCATCTTTAGTCATAAAAGTGATGGATGAATTGAAAACATTTTTGAATCAGGTCAATGGTACTGATGATTAGTACATTGTTAATCAAGTTCTTCAGATTGCTATCAAATGCTTTAGCTTTTTTGCTCAGGCTGGTGAGAGGATCATGAATATTAAAGAGATTCAAATATATGTGCTCTCATGTAATATGGAGTACCACAAATGAAAAGACTAAATGAGGGCAGACTGTAACTGTATGTACTGATATATCTCTTAAATAAAGAGGAATGCCTAATCAATTTCTTTGCTCTATATAGCAAGTAAAGAGAATTTTTTTCCATAATCTGTATCTTAATCACATTGACACCAATGGACATGATACATGAAAAATATCTTTTTAAAGTAAAAGTTTTCATAATAGTTACTATGGTGCAGTTGGTAATAACTGTAATTTAAAAGAAAACACAGATTAAAAATTAGGATACAATGCATTTAGTTTTTTATTTTTTGTCTTTTTAGAGCCGCACCCACAGCATATGGAGGTTCCCAGACTAGGGGTCCAATTGGAGCTGTACTTGCTGGCCTATGCCACAGCCACAGCAATGTGGAATCCAAACTGCATCTCTGACCTATTCCACAATTCATGGCAATGACGAATCCTTAACCCACCGAAGAGGCCAGGGATCAAATCTGCATCCTCATGGATACTAGTCAGATTTGTTAACTGCTGAGCCACAACAGGAACTCAAAATGCATTTATTTTAAATTTATATGTGTTTTAGAGTCAAAAAGTGGAGATTGTGCTGAGAAATGTCTTCTAGAAAGATGATAATATAACACTTCATCTTTTTATTTGGCAGTCATCTTTGTCTGCTTTTTATATACATGCTATTAGAAACATGATACATATGTTAGGTGTTGAGTTTACTCATTACTAATAGCAAAGTTTTGTTTTTTAAACCAAAATGGAAGAAAAATATTTTCCATAAATATCTCTAAACACTTAATTTAGAGTTTATGTCACTCACAGAGATTAATTTTTCCAGTATGAATAAATGTTTGTAAAGAATTATGAAATACATGTAACTAAAACATTGCATATTTAAGTATAAAATGATGCAGAGTAACATTTATAAATGATTAGCTTTAAATCTCAAAGTATAAGTATGGCATATTTTTAGAGTTTAACATAGTTTATTGTTAAAATTGAATACAGACTGATAAATATATTCATCTAAAAGAAACATCCTGTTTGGAAAGAGTAATACATTATCTTTAGAACCTACTAACCTTGCACAGGTTAATTTAATATAATAGAAAATTCTATTTACGATGTATCCGGTCTTAGGAGAATAGGATTCTAAGGGTAAAATGTGTTTGGGGGTGAAAGAAATCTGACAAGTTGTGCTTCTCAGAAAGATCCAGACTTCATGAAAGTATCTGAGTGATCCTGAGTAGTTTAAGGATGAGTAGAGGGTATAGGGTTTCTGGGGTTTGTGATTAAAAATTGAGATAAAATGGGGAAGAAAAGGGCAATTTTTGTGAGGCACGAATTTCAAATTTTCCTAGGTTCAGCCTTAGGAATAAAGGTCAGGTGTTAATATATTCATACTCTTTCTGACATCATATAGTTTGATTATCATCAGTTGCACCCATGTTGCTGCAAATGCATTATTTTGTTCTTTTTTATGGCTAAGTAGTATTCCATTGTGTATATGTATTAGATCTTCTTATTCCATCCATCTGCTGATGGACATTTAGGTTGTTTCCATATCTTGGCTATTGTGGGTAATGGTGCTTTGCACATAGGGGTGAATATATCTTTTTGAATTATAATTTTGTCTGTATATAAGCCCTAAAGTGGGATTGCTTAAGCGGCATAATTTTAGAGCAAAGCTAGAAGTTGAACATATACAAATATATAATTATAAACTACAAGACATGGTCTGAGGAAAATTTGGTTACATAAGAGAATATAACAGGAAGATTAGTTCTCTAAGGCTAGTGGTTCCATGATTAGAAAAGATCTTATTAAGAAAGTTATATTTAAGTCAAAGCCTAAAGATGTATTATAGAAGGTCAGAAGATGAAGAATGAGTAAAAAGAATATTCCAGTGTGCAAAATTGCTATGTCGAAAAATATGATATGACTTGCATTTTTGAGAAACAGACTTCATAATATACTGAAAAAATCTTGGACGTTGATGAGAAATGAGATGGCGGAGCCAATTCATGGAGATCATGAAAAAGCACTGGAATTTTATTCCAAATGCATTTGGAAAGGTATTGAAAGATTTGAACTAGCTTCTTATATGTTTGATAATTTTTTTCAAAGTTTATTCTGTTTGGAAAAAATGGATTGGAAGGTCATAAGAATGCAGAAAGGAAAATCATTTGGCAGGGCTTTGAGAAATAAATGCTTAGGGTTTGGACTAAGTTCTTGCTAGGAGACATAAAGGGAGATGAAAAGAACTGAAATATATATTAAAAGTTGAAGCAGGGGTTCCTGCTGTGGTGCAACAGGATCAACAACATCTCTGGAGGACTGGGATGGAGGCTCAATCCCCAGTCCCACACAGTGGGTTATGGATTTGGCATTTGCAACTATGGCTTGGATATGACTTTTGGTTCAGGAACTCCATATGCTGTTGGGTAGCCAAAAGAAAAATGTTGACACAAAATATATTGGTTAATTAGTTGTAATAGATTGGGAAAGGTGCTAAGGAAAAGGGAGAAGTTAATCTCTATGATATTTCTAGCATTAAAAAAAGGTGAGTGTAATGAAAGTTTAATTTGCCAGGAAGTCAAGAATGAAGAAAGGAAAATGGGTGAAAAATCAGGGATTATTATTTGCTACAGTATCTTACAAATAGCATGAATTATTGAATATAGATGCCTGTAGACAGTTGAAAAAAGTAGTCTGAAGCTCAGAAGAGATGGCTGGATATAGATATAAGTTTGAGATCTTTTCAAATTTTGAGGATAAATATGATTGCCTAGGAAATGAATATAGAGGAACAAGAAAAAAGGGCCCAGAGTGGACCTCTGAAGACATACAAAATACAAGTGTTAGAGAAAAATGATCTCCTAAATGAGACTAAAGTGTAGTAAGGAAGGGAAACCAGGTGAGTGTAGGAGTGTCCCAAAGAAAAGGAAGAAAAGTATGATTCAAGAACAACTTCAAATTTCTTGAATGCTGAGAAGTTGTAGTGAGTTGAAATTTGTTCTCCAAAAAGATATGTTCAAGTCCCAACTTTCTGTGCCTCTGAATGTGACTTTATTTAGAAAAAGGGTTTGTATGAATGTAATCAAGTTAAGATGAAGTCATACAAGACTTGAGTAGGCCTTAAATCCAATCGCCAGCATCCTTTTAAGAAGAGAGGACATGAAAAACATCGAAGTCATCTTAAGACAGAGGCAAGGATCATAGTGCTGTAGCTACAAGCCAAGCAAAGCCAAGGATTGCTAGGAGACAGAAGAAACTAGGAGAAAGCATGGATTTCTTCTCCTTCAGAGCCTCCATAAAGAAACCATCTTGTGCCAACCCCAGACGGGATTAAGATGGTGGAATAGAAGGACTGGAGCTCAACTTCTCTCCCAAAAACAACAAAATTCACAACTAAAGGCTGAGCAATCTTCACCCAAATAGACCGGAAACCTTAAAAAAGATATCCTACTCCAGAAGAAAAAGAGGAGGCCACATCAAGAGGTAGGAGGGGCGATTTCATGATATAAACAACCCCATACCTCCTGGGTGGGGAGCTCCACAGGCTGGAAACTAACTGGTTCACAGAGACTCACCTACAAGCGTGAGAGTTCTGAGCCCCACATCAAACCCTCACATGCGGGGATCTGGCACTGGGAGAAGGAGCCCTTGGAGCATCTGGCATTGAAGGCCAGTGGGGCTTGTGCGCAGGAGCTCCACAGGACTGGGGGAAACGGAGACCCCTTTCTCAAAAGGCGCACACGGACTTTCATGTGCACTGGGTCCCAGGGCAGAGCGAGATCTCCATGGGAATCTGGGTCAAACCTGACTGCAGTTCTTGGAGGACATCCTGGGAAAACAGGGGTGAATGTGGCTTGTTGTGAGGGAAGGACATTGAAGGCAAAGCTCTCAGGAATACTCAGCAGCGTGCCTTTCTCTGGAGGTGGCCATTTTGGGAAAAGCTGGCCCCACCCATCAGTCAGTGCTGGGGATCACAGCCCCACCCCTCAGTAAACAGGCTGCCTAAAGACCCCTCAGGCACACAGCTGCCTCTAATCCCATCCAGAGACTAAGCCCCAACCACCAGAGGGATCAGAATCAGCTCCACCTACCAGTGGGCAGGCATCAGCCCCTCCCATCAGGAAGCCTACAGCAAGCCCCCATACCGACTTCAGCCACAAGGGGGGCAGACACCAGAAGCGAGAGAGGCTACAACTCTATTATCTGTGAAAAGGTCACCACACCAAAAACCTATAAAAATGAAAAGACAGAGAACTATAACTCAGATGAGGGAGAAAGGAAAAACCCCAGAAAGTCGGCTAAGCAATGAGGAGATTCTCAGCCTCCAGGAAAAAGACTTTAGATCGTTGATGCTGAAGATGATGCAAGACATTGGAAATAAACTGGAGGCAAAGATGGATAACTTACAGGAAACACTGAGCAAAGAGATACAAGATATAAAACTTAAACAAGAAGAGATGCAAAATACAATAACGGAAATAAAAAATTCACTAGAAGCAGCTAACAGCAGAATACAGGAGGCAGAAGAACAAATAAGCCAGGTGGAGGACAGATTAGTGGAAATTACGGATGCAGAACAGAAAAGAGAAAAAAGATGGAAAAGAAATGAAGAGAGTCTCAGAGAACTTTGGGACAACGTGAAATGCACCAACATCCATATTATAGGGGTGCCAGAAGGAGAAGAGAGAGAGAAGGGGACAGAAAAAGTATTCCAAGAGATAATAGCCGAAAACCTCCCTAACATGGGAAAGGAACCACTCACTCAAATCCAGGAAGCACAACGAGTACCATATAAAATAAACCCAAGGAGGAATATACCAAAACACATATTAATCAAACTGACCAAAATTAAAGACAAAGAGAAAATCTTGAAAGCAGCTAGGGAAAAGAATCAAGTAACATACAAGGGAACCCCCATAAGGTTATGGGCAGATTTTTCAGCTGAAATTCTGCAGGCCAGAAGGTTGTGGCATGATATATTTAATGTGATGAAAGGAAAAAATCTGCAACCAAGATTACTCTACCCAGCAAGGCTCTCATTCAGATTTGAAGGGGAAATCAAAACCTTCACAGATAAGCAAAAGCTGAGAGAATTCAGCAACACTAAACCAGCCTTACAACAAATACTAAAGGAATTTCTCTAGGCAGAAAAGAAAAGAGCAACAGGGAACAAAAATTCCACAAATGACAAGGCTCACCAGTAGAGGCATATATACAGTAAAGATATGAAATCATCCATGCACGATTATACCACCAAAATCAGAAATCATGAGAAGAGGTGGGTACAAATGCAGGACACTGGAGATGAACTTACAATTAAGAGAACAACAAAACAATCTCATATACATATACACTCATATGAAAACTTCAGAATAACTGCAAACCAAAAATCTACAATTGATAAACAAGGAATCTCTGGGGAAGAAATATATCTCATAGTAAGTGCATAATCCACCATGAAGGGGGTCATTTGACATCATTCTTGGAATGCTGAAGTCTTCTTAGATCTGATTCTGATTTCCTCTCCATCAAAGAGTTTATGATAATTATAATTAAATAATGCAACTGTACAATTAAATAATGCTGTTCTACAACCATATTATTAATAACCATTTCTCTCCATGGTACAATGTAAGGTCTATAATGTCTTGTTTATCCATCACCTAGAATGGTGTAATGCCTATATTGAAGAATCAATAAGATGTAACAAATTGTGAGGACATATTTATATAGTTACACTGTTTTTTAACCAATTTATGCATTTTATATTTTACTTATTTTCAGAGGGTATTTTTGTTATTCTTACCAGTTAAGTTATTCTTTTTATTATGCTATATAAAATATTTAATGGTATATAACACTTTCCTCTTTATAAATTTTAGTTGCATAATATAACAATTTTAATATAGAAACCATCTTGTGCCAACTTCTTGATTTTGTATCACATTGACCTCTTGAATGGTCTTTTTGTCTTTTTAGCAACACACTATGTGATAATTGGTTACAGGAGCCCTAAGAAACTAATAGGAGTCAAATAAGATAAGGATCTAGGGGTTAGGCAACAGAGAAGATAACTTTCAACTCTATTAAAAGCAGAACAGTCTCATGGAATGTTAGGGGTGGAATCCATACGAAAGGGTTCTGAAAAATGAGCACAGGTGATAAGAATGGTAGTAAAATAGCTGGAACGTGATCAACAGAGTTTGAATTTAATGAGGTATACTAAGATATAGATAATAGTAAGGGCACAGAGTAAAGGCATAGAAATTGAAGAGCTTCAGAGAGGAAGACAAAAGGAGGACTTTGCAAAGTCGATAGGGGGAGGAGTTGAGGTTATATACACTTTTCTACTGTAATTAGAAAGAGGGAGAGACAGTGTGCAAATCTCACTGGATTGGTATGATGGATAGATGAAGGTTGTCATATCTAATAGCTTTTATCTTCTTAAGAATATTAAAAGAGGGAGTTCCTGTCATGGCTCAGTGGTTAGCGAATCTGACTAGAGACCATGAAGTTGCGGGTTCCATCCCTGGCCTCACTCAGCGGGTTAAGGATCTGGCGTTGTTGTGAGCTATGGCATAGGTTGCAGACGCAGCTCGTATCCTGCGTTGCTGTGGCTCTGGCATAGGCTGGCAGCAAAAGCTCCGATTGGACCCCTAGCCTGGGAACCTCCACATGCCATGGGTGCAGCCCTAGAAAAGACAAAAAGACAAAAAAGAATGTAACGAGATCATCTGTTAAGTATAGGGGATGAAGAAAAGCTAGATATTACAGAAAAATGAAGAAGATATGAATGTAGGTGGGAGGAGAGAAAAAGCAAACTTGTAAGATTGCTCAGCAGTAGGCAATATTGATTTGAAAGTGGTCGTCATGAGTTGATAGTGAAACCAACATGCTCAACTGGGGATTATAATCGAAGGTTTAAAGAGATTTTTGAGATCCTAATGTCTACTGTATACATATCTTTATGTTTAATCAGATACATGCTTCACTTCCGTTTTACTGGTGTTAACCTTGAGGCATCCTGAGTCTCTAAACAACAAAAATGAAAGATCTGCAGTCATCAAGGTTAAATAGAGAATAGTATCTTTGTTCTAGCTCCTCTATTCCCATACATTGAGTTCCCAGTGATCCAGTTTGTACCTATTACATTAGAGTTAATACAATAATACCCAATAGTCAGAGCTTATGTAAAATAACCCAGGGACAAATAAATATTGAGTAAAAAGCTATAACCATAATCTAGACTACCAGTTGTGTAGTTCCTAGGCTATTCTTACTTTTTGTGGTTTTCTAGGTATTTGATATTTGATCAGCTGATATTTCAGTTCAGTTGATATTTGTAAAGGGATGCTGAAAATCCAAATCCAGAAGCTTTGAAATTCCTGATGATATTTAGGAAGTTAATATCGTGAAAATCTTTTAAAAAGATGCAATTAAAAGTGACTTTATACCCTTGATTGAAAAGTATACGATTTCCACAATGTAGTGTGTCCAACAATAATTTATTTTGAAAGCTGTAATTCACTTTTGACATTATCATTTAAAGCCTGGGATGCTTTCAACTGTAATGATTGGCTCTGAGCTACAATGGGAGATTTCCTGAAAACATTACTTCTTAATAACAGCAGTCAGAAGAGTACAAAGTAAAATGTGTGGAATCACATAGTTTAAGTCCAAAGCACCCAATGACATAAATCAGAATAGCAATCTGTCATTAAAAATGTTGTAATCCTTGGGCTACAAATGAATAAGTGAGGAAAAAGAATTTAAAATAACTGTGAGATTTCACTATTTTAAATGGATTCAAGTGACATGTGCCTTAGCTAAACACTATGGAACAAAAAAAGAAAATGACAGATTTAAATGCTCTCTCTTGAGCCATTGGATAGCGCATAATAAAGTTTCTAAGCGGTTTTAACTAAGTCTGGTGTGTAAGTCTGCAGTTCAGGATGGGGGTTCATTTAACCTGGGGTTTCACAAAAATAGAGCTCTGGAGAATCTTAATGTTACCTGTTCCTTCACTCACAATATGACCCTCAAACAGCACCAAAGATTATGTGGAAATAAAGAGATTTCAATTTCATTTTCCTATTCTCAATGTGATTATGTTAGTATAGGATTTTTACTATGGAAGTCCTTCAGGATTGCCTATGTATTACTGTAGGTGATAGGGAACAGGACCTGAATACTTAATAAGAGATAAAGCTCCACTTGCACCCCATTTCTACTGATAGGTTGGATTTGGAATATGTAGAATTAACATATGCTACTTGGCTGCAAGGACTTCTGTTGAAGTTTTTAGAGCAATTCTGCAGAACACAAGGCTCATTACTTTTGCCTAATTAAAATGGGAAAACAAATTATTAAAATAGCAAGGTGGGGTCATGTGACAATCCCTTATTTGGTCCCTTCATTTTTTTATCCCAGGTCTCTGGAGAGTGACACTCCACTACTGAGGCCAGGTGCTATGAGTTTCCACTCATCTAAGCTGCACCTGGAATAGAATATGTGACTCTAGCATTTACCAGGCTGTATATTGGACCATAATCTCTCTCAGATTTTAGAGAAAAGAAAAATGAGTAACTGCTGAGCTGAGAACTGAATATTCTATATGAGGATTCAGGAAACCGGAACATTTTAGGGGGAGATTTGTGAACTGATTGAAAAATTTGAAATGAGTATCGCTGATGACATCTTTTTTTCCTGCAGGGTCAGGAGGTTAAGACTTAGGGAGGAAGAAAATGAAATGATTTCAAATCGCAGTAGGAGGCAGAGAGGAAGAAGAGAATTCCTAGTTCAGTAGAAAGTGTTGGGGAAAGGAGAGCAGGGTAGAGAAAGACAAGGAAACTGAGGAAAGAACGCTGTTGGAGAAATCCCATTCATGTTTGTACTCTCAACCTCTTGGTTAAATGAACTTCAATTTTAAGAATTATAACTACCTCAAAGCAGAAAAGAAGACTTTGTTAAAAATGATTATGGTATAACCTAAAGACGTTTTCTTCTGATAAAATGAATGCCTACGGTGCATGATAAAACACCTCATTTTCATTATCTTGTTTATCTGTTTAGTAGATCTACAATGAAAGTCTTACTTGATTCATGAGGTCAGCCATCAATTTGGGAGGAAAATCTGCTTGGATGATTTAAAACCTTTACTAATGAATCTTTGCACATCTTTAATACTGGAAGGTTGTGTGGCCTTCATTCTGAAAGATATGTAGACCGCAAAGCAGCTGACAGAGGGAGCATGGCATGACCATTTCATTGTGAGAGATAAGGACTCAAGCTTGAATGTAGCATGTTGCTCTCATTTCCTAATGCTTCCTAAATATCTTCTTTTATTTTAAGCAGTTTAATGATTTAGGAGACTTTATCATATAACAGTATATGTCACTTATTGTTTAATTTTGAGAATGCTTTCCTTCCTCTGATCGGCCTATTCTCCTTAGAAAGGTTTCTTTTACTTGGTGAAAGCATCTTCAAGCATGTTTCATTTTAGAAAAATCCATAAAGATTCAGAGAAAAATCTCACTTGGGTGTCTGGTGCTATAGATATTTAAATTGCTGAAAAAGCAAATTAGATCTTAAAGGGCTTTGTTTTCAAATTGGAGTATGTACTGTTTTTGCTTTACCCCTTGGGTAAACTGTAGTATAAAAGTGGCGTGTTTTTAAGGAACATTTAATGTTACCCTGGGGAACATAGTTTAAAACATTCATTGTATTAAAATAAACTTCAATGTGTTATGGGAAAGATGTTAGCTGTCCACTGTTTGGGGGAAATCTTGTCCAAAAAAGTAAGATAAGCACTGCTACCAAGTCTAGTAATTGTAATTTATGAGGCCCTTCCTGGTAACTAAATTATGCTCTGATACTCTGAAAGAGTTGTCTTTATTCAGGGACAAACTCTTCCCAATTGAAAAAGTTTGCATTTGATTTCTCAGATGAGTAGACCTAGAAAACCAAAAATGTCCTTGCTTTATCTACCATAAATAATCCAGGCAAGCAGTAGATTATCATAACAGAGACATCTTGAGCTAACAGCACTATTCACATTGATCACTCTGAATCCAATTCCTCAGTATTTGTCTTCCCTACTCTTATTACCGCCTGACTCAGACAGACAGTACAGGGAGATAGGAACCATGCAGTTAAGTAGTGTTGACATTTTTAAGCCTTTCTAGTACATACAATTTTCTAGTACCTTTGATTTCATTAAACACAGGTACAGTATAAACAATAAAAATTTTCATTGGAATTTCTCAAAGGAAATGATAATGGTGTATGAAACATTAAATTTAGATTTTTGCAAAGGCAGTAGGTGCTCTTTTTTTGCAGCATCTGCTATTCTAAGTGTATTAAGAACAGAGAAAAACAATCTTTTAAAATTTATCAGATGCTTGCAAATATTAAAAAAATAATTTTTTTACAACCATTCACTTTTCTAAATTCTCAGGTAAAGATGAAAGTAGTTCTTTTGTTATTTAAATATATTTAAAGCAAGTCAGTCCCTCAGAAAATTAACATTAATTTCCTTTTTCTAAATATTAGGACTTTCTTAATCCCATCAAAAGGAAATGCATTTTAAACCTTCTTAAATTTAATAGGGTTATTATTTTGCATTGTAAGCAACTCATGTAAGTAATCTTCAGCCTGACAGGCTGGCACCATTAGAGACTGGTTAAATCAAATATTTCCGTGACCTATAATTTCAAGAGCAGAAGAATTCTAGTTCTGATTTACAAAGCTTTTCTGTATCTTGTCTTCCAGGTAATTTTCAACTCACAAAACCAATGTCGGTTCCTGTCAAGTCTTCTCTTTCTTATACTGTCTCTCAGAATTAATATGTATCCTCTGAACTAGAATCTGCTATTAAAGTGCTTTCTTCTTATTCCAAAGCATTATGTGGATTTTTCTGCTCTTAATCATTGGCATTTTGGGGGATGTGTAGTCATGTGACATACCTAGTCCTTTCATATATCCTCTTCTTTTCCTCTGAAGCTGCAAAGGAATGTGAAATGATACACAGCTTACATCTGCTCTTCATGCTCTACCACCTCTCAGCTTCCCAGACCACAGACCTTTGTTCTTCCTCCTAATCCATGAGCATTGGAATTTATAGCATTCTCTCTCACACATTTGTCATTCCCTCTCTTTCATACTGATATTTCCAATTCCTTCCAAACTTCAAAGTTATTCACTTATACCTAGGATAATGTCAGTTAGAGTAATGTTAAGTAAAATTTAGTGAATTTTTCTTCTTATAAACTATGTCAAAGGTGTTAATTCTGCTTAGAGATGAGACCATTTTATTTCCTTGATTACGACCTCATTTTTGAATCTTTGATGAAGCAGATAAATGCTTAGCTTATTTAGAAGACATTGCATTGCCTACGCATGCTTTTCAGTTAAAATGTTTTTACTGCATGTCCTAGGAAGCTGTGATCGAAAAGCTTGAAAACCATTAGGAGTTAAACATGCTGTTTTAGGCTGTGGAATCACCCTTTATTCAGTGAGATTTCCTAAGCTTAAATTTCTCTTTTACAAAAGTAGCTTTTCTTCTTTTACTGAAATTGTTCCATTGGAAGTTACTCGTTCCCTTTACAAAAAGTGAATGGCTTCTCCCTTGGTCATTAGGCTGACCAATATTAACAGTGGACATTGTTTCTCCCGTTGAAAGTCCCTCCAATTTTCGTTTTTCTGTTCTTAATCCTTCTCTATTATCATTTTGGTCTTCTCCTGTCTTCTACTACTTAGTGTAGGAATTTCTCAAGGTTTTATTCTTGCCTTTATTTCCTTTCTCGACATTTTTCCCTTGACTGTCTTCTCTACTTTCATCACTTCAACTTGTCTTTATATAATGTTTCCCTAAATTGATATCATCTGTTGATTATATTTCTCATGTCTTGAGGACACATTTCTCCATTGATATTATATTGGAATCTTAAGGCCAAAATATTTCCAAATAACTTATTTCCTGTCATCTAATTTTTAGAACCCATTCTTATCTACTGCCAGGTTAATCCTCATAATGAAACTTACCTTCTCCAAAACAATTAGTGAGTTCTTAATGAGTTCTTGCTTTCTCTTAATATGAACTGGACATTCCCTCCTTTATGTTTTGCTTTATTCTACATCCTATCCCCACAGTGTCTCTTCTCTTTAGTTGTTTACGAAAATCTTGTATTTTCAAATTTGGGTAATAATTATTCATTCCTTAATTTTCTGAATCAGTTTATATCTTTCCTAAAAATTGCTTTTTTTTTTTGCTATTCTTATAGGAGGTATGATAGCATAATATATGTGGAATAATGATTATATAAACAGATTTTTATCCTAAATTAATGTCCCTGAAATTAAGATGCTATCAATAGTCAAAGACATCTTAGATTTGATAAAATACAATATTTTCTTTGTAGAAAATTATCAAGGCCCCTGAGTATAGGAAATATTTAATTTTAACCTCCCACATTTCCTTTTTAGTTAAAAATATGTTGAATTATCATATGCCACATGTTCTTTATTCTGACAAATCCAAATGAAACTTTCCAAGATGTTAGGTACTACTTTCACACGATAAATTAGCCAAAAGCTGACTTCATTTAGATTCTCCTCTGTTTTAAGAATATTACCATTGTCACAATATTGTCTTCCCATTCATGATCATTGGTTGTCTTTTCATTTAGGCCATCTTTAATTTGTTCCAACAGTGTTTTGTAGTTTTTAGCACACAGATCTTTCACTTTCATTGTTAAATGTATCCCTAAGTGTTTAATTATTTTTGGTGCTTTAGTAAGTGGAATAATTTCATAATTTCATTTTTGGATTGTTCCTAGTGTGTAGGAAGACAATTGATTTTTTTTCATTTTTAAGGTTTTATTGAAGTATAACTGATTTACAATGTTGTGATAAATTCTAGAGTATCACAAAGTGATTCAATAATACATATACACACATCTATTCTTTTTCAGATTCTTATTCTATATAGAGCATCACAGAATATTGGGTAGAGTGTCCTGTGCTATATAGCAGGTCTCATCGGACAATTTTTTTTTTGTCTTTTGAGGGCCACACCCACGGCACGTGGAGGTTCCCAGGTTAGGGGTTGAATCACAGCTACAGCTGCCAGCCTTCACCACAACCACAGCAATGTGGGATCCAAGCTGTGTTCATGATTTACACCACAGTTCATGGCAATGCTGGATCCTCAACCCACCTAGCGAGGCCAGGGATCAAGCCCATGTCCTCATGGATACCAGTCAGGTTGATTAACTGCTGAGCCATGACAGGAACTCCTCATTAGACAACTGATTTTTGTATATTGATCTCATATCCTGTAAACTAGCTGAGCTCATTTGTATATATGTATATATACTTTAAATTTTACTGGATTAGTTTGAATTTTTTTATGGACAAGATTATGTTACCTTCAAAAAGAGGTAGCTTCACTTCTTCTATTCAAATCTGAATGTCTTTCACTTCTTTTTCTTGCCTAATTTCCCTCACTAGAAATTCCAGGGTAGTGTTGAATAGAAGTGGTGAATGTGGCCATACTTGTCTTGTTCTTGATCTTAGGGGGATACATTTACTCTTTTACCATTAAGCATGATGCTTGGTTTTTCATAGATGAGCTTTGTCAGGTTGAGAAAGTTCCTTTTTATTCCTAGTCTGTTGAGCGCTTTCATGAAATAGCATTGGATTTTTTCAAGGACTGTTTTGTGCATCTATTGAGATGATCATATGGATTGTCTGTGATCCAAAAGGACTCTGAAAAAGAACAATGAGGACTTGTTGGAGGACTCACACAATTCTTAATTTCAAAACTTAATACAAAACTATAGAAATCAAGGCAGTGTAGTGTTAGCATATGAATAAATGCATAAACCAATAATATATAATTGAAAGTTCAGAAATAAACCCTTACTTATATGAACAATTGATTTTTGGCATGGGTTCCAAGACCTTTCAATGGAGAAAGAATAGTGTTTTCAATAAATGGTTTTGAGAAAACTGGGTATTCACTTGAGAAAAAGAAAATGAGGTGGAATCTTTTCTCACACCATATACAAAATGACCTCAAATGTAAGAATTTAAAAACTATAAGACACTTATAAGAAATTATAAAAGTAAATCTCTGTGACCTTTAATTAGGAAATGGTTTCTTAAATATGACATCAAAGAGTACATACAACGAAAGGGAAAAAACACGTAAATTGAAATTCATCAAAGTGAAAAACTTTGGTGTTCGAAGGGCACCATCAAGAAAATCATGAGACAAACCATAGAATTGAAAAAATATTTTCAAGTTATGTTAATGATAAGTGATCTGTATCCAGAATATATAAAAAACTCTTATATTACAATAATGTCAAACAAGCAATTAAAAATGTGGAAAGGATTTGAATAGATATTTATCCAAAGGAGATATACAAATATTCAAAAGGCTATGTGAAAGATGCTCAGCATCATTAGGTGTTAAGGAAATGCAAATCAAAACCATAATGAAATACTACTTTGTTCTTGTAGGATGACTAAAATTAAAAAAAAAGTTAATAACAACTGTTGACAAAGATGTGGAGAAATTGTAATTCTTAAACATTGCTGTTGGAAGTATAAAACATTGTAAACACTTTGAAAAACATTTTGGCAGTTCCTCAAATGGTAAGAGTTACCATATAATCCATTAATTCCACTATTAGGTATATAATCAACAAAAATGAAAACATATATTCAAATACTTAATCATGAATGTTCATAACAGCATTATTCATAATAATCAAAAAGTGGAAATAACTCAAATAGCCATCAATTAATGGATTGATAAACAAAATGTGATATATTGGAACCATGAAATATTATTCAGCTCTAAAAAGATTTATGCCCAGCTACTTGTCATAGCATGGATGAACCTTGGGTATGCAGACATGCCTTAATATCAGTTAAACAAAACCCTTTCTCTGACCCTCACTACTTCTAGGTGCTTCACCCGGTCTTCCATATTCAGAGCAAAGTACTTCAAAATATTTTCTATACTCACAATTTTTACTTTCTTTAATTGGTCTCTTGATCTATTACCACTATATTGAAACTGCTCTTTTTAAAGTCATAATCAACTTTTCACAAAACAAGGACCTTTATTACTATCTGAACCTCTCAGTAGCATTTAAAATGATTGATCACTGCCTCCTTCTTGGAACACATTGTTTTTCAGGGGTTCAGATAACTGTACCAATCTGTTTTTTCCCTACCTCACTGATTACTCTTCCTTTATCTCCTTTGCTAGCTCTTTGTTAACTATCAGACCCCTAAAGTCTCATGTGCCAGGATACCATTATTTGTTCTTTTCATCTTCATGATTCCCTTATGTGATCTTAGTCCTATGACTTAATACCATCTGTCTACAACTGGGGGTCTCATTTATACCCCAAACACCCAGGCATGAAAAGGCTAAAGTCACCCAAGGGTAATCCTTTGAAAAATACTGCAGATGTGAGCCATTATTTGAAGTGCCTTAAGCAGCCGGGGGATGGGAACGCCTAACTGAACTAGTAAAAGGGATTCCAAGGAATCCAACCAATAGCACCTAGTATAACCATCCATATGAAATGGCTCCTAATTTTTGTTTTCAGCTGTGTCTTACCAAATATATATCCAACATCTTACCTAACATGTTCCACTGGTTTCTAATAGGTATCTCAATTTGGCCACAATAGTATACACTATCTCACCTTCTTCCCTTCAATCCTCTCCATCTTCCAACCCAGTGCTCCTCATTTCTGCCAGTGACAGCATCATCTATTTAGCTGTTCAAATCAAAATATTTGGTGTACTGCTCTTTTTCTCAAACACCACACATACAATCAATTAACAAGCTTTATTTGCTATAACACATACACACATGCACTCAATGAATGTGACTACTTTTCACTATTTTTTGACTACAATTGAAACTCTTGCCTGAATCACTGCATTGGCATGTTAAGTGGTCTTTTTTTCTGCATACTAGCCTTTCTTCTGGGGGCAAGCAGTAGTCATAGTGATCTTTCTAAAGTATAAAACAGTTTAGCACTTATAACTCAAGTTATTATGCTTATCTTATTATATGTTTAATGACTGTTACTTCCCCCTTCATCCTTCAGTGTTTAGACCACAAAAACTCTTAAAGTTAGTTTTTATAAGCAATGATAAAAGGCCAAGAATGGTCCTCACAATCTAAGCAGAAGACAGTATTTTTACTGCTAGATGAGGATGCTCAGGACCTGATCGTTTAATTAGCATGTCCCAGGTAACATAGCTATAGGTGGTTAAGCCAATTTTTGAATAGAGGTGGACTGGTTAAAGCTGGCTTTTTATAAACAAACGTTACTTAATCTTTCATATAAGACCATTTTCACAAGTCAAAATCCTATTAAAATTGCATTTAATTTATAATTTAATTTGAGGAAGTAGACATATCTCCATGATTACTATATAACTGTAATATTGATAATTTCTTATTATCAATGCCATGTATATCTCTTAGGTTTTGCCTCTTTCAATAAGTTTTCTTTGTATAAATACCTTTTAAAATATTTATTGATGAATAATCACATTTTTTTCTATGGTTAATTTAAATTATATTTTTTCATGGATATTACTGGTATGTAAGAATCCTTTTGATTTTTTTTTTGTCTTTTTTTTTTGCTATTTCTTTGGGCCGCTCCTGCGGCATATGGAGGTTCCCAGGCTAGGGGTCCAATCGGAGCTGTAGCTGCCAGCCTACGCCGGAGCCACAGCAACGCGGGATCCGAGCCACGTCTGCAACCTACACCACAGCTCACGGCAACGCCGGATCGTTAACCCACTGAGCAAGGGCAGGGACCGAACCCGCAACCTCATGGTTCTTAGTTGGATTCGTTAACCACTGCGCCACGACGGGAACTCCTCCTTTTGATTTTTGTAGTTATCTTCAGTCCAGCAAACATGCTGAGTTCTCCTATTGTAATATTTGATTATAGATTTCATTCATTAATTCATTGATACAACATGTATTTAGTGGATGTCTAATATATTAGATGCTAATATAGATAATAGTATGAATAAGTGAATAAATGAATCATGTACAGGAGTATACATTAGGAAATTTCATGTAATCAATTTCTGTGTACATAATGGCAATTTATTTTTTCCCTCTAATTCTTATATCTCATTTCTTTTTTTTTTTTGCCTTATTTTTTGGATGGAATGTCCATTCAAATGTCAAATCAAAGTGGATATAGTGGGCACCTTGGCCTTTTCTGTTTGTGAAAGATTGCATCTAATTTTTCACCATTAAATACAATATTGGCTATGAAATTTCAGTAGATATTATTGACTAGGTTATGTAGTTTCCCTCTTTTTAGTTATGAATATATGTTGAATGATACAGACTATTTTTCTGTATTTATTGACATATACATGTGGTTTTCTTTGACTTTGTAATATGGTAGATCATACTAGACAAGTATTACACAAGTTTTCTAATGTAAATCGTCTTGTGTTTGCCTGAAATATATGTGTGTATAAAATACATATACACACACATATGTACATATTTTTTTAAAGAGTATGTTTAAATATACATATTCCTACCGCAATGTTGTATATATGTTTTAAACCATTACCAGATTTATTAGTATTTAAGATGTTTGAATTTATAATAAATGAGATTTGTCTGTGAGATCTTTTTCTTTTATCGTCATTTCCCAGAATTGTTATACAATTGGCCCTTGAACAACACAGTTTTGAACTGTGCAGGTCCATTTATACATGGATCCTTTTTGATAGTAAATAATGATCCATGGTTGGTTGAACCTGAGGATGTGGAACTCAGGATACCGAGGAACTGTAGGTATGGATAACCTGCATTTACGGAGGGCTAACTCTAAGTTATAAGGAAAATTTTTTTTAATATTTAGAGGGTCAGCAACCCTAACTCTCAAATTTAAAATTCAATTATCATTGTATCTTCTTTCCAAAAGGCCCCACTCACCAACTTCTGTATTTCTGCCTGTGATACCTACCCAGGAGCATTTTAGAAATTAGATGCTTCTTTCTCACCCCCATTTTAGATTGGATTCGTTTTCAGATGTGGGTGGTTTTTCTTGAAGAGTACTTCTTAAATGGATCATTGCTTTTTCCTCTTTCAATATATAACTTCATTCATGAGTTACTGTGTTCACTTCAAACCATTGCCCATATTTGACTCCTGCCAACATAGGATTAGTCCCCTGAAAAACCCCAAACCACCATATCACATCTTTACTTTTTAAATTCAAGAACTTACTATCATATATAGGTTAATATTTTTTCTCTGACTTCCTTCAGCAGGTTTCTTGCCTTGGTTTCTTGCCTAATCAGTCGCCTTGATTGTTTTTATTGTTGTTAAGTTTCTGTTGCTGTGTACCTGTAATTAATTTCACCAAATCGATTGTAAGCACCTGTAGGGCAGAGATGATGTTTATCCTTCTTTGTATTCACTACAACTTCTGGCTGAGTGCTTGACATGTGTTGCTATTCAATAATGCACTGTTTGATTGATGAATCACTTGTCTCTGCCTGATTAGCTCAGTTGTTAAGTGTGGGGTGCTAATGAGACCAGGGTCAGAAGCTCAAACCCTGTATGGCTCAATTAGCTTTGGTTTAGTTCATAACCCCAGTGTGTACTCTGTTCCAAACCAGCATTTCCAAAAAGCATGTGTTTGGAAACACAGTGGGAGCAAAGTAGCGGATGAACATTAGGCCAGTGTAATGTCATCTTCACTACTAAAGGTAAAACGTTCCTGAAATATAAAGGCTCTACCTGATGATCAGTCTGCAGTACATCTTCATGTATAGAAGCCAGCTCATTTTGTTCCATAATTCTCATTTTAAATTTCAGAGTATTTTTCTTTTCATTCTTTCATCAATTAAATCAGAATAAGTAAACTACTTAATTTGCTTTAAAAAGTAATCTCAAAACCTTATGAGTGAAATTATGTGAATGTTAAGTTCCTGATCATAGAATTTATTTTATTGCCAGTATAGTCCCATCTATTATTTTATAACAATCTATTTAATGTTATATTTGCAAATATTCAAAAGCAATATATCAGCCATTTCTATGACCCCCAGGAAAATGATATCTAAGTTATTTTTTTATAAAATTTCTAAATTTTTGTTCAAAAGATATCTATGTACAAATTAATTGGTTTTAATACTGAGTTGGTTTCACATAAATGTATGTTCAGTAGTAGTTATAATTTTTATTTTCAGAAACAAATCTACAGAGAAATAATTGTAAGATGAAATGAGAAACAGTACAGTTAGGGTCAAATTATTAAGGAGAAAAATAAATGTATAAGAAATATAGGGAAAAATTAAAAAGTTAAAAGAAAGTAACTATATGATTTTTTAAAAATCCTATTTGATAGAAATCTAGTAGAAAGATAACAGAAAGGAAAACTAATACAGTATAAAGTATCAGACAAACTTTATGGTTTGAGTAAAAAGATTTTATGCTTTCGTAGGGAAGTATTACCAATAATAGGAATGAAGTAATTGGATAAATGTAGAGCTAGATTTTTTAAAATTAACAAAACTTTTCCTACAGAATTTTTCAACCAATTAAAAGATAGCTTTTAAGAATCCATAAACATTGTAAGAAGTCTAAAATCAGAATATCACAGAGAAGGCCAAAGAAATATATCAGTTATATTTTCTGGGTTGCTTGACATTGCTTTTATTTTGCCCTTTAAGAACACAAAATAGCCACTTCTCCTAGGTAATGAGCATGTAGTCCAGTGAATCGTCCCTTTGAAATACCCAAGTGTACTCATTTTTCTACCTGAGTGTCTTCCTTGCTTCTAGTTCTAATGTCACCAATGCTTATTAGAGCTCTCTACCTCATAGCATAAATTGATTAGAAATTTCTCATAGATGGAGTTCCTGTCATGGCTCAGTGGTTAACAAACCTGACTAGCATCCATGAGGACACGGATTCAATCCCTGGCCTTGCTCAGTGGGTTAAGGATCTGGCGTCGCTGTGAGCTGTGGCGTGGGTCGCAGATGGCGCTCAGATTCTGGGTTGCTCTGGCTCTGGTGTAGGCTGGTGGCTACAGTTCTGATTGGACCCCTAGCCTGGGAACCTCCATATGCTGCTGGTGTGGCCCTAAAAAAGACAAAAATGCAAAAAAATTAAAATAAATCTCTCATAAGATGAATAAAGTGTTCATAGGAATTTGTTTTATGTTATCCTTATCTGTTTGAAAAGTACAGCATATTGATTAAGAACACAGACTCTTACTTGCTGTTTTTTCAAACCTGGTTCTGTTTCTCACTAAAGATCTGACTTTGGGGCAAGTAACATAACCTCTCTGTGTTATAGTTTTCATCTGTAAAATGGGGCTAATAATTGTACCTACCTCACAGGACAGTTCTATGTCAAGCTAATACAGGTAAAGGTTTTGAACTGTGCTTGACAAAACAGCAGATACTCAGCAGATGTTAACTATTAGTAATAACTTTATTATCCTTGTTGCAAACCACTGAGATGGTCATTATTCCACTGGATCCTTGGTCCCAGTTGTATTTCTCTGTGCTCTGGCCCTTTGGATCTATCATAGTTCACTTGTTTTTGAACTTGTACCACAGTGTGCCCAAGTGCACAGGATACCATTGGCTGCACTCTCCTGCAAGTCTCTGGGCTTTTAACAACTCGTGGTATCACCAATACAGCAGTTTAACCATTATTAGTTAGATTTATTATACTTTAGACTTTGAAAACCTGAAACCTCAAGGGCCACAACATGGCACAGTCACCAATGTTTCCAGAAAGGAAAATAAATATTTATTTATTTTCATGGCCATATCCATGGCATGTGGAAGTTCCCAGGCAAGGGATTAAATCTGAGCCACAGCTTTGGTAATGCCAGATCCTTTAACCCACCACACTGGGCCAAGGATCAAATCTGAGATTTTATGGTCAGATTCTTAACCTATTGCAATACAGTGGGAATTCATAAACACATACTTAGTATATAGAATATTAGTTAAACTTTGGTAGAAAGTGCTTTATGTTGGAGATACAACAGTGAACAAAACAGATAAAAGTCACTACTCTCAGGAAGCTTATATTTCAGAGGTAGGAGACGTGCAATGAAAAAAATAAAACGTGTAAACAAAATACAGCTTATGTTCTAAGGGGATAAGTGTAAAGAGAAAAATAGAGCAAGAAAGGAATATAGGGCATGTCCAGAAATAGGGAGCAGGTAGCATTTGCAAGGGAAAGAAGGTTTCAATCCAGGTTATCAAGGAGATTTTCACTGAAAAGATAAATTTGAGGAAAAGATCTGAAGAAGACAAGAGAGTGAGTCATGAAGATTTTGGGAAGCAATTTTCTGATACAAGGAGCAACAAGTTTTGAGATTCTGAGCATGAATTTTGCCCCTTATGTTTAGGGAACAGCAAGGAGGCCAGTGTAGCTGAAGCAGAGTGAGCAATTGCTGATGTAGTAGGATATAAACTCAGAGAGACAGTGGAAGCCAAATCATGTAAGTTCTTTGGTATAAATATGCCATTTCTCTTTATTTTTTTCTAGTTAATTATTCACTAATAGAATAATTGACTCATCACATGTCTATTCCACTTTCATAGTTCACATCTGTGTTGTTTCTTGATTCTACACTGTCCTACTCTTCCAGGGCAATTTTCGAAGGTCTGAGCGACACTTTTCAGACATGTCAGCTCTAAGTCACTGCCTTCTGTAGTAGAATTAGTGCTTAGACTCAGAAGATACCTTGCTTTTAGTCCACAGGTGCATACTCTGCCATAGTTTATCAAATCGTATCAGTTGTGCCAATGTGGCTGGGTCTGGCAGAGTAACTTTTAGCATTAGTCACGGGCTGTGCCCATCCAGGCCTTCCCTTGACTCTTGGTCCCTTGACATAGGCCTATAAGGCTGGCAGAGCCTCCCCTGGGCCACGAGGTGCCTTGATGTGTGTTTACAAAGGCATTTCTTCATAGGCTTATTGATTAGGGAAACTTGTGTGAGAAGTAGGGAAAAGACTGCCTTCCACTGGGTGTTTACGGCTCATGGAAGCCTATGTGAGCATGTGTTGGACTTCAGCTCAAACTTGTCACCTCCGAAAGTGGTGTCTTATGTAAGGCACAATTTGCCTAATCTTAAATCATGGTGCTGGCCTAGACTTTTTTCCTCAGGTCCTGACTCTTCATACAAATGAATCCAATCCTTGCATAGTTATAGTCCCAGGGGCCTCAGGGAACATCACACTTGGAAACAAGAAGGGCCTATTATACTGAAATCCTAGGGCAATGTTGGTATCTTTGGGCTACCTTTGAGAGCCTTAAAAGAAACTTGCAAATAATTTTTTCTTGAACATAGCAATCTGCGGTTTTTAATTCTAAATCTCTGAAAGGCTAACATTTTTATTATCACCTTAGTGGATGCCTCTGCCTGTCTGTCTCCCTATCTATTTTTCTTTCTAAGGCCTTACTTGCAGCATACGGAAATTCCCAGGCTAGGGGTTGAATCAGAGCTGCAGCTTCTGGCCTACACCACAGCCATAGCAATGCCAGATATGAGCTACCTCTGCGACCTAAACCATAGCTCACAGCAACACCGGAACCTTAACCCACTGAATGAGGCCAGGGATCAAATCAGCATCCTCACGAAAACTAGTTGGATTCTTAACCTGTTGAGCCACAATAGGAACTCCATGGACTCCTTATTAAAATACTAATTCATATTGTCTTCTTTTTTTCTTTGTCAATCTCATTAGAAGTTTTTCAATTTTGTTCATCTTTTCAAAGAACCAGATTTCGGTTTCATTGGTAGTCTATGGTGTTTAGAATTTGTTTTATTTTTGTCCTTATATTTATTATTTCCATCCTTATATTTTCTTAATTATTTCTTTTTTCTTTGCATTGTGCTTTTCTCTTAACATGAAAGCTTAGATTATTGGTTTGAAACCTTACTTCTTTCTAATCTGAGCATTTATTGCTATAAATTTCCCTCTAAGGCCTTTATGTGTTGTTCAGTTCAAAATATTTTCTAATTTCTCTGCAGACCTTCTTTTTAATCCATTGAATTTTTTAGTAATGCATTGTTTAATTTCCAAGTATTTGGAGGTTTCCCTTTATCTCTCTGTTATTTATCTCTAGTTAAATTTCATTATATTCAGAGGACATACTTTGTTTGATTTAATTTCTTTTAAATTAAGATTTGTTTGTAGTTCTTGTCATTGTTCAGTGCTAACAAACCCAACTAGTATCCATGAGGATGCGGTTCAATGACCAGCCTCACTCAGTGGGTTAAGGATCTAGTGTTTCCGTGAGCTGTGGTGTAGGCTGCAGACACAGCTTGGATCTGGCTTTGCTGTGGCTGTGGCATAGGTTGGCAGCTACAGGTCCAATGTGACCCCTAGCCTGGGAACTTCCAATATGCTGGGTGTGTGGCCCTAAAAAGACAAAAAAAAAAAAAAAAAAAAAAGGAATATTTGTTTTATCACCCGGGATATTGTCTATATTGGTAAATATTCCATGTGCAGTTGAAACAAATGTTCTGCCATTGCTGAATGGTGTGTTCTATAAATATAATTTAGCTCCACTTGACTGATGGTGTCATTTAGTTATTCTGTATCCTTGTTAATCAATTACTGACAGAATCTCCAACTCTAATTGTGTAGACAGTTCTCTTTTTAGTTCTGGCAGTTTTTGCTTCATGTATTTTGAAGCTGTTTTCACAAACATTCCTTTTAAAACTGATATATCGTCTTGGTGAGTTGTCTCTTTTTTCATCTGTAAAAGTTCATTTTTGTCCTTAGTAATTTTATTTGTTGCAAGGTGAACTTTACCTGACATTACTTTAAATACTTTGCTTTTTTTTTTTTTCTTTTTGTCTTTTTTTTTCTAGGGCCACACCCGAGGCATACGGAGGTTCCCAGGCTAGGGGTCTAATCGGAGCTCTCGCTGCCAGCCTACACCACAGCACGGCAATGCTAGATCCTTAACCCACTGATTAAGGCCAGGGATCGAACCCAAAACCTCATGGTTCCTAATCAGATTTGTTAACCACTGAGCCACAACGGGAACTCCCACCCTACTTTCTTTTGAGTGGGTAAGGCATGCGTGCTATGGCTTTCCCCTTCCTTATGCTTTTAACTTACCTCTATCATTACAGATGAAGTGAATTTCTTACAGATAGCATATAATTGAATGATTTTAAAAAGTCATTCTTTCAATAGCTCTCATACATTTACATGTACTCTATGAGCATGTAACATAATTTTATTTACTTGGAATTTTGCCTATTTGTTTCATTCCTTTGTTTCCCCTTCTTTGTCTCCTTTGGGATTATTTTGAGTTTTTATTTTTACTATTCCATTTAAATGTATTTATTATATTTTAACTATTTTTCCTTTTATATCTGTTTTTAGAGGATGCTCCAGAGATTATAGTAAACATATTTAACTTTGCACTGTCTACTTAAAATAAATATTTTACTATTTGAAGTGGAATGCAGAAATCTTACGATAGTACAGATAAAGATATTTATCTCCTCTCCTCTGTTGGAGTTGGTTTTTGTGTCACATCTACATATTAAAAAAACCTCTTTATACAATGCTATGTTTGTGCTTTCAACTTTTTACTCATATTTGAAAGAATTCAATAGAAGAAGAGTCTGTTTACTCAGATATATATCATTTTTCTTCCTTTTTGATGTTACAAGATCCCATCTGCTATCATTTCCCTTAAGCCTAAAATAGATTCTTCAGCAAGTCTTTTTGAGCAGGCAATGTGGTGGCAAAGTCTTAGGTTTCTTTTACTTCCAATTTATTCCTGAAGGATATTTTTGCTGGATATAGTATTCTGGGTTGACAGTTTGTCTTTTTAAGCACTTTGTATTGTTTCAGTTCCTTCTGATCCTCACCATTTCTGATGTGAACGCTGCAGGTACTTGAATACTTATTCACCTAAAATTATGTCATTTTTCTTTGATTGCATTGAAGATTTTTTTCTTTGCCTTCAGTTTTCAGCAGTTTAACTATGTGTACATGAACCTGGTTTTCATCCTCTTGGGGTGTACTAAGATTATAGAATCTATAATTTTATGTCTTCTGCTCAATTTAGGAAGTTTTCAATCATGATATCTTCAAAAATTTTTCTGCGTTATACTTTATCTTGTCTACTTGTCAGATTTCAGTGATACAGACATTTTACCTTTTGGTGAGATCCAACAGTCCTGGAGACTATTCCCTTTCTTGTTTGTTTTTCAAAGTTAATACTTCTTTCAAAGTTCAGTGATTCTTTCCTCTGTCATATCCATCTGCTATTGAGCCTAGCAGGTGGGAGTTTTATAAGTTTTTGTATTTTTCAGTTTTAAAATTTCCTTTTGTTTCTTCTATTTAAAACTTTCTTTTTTTTTTTTTTTTTTTTGTCTTTTTGCTGTTTCCTGGGCCACTCCCTCAGCATATGGAGGTTCCCAGGCTAGGGGTCCAATCGGAGCTGCAGCCACCGGCCTACGCCAGAGCCACAGCAACGTGGGATCTGAGCCGCATCTGCAACCTACACCACAGCTCATGGCAACGCCAGATCCTTAACCCACTGAGCAAGGGCAGGGACCGAACCCTCAACCTCATGGTTCCTAGTCGGATTCGCCAACCACTGCGCCATGACAGGAACTCCCTATTTAAAACTTTCTATTTGCTTAAAGAGTTCATCCTTACCTCTTGGAGTATGATTATAATAGGTGATTTAAAGTGTTTTGTTATATTATTTCCACATGTATTTTATCTCTTGTTTGTTGATTGACTTTTCGCAAGCAAGTGGAATTTTTCTTGCTCTTAATATGCCAAGTCATATTTGATTGTATCTTGGAAATTTTGAGTATTGTTACCATATTTTGAATCTTATTTAAATCTTACATAAAAATGTCCTATTTTTGTTTTGCTGTCAACCTAGTTCAGCTTTTTTCCCCTCTTTTTTTTATTACTCAAATGAATTTATCACATCTGTAGTTACCTAATGATCATAACAATCCAATTTCACAAAATTTCCATCCCATAACCCAAGCACATCCCCCACCCCTCAAACTGTCTTCCCTGGAGACCATAAGGTTTTCAATGTCTGTGAGTCAGCATCTGTTCTGCAAAGAAGTTCAGTCTGTACTTTTTTTCAGATTCCACTTGTCAGTGGAAGCATTTGATGTTGGTGTCTCATTGTATGGCTGACTTCAGTTAGTATGATAATTTCTAGGTCCATCCATGTTGCTAAAAGTGCTGGTATTTCATTCTTTTTAATGGCAGAGTAATATTCCATTGTGTATATGTACCACATCTTCTGAATCCACTCCTCTGTCAGTGGACATTTAGGTTGTTTCCATGTCTTGGCTATTGCAAATAGTGCTTCAATGAACATCAGAGTACACGTGTCTTTGCCAGTCGTGGTTTTCTCTGGATAGATGCCCAGGAGTGGGATTGTGGGATCAAATCATAGTTCTATTTTTAGTTTTCTGAGGAATCTCCATACTGTTTTCCACAGTGGTTGCACCACCTTACAATCCCACCAACAGTGTAAGAGGGTTCCTTTCTCTCCACACCCTGTCCAGCACTTGTTATTTGTAGACTTTTGGATGATGGCCATTCTGGCTGGTGTAAGGTGGTACCTCAGAGTGGTTTTGATTTGCATTTCTCTAATAATGAGTGATGCTGAACATCTTTTCATGTGTTTTTTGGCCATCTGTATGTCTTCTTTGGAGAACTATCTGTTTAGATCTTCTGCCGATTTTTGGATGGGGTTTGTTTTTTTTGGTATGGAGCTTCAGGTGTTTATACATTTTGGAGATTAATCACTTGTCAGTTGAATCACTTGCAAAGATTTTTCTTCCATTCTGTGGGTTGTCTTTTCATTTTGTTTAGGGTTTCCTTTGCTGTGCAGACACTTTGAAGTTTGATTACCTCCCATTTGTTTATTTTTGTCAACACTCTAAGGGGTGGATCTGAGAAGATGTTGCTGTCATTTATGTCAGAGAGTGTTTCGCTTATGTTTTCCTCTAAGAGTTTTATGGTATCTGGTCTTATATCTAGGTCTTGAATCCATTTGGAGTTTATTTTTGTGTATGGTGTTAGGGAGTGTTCTAATTTCATTCTTCTCCATGTGGCTGTCCCGTTTTCCCAGCACCACTTATTGAACCAGCTGTCCTTTCTCCATTGTATATTCTTGCCTCCTTTGCCATAGATGAGTTGGCTGTAGGTGCGTGGGTTTAATTCTGGGCTTTCTATTCTGTTCCACTGATCTATATTTCTGACTTTGTGCCAGTACCATACGGTTTTGATGATTGTTGCTTTGTAGTATAGACTGAAGCCCTGGAACCTGATTCCTCCGGCTCCATTTTTCTTTTTCAGGATGTCTTTGGCTATTCTGGGTCTTTTGTGCTTCTAAACAAACTTTAACATATTTTCTTAAAGTTCTGTGAGAAATGTCCTTGGTAGTTTGATAGGGATTGCATTGAATCTGTAGATTGCCTTGGGTAGTATAGTCATTTTGATAATATTAACTCTTCCAATCCACAAGCATGGTATATCTTTCCATCTATTTGTGTCCTCTTTGATTTCTTTCATCAGTGTCTTATAGTTTTCAGAGTACAGGTCTTTTGTCTCTTTAGGTAGGTTTACTCCTAGGTATTTTACTCTTTTGGATGCAGTGGTAAATGGGATTGCTTCCCTAAGTTCTCTTTCTGCTTTTTCATTGTTAGTGTATAGAAATGCCATCGATTTCTGTGTATTAATTTTGTATCCTGCGACTTTGCCAAATTCGTGGATGAGCTTTAACAGTTTTCTGGTAGAATCTTTAGGATTCTCTAGGTATAGTATCATCTCATCTGCAAATAGTGATAGTTTTACTTCTGCCTTTCTAATTTGGATTCCTTTTATTTCTTTTACTTCTCTGATTGCTGTGGCTAGGACTTCCAAAACTATGTTGAAGAGTAGTGATGAGAGTGGACATCCTTGTCTTGTTCCTGATCTCAGTGGGAATTCTTTCAGCTTTTCACCATTGAGAATGATGTTCGCTGTGGGTTTGTCATATATGGCCTTGATTATGTTGAGGTTGGTTCCCGCAATGCCCACTTTCTGAAGGGTTTTTATCAGAAATGGGTGTTGGATTTTGTCAAAGGCTTTTTCTGTGTCTATTGAGAGGATCATATGGTTTTTATTCTTCAGTTTGCTAATGTGGTGTATCACACTGTTGGATTTGTGGATATTGAAGAACCCTTGCATTCCTTTAATAAATCCCTCTTGATCATGATGTACAATCCCTTTAATGCATTGTTGGATGCAGTTTGCTAGTATTTTGTTGAGGATTTTTGCATCAATGTTCATCAGTGAAATAGGCCTGTAGTTTTCTTTTTTTGTGGTATCTTTTTCTGGTTTTGATATCAGGGTGATGGTGGCCTCATAGAATGAGTTTGGGAGTATCCCTTCCTCTGCAATTTTTTGAAACATTTTCAGAAGGAGAGGTGTTAGCTCTTCTCTAAATGTTTGATAGAATTGGCCTGTGAAGCCATCTGGTCCTTGACTTTTGTTTGTTGGAAGTTTTTTAATCACAGTTTCAATTTCAGTTCTTGTGATGGGTCCATTCATCTTTTCTATTTCATCTTGGTTTATTCTTGGAAGATTGTACTTTTCTAAGAATTAGTCCATTTCTTCTAGGTTTTCTGTTTTATTGGTGTATAGTTGCATATAGTAGTCTCTTATGCTCCTTTGTATTTCTGTGATATCCAGTGTTACTTCTCATTTTTCATTTCTAATTTTATTGATTTGAGTCTTCTCTCTTTTTTTCCTCATAAGTCTGGCTATGGGTTTATCAATTTTGCTGATCTTTTCAAAGAACCAGCTTTTCATTTCATTGATGTTTTCAATGGTTTTCTTGGTTTCTATTTCATTGATTTCTGCTCTGATCTTTATGATTTCTTTCCTTCGACTAACTTTAGGTTTTGTCTGTTCTTCTCTCACGAGCCACTTTAGATGTAAAGTTAGCTTGTTTATTTGAGCTTTTTCTTGTTTCCTGAGGTGGGCTTGTCTTGCTATAAACTTTCCACTTAGAATGGCTCTTGCTGCATCCCATAGTATTTGGAGTGTCATATCTTTGTTGTCATTTGCTGCTAGGTATTTTTAAATTTTCTCTTTGATTTCCTCAGTGATCCATTGGTTTTTTTAGTAGCATGGTTAGTCTCCTCATGTTTGTATTTTTTGCAGTTTTTTTTCTTGTTGATTTCTAGTCGTATAGCATTGTGGTCTAAAAAGATGTTCGATATGATGACAATTTTCTTACCATTACTGAGGTTGGATTTGTAGCCCAGGATGTGATTGATCTTAGAGAATGTTCCATGTGCACTTGAGAAGAATGTTTATTCTGTTGCTTTTGGATGGATTCTCCTATAAATATCTCCTAAGTCCATCTGGTTTAATGCTTCATTCAGGGCCTGGGTTTCCTTATTGAGTTTCTGTCTGGTTGATCTGTCCAATGATGTAAGTGGGGTGTTAAAGTCCCCCACTATTATTGTGTTGTTGTTGATTTGTCCTTTAAGGTTGTTAGCAGTTGCCTTATATATTGTGGTGAAACTATGTTGGGTGCGTAGATATTTAAAATTGTTATTTCTTCTTCTTGGATTGATCTTTTGATCATTATGTAATGACCATCTTTGTCCCTTAAAATATTCTTCATTTTAAAGTCTATTTTGTCTGATATGAGTATTGCTACTCCAGCTTTCTTTTGAACCCCATTTGCATGAAATATTTTCTTCCATCCTCTCACTTTCAATTTGTATGTGTCCCTAGAAGTGAAGTGGGTCTCTTGAAAACAGCATATATTTGGGTCTTGTTTTTGTATCCATTCAGCCAGTCTATATTTTTGGTTGGGGCATTTAGTCCATTAACATTTAAGGTAATTATTGATATGTACGTTCTTATTGCCATTTTACTAATTGCTTTGGATTTGTTTTTGCTGCTCTATTTTCTTTCCTTCTTCTCTTGTTCTTTTCTGCCTAGAGAAGTTCCTTTAGTATTTGTTGTAAGGCTGGTTTAGTGTTGCTGAATTCTCTCAGCTTTTGCTTATCTGTGAAGGTTTTGATTTCCCCTTCAAATCTGAATGAGAGCCTTGCTGGGTAGAGTAATCTTGGTTGCAGATTTTTTCCTTTCATCACATTAAATATATCATGCCACAACCTTCTGGCCTGCAGAATTTCAGCTGAAAAATCTGCCCATAACCTTATGGGGGTTCCCTTGTATGTTACTTGATTCTTTTCCCTAGCTGCTTTCAAGATTTTCTCTTTGTCTTTAATTTTGGTCAGTTTGATTAATATGTGTTTTGGTATATTCCTCCTTGGGTTTATTTTATATGGTACTCGTTGTGCTTCCTGGATTTGAGTGAGTGGTTCCTTTCCCATGTTAGGGAGGTTTTCGGCTATTATCTCTTGGAATACTTTTTCTGTCCCCTTCTCTCTCTCTTCTCCTTCTGGCACCCCTATAATATGGATGTTGGTGCATTTCACGTTGTCCCAAAGTTCTCTGAGACTCTCTTCATTTCTTTTCCATCTTTTTTCTCTTTTCTGTTCTGCATCCGTAATTTCCACTAATCTGTCCTCCACCTGGCTTATTTGTTCTTCTGCCTCCTGTATTCTGCTGTTAGCTGCTTCTAGTGAATTTTTTATTTCCGTTATTGTATTTTGCATCTCTTCTTGTTTAAGTTTTATATCTTGTATCTCTTTGCTCAGTGTTTCCTGTAAGTTATCCATCTTTGCCTCCAGTTTATTTCCAATGTCTTGCATCATCTTCAGCATCAACGATCTAAAGTCTTTTTCCTGGAGGCTGAGAATCTCCTCATTGCTTAGCCGACTTTCTGGGGTTTTTCCTTTCTCCCTCATCTGAGTTATAGTTCTCTGTCTTTTCATTTTTATAGGTTTTTGGTGTGGTGACCTTTTCACAGATAATAGAGTTGTAGCCTCTCTCGCTTCTGGTGTCTGCCCCCCTTGTGGCTGAAGTCGGTATGGGGGCTTGCTGTAGGCTTCCTGATGGGAGGGGCTGATGCCTGCCCACTGGTAGGTGGAGCTGATTCTGATCCCTCTGGTGGTTGGGGCTTAGTCTCTGGATGGGATTAGAGGCAGCTGTGTGCCTGAGGGGTCTTTAGGCAGCCTGTTTACTGAGGGGTGGGGCTGTGATCCCCAGCACTGACTGATGGGTGGGGCCAGCTTTTCCCAAAATGGCCACCTCCAGAGAAAGGCACGCTGCTGAGTATTCCTGAGAGCTTTGCCTTCAATGTCCTTCCCTCACAACAAGCCACATTCACCCCTGTTTTCCCAGGATGTCCTCCAAGAACTGCAGTCAGGTTTGACCCAGATTCCCATGGAGATCTCGCTCTGCCCTGGGACCCAGTGCACATGAAAGTCCGTGTGCGCCTTTTGAGAAAGGGGTCTCCGTTTCCCCCAGTCCTGTGGAGCTCCTGCGCACAAGCCCCACTGGCCTTCAATGCCAGATGCTCCAAGGGCTCCTTCTCCCAGTGCCAGATCCCCGCATGTGAGGGTTTGATGTGGGGCTCAGAACTCTCACGCTTGTAGGTGAGTCTCTGTGAACCAGTTAGTTTCCAGCCTGTGGAGCTCCCCACCCAGGAGGTATGGGGTTGTTTATATCATGAAATCGCCCCTCCTACCTCTTGATGTGGCCTCCTCTTTTTCTTCTGGAGTAGGATATCTTTTTTAAGGTTTCCGGTCTATTTGGGTGAAGATTGCTCAGCCTTTAGTTGTGAATTTTGTTGTTTTTGGGAGAGAAGTTGAGCTCCAGTCCTTCTATTCCACCATCTTAATCCCATAAACCTAGTTCAGTTTAAACCACAACTTCCACTCAGTCTCTGTGGATGATATTTCCATTTAAGTTCTATTCTTAAAGATTTTTTGTGTTATTTGGATTTTTATTTGGTGTGTGTCACCCATTATCCAAATCTTGAACTTGGGCAATGGTTCATATATTCAGTTCAAAGTCTTTGGTGTCCTAAATCATATCAGATTCAGATGTGTAAAGCTCAGTGGTAAGCCACATTCATAAAGACCTTGTTGGATTTCTCTCCCCTTGGATTCCCATTTCCCAAGCTCTACCTTCTTTCTGTAGTCTCTTCTGGTTCTCTGGGACCTCTCATTTTGGTCTTGTCACTAGAAAGCTGATAATTCATTTACTTTGCCCTGCACTTTTCATGACTGTGCCCATTTCTTGCAATGACAAGAAAATGAAGTTTTCCCTATTCACATTCCTCAGATAGTAGAGGAAAATTCATTTCCATCAGAATTTTAGACCATTGCAGACCTCCACATGCACCACTGTCATTGTTGCCACTTCTTAAGTTCCAGAAAATTGAGCAAAGAGTGAAAAATAAAAATATAGGAAAATTTCTTCACCCTCTCTGAGAATTAAGATTCTTTTTCCTCTCTTTGCACCAGAATTAGCTTCTTTTAGCTTTTTCCCTATCTTTGACAGTGTCCACTTCATGTTTCAAACTGTGTTAAGTTTAGATTGGTAGTTACCATTAGGGGAGAATAAGGCAAATTCACAGCCAGTTTGAAGGTAATTTTAACTTGGTATTCTTCCCCACTGTGCCTGCTACTGTTTACTTTCAGATCCTTAAAATAGTGTTCCTTGCACTATTTAGGTTTTAAAGCTGCATTTAGAGATAGAGACAGGCAGGAGTTTGTTTATTCCATCTTAATTAGAACTGAAAGTCTCTATCCTATTTAATTAAATATTGAGGTAAGAATGAAAAAAATAACTTCCAAGAAACAATGCATGTGGCCATTTTAAATTAAGTACAACCTATTTAGTCAACCAATTTTAGACCATTCTGAGTATTTCAGTTTTAGTCTGTTGGAGGGAAATAAGTCTAGTCACACAGGATACAGTTTATGGAGAAAATTCAAATGCAGCGTTTCCCTCAGTGGAAACAAATCCCACTAGGAACCATGAGGTTGTGGGTTCAATCCCTGGCCTTTTTAGCAGGTTAAGGATCCAGCATTGCTGTGAGCTGTGGTGTAGATCTCAGATGTGGCTGGGATCTGGCATTGCTGTGGCTGTGGTGTAGGCTGGTGGCTATAGCTCTGATTAGACCCCTAGTCTGGGAACCTCCATATGCCATGGGTGCAGCCCTAAAAAGACAAAACACACACACAACAAAGCAAACACCCCCCCCCCCCAATGTAGCCATTCCCTATTTATCTGCTATTTCTACTGGTAGAAAGATTCAGATGGCCTCACTCTAGAGTATGAGAGTGAACTAAGATAAGTGATATCAGAACCCGAGCATAGGTTCTGCTAGAAATAATCAGAGTTCTTCTCTGATCCTAGCATGGAAAATATATGTCCAAAGCTATATGCATGAGATTAAGCCATATAAGAATTCCTCAAAAATGATGCAGCCTCATTTTTCAAGCACCAGAATTCAATCAGCATGTGAAAAAAGATGTTGACATAGAGTCCACTCTTGCTGCATATTCCTGCACAAGAATGTTTCTATATTTCTCTCTTATTTCAGAGCTTCTAGTTGCTCCCTGCATCACTTCGACTAGATATCAAAGCCATTTCTTAACTTTCAGTGTAAGGTTCATTTTTCTTCCCTCTAGCAATCCTCCTCAGAGGACTTCATCACTCTTGCCTTGTGTCTTTTGCTATCTCATATGCTGATTAGCAGCAACCTGATTCATTAAAGAGATTATCCCATGACAATCAGTGTTTTTAAACATAATTTTGCTATTTAATAGAGTAACCAGAGTTCTGCAACACCAAACTTTTCCACATAGTTTTTACCCATTTACATGAATAGCTTCATTTGATTTATTGGTAAGTCTACAAATACCTCTGATGGTTAACCTTCTTACTTCAAAGCACATAAATGCCAGCAGATATGACATTTTTATTTTTTCCAAATTCATATCTGAATATTTATTACATGTCATTGAATTTCTTTCCATTCCCTGGTGAGAGTGCATTGGGAAGAGGACCTTTACCACCATAATTATATACACATTCACTTTTGCTTCCCTTCCTCCAATTTTAGTGCAAGAGATAACACTCATCCTTTTCAATGCTACTTCCTCAACATTAGCCATGAATTACATTTCCTCTTAATTCATCAAGAACTGTAGTTAATCACTTGCTGCCTCTCTCCTGTACTCTTAATCTCTCTATCACCATCTCTGTATCTCTATTGGCTCCACTCATTGGATGTAGCTCCTGCTTAAAAACACCTCCCTCAACACAGTTACTGGGTACCTTTAGTTACTGCTTGTTGACATTTGCTGTTTCACATTCTAGTTTTCTATAAATTCTAGAATCCATTGCCCCCAAGCTTCCTCTACAATCAGGCAATTAGAAATGGCTCTTGCTAAAATCACTGATAATCCATAGTCACTTTTTTTTTTCAGTTTTTATACTCCAAAGTATTTTGCTTGGTTGGTCCCTCCTATTATAAACTAATTTCTATGACTTTGTATGATACCATAGTGCCTTGGTATTTCCCTGGTCTTTCTGACTACTGTTAGCATACATTTCAGAAACTATTCTTCTGCTTTAATAACAGTTCATTTCAGTCTCAGGGCTTTAGGTACTATATATGGATGACTTCCAAATCTACATCTATAATCCTTAAGGAGGGGAAAAAGGTGGGAGAGAAGGAGACATTCAGTCTTCTGTTGGACATTACTCTTTAGCTATTCCATGGGCTCTTCAGATTCAATGTGTTCATAATTGAGCTTATGCTCATCCTAATAGTATGTGTTTCCTCCTCTGCTCATGATCTTAGTGAACCCTCATAACTACACATTTTTCAAAATCAGCATTCTCTTACACCTCCATCATTAATCTGCCACATCCTAACAATTTTATTTTTAATGATCTTTTGAGTCTTAACTTCCTATCTTCCTTCCTTCCATCTGTCTGTCTGTCTTTCTGTCTTTTTAGGGCCACATCCATGGCATATGGAGGTTCCCAAGCTATGGGTCTAATTGGAGCTGCAGCTGCTGGCCAATGCCAGAGCTACAGCATCACCAGATCCGAGCCACATCTGTGACCTACACCACAGATCATGGCAATGCCAGATCCTTAACCCACTGAGCGAGGCCAGGAATCAAACCCTCAACCTCGTGGTTCCTAGTTGGATTCATTTCCATTGCCCCATGATGGGAACTCCATTGACTCTTATTTTCTTAATCTCACAGCTATTTTCTTTGTTTAGATCTCAGAAATTTCTTCTTTTTGAAATCCACATTGAAGAATTTAAGTACTTGAGCAGGGAAATGGTTAGAAAATCATTAAAGAAAACTAGATGAATAGATAAGGTAAGGATATATGAAAGTACATAGAGATAGGGAGAAAACAGATAACTGCAATACATTTTTTCGTAACAGGTACGATGTCAAAAAGATCTAAAATGATAGGTTGGGTGATGTGCAAAATAGGTAATAATTCTTTTTAAACTTAAACAATTAAAGCCCTAGAATGCATTATGTCATTGGCCGTAGAAAAGATTACAGAATCAAACTTCCATATTTTCAAAGTAGTATGTATCAAAAATTTTGTAGATATATATATATATATATACACACACACACATTTATGTAAACACATGTATTACATCATAAATTCCATATATTTTAATGTATATAATAATTAACATTTGGATTCAAAGAAAATCAATAATTTTTCAGTTGTATAAGTTTTATGTAGTTAAAATTTGTTTAAAACAAGCTTCTTTTTTCTATGTTTTAGTTTTTTCCTATTGGGTCTTCTAGCTAGAGAAGCCAGAAGAGCTTAAAAGTTGTGTGTTTGTCTTTTCTATGGTATAAGCTCTAGTTTCTTCATATGTGCTTGCCAAATGCTGCCACAATTGTGCTTTTAAAATTAAACATTTTGCTTATTTAGTCCATACCAATAGAAAGCTTAGGATAATTAAACTCCTTATGAAGTCAAGTTCAGAAACCTATTATTGATTTTCTTTAAACAGCCTAGAAGTGCAATATGCCATTTTGTTGTAGGTGTTAACATTTGTAAATTTGAACAATATGATATTTATTTTCAAGGTCTATTATGTTTCAAACAATTTGAAGTATTTAAAAAACTATGGGTTTAACTGTTCTAAATTAAACGAGTTTCATTTTTTTTTTTCAACTGGTTTTGTGCCAACAGAAAACAATAGGTATTGTCTATCACTCTCTGATTCTCATTGGTTGGTTTATAAGCTATTTTTTGATCTTTGTTTTAGTTAGAGATGTTCTAGCATGTGATTGAAAAAACAGATTTAACTTAAGCAAAGAAGCTTCTTTGATATTAACCTATTTTTTCTTTTCAAGTGTTAAAGTGCTTTTTCTCCTTCTTAATTCATATAAAACTATTAAGATTTTTAAATGGCCCATATTCCCTTTGCAGGCTGATTATTTAGTTCAGTAAGCAATAAAAAGTATTAACAGTCTCATATAATCCCCAAAGAGTTCCATAGTAGGCAATGAACACAACCTTCTTGTTATTGATTTTGATTAACCAGTCTTTACAGTGATGTTGGATTTTGTGGTTACTTTATAAGCAGTCTCTATATATTACTTTCAAAGGCAAATAAGAATTTGAACTTTGCTTAAAACATGAATTATTTTCTTCAAAGAGAAGTAATATTGCTCTGAATTTTTAATATCTTATTGTTAACTGTAAAGTTGCCATTGAATTATTCCACAAAAACTTTTCCTTTTTCATTTTTAAAAGTTTTATTGAAGTATAGTTGATTTATAATGCTGTGATTATTTCTGCTGTGCAACAAAGTGATTCAGTTACACATATACACATATCTATTCTTTTTCAGATATTCTCCCATATAGATTATCACAGAATATTGGGCAGAGTTCCCTATGCTATGTAGCAGGTCCCATTGACTATCCATTCCATATACAAAAAACTATTCTTAAAACCTTTTTGTTTTAAAGCACAGATACAGAAAACACACAAATATATGGCTTAATGGATTCTTTTAAGGCTACATTATTTCAACAACTACACATGTCAAGAACTAGAATTTTACCACTCACCTCAGAAGCTCCTCAACTGTTAACTCCCAGGCATAATCTCTCCCCTCTCCCCAAAACAACCACTATTTTGACTATTTTAGTCATCATGTCCTTATAGTTTTATCACTGGAGGGTTCATCCTTGACATTATAGTTAAATCTTGCACAATTAAAAAATTAAGTTTTTTATAAAGTCTAATCTACATGTTCTTCTTTCCTCTTTTTCTTTTCTTTTACTACTTATTTGTTGAAAAACCTGGGGGGATGTTGGCTGCAATATAAGTTCTCCTGCTCTGCATAGTCCCTGAAACTTGGCAGCTGCATTCGGAGGCTTGATCTGACTCAGTTCTGCTAGTTTTGTGTTTTCTTTCATCAAGAGGCACTTAATGCTGTTTTCCCCTCTTTTTCTGACGTTAACTGCTGTTGATGCTCAGTGCCTACTGAAGGTCGCAAACAGTGAGATTCTAGTTCTATCATTCCTTTTTTCAAATGTTAGGTGTGTAAAATAGATATTTGCCCTGCTCTATTTTGTTACTTAGAACAGTTCATATAGGAAAGTCAGGATCAATGCTTGATTCTTTTCCTCTGATTGCCAGTTTTAAAAATAATGAGTTGATTCTTAATAAATGACCTATTGCTATTTTTCAAATATTATTATACACTCATAGATTAAAACATTTTAAATTTAAATTATTCTTTTTGAAATGCAAGTTATTGCATCATTGGACAGTGGGATCCTCTTGAAGCTGGCACTTGAGTCCTTTGACATGGACTTAAAAGTCTTTGATAATTTCTTCTTTATCCAGCATAGCAATGTTCCAAGTTCATCTTCCCCAGACCTGGAATGACTTATTTCTCTAAGAAGTGCTAGTTTCTCTGAGAAGTAAATAATATTTTAGGATCATTATCTGGGCACTAGGGAAACTTAGTGGTTGTTTCTAGGCTTATTTAATGGAGACACACACACACATTGTATAGTACTGTAAATGAAGTCATATTGACATTTTCTATTCAAATTTAAGAATATAGATTTTGTCACATAACTTCCTTTATATGCTATATTCCTACACCAAACTGAGAATCCTCTTTGTCAAAGACACAAGGTATGATAGAGTAACCTACAATTACTTTTGCCTTTGATACACACTGTTTTGGGAACAACCTAAGCATAATGATCTCTCTTTAGGTATGTGGCCACTGATGAAAGTTCTAGGAAATAACTGCATTAAATTTGTCCTGTGTCTCTTTACCAAGTTCCTATAATTTTATTCTTTGAGTTATTTTATATTTTAACTCAAGGCAAATTTTTTCATCTTTCAAGATACCACCTTTTTCTTTGGTCTTTTCACTCTTCAGTTTCTTTAATATGTTAACCCCAAGAAATTTTTCTATAATCCTATAAGAAGCATTTCCTTTGGTATGTCCTCACCTTAGGGTTTGCTCCCCAAATAAATATTGGGTTGGCACCTGTTGTATGCTTTCCTGACTACTGGATCATCAAATAAATTCATTAGAAGTGAGTTTTGTCACTGGGACCAGTAGGTGTTAAATAAGCAGAAGAATGAGATGATGTGAAATAAAGTTCTTTGTGATAGCAAAATGAGTGGCTTCTGTTTAACTTAAGAAAAAGCAGTTCCGGGAGTTCTGCATCATGGCTCAGTGGTTAACATACCTGACTAGCATCCATGAAGACGTGGGTTCAATCTCTGATTTTGCTCAGTGGGTTAAGGATCTGGCATTTCTGTGAGCTGTGATATAGGTCACAGATGCGGCTTGGATCCCGAGTTGCTGTGGCTCTAGCAAAGGCTGGCAGGTACAGCTCCGATTCAACCCCTAGCCTGGGAAGCTTCATATGCCATGGGTGCAGCCCTCAAAAGACAAAAAAACAAAAACACACACACAACAAAAAAGAAAAGAAAAAGAGATTCCTATTCATTGATAAAGAATGGAACTGTCTTTGAGGAAAACACTATTGAATACCCTTTTCTTTCTGTAATGGTAGGCTTTCCTATATCCTTGCATTTCAACATATTTCATTTTAATACTTTGACATAACTTGGTTGTATTATTCACAAAATAAAGACATAAGGAAAATAGGATCTTTACATTTGTTATTACAATTATCCAGAAATATTCTCATCATGAAAGTTCTGCATAACAGTTATGACTAATTGTCTTCTATAGAGACAAAGTTTATTTCCATTTTCTGAGGACTGCTTTTCTTCATAAAAATCCAGTTAAGACCACTTTGGCAATTAACTCTGGACTGATTGCTATTTTACAATCTGGATCTTCAATATTTTTTATGTTGAACTTCCTGTTCTGAATTTACAATAAAATTGCATTTGAAACTGTCAGAAGATTGTGCATTTTAACATAAATATGTCTTGACGTTCTTTTTAGAGCCTTGCCTAAATCTTTAACTTAGGCTATAGAATGACTTTTAATCCTAAAATTTTAAACGTTTTTATTACATCAAGAAGAGAGAGACTGGAATTATACTTGAAATTACTCTAGAAATTTGTTTTCAATAATAAATTTGCCAAGAAAGGCTAGAGCAAAGTGTGTAAAGGGTCTTTTGAAAAGACGTTTCCAGGAATCATCCACTACCTTCCAACAATGTACTTTTTTTATCGTGACTTGGGATTCACTGAAAACCAGCAGAAGAGTCAGTTCTGTACACTAAGAACAGCACCTTAAAGACTCTGTGACCTGCTCTTTGAAATTTCAAAACTTTTAAAGCAAGTTAAAAAAAAACTTTATAATATAAAAGTTTTTAAAAGTTTAAGGCAAGTGTAATATGTTTCTTCTCATCTAAAGGATTTCTGTATTAAAAACTAGCCATTCCATAAAATGTAGACTGCTAATGTCAAAACAACATTACCATTTCAGTAGACTCTCTGATAATATTAAAACATGACATGTTATTTCTCTCTTCTTAAAACCCTCATAGGTTTATTACTTTAAAAGGAAATACTGATAAATGAATGATAAAATGAATTTTAAAATAACCACAGTGACTTCAAAAATTTTGGTGATGGTTTTGAGATGATTAACATATAATTAAAAAAGAGTTATTCAGAGATATGCCAACAACTGCTTTGTGGTGAGTAGACATTATCAAAGACATAAAAATGCAGTGTAATGGTGATTAATTAGTGTGGAAAAGATCAATTTTTTTTATCTTCTTGGTTTTTGTGATAAATACTTTCTAGCTATCACAAATAAAATATAAGGAATGTAGTGGGGGCTTATATCAGCTGTGATGTCAGCTGTTAGCTGAGCCTTGTTTCTTTACATCAACGAGGTCCAGAAAAATGAGGTGACTTCCCAAGGTCACACAGGTAGTGAGAGACATCATTAGCAACTCAGATACCTGACTTTCCCTTTCAGTGCTATCTTTCTAGGACCTGTCTGCCTCTTAAAGGTCTGTCTTCAGACTCAAAACCCTGTAGGTGAGACAGGCTGATGGACGCCCAGATAGGAATCAAGCCAGGTGTAAGACAGGAGAGACTAGCAAGCCCTCAGGAAATTTGAGAGTACTTGCCCTCTTTGAAAGCCTTAAGTTTCAAATATTTAAAGCATTTTGACGTTCAAATAAAATATGCCTACAGGCCAGCCAGTTGCCTTTCTGATACTCTAGTGGTTTCCTTTCTTTTTTAACTGCTTAAATCTATTCAGTATCTAATATTTGCTTATGTAAATGTGTGTATAAACAGGAATGCAATGTCAGCCAGAGGTTAGAAATTTTATGCCATAGAATAAACTGTACATAAAAGATTTTATAAAGAGCACTGAGTAGATGACGTTGTGCCCATCACTGATAGGATTTCTTTCTTTCTTTGATTGATAGCTTTGGAGGCATGTTAGGAAGTCTGTTTAATCCATCCAGTCAGTGAGGACTCTCAGGAGTTGATCACTTTGCTCTAGGGCTGTGTGGCCTCACTGAGACAGAAACATTCCTGCTTTCAATGTTATAAAAAACAAAGAATTGATGTTGAGAATCTGCCTACAGAATATAAATGATGGCTCCGAATATGTTTTACTAGCTACTTACGTAGATTGAATTTCCTATTCAAATACAAAGATTTTAAAAGTCCTGAGTCCAGTCATCAAAACCAAGCTTCAATATATTTAATCCTCATGTCAAAACTTTAGAATCTGTTTAAATCTATTTTCACTATGACACATGTCCTTATTATATCGTATAACCTTTGTGTTAATGCAAATTCAAAACAGTTTTTCACCAGTGCTTTTATTCCAGAAAAAACAAAAATGGGGAGAGAGGCACAATAAATGTTTAGTGAGTTTATTGACTTTTATTATTTATGTACAAGACTTTGGAGATGTAAAGCAATATGTTAAAGGAGTTAAGGAGTGTACTCTTTGTTGGGGAGATGACATGAACTCACAGAAATAGATGCTTGTGAATCAGAAGTGTCAAATGTGTGCCATGGTATTATGGTTAAAAACACAATTGAAAGAATATTTAATCCTGGCAAAAGCTGGGAAAGTTTTAGATAGCGGGAAAAAATGGCGGGTAAAGGGGAAAAGTTACCTTCAAAGGCATAATCATGGGAAGCCATTTGGAGTGTCAGGGATATGGGAAAACACCTCTTTATCCAGAGCGTAATGAACCACTAAGGGCATTGTGTAAAAACGGCAAACAGGTTTTGTATATCTACAACTTGGCTGGAAACCTTTCAATAATTCTTTTACTTGAAATAAACTTCAAAGTAAGTATTAAAGCCATCCTCATCTTATTGATTCAGGAAAGTGAAAGAGGCTCAAGAGAAGTGAAAAGATTTGTCTTAAATTTTCTGAGCCTAACGAAATATTCTTTGCATGGAAATAGATCTGCTTTTCTTTGTGTGACATCAGGATGGAACTGTAGAACCCCCTTTTCCTTTTTTTCAAATGGCCATACCTACGACATGCGGAAGTTCCCAGTTCTCAGGCCAGGGAATTAATCCGAGCCGAAGCTGCAACCTACACGGTAGCTGAGGTAATGCTGGATCCTTTAACCTACTGCTCAGGGCCAGGATCAAACCCATGCCTCCACAGCAACCCAAGCCATTGCAGTCAGATTCTTAACTCATTGCACCACAGCGAGAACTCGTAGAAACCTTTGCTTTGTTTGTTTCCTAGTTGCCCTGTTTGTGTGAGAGATTCCCACCCTAATGTTATGGGGATGGCTAAGCATACCAGAGAGATGAAATTGACAGCAGTTTATTAGTCATATAAACTCTCAGCCTAAGGGAGAAGGACATCCCACAACATGCATGGCTTCATAGCGGTTGCAGCTCAGCAACAGAGTAAACAAAACAAGCAGGGCCTGCAGGAACAGGCTCTGTAGTAGTAAGTTGATGTGTTCTCTGGTTCCTGTGAGGAGCTGTGATTGGCTACTTTGAATAATTCCCAGGGCTGGCAGGGAACTTAACCTGCTACTCAGGGATAAGCAGGAAATGTACTTGGTCCATTTGACAAGGAACAGTCTCTTGGCTAAGGGGATGTTACACACAAAGCAGAGCGGGGAGAGGGATCTGAATTTAGGCCATTCTGAGACTTTCCTGGTTTCAGATGTCAAGGTAGCACTTTCATTTCAATCACTCCCTTAGGAAACTGTAGGCTATTTCATCATTCTAACTTTCTAAAAAAAAAAGCTTTTTGTTTTTCATTTGTTATTGTGAAAGTAGGAGCTCCTGACTATTCCTATGTATGCTAGACTCTTTTTATATTTCTGGCCCTTACATTCAACTTATCACTTTCTTGTTTATTTTCAGATGCTTTTTTCTTATTGGCTACCCCCAAAGAAAGTAAACTCCATAAAGGCAAGGGATATTTTTAACCATCTTACTTATTGCTGTGTTCCAGTGCCTGTGATGGTCTCTGGCACATAATAGATACTCAATGCATTTTGTCAAAGAGAGCAAATAAATATAGTTATACATTACAGAGCTGAAGCTATTTTTATTTGGTGTTTAGCCTTTCCTCAGTCATATCAATATACCAAATATGTAACAAGGGTCTTTCCTGTACCAGCTTCTGTTTTTAGAAGTTTCTACCGTTAAATAACTTATAGTCTGGAGGAAGTAATAAGTTAATAAAAATAAAATTGTAATACTTGCTAATATATATGAGAAAAGAACACAGGGGTTTGAGGTCTTAAGGTGAGATTGAACTTGAATAATCACAAAAGGAGGCCACCATTATTTTGTTTTCAATCCAGATAAAGGAAACCCCAAACTTCTTTTAGCTACGTATTCCTATTTTCTGTACTTCTTAAAGACAGGACATATCAACAGGGATATATCTTATACAGTTTGTATTTGAATTTAAGATGAAGGATAAATTGCAAAATTTAGTAATTATTTTAGCTTTTATATGAGTTTTGTCTACATACTAAATGTAGGAAATGAAAATGAAACAATTAAAATAATCAGATGTATGTCCAACTATGTAGACACTATTTGCTACCTACTTCATTTATGACTGTCAGATTTGTTGGTCATTTGTTGGTCATTTAGATGGCTTGCTAAGTGCCTCCATCCATCCCAGAGAGTTAAAAATATTTTCCCCATCTGTCTCTGTGCTTTCCAGAGGTTTGTGTTTACAAATAGAGTGTGGATTCTGAGATCCTATTCAGTATAATTCCAATTCCTTTATGGCCTTTTTATACCCTTTTGCGATTCAGACTCATACAGAATCATAACCAAAAGGTGAGTTTATGTTCTCATATGTATCCCTGGCTTCCCCTGTTTGAAAATTTAAGCAGGAAATTTATAGGATTTAAGTCAAAGTGCCCTATTGGGAGTCTTAACCGTCTTCATAGTGTGATAGAAACATATTGAGGCTGTGTTCCTTATGTTTGAAGGCGATCTTGGGATTTTGCTCTTTTGTAAATTAAAGAAAGGGATTGATATCGTAAATTTATCCTGGAATTCAGTAAACATGAGAATGATTACTACAAAGCATGAAACCAATATAAAAGAGGGTTTTAGATTAATCTGAGATATAGACTGTCACTTTTCTTCCCTGAGTTAAAAATGCATTGAATAGGTTGGTACCAACTTCATTAACATTTATTGGGGGATGGATCATGTTCCTAATTGGATATTATTCCATTTATTTTGCAAGTTTTAAGTATAACATTTATGAAGGGAATATATATGTAAAATCGTTTAAAACATCAAGTGATATATAGAAGAGGAAGATTTGGTTTATTTCCCTGTGTTTGAGATCCATTTTTCTTTTGACTGAAATTTTGTTGTCATTGTCTTTAGGTAAGAAGAAAGTTGTGCAGGTAAACTAAAGAGAGGATGGTTAGATGGGTGTAGATTTTGAAGTCATTGAATTGATCCTATTCAAAGAATAGGTATATTCTTTGCAAAGAATGGTACATTCCTTATTTTTTTATTTCATATTTTTTATATGTCATGAGTCAAAATTTGAGGTGAGATTTTACCTCTCTCATTATGTGTGCTTCTCTTTCCCTTCCTGATCACACCCCCTCTTTCTGTCTCCTTTTTCATCATGGACCTAATGACTGTGAATGGATAGGAGCAATTTTTGAGATTATCAGACAAAACTTAAAAAACTTTAGTTAGTTGCTTTTGTCTTTTACACATAAAATGACTGTTAATGCTTTAATTTATTTATAGATGTCTGTTTTCATCAAAGTGCCTTACATATAAATTATTTCTACAATTCATTTTTTGTATATTCTTCTTTTGAAACAAAAATTAAATGGTAGCTCTTTCCTTCAGGGTTAACTTTGGGGCTATGTGATTTTTGTCTTCACAATTATTCTTTTATGCCCTCTAATGGCAGCCTGAGGGAACTCCTATTGGACACAATTTCAAGAAAATAAACTTAGAAAAATAAACAAAAGATCACTCAAAGATTTTAATATAAATAGCTTTCACACACCAGGCATTCTTGCTGTGGGAAAAAGAGCATATGTTCATTTACTAAACTTTGGAAAATAAATCTTTGTGTTGGTTAGCCATAGTTTTTAAGAACTTTCTTTATTTGGATGATTATTTTCAAAATTCTATTTCCAGTTACAATTAAAATTCTTATGTGATTCTATTAGGCTAATAGCTATTTTTCCAAAGTGTTTATTTGCTTTGGAATTACTAAACATATAGGTATTCATATTCATACAAAGATAGCAACACCACCTTTACAAATTGGCTTTGTATTTATTGTTGAATGAATGGGGGTGAGAAATGGGAAAATTTAAACTTATTTCATTGGAGGTTTATAGCACTTCTTTCAATGATGTTACAGAATAAATCTGGACCATGGTGCTAAAACACCATCTCTGTTGTATCCCTGTACATTTAGAGAACAACTGATGAAGGTGGTCTGAGTCTCAAACATCATGGGTGGCCCTCACAGGAGATTCACTTTTAAGGTTAAAACCTCAAGGGAAAATTTTTTCACATCTTAAAAATGTGTTAATATCAACTGGTTCCAGCTTTGCATTACAAACAGGTTTTTTAAAAAATTAATTTCTCTTTCGCTCTTTGTTTTTTTGCTGTTCTCTCATCTTTCTTTCTTCCTAGCTCAAGATTATTGCCTTAGATCCTTCTGGAGTTGTTCTGCTTCAGTACCATTCTAGAAATGTAGCTTTTGTTCTTTATGATCACAGGAAGCAGAATGGAATCATCTATCAACTGGCTGGAAAATAACTTTTCCCCTCTGCATGTCTTTCTTTTTGAGCCGTTGTTGGTTGCCCCCAAAGAATTTCACGTATCCTCAAAATGCTGTTAGAAGTTTTTCTTGCCTATAGTTTTAGCTTGTAATAATACATATATGCATTGATATAACTATATAACATTAAGTATACTCTGATAGTTTCATAAAATTGTATCTCCTTGTAAAATTTAACCTTGTATGATAGGATGATATTATACCAAATATTGGAGTATTCTCCAGAACTATGGATAGATATAAATTAGTCTGAACACACAAAATTTCTTTGAGTTCCTTAATTATAACAGCTTCTGTTGATTGAACACCTGCAATGTGCCAGGCTCCATAGAGCTCACCTCTAATCTTCATCTCAATTCTACAAAAAGAAGTCACTGTTCTCATTTGACTCATGAGAAAACTGAGGCTCAAAGAGCTGGAATGACTCACTCAAGGTCATGGTGATATCAAGAGGCAGATATGGGTTTCTGACTTCACTGAGATCTTTGTGAAAAGGTTGCAGAAGTGGCCAGGATAGAGATTTAAGTTTGCTTTTCATTTTCCTCTTACTGTGCTTCATGACTTTTGAATGATCTTCATCTTCAGCTTTAAATGTGTGCTTGTATTTGGGATAATAGTCAAGGGTTGCAATAAAGTTTAAGGAGTCAGCACTTTGCTGTTAAACTAGGGCTCAGATTTGGGCTAGGCTACTTCCTAAGTGTGAACATCCAATGAATTAAGTAATTTCTTTCCCTTGATTGAAAAAGATAATAGCAAAACTAAACTATAGACGTAGAGTGTCAGGCAAGATTTCAATGGGAGCTTTGTGAGAATTAAATAAGATACACTGCTTAGCTCGTAAAAATTCTTCATAAATAGCAGCTATTATTTTTGTTGATATTTTTTGAATTCTATTGTCTAACTTTAAGTATTAATGATTCAGCTTTAAAAGCAGGGAATAAAAAATTCATGCTGTATTTGAATGTAATTATCCAGATATGTCTTTGTACTGTAATATTGCCATACAGAAACATTTTATTCTGTTTTACCATTGAATACATGAAAACACAAAAATGTTTTGCTTTATGTTAAGAAATGAAACCCAAGGTTCTTATTTTGATTCATGACATTTAATGGCTATTATTTTGTAAAATTCCAATAAGCTACTGTTCATCTAACAATAATTTTTTAAATTGAATTATAGTTGATTTACAATGTTGTATTAATTTTTGCTGTACAGCAAACTGATTCATATATATATATATACACACATTTATATATAAACTTTTTGAAAATATTCATTTTCATTGTGGTTTATCATAGGACACTTAATATAGCTCTCTGTGCTATAAAGTAGGACCTTATTGTTTATTCCCTCCATTGTGTAATAGCTTACATCTGCTAACCGCAACCTCTCACTCCGTCCCTCCTCCAATCCCTTCTTCCCTGGCAATTAGAAATCTGTTCTCTTTATCCATGAGTCTTTTTCTGTTTTGTAGATAGGTTCATTTGTATCACATTTTAGATTTAACATAGGTGATATTATGTGGTATTGGTCTTTCTCTTCCTGACTTCACTTAGTATGAGAATCTCTAGTTGCATCCATATTGCTGCAAATGGCATTATTATTATTATTATTTTATGGTTGAGCAGTATTCCTCTGTGTGTGTGTGTGTGTGTGTGTGTGTGTGTGTGTGTGTGTACCACATCTTCTTTATCCATTCATCTGTTGATTGAAATTTAGGTTGTTTCCCTGTCATGGCTATTGTAAATAGTGCTGTTGTGAACATAAGGGTGCATGCATCTTTTTGAATTATCGTTTTGTCTGGATTTATGCACAGGAGTGGGATTTCTGGATCATATGGTAGTTCTATATTAAGTTTTCTGAGGAACCTCCATACCATTTTCCTTAGTGTCTGCACCAACTGACATTCCCACTAACAGTGTAGAAGGATTTCCTTTTCTCCACATTCTCTCCAACATTTGTTATTTGTATACTTTTAATGATGGCCATTTTAATCATGTGAACTAGTACCTCATTATGGTTTTGATTTACATTTCTCTAATAATTAGCAATGTTGAACATTTTTTTATGTGTCTTTTGGCTGTTTGTTTTTTGTTGTTGTCATCGCCTAATGATAATTATTTAATGTGACTGAATTTCTGGGCTGAAAATGAAGTTTCTTGACCTACAATTCTAAGGTTTTGTACTAGTTTGGAACACGGGGGAGAGATGGAAATAATTTCTGAAACTGGGGAGAGAAACCCTGAGAAGATGGAGGAGCACTAGGTTCTCTGCTGAGTGCATTTTAAATGATCATTTTATTAGAAACAACAATGTCTGTTGGGTAGGTATGATTTTTTCATCACCCCATTTTACAGATCCAAATCTGAGACTTAAGAGTAGCTAAATAACTTGTCTGTCACAGAGCTAATAAAAGGTGTAGCTAGAGAGCCACCACCAGAGCCAGTTGTATATGGCCTCACCATGTCCTTATTACTGCTCCATCAAGTCTTTTCCATTTTAGAAGGAATCACTCACAAAAACTAGCATGACATAGAGGGGATACAGAATACTGCTTCAACAAGTCTCACTGAAATGAACAAAGGAAGAAACCCAAAAACTAAACTTTGGAACACAGCTAACCTCCTTTTCCATACTTGCTTCCTGAAGAATTCTTATAAATTAATTAATAATTATTGAGTGATAGAGAATGAGCAAATTACATGGTGAATTTTTCTTTTTTCCTGGATCCTGGGGGTACTCAGAATGATAATGCTATTATTTTCAGTAGGCTTGCATGTTGCTTATGGTAGATTATATATTACTTCTCCCCTAATTTGAATAAATTATGTTTTCCTTTATTTTATGTCTGAAAAGAGGAGTAATGGATAACTTACTGCCATCCCTTCTAAGGGATACAGCTGTCTTATTGATTCCTCCTGGAGGAACTTGCTGACTTCAATAGGTGATATAAGAATAAAAGAATGTAGCTGTTCATATTCCTCAAGGGCAGAGAAGTATATGTCTTATTTATCCTCCAGCCATTCAGACTTGTACACATTTTTCATAATGCATCTGGTTTCTCTATTTGAGACATTCTCTTATCTCCAAATACCTTGTAGCACTTCCCCAATGGAGCTGCAGTTTGCTGCCTCAGCAAATTAACTGTAAAACTTAAAACTTTTATGTTTTAGTGTGAGGCTACTGGGTCTTTCTCCTAAGTGATGAATATGATAAAACATGGCATTTTGTTAATTTTGGGTACTCTCTAATGGTTTTTTGATTAGAATAGAAAATAAAAGTCTTTTTAAAAAGCTCAGATCTTAGAACATAAGATTTTAATTTTCCACTCAAAACTTAAAAATGAGTACACACATTTTTACCCTGGGTTTTAGAAACACCACTATTAGCTTGGGTGAGGGGGCTTAATTAATCCTGGGGCAGGGAGGAAAGGACAATGAATGTAGAGTTAGAATTGCCACTCTCCAGTCCTGGTACTGCCATTTGATAGCTCTGGGAAGTTATTTGTCCTTCCAAGTCTTAGCTTCTTCATTTATAAAATAGCACAAATAATGCTTATTTTCTTATCTCACATATTCTTATGATAGTCACATGAAGGAGTGTGTGAAAATAGTTTATAAAATCACAGTTCTATAGAAGCATAAAGTGCTTCCATTTCTTTCCGATAACTATGTACACCTGATTTTAGAAATTCTAATAGCTTTATCATTCCTGGTTAACAAGAAGCGTTTGCAAATGTATACCAAACTCCAATTAAGTGAGCAGCATGGTGCTTGCTGAATGCCTAGGAGAGTTTCCAATTTCCATGTTCTGAATAACTCATATTTTGACCTGGCCTTCAGGCAGATCCTAGTGTAGCCAGAAACCTGGCCCTGACAACCACATACACTTACTCAAGGATGCTGTGCAAATTCCATTATTTTCTGTGTATACTATGATTGTGAGAAAGTTAGGAGGCCTCATCAGGATGATTAAAAACCAAAGCACATCCATCTTCTGTTTCTTTGAAGGTTTTAAGTGGGCAGAACAGCATACTAGATAGTTCAGATGATTTAAGAAGAATTACAAAGCAGAGTGTTGAGTTTAAAAAGCTAAAGTACTGTTTGGATACCACTGTAATGGGAAAGATTTGAATTAGTGGAATTAAATGAATTTAGAGATCTGGCTTTAAAGCAAGCTGTGGACATGAATTGTATAGAGAAGGAGATGGCTTATGGCCAGAATTGGAGCAAGGTTAAGAAAAGATGCAAAAGGCAAGGAGAAAATGTTGCTTATTACATTGCTTTTTTGAATGGGCTGTATTATGCTGCCATGAGAGAGAGGGTTAAAGAGTTTCACTGTGATTATTTAAATAATAGCTGTGACTGTGATACTGAAGAGTCTGGATTTATCAGCTGTATTAACTTCCAGTTGCTGCTATAGCAAATTTAGTGGCTTAAAACAATTCACATTTATTACGTTACAGTTTTGGTGGTCTGAAGTTTAAAGTAGGTTGTGTGCACTGCATTCCTTCTGGAGGCTCTAGGGGAGAATCCATTTCTTTGTCTTTTAAAGCTTTTAGATGTCACTTGCCTTCCTTAACTCATGATCCCTTTTGTACATCACTCAGGCCTCTGCTTCGTCATCACATTGCCTTCTCTCTGGCTCTGACTGTCCTGTGTGATTACATTGGGTCCATACAAATACTCCAGGACAATTTCCCAGTCCCCCAATCCAGAACTTGATCACATTGCAAAGTTCCTTTTGCCATTTAAAGTAACATATTTACAGGTTCTGGGAATAGGATAGGAATATCTTTAGGGGAGGGTATTATTTTATCACAGCAGCATAGTGAATATATAGTTAAAGGTCTTAAATAGATGATTTTGTTTCTCATCTATGATATTCTATTTCTTTATCTTTGTGTGTTGTGTGTAATCACGTGTGTGTGCTCAAGTCCAAGCAATGTTGTCTTCAAAAAATATATCTGAGCAGATATGCTATGAACTCTGTGAATACTTGAATTGTGTGAATGGATTTATACTCTGCTGTTGCCTACTGAAATGTCAGGAACATAGGAGATTCATAGTAATTCTATGAAGTCATAGTGGGCAAGTAATTAGTCTCTCTATGGCAAGAAAAATGGTATTTATCTATCAACTAGATAAGTCCATTCTATCATATGGATGATTTAGATGAATTATTTCAGGGAATAAAAACCTGTGTAGATGGCAAAGTTGGTGGATAGATGGCCATGACAGATGGAGCTCACTATCATGCCCTCTGCCTCATACCTTATCACACTGTGATGTTATCATTGATTTACTTGACAGCTTTGCCCATCGAAACTGCAAGCAACTTAAATTGGCACTTCTTTTTCCTCTTCCCCTTTCGCCTCCTCCCCCTCCTCCTCCATTTTCCATCTCTGATGCCTAATATAAATCCTAGTCCATAGATCGTCTATATTTAGATTCCTATATATTATCAACTGATTATAAAAATATAGTGGTGAAAAAAACCCATTTATAGTAACAAAAACATGATAAACTATATCTAAAAATTTATAGATTATAGAAGATAAAGGAATTTCTAGTTAAGAATTTTCAGTAAAATTAAGATTCTTGTCCTAAATAAATCAGTATACAAATTTAAGGCATTTACAAGCAAACTTTCAATGGGCTTAATTTTGTAATTTGACAAAATAATTGAAAAGTTTATATGAGATAATAAAGGTATGAAAGAACCAATTTTGCTTATGAAGATAAAGAGGGATACTTACATTATCAGATATTAAGTAGTATAATGATATTAAAACAACATGGTTCTGGTACAACAAGTAAAGATGGGATAGTAAGAAGACTCCTAAAACAAATGTGTATGAGTGTATGTGTGTGATGTCATGCTATAGAGAGCATTTTAAATTAGTATAGAAAGGCTAAATCATTCAGAAAATAGTTTTGTGACAGCTGGCTAATAACATAGGACAAAAATTAGATCCCTACCTCCCATGATAACAAAAAACGCAGTTTATCATATTTTGGAAATTAAAACACGTAAACTAGTGAATAATTAAATGAATCTTATAGTGAGAAAAGTATAAACAGGCTATCTTTTTAGAAAATCACATCATAAAAGAGTAATATATTTGATTGTGGCACAGGACAGGACAAACATGATTAATTTGGGAACATGTTTGGTTCAGACAGCCTAGCTTTTCTAGATCATCAAAAAGAACCATGTAAATGCCAACCCAGTTTAATCTGCTATCCTTTTTTCTTTAGAGAAGTTGAATATTGAGAGAGAGAATGAGCAGAAAAGTGAGGTGCTGAGAAGTAGGCAGCATGCACTTGAATTGGAGGGGAGGAAAGAAGGCAGGAAAGAGAAAGAAGTGAGGAGAGTGGGTGGGAGAAGGAAAGGAAGAGGAAAGGAAAGCTCAAGTTTAAAGATCTTGGCTGTGGCGAAGTATGCTATATGGAAGGTTTCTAGGGAGTGGCACTAAGGCAACTAGTGAGTATGAATTATATTTATTGGGCACCCCCCCCAAATCCTAGCTATGACATATCAGGTGACAATCCATCCAGGGCTACATGCTTTAGTGTAGGGGTTCAGATACCTCAAGATATGCATTATCTCAGGGTGTAAGGAAGAGACAGACAAGTATGGAAGTAAATTGTCATCCCTTAATATTTTTCTCTTTACTTCACCATCATCCAAGTGACTTAGTCTACTGGCTACTCTGTATTGAGGCTATCCCTTCTCATATAGCTCTTGATATTCATTTCAAACACTATTCACTTGAATGAAAATATTATGGTAGCATGAAATGACTTGTTCATGGACTCATATTATTTTGTAGTTTGCCCTCCAGGTAAATTTTTCCTCTTAGGTAGAATTAAACACAGGTGGAACAATGTAATTCCTAGATGGCTTACTATACTAATAAGTCCCCCAGATTTTCCATTTCTTTTAAAACTGTGTGAACATGATATACCAAGTGAAATCCAAAGGCTGAGGTCTCATCCCAATGGAATCTGTGGTTTTTAGACTCATGAAGCTTATTTAGGTACAACTTGGGTTTCCCACAGCTGTCCCTGAAACTTCCCAGGGCAAGGATCTTTCCATCACCACAAAGAGCTTAGTGAACCCATCTGCTTAATTTATTGCTATGGTCAGTTCTGTCAGCGGAGAAAAGAATGAAGATAAACATATTAGACTATAGTTATATGATAATACAATCATTTTGAAGGCTGATTTAAAAAACAGATGAAATGTAAATTTGTGATGATGTGAAGTTTAATGGATATTTAGAGGAAGGAATGCTGGGAAAATAAATTCTTTACGAAATGATTCCTTATTTATGGCCACTACTGGGATAATAGCAATATCATCCTATTGTGTTTCATATGTACAGAAAAATTTTACAAAGGGCATGCCCATAGAAAAGCTGATAATCAAGTGATTGTTAAATAGAATTAGAGCTAAATCAGTGGCTTTATGAAGTCATAGCACTATTGTTGAATAGCATTTGAGAGACATATTTTAGTCATTAATACCTAATGTAAAAATGTCATTTTGATATGGGCTACTTCAATGGCTGGGGCTGGTATATTAATTATTAAAAACAAGCTCTAGCCTTAGACATTTTATGATTGCCCCATGGTGTCACAGAATTAGGTCTTTGGACGAGTCACCTCACCCCCACAAGCCTCATGTTTTAGTGAATAAGGGTATGGATTAGTGTATCTCTTAACTTTCTTCTTACCTGTAAACATGAATGATTCCCATTGTCTTTGAGGACATAGTGTACCTGGCATATCTTTGCTTCATTGTAACCAACCAAAGAAAACAAAAACAGAAATCCAGGGTTTCTGAGGACATTTCTGGTGTGTTGTTCCTTGAACACATATTTATGGGATGTTTCCTGCCATAATACATTTCTAAGGGACAACTTCCTCCCACATTTTGACACTTATGAAATTAGGATTCATTTAGCATGTGATGGTAGGCCATTATTCAATCTTTTAACAGCATTTTTTCCTCATAGGTACATAAAATAGGTACTTGATTTATTCTCTGTGGAGTCTTACTGGCATAACTTATGCCAATATTTGTCTCAGTATAGTTATCACCCTATAACATTTTTCTGTTTTCTTTAAAATCATGAAATTCAGAATATGTCAGGCAATGTGCCTGGTTCCTATACTGCTAAAGCGTCCATTCTAAACAAAGAAGTACAGGAATGAGTGTTAAGACTGCAGCAGTGTTCTCTGTTATCACTCATAGAGCAGGCTCACCTCTACCATCAGTTCTTCTACTTAATACACTTAGAAGATTCTCTCCACATCACAAACTCTTTGCTAAATTGGGTGTAATTCCAGACAAAAGAAAAACTTTAATATATTATTTCTAGGATATTATTCTCTATTGATGACCTATTCATGTTGGCCTGAATGAGGAAAGCATTGGGAATACTTTATAAGAAAACTTGCCAATAACTGAATGTTACCAGTAATTGAATATTACTGCTCATACCCTGGATATAGTGACCAATCTAATCCTCACCTGAACTTTTAAAAATGTTCATAATTTGTGCCAGTATTTGTCTCAGTATAGTTATCATCCTATAACATTTTTCTGTTTTCTTTAAAATCATGATTTTGGCTCCAGGGTTTTTCACTGTGGACTTGTGTCTCTGAACCTGTGTTGGGCTGTAACATGAGGCCAAATATACAATTATTTTCTTCCTTGGGAACCACAGTCAAAACATAAGTTCCATGCCAGTTAAAGGTAGAGCCATGCTGCCTGGCAGAGTCAAGATGGCTTTCTCTTGTTATTGAATATGCTGGGAGGGGCAGACCAGATGGACATCAGGAAGAGAAAAGAGGGCAAGTATAGAAAAAGTGGCAGGCGAGTGGAAAAATAGGCACTCAGATTTTGTACTTGGAGGGAAGAAAAGAAAAAGGTGGTCCTGAGGCTGAACTATCAGTGTGGGGTCAAAGGCATTAGGCATAGTCACCCATAGACATGTCTGGTTTTTGGTTTTTGTTAGGAAAAAAAACATGCCATAAAATTTCCAAACAAAAATAATCTTGATAACTGTATTTATATTCATAAATTATTTTGTTTGCTCACATATTTTTCATAGTAACCAAATTTTATGTATGTGTGTGTCTATTTCTACAGTTACTTTTCTGTTAAACTTTGCATCAGAAGCATTTTTCTGTTAAACTTTGCATCAGAAGCATTTTTGCTATTTAATACATAATTTTCCAAATTATAATGCTAATGGCTATATCATTTATTCATCCAACAGATATATTTTGCGTGCCTATTAGTACTGAATAAAGCATCATTTGCATAAAGTTTTAAGTGGAAAACCAGCTTAATTAACTGTTCCCACATTGTTAGCCATTTAGCTTGTTTCCAATTTATCCATAAGGAAATGTTTGGTAATTCCCTCCCTTCCTTCTTTCCTCTTTTCTTTGTATTAATTCCTTAAGATAAATTAAAAGAAATAGAATTGCTTCTCAAAGACATAAACTTTTTTATTTGGGGTGGGGATACATGGGCTTTTAATTTATGATTACATATTTTAGTGTTTTGACATGAAAATGATTATTTGCCTAAGCAAATGATAAAAACTATGCCATTACTTGGGTAAGATATAAGATGGAGATACAGCAACATTTTATAACTATGCATAGACTTTTTATAAATAATTTGAATATTTGTATCACATTAACTATTGTATTTAAGAGGTCCTAATTAAATGTAGATATAGTTCTTGTAAAAAGAGTTAAAGGATATAGGTTTAACTTTTGAATACCTAGAACTATAAGATAAAAATGATCAAATGAGAATGTAGCATAATTTTTAGAAATGCTACTTAACCGAAGTTGGTAACGCTACGGAAAATGGAGAAATGTTCACAGTCAAAGAAACCTAAACTTTGAACAAACCCTGGAAGACTTCTCTTGGAACTAATCCTAATTTTGCTAAGGGGTGTAACAGATGATCTAAGAAGTCCTTTGCTTTCTGGGACACTAATAAAATGATAATTCATTTTTCCATTGTGGTAGATAGGGATTTAGAAACATTACTCATACCCATCACCTGCTCATTGGTGAAAGACTAAAATCCTTATAAACATGCATATGTTTGTGAGCATTATACAATTCCTTTTAACTGCTTCTGATGTGAGGATCTTTCTGATATAACCACCTCCAAAGCTTTACGGACGTTCTTCTTCCATCCATTCCCATGGGGTCTGTGCATGGACATATCAGTTACTTCTTTCAGAGGACAATAAAAATGAATAAATCATCAGTTAAAGCAACAGTTGAGTTTTTTTTTTTTAATATAGAGTCAAATTTACAAGTCAATTAGGCCATTAAGAAAGGATTACAAATAGAGTTTTGAAAACAAAAACTATTTAAATATCAAAGAGATACTGATTATAGATTTTGGAGTACTTCCCTCTTTAACATGATAATTTGCTCTGTTTTATTCTTTATTAAAAACAGGAAAAAGGTTATGTATTTAACATTTCCAAATATATATATTTTTACAGTGATATTGGTTCCTAAGCCATTAAGAATTTTTTTTTTTTTTTGGTAGAATTTCAGTGTTATCAGTGTTACAAGAGGGAGAAACCAAGAAAGCAAATTTCAGCAGGAAAAAAGCCTTTGGACATGTAAATATGCCTTGTAAAATGGTATCAGAGATAGAGAGGGTAAACAATAAAGGGAATTATAAACCAGTATATTTCAAATGGCCTAATTTGGTAAAATAAAGAGTTGATTTTAACTTTAACAATTTACTATCAAAAGTTGCATAAGCATGGAGTTCCATTATGGCTCAGTGGAAGTGAATCTGACTAGTATCCATGAGGATGCAGGTTCAATCCCTGGCCTCACTTAGTGGGTTAAGGATCCAGCATTGCTATGAGCTGTGGTGTAGGTTGCAGATGCAGCTCAGATCTGATGTTGCTGTGGCTATGGCATAGAACAGTGGCTACAGCTCTGATTTGACCCCTCCATATGGCACAGGTGCAGCCCCTAAAGAAGGCGAAAAAGGTTGCATAATCAAACCCTGAATGCAGAAAGTTCCACACAGTCCTAATTTAACTTCATGACAAGATGTTCTGATGTGAACCATTTACAGGTGCTGCATATGACTCCATAACTACCTGGTGAAATGGACTCTAGGTAGGATATCCCTAAATAATGGGTAGACCTCAGCATACTCAAGCATCTGCAGCAAAACCTGGTGTTTGTACCCTGATCTCTTTCTGAGAATTCATTAACTATCTTTAGTCACTACTCATGAGATGTCTGTCTGTGTGTCACCATAGCTTTGTGAAAATCTTGATGGTATATGTATTATGTGACTAGGAAGCTATTGTGTTGGTATGGGTGTAAGAATCAAAATTAGATTTAGATTTCTATCTGTAGAAATCTGTTTTACTTACAGTATAAAAGTAGAAGTAGCTTTGTTGGTTATATCTATAAGCAGAGTTGTGTCAGATGACTGGATGAGCTATGTCCCTCAAGTGAGAAGCCAGACGTTGTGCAGAAGGTCACAGAATGACTGGAAAGTGGAAACTTGATATTTTGGCCTCAAAAGCTCAGGAAGAAAAACTAAAGAGCAAACCATTCTTGGCAAGTGAAGGTAAAAATACTACTATCCACTTCCACCTGTGCTATTGTAGCTTCCTCCTCTCAATTCTGGCTTAATTCTTGCTCGCCTCATCCTTTCTCCAACTTGTATTCAAAGACACAATTCTGACCCTGCTTATGCCTTTATCATCCCTCAATCACTACTTATTAATGAGCACAGTATTTTCATCTCTAATCACTGTCATATAGTCCATCTTTCTTCATTTTACCACCTCATTTTTTTGTACTCCAGCCATTCTGGATTCTTGCAGTTCCTTAGGTGCACCCAGCTCAGGCCATGTATATGCTACTTCCTCTTGGTACCAAAGATTTGGCTTTATTTTGTAGAAACCTCAGTACAAACTCTCCTAGACAATAAATACACTATTTCACATATCAGGACATTCAGGACAATTCCCTACAACAAAGAATTCACTTGGCAGTGTCATCAAAATCTCAGTTTTTTTTTCTGCCTCCCATCTATTATCTTAGGTCATTATCCTTTTTGTTTAGGCTAGAAACAATATGATTACAGCAGTTCTAGGACAATTTTCCAGCACAAACGTGTGAATAATAGAAGAGAGTCGAAATTTGATCACATACTCATCTTCATTGTCACAAGTAAGGGAGAACAAAGAATTATCCAGGACTAAATATCAAGAAAATCATGGTCGAGAAGCTCTACCTCAGCATAATCAGAACATTCATGAATCTGGGCATAAGTTTGCTTCTTCTGAAGAATATGGCTATTTATGGAAAAGGTAGATGTCTTAGCAAAAGTAGAGTTCTGTTAAGAAGGAATAAGAATGGGAAGAATGTTGGCTTTGGAATCAACAGTGTCCACTTCACCCAACCTGCTTTGTTCTCTTTATGTTCTTCATCAGTTGTTAAACTCATATGTATTCTATAGACAGTACTTTCTTTTGTCTTGTTTATAATTGTTTCATTTTATTTTATTTTACATTTTTAGGGCCACATGCATGGCATATGGAGGTTCCCAGGCTAGGGGTCTAATCGGAGCCACAGGTGTCGGCCTAAGCCACAGTCCCAGCAACATGGGATCCAAGCCATGTCTGCAACCTACACCACAGCTCATGGCAACACTGGATCCTTAACCCACTGAGCAAGGGCAGGGACTGAACCCACAACCTCATGGTTCTTAGACTCATTTCTGCTGCGCTGTGATGGGAACTCTAGTACTTTCTTTTTTAAATTGAGGTATAGTTGATTTACAGTGTTAATTTCTGGTGTATAGCAAGGTTATTCATTTATATATTTTTTCATATTCTTTTCCATTATAGTTTATTATAGGATACTGAATATCATTCCCTGTCCTATACAATAGGACCTTGTTTATCTATATTATATTTAATAGTTTATATCTGCTAATCCCAAACTCTTAATTTATCACTCCTGCACTCCTTTACCATTTGATAACTATGAGTTTGTTTTCTATGCATAAACAGTACTTTCTTTAGGATGTCTTCTCAGAATATAGTCCCCGCTTCCCAATTACTTTCCCCTGTCTGGAATGCAGACTTCCCATGCTACTCAAATGTATAGTGCCTCATATTATTACACTCATCTCTTGAATTTTGATTACTCTTTTCTTTTCTAAACCCTTCACTTTTGTGTAATATCTTTAGATGGTAGGGACCATATTCTTTTCATGTAAAAAGGTCCATCAAGAAGCAGTGTGCATATCAAATAGTATGTGAGCAATAAGTGACTGTCCAATGAAGAAGTAACACATATTCCTAAATTTGTCTTCAACCTCTGGGGAGTTTCTGAACATCTACAAGTCTGGTTTGCGGACCTAAACCCTGACACAAAACACAAAAGTGTGCCTAATTGTAGACCTGCTCTTTGCTTTCCATTACCATTCCCAAAATGATCTCTAACCATGTTGACCCTTCTGTGTTTAGCATTCAGGTCATGATAGCTACTACCATCATGAAAACATCCTGAGACGTCAGTCTTTTCTCTATTGAGGGAAGGTGTCTTTGGTTTCTCATGTATATTCTTAGAAAGAAAGGGCAAAACAGAAGAAATGCTCATAAGAATCAATACCAAAGGATTAACCTTTAATATTAGTTACTAAATGTTAAGAATACTATAAGAATATTGGAATTTTGCCAATTTCCCCTTTATTTTAGTCTCACCAATTGGTAGGTTTGGGAAAAGGTACATTTTGACACACAGTAGGTACTTCAATTACATCCTGAAAGAATCAATTGCTATTCTTTGTTGAAGCAATGAAAACAGCATTTTGATTTGAAATTCATCTGATAAGAATGTAAATAGCTGTGTTTCATGTTCTTTCACAGGAGCTTTATTTTTGAAAACAATTAATAATATCAAAGTGGTATATTTCCTTTCAAAACCGGAGGGTTCATAATGGATTTGTATTCATATAATTTTTATTGTATATCAGAAAGCAGAATATATTCTCATTAAAACAGCAGGGGAAAAATAAAGAAATCTCAATTTAATTAAGGTAATGTAGTTAGAGATTCATATGAGCTCTTCAATGTAAATTCTGCATTCAGAGGTCTGTAAGATAATGGTAGTCTTCTTAGGCAGAAAGTTTTAATAAAGACACAAGCCAATTTAGCATATTCCTGAGAGAAAATATTAAAGTTAAGAGAAAGGATACATAAAATTTATTTTAGTGCACTATTTAAAATTGCTTTTTGTGTGTGTGGTACATTACCACAATATTCTTTGAAAGAATGCATTTTAGAATCCTTAGGTCAAATATCATTGGCTTTTGCAAGCACCATCTTTATTCAGTTTTCTCCACCTCCACCATGATAATTTTGCTGACGGAGCTCACTTCTCCTAGAGCTCCTTAAATAGTCTTCTGACAGCTCACCCTTCTTCCATACTTGTTCTCTATACAAGCCCTTGTCGAATGAAAAAAATGCACAATGTACAAGTTGAGAATTAAGTTTTATTTGGAAGACAAAACTGAGGACATAAACCTGGGATATGGCATCTCAGATAACTGTGAGAGACTGCTCCCAAGGGATAAGGGAGATGCTAGGATATATGGAAGTTTTTGCAACAAAGACCAGATAGTCAGAACTTCAAAAGATTACAGTTAATTAAGGAAAATCAAGAGTTCCTTTGCAGCGCAGCAGATTAAGGATCCGGTGTTGTCACTGCAGTGACTCAGGTTCAGTCCCTGGCCAGGAACTTCCACATGTCACAGATGTTGCAGGAAAAAAAAAAAAAAAAAAAAAAGACAATTAGATATCTCAAGTTAAGGAATTTAGGGAGTTCCCACTGTGGCTTAGTGGAAACAAATCTGACTAGCATCCATGGGGACACAGGTTCAATCCCTGGCCTTGCTCAGTGGGTTGAGGATCCGGTGTTGCCATGAGTTGTGGTATAGGTCACAGACACAGCTCATATCCCAGGTTGCTATGGCTGTGGTGTAGGCTACAGCTACAGTTCTGATTGGACCCCTTCCTGAGAACCTCCATATACCACAGGAGTGGCCATTAAAAAGACAAAAAAACAAAAAACTGAAAAACAAAAAACAAACAAACAAAACCAAGTTAAGGAATTTAGTACTTTTCTGTTTATGGGAAGATCCAAAAGTCTGGGCTCATTGAAAACATCCTTTGATATCCCTCAGCTGTCTGGTACCAGTGTCCCATGCTTTCTCATCCTGAGTCCCCTCAGGTTGCTCCACTGGGGGTGTCTACAATGGCTGAAGGGTTGTTTCCAACTTGAGTTCCCTCAGGGCTCACCATCAGGGGGTGCTCAAGTGGCTTGATGGCAGCAACGTCCTCTCTTTACTGGCAGGCAACATTTTATCACTGCCATTCTCCACCAAATAAAATGTGGAACTGAGAAATCACTAATTTTCTTGAAAATTTTCAATGATTTCTTGTGGCTCTGACTAAAATTCAAAGTCTTTAATCTGATCTACATGATTTATCTATCTCTCCAGGTTCTCTCACTCTTTCTTAGGAGGTTTCCTTGAATTCCCCACTTAGAACAGCAAAGCCCTATTTGATGGCCCTAAACCTTGTTTTCTTAAAACCCTTCTAGTGTTCCTCTTCTTGTGTCTATATTTCTGCCATACTGGCTTTGGTTATTTGTTGGCTAAATACCCCAAATTCATTTTCACCTTAGGGTCATTAGCTTGCTCTTTTCTCTGTCTGGAATCTTCTTCTCTCAGATCTTTCCTTGGCTGGTCTTTTCTTGTCAGTCAAAACACAGTTCAAATATCACCTCTTTAGAGGAGCTTTTTCTGCCAGAAAATCTAAAGGTATCCTTCTCCTAATCCCAGTTATTCTCTATGACGTTACAGTATTTTTTCTTCTTTTAAAAAATTCTTGTCCCTGTCCTAAAATCAGTCTCCCTCTTCTCTCCTCCTCTTACCCCTCACTTCTTTCTTTTGTTTATTTTTTCTGCCACTGGAGTGTGGGCTTCATGAGAGAAATCTTTTTTATTGCCCCAATAGCTAGAATGGAGCTTGGCATATAATAGGTACTTATTTATTATTGTTGAATCTTAAAAAATAAAGATCCTCTTTGACTAGAATTTGTACCAACTGGTTCTGATTCCTCACTATGGAAGTGCTTTCTACCAACTTTTCACCTGGCTGACTTCTATTCATTTTTAATACATTTCCTCAGGAAGTCCTAGTCATCTGATTTTCTTTTGTCTTTTTTTTTTTTTTTTTTTTTTTTTTTTTTTTTAGGGTTGCAGAGGAGGGATATGGAAGTTCCCAGACAAGGGGGGGTTAAACTGGAGATACAGTTGTCAGCCTACACCACAGCCACAGCAATGCTAAATTTGAGCTGCATCTGTGACCCATCCTGTAGCTCACAGCAATCCTGGCAATCCTTAACCCACTGAGCTGGGCCAGGGATCAAAGCTGCATCCTCACAGATACTATTTGGGTTCCTTTCCACTGAGACATGATGGGAAATCCATAGTCTGACTTTTACAATGTTTCACTATACTCTTTACTTTGCTTCATAGAACTTATCAAAATTTGTATTTGTTTATTGACTGTTTAAGAAGTCATATACACATATACATGTGTATGTGTATCTATAGGAGGTATGCTGTAAATACTGTGTAAATTCATGGGGGTGAAATGTATTGAGGTGTTGATGAAGGAACTTAAGATTTTTTCTTACTGCGCAATTGGTAAAACCAGGGTATAGAGTCACCCTATTTAAAGTAGATGTGACAGTGGCATCTGACTAAGGACATTGACCAAATTAAGAATACATTAAATCAGAGTTATTTCCATGTAGTAAAAGAGAAAGGTGAACTATGTATTGGTATTTTCATAGAACAGAAATGAAAAGAATTTAAATAGCCAGCCTTAAGGTGATATATCTTGTTAACTTGCCAGTATGTATTACCTCATTTTATATTAAGCCAAGCAAACCATGATACCTTTTTGAAATAGTTAAGAATTGATATGGAGATCCCATCATGGCTCAGTGAAAACAAATATGACTAGTATCCCTGAGGACAGAGGTTCAATCACTGGCCTCGTTCAGTGGGTTAAGAATCCAGCTTTGCCATGAGCTGTGGTGTAGGTCACAGACATGGCTCAGATCTGGTGTTGCTGTGGCTGTGGCATAGGCTGGCAGCTATAGCTCTGATTCAACTCCTAGCCTGGGATGCTCCATATGCCATGGGTGTGGCCCTAAAAAGACAGAAAGAAAAAAAAGAATTGATATAGCAAGATGCCATTATGAGTCAGTTTAAGGTATAAATTAAATAAAATTGTAATTTTACTTAAGACCATAATTAATGAATGATCTCAAAATTATTTTTAAAAGTACTTTTTAAAGTGATTTTCAGAATAACTTTAAGGATGAAGAATTAGAAAAGTTATTGCTTTCCTGTTTTATTCTCTGATAATAGGCTCTCTGAAATACTGACTGGATAGAAGATGACTACGGCTGATCTATAAGCTGCAAAGGACTTGGAGGCAGAAAGTCTCGAGAGTCCTGGCTATACCACTTCACTAGTTTTATAACTTAAGGCATATTTCTCTTTTTCTTTCTGAGATTAACTTTCTCATCTGTATTTGGGCATGATAAAATGCCTGTTGGTTGCTGGTGAAACAAATTTTGTGAAGTTTATACAAATGCTCATTGTATAATTATTTTGAAAATGTTTTCACTCTCACCTCAAAGGTTTCTGTCTATCACAAAAGACTGTGCTAAAGGTGGAGTCATTTATAGACACTGAGAATTCATAAGTGTAGTTTGTCACCATTAGCTTTGAGCACAGAACTACTACTAGAAAGGATAAAATACAGGTATCACAAGCAAGGGGACAATATCACTGACCTGTGCATTCATGAAACTCAAGGCTGTGGACCAAATTATTACCCTTCTTGGACTTGAACTCTACACACAAAGACCAATGCACATACATCTCTTTGCTGCTGTCTTCCCTGTGACACCATAATCCCAACTACTTATGGCTATAAGTATAACATCAAATGGCTTGTAATAATATATGGTTGTTTAGTTGGTTATAGTTGTTTGTCAGTTAAGATATCAAGTCAACATCTCTCTAAAAGAAAGACACAGTTCAGAAGTGGAATCGACACATACCACAGAGGGGGAAATGCTACCATCAGGGAATTTCAAAGCTCTTATTAGTTTGGGTTCTTTCTGCTGACATCTCTTTGGTAGAGCTTTTGTAACATTAATGTCTACTTTTGCCAGTCTCAAGTGCCTTGGGGTAGATACAGATCAGGGAGATGTCCCAAGGGGATAAATCCATTCCAGACTTTCAGGACACGAGCTATGCTCATTTGTGATTTGGCCATACCACAAATTTTATACCTCAACAAAGGGCATTCATTGAAGTCACTTCATGTAGGATGTAACAGGACAATCTTGCAATATTAAGGAATATAAGAATGTCCAGAGATAAGAGACACAGAAATCAGAATTTTCACAAAGGTAAAGAATTTTTTTTCCCCATCCTCCTAAGGGTCACATGAGCACCAGATATTGATAAGAGGCCATTGCATGTATTGGTTGGAATGGTTGTTTTTATTCTATCATGAAAAAATGATCCATTATATGATCTACCCTTCTGAAAAGTACTTAATGCTTATGTTTTCAAAGACACGAGATAATGTGACTCAACCCAATATATATCCTAGACATAAATTCAAAGTTGATTAATGTCAGTGGAATTGGACCTTCATCAGAATTCTGGGGATAGGTTTTTAGCATATGATACAAGATTTTTTTTTTTTTTTCTTTTTGCCTTTTCTAGGGCTGCTCCTGCAGCATATGGAGGTTTCCAGGCTAGGTGTCTAATCGGAGCTGTAGCCACTGGTCTACACCAGAGCCACAGCAACTTGGGATCTGAGCCGAGTCTGTGACCTACACCACAGCTCACAGCAACACTGGATCCTTAACCCGCTGGAGCAATGCCAGGGATCGAATACACAACCTCAAAGTTCCTAGTCAAATTTGTTAACCGCTGAGCCATGATGGGAACTCCTGATACAAGATATTTTTGCAAAATTTCTTTTATGATGTTTATAACTTGCACACTAAAGAGATTAATAGTAAAGTTTTCTGACTCTCAAAGCCTTGCCATAATATTTATTTAGCTAAACTTAAAGCCAAAATTTTTTTTAATTTTAGAATTACATTTTTCTCTTTCTATTCTCATCTGTTTATAATCACCTTGCATATTTCCATGTTTTTTTTCAGTGCATGTGTTCAGTGATAACTCATGCATATTTCACTTAATAGGATTAATTATCAGCCTTCCACTAATTATAATTAAAGTCTCCTCAGGTAATTGTGTAAGTTAACTTTGGCAATTCACACGTACAGAAGAGTATTTTGTAGAATAATAGGGCATTGTGCTGCAAAATACAGTAAAGAACATAAAGGGTAGGAACATAATAAAAGAATTCAGAGCTCTAATATATTAAGCTTTTCTTCTGTGTGTTGCCATATATCTAACTGCAAATTGTGCTACTAAATATATTACATCATCTACATATAGTAATGATCCCTTAATGCAAACCTTATGACAGTAGGCATTTCTACGAAAAATTAATTCAAAAACATATAACTATTTCTCTCCTCTCTTAATAGATATTAGTATTCTAAGTTCTCGCTAAATAGCTTATGCTTTAGAAGATAAATGCCCTCAAAATTGGTAATTTATATGCAAAACAAATGAAAAAGACTTTCCTCAAAGCATCTATCCCTGAATGTACAAATTAAGGCTGGCTTCGTTTACGAAGCTTATTTTTTAACTTTTATTTATACCTAATGGTTCATTTATATGTTACTACATTAAGAAGTCAGTGTTTTGAAGATGCCATATGACACTGAAATGGCCATCTTTTGAAATTATAGGATGCTTCGTTGCAGAGTCAGACTCTAATCTGCAACCAATTTGTGTCAGCTTTCTGCATAGAAAAAGATCTCAAATCCTCTCTTAAACCAGGAATCAGCTGAAGGTTTGTCTTGGTTTCGTGAGTCCAATGCAATTAGGCAGCACGTGAATGTGGGCCACATGCGTTTATTGCTCTTCCTAGCATGTGTTACTTTGATGTGTTAGGTCGGAAGGCTCACTCTTTTCTGGGCAGCCTTCCTCCTGGGTCTTTATACTGCTTAGCAGTTGAGTCGAGACTTTGAAACACAGCCTAATTTAGAGGCGGATGCTGCAGCTGCTGCTGTCATTTCAGATGATTTTTTTTTTTTTTTTTTTTTTGCTTTGATGTCAGCTTAGAATCTTGGGTGTTGTATCAGTAAAGCAGTGTCTGCAATTCACAAAACAGAAAGCGCACCATTTAAGCTTTTGTTTTAGTTTTTAAATCGAATTTTGACATCTAAAGGATCAAAAAATTGTAGCTGAGCAAAAATATATGGAATTCCGTATATTAATAATTGGGAGAAAGGTCTGAATAAAGAATATATAGCTCTCCTGGTATTAATTTAAACAGATTTGCTCACTATCGGCTAAACATTGATGATAAAATATGTGAAATGTAAAGCAGCCTCTGGTTTCTTGATCTTGCTCCCTCTACATCTAATCAATGTGGCACAGAGGTTTTCCTTCCAAATGTTTGACTCATCATTAAAGCAGTTTGTGTTAATTATTATTATGTTGTTGAACTATATACTTTACCTTAGCAGAAAACCTACCAAGTCCTTTCAGGACAAAACCAATAATGGATCCAATTATCTTCATTTTCACTAATTGAAAACCATAAGTCTGAGAAACTGTAAATCTGCTGGCTTTCTAAGTTGGAAATAATGTCAACATCTTCAAATCATCTGTGACTTGATATATGCAGTATAGGTTTAAAGTCTAAAAGAGGTAGAAATTGGGGAGTTAAATACTAGTGAACCTAAAGAACAATATGGGTAGGTTTCCTAGGCTGATCAAGACCGAAAAGTCATGGAGGATTCCTTTCTATGCATTCCCTGCTGACAAAAAACATTTATCATTGAGGATCTTAGAATATCATCTGCCTATGCATATGCAGGTTTTTTGTTTTGTTTTGTTTTGTTTTTCCAATAAGATGAAGAGGCTACTGTTTGTGAGCAAGAACAGAAAATAACAGTCACTTTTTTTGGTGTGATACAATTTTACCTAAATTTAGAGAGAAAAGCTAATAAGGACTTTATTGTATTACATTGGCAATAAGGAAAGTCTAAATCCTGGTTACCTGAACAAATTCTGTGAAGATCCCTCTCTTTTAATGACATATGACACTGAAATGGCCATTGTTATTATAGTATATTCTAGGGAAATTTCTCTCAGAATGTGCTATGATAAATTTCCCTGAGAGCAAAAAAAACATTTTATTGCTGAAGATAACGATCCACATTTTTAAATTTGGTAAATGTTTGTCTCAGAAGGTACCGTTTTAGCATAAGACACTGGAAATAACCTAAATTTCATAAAGGGGAATTGATTAAGCAAATGTCACAGAGGCCTTCAGTGGAATACGATGCAGCCATTTAATATTGTCCAACTCCATAGAAAAATATCATACCAAACTTAGATGAAAAAGAAAATGGAGTTCCCATTATGGCTCAGTGGGTTAATGAACCCAACTAGTATCCATGAGGATGCAGGTTTAATCCCTGGCCTGGCTCAGGGGGTTAAGGATCCAGCATTGCTGTGAGGTTGACAGCTGCAGCTACAACTCGACCCCTGGCCTGGGAATCTCCATATGCTGTGGGTGTGGCCCTAAAAAGACCAACCAAACAAACAAAAACCCTTAGATGAAATAATGAAGGAAACACAATGATGGTAGTGACTATCCTTAGTTATTTGGAAAATAGGGTTTTTCTACTTTTCCTATATATTCAAAACATATTTATATAGAACATGATTTCTAACTTTTATAAAGTAATAAAAATTATGTAATATGTCTGTAAATGTCCCATTATACATAATGTACTAATAGAAATGAAATATGTTTATTAACTGTGTTTTTACTTAAAAAATAAAGTCCAATTCCATTCAATTCCTTAGATTTAGCATGGACATAAAATATTGTTTCTCTTTTACTATTTGTGGGCATTTATCCAAACATAGAATTTTAATGTTCACATTTTCACTTTGCTTATGCCAAGTATTTTGCTACCACATGGAAGTATTGTAATATGACTTCATTTCATTTTCTTATATTTTAAAAATTGTGTTGGATTTTCTAAGTATAACTGAATTTGACAATAACAGCTCTGTTTCCTTGAATTTCCTAAAGTAAAATTTATTATTATAAAGTTTTTGTTATAAATTTTTATTATGATAAAATTCTTTTAAATAATAGATAATAAGAAATTATAGTGAAAAAGTGATCCTAAAGCCATACAAATTTATTGTGAATTTATCATAAATTATTGCTAAATTTAAATAGGGCAACCAGAAAACATGTGTAACTGAGTTAAATTTAAATTAATTAAAATTTTATAAAATTTATAATTAAGTTCCTCAGTCGCACCAGCCCCATTTCAAGTGCTAAATAGCCACATGTGGCTAGTCGCCATGGTATTGGACAACTGATGTAGAATTTCCATCATCACAGAAAGTTTGATTGGAAAGAGCTGAAATAGACACTACTTGAGATAATTAGTGCTCTGCTTCTCATTTTATCCTTTATAGCATGTTTAGAGAAGCAAATTTCTAGATAATCATCTCAAGTTTCTTTTTTCATTTTGCCATCCTATGAAAACATGTTTGAAAGCGAGGGAAAAAGACCATCTCTCTCAGCATGTTTTGTTTGCCATGTGTGTTTATATGGCAAAAGAAAGTCGTATGATTGAACAATAGTCTGTACTAAAATAAAATCCATCTTTCATGCCTTTGTTCTTACAATATTTGTTTTTCTCAAAACACTGATTTTTTTTTTCTTTTCCCTACTTTAACATGAGCAATAGGGCACAGAGCCTTGTGCAAATAGAAAGCATGGGAAAAATCTGGAGGCTACCAGGCACTTAAAATGAAAGGTAAAAGGAGGAGCTTCCTTAATCCGAAGAGGATAAGAGAGAAGATAAATCCCACTGTGAAAATACCTCTTTAAGGGAAAAGAATATAAAACAATGGCATAAATATGGCAACCATCTTTTATACCACACCGAAGAGCTTTTCCTAAAGAGTAATTGTACAGACAGTGAAATTTAAGATCAAAGTAGAGATCAGAGTCATCTTAAAAAAAAAACACACTTTCTTTAAATCATAAATATAATAATTTCCAATAGAAAAATGATAGGAAATACAGAAAAACTTAAAAAAGTAAAAAGCCATCATTATATTTTTACTTAATTATTAAATTGCGTAATTAAGATACATTTAATTTTCTAAGACTGTTTTACTCTAAAATTCTCTCTTAACATTATAAGGGCTTTATCAAAATAATTAAGAAGTGTTCATAAAATGTAGTTTCAATTATTTAACTTATGTGTGGAATTAATTGATTTATCACTTTGTAATATTTAGATTATTTTGAATCTTGTTATTTAAATAATGCTATAAACACTTTATTGGCTTGTATCCTAGTTTACATCTGTCATTATTTCTTCAGGATAAGTTTCCAAGAGTAGAATTATTAGATTATAGCATAAAATCTTATGATAAATTTCTTTACAAAAATGTGATAATGTCCTTTCCTGCTAGCAGTGAATATGAATTCTCTTTTCTAATGCATTCTTAGTAGAATGGTAAATAAAGAAATGGTATTACTAAAGTTGGAATTATTCAATGTAAGTTTGTATTCATTCATGATAATAAATGATAAAGATGATGCTATCAAAATTCATTTTTAAATATAATAAAACATCATATGTTAAATTCTAGGAGTTCCTATCATGCTCAGTGGAAATGAATCTGACTAGTATCCATAAGGACGTAGGTTCAATCCCTGGCCTCACTTAGTGGGTTAATGACCCTGTGCTGCCATGAGGTGTGGTGTAGGTCACAGACACGGCTTGGATCTGGCGTTGCTGTGGCTCTGGTGTAGGCTGGCGGCTACAGCTATGATTTGACGCCTAGCCTGGGAACTTCCATATGCCATAGGTGCTGGCCCTAAAAAAAAATCAATTCATCAGAGGATAAAACATTAACTAGTATAGAGAAATGGAAACAATTTCCTTTCCTATATATTAATCCGTGTTTCTTAAAAGTATGAAATACATATCAGGTAAACAACAGCATTGTGGTATAGCCTTGCCTTTTCCCCTCAGTTTTATGGAGGTATGATTGACAACTAAAAGTTGTATATATTTAGGTTGTATAATGTGATGCTTTGATACACATATACTTTGTGAAATGATTACCATAATCAAGCTAATTAACATATACATCATATCACATAGTTATCTTTTGTGTGTGTGATGAGAGCACTTGAACTACTCTCAGCAAATGTTAAGTATACATATATTATTATTATTAACTATAGTCACCATGCTGTACATTACATCTACAGAACTTATTTATCTTAGAACAAAGTTACCCCCGCCAACATCTTTATTTTTCACCCACCCAACCCAACTTTTTTTTCTTTAGATTTCACAAATAAGTGATATTGTGCTGTATATGTCTTTCTGTACCTGATTAGTTTCACTTAGCAAAATGTCCTTAAGGTTCAGCCATGTTGTCACAAATTCCCTCTTTTTTAAGGCCGAATAATATTTCTGTGTGTGTGTGTGTATGTGTGTGTGAGAGAGGGAGAGAGAGAGAGAGAGAGAGTTTCTTTACTCATTCATCTGTTGTTGCCTTATCTAACCTACTGTGAATAATGCTGCAATGAAGGTGGGTTGGCAGATATCTCTTTGAGATACTGATTTCCTTTGGATATTCACCCATAGGCGAGATTTCTGGATCATATTTTCAATTTTTAATTTTTGGGGCACTACTCCATACTGTTTTTCATAGTGGCTGAACCAAATTGCATTTCCACCAACAGTGTAATAGAGGAATACTACTACTGTGGAGAATAGGGAACAGTATTCCTTATTCTTAAAGCACAATGCCTAGCACATAGCATGCAATTTTTATTCAGATTCTATCATCATTACTGGAATTGGGGAGTTGCTTCTGTGCATGAGCTAAACTCCAAGACCCGTTATTTGGCACTGTGTAGTTTTACTGCATTTTCTCATCTTGCTTCAGTGATTCCTATAACTTTAAAATTCTTCTTTGTATCATTTTGGTATTGTATTATACATCCTTTGGTTGTTTCCCCCCCAATTATATTGAAAATTATTGTCTAGGTTGTAACCTTTTTAGGTTATTTTTTAGATTTTGATAGCCAACTTCATATGAGCATTTAAAAAAAATAATAACAAATCCCAATCTTTTCTGATGGATTTAATTGATGTCTTACTTTAATTTTCCTTTGGGAGTATGGAAAGAGAAGAGCCTTTTTTTTAGATTTCACCTTCACAAAGGGTCTCAAAGTTTCACTTTTGACATTCTGAATGTGGTTAAAATGACAAAAATCATAAAATCACACTGACTGGACTGTTTTTTATTTAATATGTGTCCTGTTACTGGATTGTACCACATGCTATACACTGTGAATTATTATTTTGATAAACCATGTGATAAATTTATTTTTGTCTGGCACCATTATTTGACTGCATTTTTTGATATTAAGATAATTACTTTAAAATGTAAATTTTAAAAATAAATTGTTTTTTAACCCCCCAAAACAACAAACAACAACAAAAAAGTGTTCCCTATTCTCCACATCCTTGCCAACACTTGTTATCTTTTGTCTTTTTGATAATGAGCCATCCTAACAAGTATGAATGATGTCTCTTCATAGATTTGATTTGCTTTTCCCTGGTGATTGAAAACGTTGAGCATATCTCTGTATACACATTAGCCATCTGTATATCATCTCTGGAAAAATGTATGTTCAAGTATTTTGACCATTTTTTAATCAGGTTTTTATTTGTTTGCTTGTTTCTGCTGTTGAGTTCTATGTGTTTCTCTGAATATTAACTCTTTAGCTGATAAATAGTCTTCAAATATTTTCTCCCATTGAATAATTTGCCTTTTAATTTTGTGGATTGTTTCCTTTGCTGTGCAGAACATTTAGCTTTATGTATACTCATTTGTTTATTTTTGCTTTTATTGCCTTTGATTTGGTGTTAAATCCAAAAAATCATTGCCAAGACTAATGTTAAGGATCTTTATTCCCTATGTTTTCTTCAAGGAGTTTTACAGTTTAAGTTGTTACAGTTTAAGTCTTTAATCCATTTTGAGCTGATTTTTTATTTGTAATGTGTAAAGTTACGCATTTGTAATGTGTAAAATAAGGATCCAGTTTCATTCTTTTGTATATGAATATCAAGTTTTCCCAATACCATTTATTGATGAGGCTATCCTTTCCTATTGTGTATTTTTGACACCTTTGTCAAAGATTAGTTGGCTCTAGGTGTATGAATTTATTTCTGGGCTTTCCATTCCATTGATGTAAGTATCCATATTTTTGCCAGTACCACACTGTTTTGATTACCAGAGCTTTCTGATGTAATACGAAACCTGAATTTTGAAAAGTGAAATACAAAACTATGGAATTATTTTACACATATTTTGAAGAGTATTAAGGAAACAAAAGATACTGAGAAACAGATCTATCTGTGATTATTCATCCAAATTGTCTTTTTGGAGTTCCCGTCATGGCTCAGTTGTAAAAAACCCAACTAGTATACATGAGGACATGGTTTCAATCTCTCACCTCACTCAGTGGGTTAAGGATCTGGTGTTTACCTGAGCTACAGTGAGGTCCACAGGTGCAGCTCGAATCCCATGTGGCTGTGGCTGTGGTGTAGACCAGCAGCCACAGCTCTGATTCGATTCCTAGCCTGGGAACTTCCATGTGCTGTGGGCATGGCCTTAAAAAGATAGAAAAAAAAGTTACCTTTTTAAGTTGACTTTTTCTAATTAAGGCCAAAAGTATATAGAAAACAGGAAGTGGTAAGATTCTGTTACACCATTAAAATTCTTCCAAAATAGCACAGGATGGATCTCAATTAACAAAAACCCCAAACAAAACAGAAACAGGTAAAATCAAGTTGTGTCCTATTCACTTTGTTTTGCAATTGACTATAAATTTTACAGAGTACTCTTGGAAGTAGCATTTATTAAGTGGCTAGTATGCATTGACTACTTTATATGTAAAAATTATGTCCAAAGTCATTTAGTTAATAAGCACAAGAGCTGAGATTTGAATTATACCAGGTGGAAGGGGTATTTCATACTTAACCACCTAATTCCTTATTTCCCCAATGATTTTGATGCCTGTCATCATAGCTTTTTCCTCTCCTTAGATAGGAAGTGACCATACAGGAAATCTACTCTTAATAATTATGATTATGTGAGAAGAATTCAGCTTAGAGAAGAATAGTGCTCAAACTTCTGCTGGTTAGTCTAAGAACTGAGACATCAACTTAAACCTTGATTTAAATCTAGGGTTAAATTTAGCTGTTCTAATTCCTTTCAGTTAATTTTTTTAAAAAAATTAAAAATATGAAATAATTAAACAAGAAATTTATACCTGAAACATTTAGAAAAATTATCTTGAAATGTATGTGTGGGGGAAAAAACCTCTCTTTGTTTCTAAACTGGATATACTGATTGGAAGTGCTCAACATCTTTCTTGAATAAATCTTAACCCATTTGAATTATTTATAATTTATGGTTTCATTGTCTTTGAACTAGAGCAAGAACTTAAAAACACATTTGAAGTAATCTAAATTAAGAGTTTTTCTGGATTAAAACTTTTTTTTCTTCTAGCATTTTATAGTTACCTTGAATAGGTCTAGATCTACAATATTTTCTTTCAGCCCTTGGCTTTTAACTAGTCTTTCCAAAGTATTCTACTTCACAGAAATAAGAATTGTCTTTCTCTTGACACTCATATTCCACTGGGTTATGAAATATTTAATTAAACTATGTGAATTCAGTTCCAAGCCCAATTGAAATAAACATTTTGTGTTGTGTTTGAACATAACTGACTTTTATTGAACATACAACTTAGCCAATGAAGCAGCCATGGGGACTGTGTACTAAATATTGTTAATCTCAGTATTATACACAATGGATGCATCAATAACACATTATACAGAGGGAATAGAGCCCTTCAAAGAAAGCTTCTTAAATGTGGCTCCAAAATTAATCTTTGTTAATTGTCCATATCTTAAAGTATATCATTCCTTCCCCTTTGTTTTCATAATCATTATTTCCATACTCATTACCATTAGTAATTGAGATCCTAATATAGAGAAGACTATGCTAGAAACTGTGCAATCCAAAAATTTTAAAATATGGTTTTTAACCTCAATGGACTTGAAATTTAGCTGGGAGGAGAGAACATCAAAGAGTTCTGAAAAGCCTGGAGTAAAATCAAGGTGAATTTCGGGGTAGGCAACATTTTCCCAATCCTTCCCATATTCTTTTAGGTCTTCTAAGAAAAGGCAATATGCTAATTTTATTAAAAGTACCAAGTTTGGGAGTTCCCATTGTGGCTCACTGGTAATGAAACCAACTAGTTTCCATAAGGATGTGGGTTTGATTCCCTAGCCTTGCTCAGTGGATTAAGGATCCAGCATTGCCAGGAGCTGTGTTGTATGTCACAAATTGGGTTTGGATCCTGCATGGCTGTGGTATAGGCCAGCATCTGCAGCTCCAATTTGACCCTTAGCCAGGGAATTTCCATATGTCACAAGTGCAGCCCTAAAAAAAAAAAAAAAAAAAAAAAAAAAAAGACCAAATTCTACCTAATGCCAATTTCCTGTATCAACAAAGTAACCAAATCTATTAAGGTACTAAACAAGTACTAAACTTATCTAAAATGCAGACAAAATGTTATTTATAAATATGATTTTTACAGCAGTGAAAGCAAACTAAGTATTCAACCACATGCTATTAAGAGCTTGAGAATCTTTCATTTATGTTTCCTGCATAGAAGCAAGTTGAATTCATCAGAAAATATTATAGTAAAACAGAACTTGTGGACAAACATAGCTCTTTAAAAACCACATAATCTCTTGTGATTAAATTATTATGCTAATAGTTAAAATAAAGGAACATACATATAACATGGACTGTTAGTAAACCATTAAAAATAATTTTATGAAGGATTTAAAAATAATATTGAAAACTTCTAAGTATAATTTTTGTGTAAAACCCTGAAATATAACTGATAATAGAGTTTCACCACAGTGGTATAAAGAGTCCTGTAAAACTCCGAAAGGATATAAACTGTAGAATTTATTGGAAATTAAATACTTTCCTTTATATTTACTTGTTGCCAATTGAAATAAATGTTACTTTGTATACATTCTTTTTTCTCACATTATCATGTTCCGTCATAAGTGACTAGACACAGTTCCCAGTGCTACACAGCAGGATCTCATTGCTAATCCATTCCAAAGGCAATAGTCTGCCTTTATTAACCCCAAGCTCCCACTCCACCCCACTCCCACCCCCCTTCCCCTTGGCAATCACAAGTCTATTCTCCAAGTCCATGATTTTTTTTTTCTGTGGAAAGGTTTATTTGTGTCATATACATGTATGTGTAACTGGGTCACCACTCTGTACAGTAGAAAAAAAATTGTATTGGGGAAATAACAATTAAAAAATAAAAAATTTAAAAAAGTTACTTTAAGTACATATTACATACATTTCCATTTCCCCTAATGTATCATTTAACAGAGGTTGTGTTTTAAAAATATCCCTAATAATAAATATTCACAGAATTTTTAATTGTTTTCCAGTCTTGGTGAAGATAAATTTCAGATGCAAGCAGCTATAGAATGTACATGGTTCATTCAAAGCAAAAGACAAGGACAAGGCATTGTCAATTCTCCATGTGCTATTATATGGCTTGTACTGAATTTATATTCCTTGGAAAGTAATACAAGCTGGTAAAACTTTTTTTCTGAAAAGGAATAGCACTATCAGATTAAAATTAAAGATATATTCCCCTACATATAACAAAAAGTTTTATTTAAAGGATATATTTTTTTCAAATATATGGTAATAAGTAAAGTTGTGATTCTATGACATTGTTCAACTAAATTCATTCCAGATAATCAAAAGTCCACTTAAGCTACTTACTCTGTAAAGGTTACTTCAGTTTTGTTACAGTGGATTCAGCAATACTAAGTAGTAAGGGTACAGGTTTTGAGATGATTTTAATGCTACTGCAGGCACAGATATGAGTAGTTAATAACATTTTAGGGAGAGGTTGAAGAAATACTAACTATGCTGTCTTTCCTATTAACATTTCATGCACACGACTTTCAAATACTTAACACTGTTAGCTCATTTTATTCATCATCAAACGGATATTCACCAGAATCTTGAAGTAACTTTCAGCATCTTGCTTTCTAGGGTGATGGCCAAATGTTGTGCAGAAGAGCACTGGACATTGGTGGGCAGTGGAGGTTGGTAGCTGAAGTCCATACCCTGCATCATTTCTCAGGTTGTACCCTTACTGTCTTCCCCTGCTTCTCCCTATTTTTCCTTTTTATTTGTTCTCTCAGTTAATGCTCTCCAAGACTTCACAGCTCAGACATATTCAAATTCCTTGCAACTTGCTTCCTCTTAACAACCAGCCAATCTTCATAATCCACTGATGTTTATTCTTCAAGGTATTTCAAATCCATTCCCTTGTTCTATTCCTACTAATACTCCCTTTGTTCAGATCAATATACATTTTAACTCTGCCATCACGATAGACTTTTTCTCTTCTTCCATTACACAATATGTTTACTTACAATTCATTCTTCTTTCTGTATGAAAAATTTCTCAATTATAGACATCCTCTTAGACTACCATGAATTCTATGTACAATTTTGAGAAGAACACCTTGATAAGTAATCCTTTTTTATACTGCATTTAAAGGCCATAATGGTTCTGAACCTATGTTAGAATATAGCATCTGATGTCAAATGATTTCTTTACTATTGCTTCATTGTAATGTCAATATCTTTACATAAATATATTTCCCTTTCCTGATGACTGTGTGCCTTCTGGATTCCCTAGTTTCTATCAGTCACAATAGATTGAAACCATTGAGTTTTCTTGTCTAATTAGTGTTGGCCTAGTATATTGTGAAGTTCTGATACACACAGATGTTTTCATTCTAAAATATGTGAAATTTATTTATTGATTGATTTTTTCTTTTTTTTCTTTTTTTAAGAGCTGCACCCACGGATATGGAGGTTCCCAGGCTAGGGGTCCAGTCAGAACTGTAGCTGCCAGCCTATGCCACAGCCACAGCAATGCTGGATCCGAGCCACATCTGCAACCTATATCACAGCTCAAGGCAAAGCTGGATCCTTAACACACTGAGCCAGGCCAAGGATCAAACCTGCATCCTCATGGATGCTGGATGGGTTTGTTAACCACTGAGCCACAACGGGAACTCCAATATGTGAAATTTATAGTACAGTATTCTCAAACACTAAGGGGCTATCAATTATCTGGGATTTTTTAAAAGGCAGATTTTGATTCAGTGAGTATGGGGTAGGTACTTAGAATCTATATTTATAACAAGTTTTCAGGTGGTGGTCATGCTGCTTTATACTATATGATGGTATTAATTAAGTACTATTATCAATGATTATCTATGCACATGAAACCCAGAAAACTATTACTTTGGCAAATAAGCTTTCAACTCAACAAATATTTATGGAGCATCCGTGGCTAAAAAGTACACAGGGTTGAATAATAAGATTACAATTTAATAAAGAGGATATAATTAGATTAATTTAGATAAATAAATGCCAAAGATTAAACCTATAATACAGAGTAGATTACAATTTAATAAAGAGGATGTAAATAGTAGATTAAGCAAATAAGTAAATTCCAATTATAAAAAACCATAATACAGAGTAGAAATATTTTATAGTGTCATATATCACCAGAAAGTCACAATGTGGGAAGTGATATATGCCAGTATGTCCAGTTAACAAGAAAGTAAAAAGAGCTTCAGAAGAATGTGGCATTTGAGAGCTTTTTGGAAGTATAATTTCAAGAGGAACAATATGAATAATACAATGGAAATAATAAAAGGAGCATTCTGGGTGGAAGAAATTCTCAGAACATAGACACAAAGGTAGAACACTGTGAGGTATTTGTAGGAATCATCAGGAAGTCCTGTTTGGCTTTGCTGTTTGGTGAGTAACAGAAGAGTATAGGAAGGAAACTTAGAAGAGGAGAAGAGGTCTAGAAAACAGAGAAGAGAATTTTAAGTGTCACCAGATATCAACTTGGCTTATATTCCATGTAGGAAAAATTGGCATGATACTCTATTCAAGGCATAACTTGATATTTTCAGCATACCTTGCAGAACAGCCTACAATAGGTATCTCTCTTAAAGCAGTAAGAATCTTTTTAATTTTTCTGTTCAACTTAGCAAACATGTAATGTGTAAGATAGGAAAGGAAGGAAGCAGAGAGCAGGTCTTGAATAACAATCAAGATAAACGAATTGTTGATCACAAGGATGTATTAATGCACAAGGACTGGCATAATAACTATGGTTAAGGACATGATTGATGCTATCTATGAGTGACTTTTATGTAGTGCCTTTACATATGACATAGATGGCAGTATAGGTATATTTGTGGATGGCAGGAGTTAAATTTAATATCCGTAAGAGTCAAATTTTCAATCACATCCAAGTTCTTATCATACTATTTCTTTAGAGATATTTACTCTGATTTAACATTAAGGCACATAATTTAATTGTCCAGGGACTGCTCTGGTCTTCTTGATTCATTTTTAAAAATTATTTAAAAAGTAAAGTAAAGTTGATTTACAATGTTGTGCCAATTTCCACTGTACAGCAAAGTGACTCAATCATACATTCTTTTTCAATAATATTTTTTATCTTGGTCTACCCCAGGGGACTGGATATAGTTCCATGTGCTATACAGTAATATCCTATTGCCTATCCATTCTAAATATAATGGATAGTTTGCATCTATTAGGCCCAAACTTCCAGTCTCATTTCTTCCCCCTACCTCCTTGGCTTTATGTCTGTGAGTCTGTTTCTGTTTCACAGATAGGTTCATTTGTGGCTTATTTAGATTCCACATGTAAGTGATATCATGTGCTATTTGCCTTTTGTTTTCTGACTTACTCGATTACTAGATTACTGTAGCTATATAGTATTCTCCGAATTCTAGGACAGTTATGCTTTCTGCCTTGTTTTTTTCCCTTGGGATTGCTTTGGCAATTCTTGGTCTTTTATGGTTCCATATAAATTTTTGGATTATTTGTTCCAGTTCTGTGAAAAATTGCATGAGTGATTTGATAGGGATTGCATTAAATCTATAGATTACTTGGACTGTGAAAAATTGCATGAGTGATTTGATAGGGATTGCATTAAATCTATAGGTTACTTGGATAGTATGGCCATTTTAGCAATATTAATTTTTCTGATCAAGGAGCACTGGTCATCTTTCCATTTCTTTGATTTTCTTCACTAACATTTTATAATTTTTAGTGTGTAAGTCTCTCACCTCCTTGGTCAAGTTTATTCCTAGGTATTTTATTTTTGGTGTGATTTTAAAAGGTATTTCTTTTTATATTCTTCTAATATTTCATTGTTAGTATGCATAAATCCAACTGATTTCTGAATGTTAACCTGTATCTTCTTGATTCTTTTCACATAGTGAAAATATTACTGTCTTTCATTGTCTTTTTTTTTTAAGTCACCAAATAAAGATACAAACCAAGATAAAATGGTGCTTGCTAAGCAAATTAGATTCAAACTATCCCAAATAAATATGTAACCCAATTAAAAATGTGCTTTTCGGGGTCACTTCTAGACAATCCTCTCTCTTTCTATTTAAATTAGATGATTGCCTCTTAGATACTTTTATATAAAATTCTGGAGTTACCACCATCAAAAACAACCTGGCCCTTCAGAGGATTCCCTTCCAGTCTACTCTTGATTTCTGGTAGGTTAATTACCAGTTGCTTGCATCATGTCTCCATATTATACATATGAGCCAAAAAAATATGTTCTTTGTTTTTATACTGAGCAAAGGAAGGTTCAAAAGGGCAACAACAATTCTTCAAACTATTCATAATAATGATGTAAAATTACCAGCTATATAAGCATTTAGGCATTTCTGTGTCTGGGAGGAGTTGGGATGGTCTTTATCTTAAGATAATGTCTCAGGGTCAACCTTCATTGAAGCTCAAAGTAACACTAAGTAGCAAAGAAACTACCTCAAACACCCTCTTACAGGTAATGCATAGCACTGAAATATGTAACTCCCATTAAAGACCCTTTAAATTTAAAAGCTGCTCTTTTACGGGCTTTTCTTTCTCTACACACTGTTTAAGTTCAGTTTCTTTGCTATCCTGGTGAAGTAGGGATCTGGATGATTTTAATGTCTACAGATACCACGAGGCAATGGAATGAGTCATTTCCCCCCAGTCAACCAGATTTTGAAAATTTTAAAGTCTATTCTGGGAGGAGTTGGGATGGCCTTTATCTTAAGAAATTTATTTGAGACTTTTACATTATGAGTGAGCACACATTTAAGACCGCCTTTAATGTTTTTCTTGGAAAAATAGTACACTTAGGAATTAAACCTTGTTCCAACAACTGGTTTTTATTAGTAAGGAAGCTGAACTTGAAACATAGGACACAGGAAAAACAGAACAGAGGAACAGACTCATTAAAAAGTAGTGTTCTGATTTTTCACCTACTCATTTTAATAAATCTTTTTACCAAAATTCCTTGTTAACTCATGAAAGATGTGTATACACATTTTTCTCTATATATGTGACTAGAAAGACATTTTAGGTCTAAGGCAGAGATCACTGATTGTGTTATGGTGATAAATTATATGATGTAAACTAAAGTTTTATACAATATAGAGAGTATATAGTTTTAAAAGTAAAACTGTATACCCCTCCACACATTGGCAATGAAAATCAGAATCAACATTTCCAAAAATAATTTTGAACCACATAATTAATTTCTCATAGATAATTTCTGGGCACAGTGTCATGTCAGTCAGAAACATTTGTTACACTAATGGTACCACATGTTGAAGGAGTGTGAATAAATGTAATATACTTCCTCTTAGCCAAACTCTCAATTTCATCAATTGCTTTTAGTAAAAAATGATTTTCCAGGGAGGTTAGCATTATCTCCAAATAGCAGGAATTTAGGATACTTAAAATTTTATTGAAATAAAATATGTGAAAAAGTTTTAATCTCCTTTTCTGAAAACTGAAAAACAATGTTCTCAATATTATCCACATTTTAAGCAAAGGAATTACATTATCAAAAAATGTTAACGAATTTTATGCTTATACGTGTTAATTTTAAGAATTTGCACCCACTCAGTATTTCTCAACCCTATATTCCTTAACATGCCCTTAAAGTTTGTCTAAAATAACCATAAACCATGACACTACTGGACATTATTATTAACGAAGGCCATGAAAGAGTATGTGTTTAAAGCCCGATTAAAGGATATTTGAATGACCTTTATAAAATTTTGGAATACCAAGGATTATGCATGTTGACAGTGAGTGAAATAGAATAACCAGAGATAAAAAGTATTTTTAATCCTAGGGGAAAATAAATCCATCCAGAATTTAGCCATAAAACATATTTTTGCAGCTACTTTAAAGAGGCTTATAAATCTTTTCCTCTCTCCTCAGTCCATCTAAGAGAAATCATTCACAGACATCAAGTTTAGTCTGAAAAATTCACAGGGAACATTCCATCTTTTGTAATTATTTTTGAATGTCAAATTAAATTTTGCATATATATTTTTCTTTAGGTAAAATTAGTAAAACATAAATTCAGATAAATACTGATAAATATTGAATTCACTGTTCAAAGAAACTTTTAAATAATACTATGACTGCATATGTGTGTGTATATATATATAACCAAAAAGTGATGAGCCCTATGAAGAAAAATATATTGCGCTCAATGAAGGAGAATGGTAAGAAGATGTGGTTTGGATTGAGGGAATCAAGGAAGTCCTTTATGGGGAAAAACATACTTAAGCTGAGACTTGGAATATTTAAGGTGGAAGAAATATCCACCTTGAAAGCAAAATTGAAAAACAGCTTAGAAGATTTGTTAAAAAGAGGCCATGTGGCAAGAGGAGATTTAGGAATGCAAACAAGAGAATCAGACCCAGATAATAGAGAGCTTGGAAAAGAATTTGGATTTTATTTTAAATACAATGAAAAGCTTATAAAGCTTGCTTAAAGGGCAATGACATAATCTAAGAAACATTTTAAAAATGGCACTTGGCACTTATGTGAAAAAGAACTGAAAGGGAAGAAGAGGGAAATAAGAGAGATTAATATGTATATCTATTAGATTTGCCTAAGAAGAGATGATGGTGATTTTGACTAAGGTGGTGGCACTTGTGATGGAGAGAAGTCATTGATGTATTTAAAATAACAAATGCTGCAGAGGGCGTGGAGAAAAGAGACTCTTCCTACACTGTTGGTGGAAATGTAAATTGGTACAACCACTATGGAAAACAGTTTGGAGGTACCTCAGAAAACTAAATATAGAACTATGATATAATCCAGCAATCCCACTCCTAAGCATATATCCAGACAAAGCATTCATTGAAAAAGATACATGCACCCTTATATTCATTGTGGCATTATTCCCAATAGCCAAGACTTGGAAACAACCTAAATGTCTAATGGAAGAGGAATAGATTAAGAAGATGTGGTGTATGAACACAATGGAATACTACTCAGCCATAAAAAAGAATGACATAATGCCATTTGCAGCAACATGGATGGAACTAGAGACTCTCATACTAAGTGGAGTCAGGAGGAGAAAGACAAATAGCCTATGATATCATATATGTGGAATCTAATATATGGCACAAATGAACCTATCAACAGAAAAGAAACAAACTCATGGACATGGAGAACAGACTTGTGGTTGCCAAGAGGGAAGGGGAGGGAGTGATAGGGACTAGGATTTTAGGGTTAGCAGATGAAAACTATTGCATTTGGAATGGATAAGCAATGAGAAATTCTGCTGTAAGCCCAAGGAAACTATATCTGATCACTTGTGATGGAACATCATGGAGGATAATATGAAAAAAAGAATATGTATATATATATGTGTGTAACTGGGTTACTTTGCTGTGTAGCAGAAATTGACAGAGCATTGTAAATCAACTATGATAAAAAAATTAAAAAAACTAAAATATATGTTGAGATCTGATGATGACTTGATGTTGAAGGCAAAAAGAAGATACAACAAAAGTGCTAGGTCTCTGGTGTGGAAAAGTTCATGGATCTAGATGCCTTTAAGGATTACTTTTCTTACAACACATATCAATTATTGAAAGTGGGATTTTGCTATCCCCCACAGTTACTGTTGTATCATCTTTATTAGGAATATCAAATTATTCCTTTAATTTTGTCAGTTTTCGCTTCATGTATTTTGGGGCTCTACTATTATATATATATGTATATATATATATACAACTGTTTTATATATATATATATAACTGTTTTATATATATACTGTTATATATATATATACATATATATATACTCATTCTATCTTTCTGATGGATTATTTTATCATTATAAAATATCTTTTTTCTCTAGGTGCATTTTTTGTTTGTAAAATTTATATTGTTTTATATTCATATGGCCCACTAAGCTTTTTGTTTGTTGGTTTAGTGCATTTATATTTTCCACCCTTTTCCTTTCAGTATACTTAGGCCTTTCAATCTAAAATGTCTTTGGTAGACAGTAAATAGGTAATTATTAAAATCTATCTTCTAATCTCTGCCTTTTGATTGGAATGATAACTCCATTTACATTTAATGTAATTATGGCTAAAATTAAATTTACATCTGCCTTCTTGCTCTTTGTTTTCCATTTTTAATGTCTTTTCCCCTCTATTTCCCCATTACGTCCTTCTTTTTTGTTAAATAGATATTTTTAGTATATTATTTTAATTTCCTTGTTATTTATTATATTTTTGAGGATTTTTTTGTTTTTTGTGGTTGTCTTGGGTATTACAATTAATAAATTAGATTGATACCACCTTAGTTTCCAATATATACTTTATTCCAGTAGATGTCCATTCTCACTCTTCCTTTGTTCTGTGATTCTCTTAAAATTACATTTTACACATTACAAGCCCATTTACAGTTTTATAATTATTGCTTCATGCATTTGTCTTTAAATAAGATAGTATAAAAAAGAATTACAAACAAAAAGACATTTGTTCTTTTTTATTTACCTATATGAGTTATGTTTACTGATGCTCTGTATTTCTTTCATGTGGATTCAAGTTACTGTATAGTGTCCTTTCATTTCAGCTTCAAGAACTTTTGTGATTATTGTAGGGTAGAATTGCTAGAGCCAGATTCTGACAGTTTTTTTTTCCCTAGCAATATCTTCATTTATCATTCATTTCTTGAAGGATAGTTTTATTAGATTTAGAATTTTATATCTTTTGTAGCTTAGAGGGCTATATTAATATCAGGCAAAATATATTTTAAGACAAATTGTTTCTAGAGAGAGAAATATTTTATAATGAAAAAATGATCAATCCACCGGGAAGATAGAACAAGTATAAACATATATATGCCAAACAACAGAGGCCCAAAATACATGAACTTGATTGAAAAACAGTTTACAGATTTTTTTTTTAACACTTTGTGTCATTACCCTGTGTTTTGGACTCCATGGTTGCTTTTAAATCTCATTAGTAAGTGCTTGAATGTGGGCTTGTTTTTCCTTTGTTGCTTTCAAGATTCTCACTCCATATTTGGCTATTCTCAATTGGACTATGCTACATCTAGATGTGATTATTTTAAATTTTATTTTACCTGCAGTTCATTGAGATTCTTGGATGAGTAGATTAATATTTTTCATCAAATTCTGGAGATTCCTGACCAGTATTTCTTTATTTTTCTTTATTTTTTTTGTCTTTTCCAGGGCCACACCCACAGCATATGGGGGTTCCCAGGCTAGGGGTCTAACCAGAGCTGTAGCTGCTGGCGTACGCTACAGCCACGGCAATGTGGGATCTGAGCCATGCCTGTGACCTACACCACAGCTCATGGCAAATGCCGGATCCTTGACCCACTGAGCAAGGCCAGGGTTCAAACCCACAACTACATGGTTCCTAGTTGGATTTGTTAACCACTGAGCCACAATGGGAACTCCGAGTATTTCTTTAAATATATTTTCTGTTCTTTCTCTTTCTTTGCTCTTTCCATTATGTGCGTAATGAAATTTCCATTATATGTATGTTGAAATGCTTTTGGGCATCCCTCTAGTGTTCATTATTTAATTCACTTTTTTCTGCTCTTCAGGCTGGATAATCTCTCTTGAACTACCAAGTTTAAGGATTCTTTCTCCTGCTAGCTGGATTCTGTTTTTGAGCAGTTCTAATGAATTTTTTCTTTCCAGTTATTGTAACTTTCAATTGCAGAACTATTTATATTTAGCTTTTTTTTTTTTGAGGGGGAGACATTGCTATCATATCTCTTTATTTCTTTAGATATGATTTTCTTTAGTTATTTAGACTTAGTACATAAAGATTTTAAAGGATCTGTTATAAGTAAGCCTAAATCTGTGCCCTTTCAGGGGCATTATCTTCTGCCTTCTTTTTATGTGGCACACTTCTTGATTTGTTTTTGTATGTCTCAAATTTTTGTTCAAAAATTTCTTGCAGTATTTTATACGTCCAGAAAAATGACATTTTGGATAATATGTTTTAACAGCTTTGGTGTCAAATTTCCTTCCACTACCCAAATTTTGCTGTTGTTTCTGGGATTTTGTTATCATTGTTGTTTTTCTTATTGCTGTGTATTTGTTTATAGACTTACCTGGACTAATTATGTATATTTTGTATTTCCTGCAGAAGGCAACCACTGAATTCTTTGCTGGATTTTTTAAAAATAAAAATATTTTAAAATATTTTTAATTTAAAGCAATTTTTATAGATATCAAACTATTCTGTTTAATTTTTTAAAATTTTTATTGTTGTATAGTTGATTTACAATGTGTTATTTTCAGGTGTGTAGAAAAGTGAATCAGCCACATAAATATATATATATCTCCACTCTTTTTCAGATTCTTTCCAATCTATGTTATTATAGAATATTGAACAGAGTTCCCTGTGCTATCAAGTAAGTCCTTGTTAGTTATCTTTCTATATATAGTAGTGTGTATATGTCAGTCCTAAACTCCCAGTTTACCTCTTCCTTCCACATTTCCCCCTTGGCAACTATAAGTTTGACTTTGAGATCTGTGATACTGTTTCTGATCCGTATATAAGTTCATTTGTATGATTTTTAAAATTAAATTCTACATATAAGTGATATGATATCTGTCTTTCCATTGACAGAGGGATGGATAAAGAATATATGGTACATATATACAATAGAATATTGCTTAGCCATAAAAAGAATGAAATAATGCCATTTGCAGCAACATGGATGGACCTGGAGATTGTCATACTAAGTGAAGTAAGTCAGAGAGGGATAAAATAATTATATTAAATTTCAAACCTAGATTCCTATGACCCATTATTATGACTATCAACTTCTGGCTTAGTTAATTTAGCGGTCAGCCAATGCAATTTTTGATATGAATATGTCCTTAAATATCTTGCCTGTACATATATCTTCTACCCTTTTCCAAGGGTATCTATATAAGAAGGCATGCTTTCAAACTTCAGGCCATTTATAAGACAGCTTTAACTTTTATTTCCTGCTTACTCAGGGCCTCGAGTTCAGCCAGAAATTTAAGGAGGTTTCTTTTTAATCGAGTCTTTCCGAAACTGCATGCATGTTCTTGAAGTATTTTATATGTCCAGAAATATGTCACTGCTTTTCAAGTTTCCCTGTAGCCATTTAATTCTCCAAGATTTCCTTTTAAATTCTGGGTCAGGCTCTTTTGTTGTTGTTGTTCCAACTGAAATAATAGCTTTAGGTGGCTGCAAGTTTGCTAGCACATTGAAATTGTTTCAGTAATGACCTAAGGATAGTATTCCTTTCCACCCCTGCCCCCCGCCTTGGCTAAGCTAAAATCTGAGTTAATTAAAAAAAAAGATTTAATACCTCAGTAATAGAGATTTTCCAAGGAACTGCATGGACATCATATTGACTGTTTTCTAGAAATAGTGTTTCTTACAGAGCTCCAAAAGAGTTCATTCTTGTCCACTGGCTGCAAGACTGTTAGCTTTTCATGCCTATTGTTAACAGTGGAGTATGCATAGCCAAGAGATGGAAACAGCTCTAATTTAAAATGTCATAGACTGCACTGTCTAGAGTCATTCAATAGTTTCTCTTGCACAGATGACTTTGTTCTTGTTCTGTTCATTCCTTTTCATTCCATTGGTGAAGGAAGTCTCCATCAGCCTAAACAGTGCAGACTGGCTGAAAACAGGACTTCTAGCATTGGACAAATGAAACTGTCAGCAATTTATTAGTCACATATACACACAGCCTGTGGGAAGAGGGCACTGCAAGGCCACATGGAGGTTCCACTTGGAAACAGAGTGAGCCAGAAAAGGCTGTAGGAGATAGGCTTTGTAATAACAGAAGGGTAGGTTACCATTTTTTTTGTCTCAAGAGGATGTGACTTGTTTGAATAACTTTGCTGGCTGGCAGAACAGAACAACCAAGTAGAATACAGTTTGTATAGCTGATAGGGTGCAATCTGGGGTACCTTCCTGGTTGGGGTGACTGAGAGACATATCAGGCAAAGGCAGAGGAACTCCTGGCTAGGCCTTTAGAGCCCTATCAGGCTGAAAGATATCAAGAGAACATATGGGATTTTGAGCCTCACAATACAGCTCTGTGGCTTTGGTTAATTTCTAGAGTTCTAGAAATGATTACTTTTAGTCTCTGTGTCAGTATTTTCGTCATTTTTGTGAGAGAGTAACTGGTTCACAGAAATTCTCACTCTGCCATTCTGGAGTCAGTCTTCAGTTTTCTTTAATTTGAACATTAGAATCGGGTTGTTGGCTGATGAAAGGCTTAGCATTAAATGGAATCAGCCACTGGGACTTCAGAAAAAATCTGATCAAAATGATCTTTCTCATGGTAATTTTATACTGCTTAGAATTTTTCAAATGGGTCAGTTCTTTGTGTGGACAAGATAGGGAGAAGACACAATAAAGCAAAAAGCTATTAATCTAAAATTTTTTTAAATTTTATTTAATTTTTAAAAATTATTTCCCCAATACAATTTTTTTTCTACTGTACAGCATGGTGACCCAGTTACACATACATGTATACATTCTGTTTTCTCACGTTATCATGCTCCATCATAAGTGATTAGACAAAGTTCCCAGTGGTACACAGCAGGGTCTCATTGCTAATCCATTCCAAAGGCAATAGTCTGCATCTATTAACCCCAAGCTTCCAATCCACCCCACTCCTTCTCCCTCCCCCTTGGCAACCACAAGTCTATTCTCCAAGTCAATGATTTCCTTTTCTGTGGAAAGGTTCATTTGTGCCCTATATTAGATTCCAGATATAAGTGATATCATATGGTATTTGTCTTTCTCTTTCTGACTTACTTCACTCAATATGAGAGTCTCTAGTTCCATCCATGTTGCTGCAAATGGCATTATTTTGTTCTTTTTTATGGCTGAGTAGTATTCCATTGTGTATATCTACCACATCTTCCTAATCAATCATCTGTCAATGGACATTTGGGCTGTTTCCATGCCTTGGCTATTGTGAATAGAGCTGCAATGAACATGCAGGTACAGGTGTCTTTTTTAGGGAAAGTTTTGTCCAGATATATGCCCAAGAGTGGGGTTGCTGCGTCATATGGTAGTTCTAAGTATAGATTTCTAAGATACCTCCATACTGTTCTCCATAGTGGTTGTACCAGCTTACATTCCCACCAGCAGTGCAGGAGGGTTCCCTTTTCTCCACACCCTCTCCAGCATTTGTTATTTGCGGACTTATTCATGATGGCCATTCTGACTGGTGTGAGGTGGTATCTCATGGTAGTTTTGATTTGCATTTCTCTAATAATCAGGGATGTTGAGCATTTTTTCATGTGCTTGTTGGCCATCTGTACATCTTCCTTGGAAAAATGTCTATGCAGGTCTTTTGCCCATTTTTCAGTTGGGTTGTCTGCTTTTTTGCTGTTGAGTTGTATAAGTTGCTTGTATATTCTAGAGATTAAGCTCTTTCCTAAGCCGAGTCAGCTGCATCAATGGTTTTCCCTCTGGGTGATTTGGTTAAAGTGACAATTATTGTTTGTCTTCATATGATTCCGTATTTTACAATTTATACAATAAGCGTGTGTTTTTTGAGCAGTCACAGGGATGAAAAAATAAATCTCTTTTTGAAATGGTTGAAAATTGACAGTGATAATTTAGTCATGGCATATTAACAAGGTATTAATAATCCAGTGAGGAATAATTTGAGAGGAAATATGATTTAAGAGAAATGATTTTATGGAGTAATATCTGTATCAATTCATTATTCAGCATTTATATGATTTCTATATTTAGAAATACAGTGTTTATAGTGAATGTTAGTTTCCATGTCTTTAAAAATTGGAATAAGACTATATGGTTGTTGTCTTTTTATAAGACACAATAAAGTTGGGATTTAGCGAATTCTCAAAAAATGGTAGGTCTTATTTCCTTCAATAGCATATATCAGGAAAGCTAAAGTAGGACACAGTGGTAACCTTGCTGTGGGAGAATTAAGAGTAGGACAAGTTATGTGAATTTCAAGCAGAGGAGCCTCATGGTGACTGAATGGTGGGCACTTGTTTAGAGAGGAGCACAACGGCTTCCAAGACTTTGCAAAAACCAAACATCATTGATTTAACTGATTCTACATGAACCTGGCCTATTGTCTATACACTGCAAACTAGTACATTTTTTTAGTTTCACTTTTGCAACCACACTTAGTCTACACTTATTTTACATATAGTCTAAAGTTACTCTATGCTTTCTATGTTTACCCCACACTGTTTTCTAAATGTTATATATGTTTAGGTCTTTGACATTTTTAGCAAGGTATCGGAAAATATATTTCTATAATTTTGACATTTTTCTTTTCTTAGTCATGTGTGTGCTCTACACATTTTATTTAATTTTTCTAAAAAGTTATCGGAATCCCACAGTGAATATCGGATGTCACATGCCTGGAGTTTTTTTTTTTCCTATTACTTTTGGCATCATTGTTTATCAGCAACTCTACTTTTTAGAAATAACTTCATATTTATAAAGAAAGACTGTGTCTGTATATAAACTCATACCATATTTATATCCATTTAAAGATGAATGTGGCCGTGTTTTATATAAACTTACATGTAGATAGGTATCTCTAAATTTTAATAAATTATAACATGATAAAATTCTAGTTTAACTATGCAATCTAGATTGTCTTGATTTCTAATTTTTAACTTTTCACTTTACCAATAAAATAGTTAGTATAAAGAAGATAGCAAAGACTTTAAAATTTATTTTTATACTTTAGCAAATTATTAAATATTGTAACCAGTTTTAGTGATTAAGTACCATTTAAGTTTTTGATATATTAGGTGAATATTGCAGACTTCACAATTCCTAATATTCTTAAATATGTCTGTTTAACGTTTTACAAAAATTCCTACAATCATTGATTAATGTGAAGTAATGCTTTCTAAAGCTATTATGTGCTGAAAATCTGTGGTCAAAGGATGAGAAATCCAGCTGCTTCTATTGCTGCAGTAGATTTGGAATAAAAGCTATAATGTTTCCCAAAGAAAAAAATAAATGGCATTCTAAAGGTTTCCACCCCATCCGCCCTCCCACCCCAAGGAAGAAAAAAAGTCGCCCTGGAAAAACTTGTGATTGCTTTGTCATTTCTGCAAAACTGTGAAAACACACCAAAGTAGCTAGTTTACTCATCCTTGATTTCCCCAGATGGCTGAGTTCCCATTAACTCACCAGAGAATGAGATGCAGGCCCAGTGCTTTTACATGTCATTTTGACAAGACATAATGTCCAATCTTGTTTGTGTACGCCTTTCCCTTCTACCTCAAGCCCGCTTCACTACTGGTGGTCTGCCCGTGTGCAACACAGATGTTTCCCTCTCTGCTGCATGCTTTATTTTTCAAGTAGCTTCGGATAGCATATGTTTCCATGTGAGCTTGCTCCTTCCTTCTCCCGACACCTACTTGTGCTACATAAACAATCTTCATCTGCCCCCTCAGATCTGGGGCGCTCGAGACTTTCACAGATGTCGATTTCTTTTACAGACTGTTTGCCTCTGGTGAACACAGTCTTCAGATAATGTCTCCCTTCCTTCTCTGTTCCAAATGACTTGGAATGCAGATTTTTTCCCTCCTTTCAACTCAGTTTCCTTCTGTGACCCCAGCATGTTTTCGTCCCCTTTCTTCTAAGTCTGTCTTTGTACTAGATCTCCAGATGGGATCAAGGGTGAGCTCTTCCTGCTCCTCATTTTATTCTCCTTACAACTATTTGGTTTGTAGGGGAAAAAAGAGGCATACTACACACGTTAGATATTTCGCATGCATGACCACCTATATTTTTCTGATGTGTTCCCTTGATTTTGGGGGTTTTTCACACTTTGCATATTTCTTTTTAGTTAGTAGCTGCCTTGTTTGATGATTTTTCCATTTTTGTGCCAGGGCGTTACAAAGAAGGACACCACAAATATACACATTATATATATGTGTGTGTGTGTGTGTGTGTACAAAATATAATTACATATATATATATCTATATATAATATAGCATATAATTACATATAAAACCACAAGTGACAGCAACTTTAATATCCATTTTTGTTTTCTTCTGTATGAGAGGCAGCTCAACTTCTCTTTCATTTACTCTACATGTATTTGTTGAGCAGGTGACATGTACCAGAAACCACCTCTGGGTGCCAGCATGAGGGTTGTAAACAAGCAGAAAAGGTCTCCCTTCTCAAGGAATTTATATTTGTAATGTGAGAAACCCGTAATAAACAAGTACACACAGAATTAATTATGAAAGGAGGCCAATTGGGCTGAAATCCAAGTGATGAACAGGATATTGGATGCAAAAATCAAGATAATGAGAATTCTGGGGAAAAGGAACAAGTAGAGAAAGATTGATGTGGGCATGCTTGAGACACACAAGACAGGTTGCTGTAGCTGATGTGTCACAGTGAGCATGGTGGAGAGCAGAGGACCCAGTGCTAGAGAGGAAGTCTGAGGCCAGATCACTTAGGGTGTCTGAAGGCAGGGCAAGAATTCTCAATCTTCTTCCAAATGCCCAGAGAAGCCATGAAAGTTTTAGGCAAGAAAGCAATATGATCTGACTTATGTTTTTGGAACATCACTTTGGCAACTGTGGCAATTTCTTATAAGAGTCTTATTTTTTATTTTTAAAGATACTATGTTTTAATGCAGTTTTAAGTTCAAAAAGAAACTGAAAGGGTACAAAGATTTCCCATATACCCTCTGCCCCCACACATGCATACCTCCCCCTCTTAATGTTTCACTAACCAGAGTGTTACGTTAGTTATAATGGATGAACCTACACTGATACATCATAATTACTTAAAGCCCATATTCACCTTATGGCTCACTCTTGGTGGTGTACACCCTATGGATTTGGACAAATATGTGATGACATGTATCCATCATTTTAATATCATAGAATATTTAATGCCCTAAGAATTCTGTGCTCCACCTGTTCATTTGTTCTCATTCCACCAAAGACCACTGATATTTTACAGTCTCCATAGTTTTGCCTTTTCTATAATGTGATATAGTTGGAACCATATAGCTTTTTCAGATTGGCTTCTTTCACTTAGAAATATGCATTTAAGTTTCCTCCATTCCCTTCCATGGCTTTATAGCTCACTTCCTTTTAGCGCTGATTAATATTCTGTTATCTGAATGCCACATATTTGTAATTAACAACCTTAATATAATTATGATCAACCATAAATGTATTTATTTTCAGAGAAGACTTTGCTAACTCATGTTTGTTTCAACTCTCCTCTTAACCAGCTTGCCCTATTTTAGTAGAATGTTGATGGCCTCTCCATATTTCAAATTCAAATTTGTTATCTTGTGTTACAGATATTTCTGGGTAGTTCCCATTGTGGCTTAGTGGGCTAAGGACCCAGTGTTGTCTCTGTGGGGATGCAGGTTCGATCACTGGCCACAGCCAGTGGGTTAAGGATATAGCATTGCCAGTAGCTATGGCATAGGTCACAGATGAGGATCAGATCCAATGTTGCCGTGGCTGTGGTATAGGCCAGTAGTTGCAGCTTCGATTTGACCCCTAGCCTGGGAACTTCCATATGCCACAGGGAACTTCCAATGCCACTTCCATGGCCTTGAGGGGAAAAAAGATTTCTGGAATTTACCCTTGAACCTTTTTCATTACTTCAGGGTTTTTCCCTCCAATGACAACACATTGTATTATAAGCCTCACTCTACTGAGCCATATCCTGGTCTCATCAGGCTTGCAATTGGTGCATATGTCCCTGCTCCCCTGCTCCCTTCCTTTCCTGGGAATGTTCTTCTCCCTACTGCCTGTCTGGGAAGCATTTAATCCCCCTTCACCCCTGGCAGCTTTCTCTGTGAAACTTCCTGACCACCTTGTATGTGCTCCTCCCATATTCTGTACAGGCTCCTATAAAATCTCCCCAAACATAAATATTTATGAATGAGCAGTGAACTAGTAAATGCTGGACAGCTAGCAAGGACACATATTGCAGACGGCCTGAAGGGCAGGTTAAAAACCTGATGACTTTAACCTTAAGGCTGTACTCCTGAAGAGTTTCAGTGTGATGGTAACAAGATCAGATATGCCCTTTAGGCAATATACTGGCAAGAAAGCGAGTGGGATGAGAAAATGAGAATGGCAGCACACTTTTGTTTTAGACTGGATAAGACATGATGGGAGCTTAAAACATTCACATACACACATGCATGCAAACATAGAACTAACAGTGGAAATGGAAAAGAAAGGATGGGTTCAGAAAGATTTAAACAGTGCCTAACCGATGAACAAGCAGTGTGTAGGGAAAGTAAGTAATACAAAGTAAGGGAGGGGATAGAATGGAGGATTCCTCCTGCCCCAATTTCTATCTTGAGCATCAAGGTAGATGGTGGTGCAATTCACTAATATAGGCACATGGAATAACTATTTGGGACGTATCTTTTCACACCACCCATTTTAACAATTTCTGATTGTTTTCTATGTGCCAGCCGTGTGTGTTCCATTTTACAAATTAACCTTTGTTCTGTTTTTTTTTTTTGCCTTTATTTACCTGATGATTTAAGCTTTCTTTTAGAAATTAATTTTGAATTTCTTAACTACCTGTAGTCACATGAAAGTCAAAGCAATCCCATACTTCTCTAATAGACTGAACAATGGTGTTCTTCGGTGGGCATGTGCTGTGATATTAGCAAATTGGATGAGTTTGGTGTACACTGGGTGGGGACTTGGAAGAAAGTAAGGCAGGGTCAAGAACAGATTTGGGATCTTCTCCTCCTCCTCCTTACCATCCCATGTTTCTGTCCTCATACTACCAAATTATTTGATTTCCATTTAAGGGATACTCAATAACTGTTTGCTTATATTTTGTATATTTCTCACAAATGGGTAATAGTTTTATTCAAATGATGAGGAAGCTTTAGGTCCTTCAAGTATGTAAAGATTTTGCAAGTTTTTTTTTTAAAGCAAACTTCCTCTTTGTCATTGATTTTTTTTAAATTGGAAAAAAAAAAAACATGCTGATTTGTTTACAAAGAGTACATGCACTTTTGCTCCAGTTGTTGTGTATCCTCCAACTCGTTTTCAAGTTTGGCTCTGTAAATGGATCTGATCAATTAAGACTGTAGCAAACAGATATTTTCAGAGTATGAATAACATTTACATTAATGGAAGAAAACAGGAGATTTGATAACATAAACCAGAAGCTCATTGCCAAATCACTTACATTGATTTAAAAATGCATTTCCTTAACAAGTACTTGTTGAACATTTATTATGTGCCAAAGCACAATATCACTGCTCTGTAGTAGCCTATATTCCAGAAGGGCAAAATAGACAATTAACCAAATAATTAAATAAAATAACTGTTAGAAGGTGATAAGGGCTAAAGAACAAAATAAATCAAGAAGGGAAAGGGTCCTGGTATATGATGCTTGTGTCAGCATCATTATTAATAATGTATCCTTTCACTTTTAGGTTGTGCCAGTCTGGAAAATCAATGTGGTCAATCTAGGCCTTGGGGATGTTGGGTGTGAGAGATTGAAATTTTACCTGAAGTGCCTCACAGAGAAAATGACATTTAAGTAAGGCTGGAAAGAGATGGAGAGGGGCGTAATGCAAACATCTCAGGATGGTTTCCAGGCAGAGGCTAAAGCAGATGCAAACGCCCTGCAGTACATTCATTCATATCTGATACATTCAAGGAAGAAGAAGGCAGCACAGCTGAAGGGGAGGATTGAGGATGACAGTATACATAGATGGGAAGCAAAAGGTGAGTGGAATTTGGACAGATCTCTAAGGTCATTGTTCCCTGGAATAAGGTAGAGGCCATCGTAGGAGTTTTAGCAGATGAGTAACTTGATTGATTTATGTTTTAATAGGATCATTTTGTCTGCTATGTGGATAATAAGACTGTCAAGGAAAAAAAAGGTGAAAGTAGGGAGAATAGTTAAGCACCTGACTGGAAGTGTTGCTGTCTCAAAATACAGTGGTAGCAATTGAAGGAGTGAGAAATGGTTGAATTCCTGAATATGTGGATATAAAACACAGTGTGGAGTAAAGCATGACTTTAAGGCTTAGGCTTGAGCCTCTGTAGGAATGGGTTTCTTTTTTCACTGAAATGGGAAAAAGTAGGACAAAAGTACATTTGGCAGCAGATTCAAGATCACAGTGTTAGATGTATTAATTTTGAGATGTCTATAAGGCATCCAGGTAGATGTCAGGTAGGCAGGGAAGTACTTAGGAACCATATTATACAGATGATATTGAAACCCATGAGGCTAAATGAAATCACAAAAATAGTAAGTACAAAGAAAAAAAGGTTTTCAGGGACTGAGCCCTGGGATACTCTTATGTTAGGAGGTTCAGAAGATATGGAAGAATCATCAAAGATATTTTCAATCAAGTTGACAAAAATCCTCAAATGGTGAAATTGTGAATAATTTCTTTCTATTATTTTCTAAGATAGGTAATATATTCTTATAGTTTATAATTTATGTTCATTTAAATGCAGTTTTTGGTGTTCAATGAGTTTTGACAATTATATACACTTGCAGACTATTATGTCCCTTTCTAATTTGTCCTCCAGCCTCCATCCACATGCAACAGTTTTCTGATTTTTATCACCATTAATTAGTTTTGCTTGCTTAGATTTTCATAGATGATTCTTTTGCTTTTTCTCATCGTAATGTCTACAATATGCATGATTATATTGTATGCAGGGATCAGTAGTTTGTTCTTTTCATTGCTAGTAGTATTTCCTTATATGTATATGCCATGATTGGTTTATCATTCTGATGATGGACATTTGCATTGAAAGTTTTAGGCTATTATGAATAAAGCTGCTGTGAATATTATTATATAAGTCTTTTTGTAGATAGGTATTTAGTCAAGCAAAATGAAAACATATAAGTAGAATTGCTGGACATACAGTTGAAGTAACCTAATTTTATAGTAGCCAAACAGTTTTGAAAAATTATATCATCCTCCAAATGCAAAAAATTTTAAAACAGGAAATTTTTTTTTTTTGCTATTTCTTTGGGCCGCTCTCGCGGCATATGGAGGTTCCCAGGCTAGGGGTCTAATCGGAGCTGTAGCCACTGGCCTACGCCAGAGACAGCTCACGGCAACGCCGGATCATTAACCCACTGAGCAAGGGCAGGGACCGAACCTGCAACCTCATGGTTCCTAGTCGGATTCGTTAACCACTGTGCCACGACGGAAACTCCAGAAAAGTTTTTTTTTTTAATTTGCCCTGAGAATTACATGATTTTAAATACTCATTATACTTTTTAATGCAAATCCCTGATCTAAAAGTTGTGTCAAAATATCCTAAGTGGCAGTTTTTGGAGATCTTTCTATGGCAGTTAGTAGAAGTTTCAGGTTAATAAGTGTAGCTGGGACTGTTTATGAAGACATTGTTCATTAAGTATCACATGCAAATTAATTTTACACGCAAATTAATAAACTCTTAGCTCAAACAGTGATGGGAAGGAGCTTTCTCTCTTCCTGGCTTGGATAGGAAGTTACCAACAGGAGCAGTATTAGGACATGCTCTGTACCCATTTTCAACTTTTTCAGATTTATCCCTTAGGAATAAAAAATACTGAAGACATGGAGACTGAGTCATAGAGGCAGCCAGCAGAATGATCCTCATCCTCCTCATTGAAGAGTAATAAGGAGCACAGGTAGAATAGTCTTTCGTTGAAGTGGCAGAGGTTATTGAAGCTGATGGAAATTGAGTGGCCAAGATACCAGGCTGTCAAGGTGTCAGGCAAGTGTCCCCTGTCAGGATATGGATCTTTTCTTTATTATTTTGGCTGTGCCCTTGGCATATGGAAGTTCCCAGGCCAGGAGTTGAATGTGGGTCCTTGCAGTTACAACACCAGATACTTAACCCACTACACCAATCAGGATTTAAATATGTGCCTTCAACTTTGCCCCAATAGTCCAGTGCATTTTAATTTTTCAATGTTTAAATTTAGCTTTTTAAATTAAAATTTTGATAAGTAACAAAAATTATCAAATGTTAATTACCATGAGTCTTTAAACTCTGTTCTCTGTACAAAACACAAGTCCTGCTGGTCATTAGAACCAGGGTATAAAGGGATTGTGTCCTCTTAGCTAAAACAAAATGTGGGGTGCCAGACATGTACCCAAGCTCCATTCATGGAGAAAATGTCAACCCATTTCAAAGTGATTTTTTTCCTCACTCACTTGATTTGTAGAAGTCACCAGGCTAGCTTATGGATTTCTTATAGAGAATTGTTCCATATGTAGCTGTAGAATTCAGTGCACCTGTGGGAGTAGGTAATCATAGTTGCCTCTTACATTGCCATCTTGAATAGCAACCTCTGCTCTGAGATTCTTGAGGGCAATAATCAGTGGTTGAGGCTCAAGAGGTACAATAAATCATATCACTCTTTCTTCTCACTTACTGAACTTTTCCATATATTCTGTCTGACTTGTCATCACTGTAGATAAACTATCTATGCTCCTGTCCAAAGGCATCACTATTTCTTATTCACAAGAGTCTCATCCTTTCTCTCCTTCTCAAAAACAATGGTAGGAACAGTGCCTTTGAGTAGGAGAAAGAAGGCAGGTGCAGTGCCATTGAACTGAATTTTTTTTCTTAAGATGAATAGAACTAAAGAGACAATGTGTACACTTTTTCAGGAAAAGATCCCTTTAGTTTATAAGAGAAATAAAGTTTCTCTTCTGTTAAACATAGATGGAGTACAGTGAGAATTCAAACTATGGAAATACGTCACATAATTTAAAAATATCAATATTTGGATTTCCCATTGTGGCTCCGTGGTAACGAACCTGATTAGTATCCATGAGGAGATATAGCTACTGGCCTTGCTTAGTGGGTTAAGGATCTGGTGTTGTCATTAGTTGTGGTGTAGGTCACAGATGTGGCTCGGGATCTAGTGTGGCTGTGGCATAGGCCAGTAGCTATATCTCCAATTTGAGCCCTAGCCTGAGAACTTCAAAATGCTGCAGGTGTGGCCCTAAATATGTATATATTTATTGATTATGACATAATGCAGCTAGATACTGGGTATACAGTTTTAAATGACACAATAGTTTCTGCTTTCATGGAACTTATAGTCAAATGGGATGAATACATAGTAAACAATAAGAATAACAATTTTAAATTGATCATGTTAGGAGAGGAAAAAAAGCATATTTTTATAGAGTGTAAGACAATTTGCCCTACCCACCAAGGATAAATAAACAGAGCAACTTGCTGTTCTCTCATAGCTTGACTGAGACCCTGATATCGCCTCTGAGAAATTTCATTTCCAACCTCCTGAAACCAAAGCAATGTTTACCAGTGGGACAATGGCGGACACGTGCAAGTTCCTGGCACAGAAGAGGAAGATTAGACACCCATCTCCCAGTTTTCCTCTGAAAGAGCTCTATTTGCATACTTTAAAAGCTGTTATCTAAGTATCCCACTTCCAGTTGGTCTGCATCTAAATGATGAATGAGATCCTCTCTTTTGGGACACTGACAGGTCTTGGCACACTTGCAAGGACTGGGAGCCCTAAGACAAAGAAGGCTGCTTAGACAAACATAGATGTTTAAGAAAAAACAAACATCTAGGACCTACCAAAACAATAATAAGCTTCATTTCCTGAAGGACACTCCTTCAGGACTAGGAGGGGTGGTTGTTTTATCTAATGCACAAAACAAGCATAGACAGAAATAAATAGGTATATGTTCCAAAGAAAAAGATATAACTCCAGAAACAGAGGCTAATGAAAAAGTATTAAAAGTAATGACCATAAAGATGCTTACTGAGGTCAACAGAACAATGCATAAAGTGAAAATTTCAACAAAGAGATAGAAAACATAAAGTACCAGACAAATCACAGAGCTGAAGAATTAGAGTGGTTCAACAGTAGACTAGATGAAATGAAGAAAGGATTAGTGAACTTCTAAGACAAGGCTGCAGAATTCATCCAATTAGTGTCTCCAGCCCCCCTCAAAAAAAAAAAAAAAAAAAAGAAAAGAAAGAGAGTTGAGAGAGCTTAAGGTACATCATCAAGGCAACACTTTTTCATTATAGAGGTCCCAAAGGAAGAAGACAGAAAAGCAACAGAAATATTATTTGAAAAATAACAGCTAAAAATTTTCGTAACCTGGAGAAGGAAACAGTCATCCAGATCCTGAAAGACCAAAAAGTTCCAAATAAGATTAATCCAAAATGACCCACACCAAGACACATTATAAACAAATTGCCAAATATTAAAGACAAGAAGAGAATCTTTAAAGGAGCAAGAAGATAACAAAATTTTATGTTTAAGACTATCAGCAGAATTTTCTTCAGAAATTTTGCGGGCCGGAAGGAAGTGGCCAATATATTCCAAGCGCTGAAAAAGGAAAACTGCCAACAAATAATATCAACCCAGAAAAAATTCCCTCAGATTTGAAGTTGAAGGGATTTTTTTTTTTGTCTTTTATCCTTTTAGGGCCACACCGCAGCATATGGAGGTTCCCAAGCCAGGGGTCTAATTGGAGCTGTTGCTGCCAGCCTACACCAGAGCCACAGCGATGCCAGATCTGAGCCGTATCTGCAACCTACACCATGGCTCATGGCAACACTGGATCCTTAACCCACTGAGTGATGCCAGGGATTGAATCTGCAACCTCATGGTTCCCAGATTTGTTTCTGCTGCACCATGACAGGAACTCCTGAAGGGGTTTTCTAAATAAGCAAAAGCTGAAGGAGTTCATCACCACTAGACCTTAGAAGAAATAGTAAAGGGAATTCTTTAAGTTGAAACAAAAGGGTAATTGTAACAGAAAAATATATGAAAGCATAAATCTTTGAGTTCCCATGTGGCTTATGGATTTCCCATTGTGGCTCCACAGTAAGGAACCCAACTAGTATCCATGAGGATATGGGTTCAATCCCTGGCCTTGCTCAGTGGGTTAAGAATCTGGTGTTACCATGATTGCAGACATGGCTCAGATCCCACATTGCTGTGTGGCTGTGGTGTAGACTGATAGCTGCAGCGCTGATTTGAACCTAGCCTGGGAACCTCCATGTGCTGTAGGTGCGGCACTAAAAAAAAAAAAAGAAAGAAATCTTAATGGTAAAAGAAAATATATAGTTAAATCAGAATACTCCAATGTGGTGATGATGGTGGTTAAATCACTTATAAATCTACTATGAAGGTTAAAAAAGTAATAAAACTACCTATAAGCACAGTACTTTGTTATTGAATACACAGGATCAAAGGATGTAAGCTGTGACAAAAAAACATGAGAGGAGTAAAAAGCCACAGCTTTAATATCAATTCAAACATGAGTTGTTGTCAGCTTAAATAGGCTATTATAAATGTTTTATATAAACTTTATGGTAACTTCAAAGGAAAAATCTATAATAGATACACAAAAGATAAAGAGAAAGGAATCTAAGCATACAACCATAGAACGTTATCAAGTCACAGAGGAAAAAAGGAACAATGAAACAGCCAAAAAACAATTACAATAGAAATAGTGAGGTTATCAGTAATTGCTTTAAATATAAATGGATTGAATTCTCCAAACAAAAATAAACAACCCAACTACTGGCTGCTAAAAGAGACTCACTTTTGTTTTAAGAACACATACCAAAAAGAAACTAGCTTAAACTCTATTTTATCTGACATACATATAGCCACCCATGCTCTTTTTCAGTCTTTAATGAGAAACAAAAGGAGTTTATTATATTATTATAAAGGCATCACTCTAACAATATAACATTTATAAATATTCACACAGCATAAAAAAAACTAAATATATAAAGGAAATATTAACATACATGAGGGGAAGAATAGAGAATACAAAAGTAGTGAAGGACTTCATTTTCAACAATGGATAGATAATCAAGACAATATCAATAAGAAAACATTGGGGGTTCCCGTCGTAGCGCAGTTGTTAACGAATCCAACTAGGAACCATGAGGTTGCGGGTTCGATCCCTGCCCTTGCTCAGTGGGTTAACCATCCGGCATTGCCATGAGCTGTGGTATAGGTCGCAGATGTGGCTCGGATCCCGTGTTGCTGTGGCTCTGGCATAGGTCTATGGCTACAGCTCCGATTAGACCCCTAGCCTGGGAACCTCCATATGCCGCGGGAGCGGCCCAAGAAATGGCAAAAAGACAAAACATTGGACTTGGATATTTACAGAACATACACCCTGAAGGAGCAGAATAAACATTCTTTTCAAGAGCATCTGGAATATTCTCCAGAATGCACCACATGTTATACCACAAAACATCTTAGTAAATTTAAAAAGATTGACATTATATTAGGCATCTTTTCAGACCACTATGTTATGAAAGCAGATCAATACAAAGAAGAAAAAAAAAACTGGAAAAATCACAAATATGTGGCAGTTGAAGATACTATAAAACTTAATGTGTCAAAAAACAAATCAAAAAAAGAAAAACATTCTTGAGACAAATGGAAGTACAACCAAAATATATGGGATGCAGCAAAAACAGTTCTAAGAGAGAAATTCATAATGATAAACACCTACATCAAGAAAATAAGATCTCAACCTAACCTTACACCTCAAGGAATTAGAAAAAGAAAAACAAATTAAGCCCAAAGCTAGTAGAATGAATGAAAAAAAAAAAAGATCAGAGAGGAAATAAATGAAATAAAGAGTAAAGAGACAATAGAAAAGATCAATAAAACTATGAGCTATCCTTTTGAAATGATAAAACAGACAAACATTTGGTTAGAGTCACCAAAAAATGGGAGTATTTCAAAAATGAAGAGGAGACATGAGACATGAGGAAATAATACCACAGAAATAAAAACAATCATGAGACAAGATGAACAATATATACCCAACAAATTAGATGACTAGAAGAAATGAATAAATTCCTAGAAAAATACAACCTACAAAGACTAATTTTTGGAGAAATAGAAAACCTGAAGAAACCAAGTACTAGGAAGGAGACTGAATCAGTAATCCAAAATCCCCCAACAAACAAAAGTCTGGGACCAGAAGTCTTCACTGATGAATTCTACCAAAAAAATTAAAGAATAATTTCATTCCTTTTCAAGCCCTTCCAAGAAATAGAAAAGGAGGGAACACTTTTTTACTTATTTGTCTTTCATCCTTTTAGGGCTGCACCAGCAGCATATGGAGGTTCCCAGGCTAGGGGTCTAATTGGAGCTATAGCCGCCAGCCCACGCCAGAGCCACAGCAATGCCAGATTTGAGCCGCATTTGCGACCTACACCACAGCTCACGGCAACGCTGGATCCTTAACCCACTGAGCAAGGGCAGGGACCGAACCCGCAACCTCATGGTTCCTAGTCGGATTCATTTCCACTGTGCCACAACAGGAACTCCAAGGAGGGAACATTTATAAACAAACTTTATGACGTCACTTTTACCCTGATATTAAAATGAGATCAGGCAACTACAAAATAAGTAAATAAATAGAATACAGGCTAATATCTGTGAGAAACATGGATAAAATCAGGGACAAGACAAGGATGCCCACTCTTGTCACTTTTATTCAGTATAGCTCTAGAAGTTCTAAGTAGACCAATTAGGCAAGAAATTAACAGCATTCAACTTGGAAAGGAAGTAAAACTGTCTCTATTTGAAGATAACATGATATTATGGTAGAAAACCCTAAAGACTCTGCCAAAAAATTAAAAAAACAACTTCAATAATTTGCAGGATATAAAATATACACATAAAAATCAGTTGCATTTCTATACACTAATAATAGAAAATGAGGCCACTTAACAACTACATCAAAAAGAATAAAATATCTAGGAACAAATTTAATCAAGGAGATGAAAGATCTGCACAATGAAAACTATATGACACTGATGAAAAAAATTGAAGATGACACAAATAGACGTTCTGTGATCATAGATTGGAAGAATTATTGTTTAAATATTCATACTACCCGAAGAATCTCAGATTCAATGCAATCCCTATCAAAATTCCAATGTCATTTTTTCACAAAAAAAGACAAAACAGTCCTAAAATTCATATGGAATCACAAAAGATTGAATAGCAAAGCAGTCTTAAGAAGAATAAAGTTAGAAGTATCACAATTCCTTATTTTGAACTAAATTACAAGGCTATAGTAATCAAAGTAGTATGGTATTGGCATTAAAAACACATCTATCAGTGAAACAGATAACCCAGAAGTTAACCCACGCATATATGATCACTTAATTTAAGACAAAAAAGAGAAGAATATACATGAGGAAAAAACTGTCTGTTTAATAAATGGTGTTGGGAAAATCAGACCATTACTTATACCATATGAACTCAATAAAGATTAAAGATTTGAATGTAAGATCTGAAACCATAAAACATCCAGAAGAAAACATAGGGATTAAGCTCTTTGACACTGTTAATTGTGATGATTGTTTTGGATTTGATACCAATAGCAAAAAAGATGTAAAGCAAAGACAAACAAATGAGACAGCATTAAGCTAAAAAAATTTTCTACAGCCAAAGTAACCATTAACGAAATGAAGAAAACCTACAGGAGAAAATATTTGCAAATTATAGGGTTAATATTCAAAAAATATAAAGAACATTTATAACTCATTAGCAAAATACCTCAAATCTTTTTAAAAAATGGAAAAATTGAACTGATTAGACATTTTCTCCAAAGAGATGTAGGTACAGAATAGCCAATAGGTACATGAAAAAGTATTTAATATTACTCATCAGAATAATGCAAATCAAAACTATGAGATATCACCTCAAGCCTGTTAGAATAATTATCAAAAAGACAAGAATTAGCAAGTGTTGGCTAGGCTATGGAGAAAAGGGAATACTTGTATACTATTCCTGGGGATATAAATTGGTACAAACACAATGGAAAAGAGTATGGAGCATCCTCAAAAAATTAAAAATAGAACTACCCCAATGATCCAGCAATTTCAACTCTAAATATATATAAAGGAAAGAAAAATCACTATCTTGAAAAGATATCTGCATCCCCATGTTTATTGCAGCCTTATTTACAATTGCCAAATGTGGATACAACATAAGTGTCCATTGACAGATTAATGGATAAAGAAAATATGTGTGTATATTATAAACAATGGAATATTATTGTCATAAAAAATAAAATCCTGCCATTTGCAACAACATGGAAAAGTAAGTCACACTGTCTTTAAATGTTTGTTGAATTTTTATCATTCTTATGTTGAATTAAAAACAAACTCAGAACACAATGATGGTTTCCAGATGCGAGATGTGTGCAAAATAGGTGAAGGTGTTGTTTTCATTTTTTTATACAAGCTCCCATGTATAAGATTACTAAATTCTGGGATGTAGTATGTAGCGAGATGCTTAAAGTTAACAATACCATATTGTAATCTGAAAGTTGCTAATCTTAAATTTCTCATTACAAGGAAAAAATTGTAACTCTGTGTGGTGATGGATTAACTAGACTTACTGTGGTATATATTTCACAATATATACAGGTATCATGTATCATATCACAATATTGTCCACCTAAAACACAATGTTATATGTCAATTATATCTCAGTAAAACTGGAAAAAAAGGGTGGAAAACAATTCAGGAATAGACAGTATAGAAAGATCCACTGACTTAAGTTTAAGTTTCTTTTGTTGTTAAATAATATGGTAAATTTCCTCTTCCTTGACTCTTTGGAGGAAGGAAAATTTGAGATTTAGATCCATATGTTCTGAGGATTACAACATAAGAAGGATGTTTAAACTATCACAGAATGAAGAGTATAGGAAACAGACATCAGTAGCTGAAGCTTAGGGGCAAGAGGTTAAGGGAAGCTGGAGTAAAGAAAGCAATGGATGAGTTAAGGGGAGAGGAGGGAAGAGAAATAACAAAAATATAGTTCTCTCAAGACTGAAATTAAGTATGTTAAGACCACATATATTATATGGAGAGGAAAAACACATTTATATAGCCATAAATAAACAGACAACAAAACTGATAAAACTCTCCCAAAACCTCCAAAAACACCACAGACAATCTTATCAACAGGGGCTTCAAATCTTTTGTAATGATATTTTTGATATTTTTAGTTTTCTACCAGGTTTAATAAAAAAACAAGATACCAAACCAGCATATTTGATATTAGAAATTATCTATATATATGGAACTAAAATATCCATTATCACATAATATAGTATTTTCATGTCAGTATGATATATGTATGTATGTGTATGTATATATATATACACACATATTTATGTACATACACATTATATATATATAAAATTATATGATTTCCATTCCTATTCCAGAGAAGGGATTTAAGTACCTGAGTCAATATTTGTTGTGTCATCTCTGCCACTCTAAAGTCTGATTTTGGTGTCTTTGGAAAATATTTAAAAAAATCAGCTGCTCAGAGAAAACCAGCACTACTCACCCTAGTGAAGAAAGAGAATCTGACATCTGAAGCATGGTCACAGTTTCTGGATATTTCTTACTATTTGAGCAGTTAAGCAGAATTGAGTGCATTTGGCAGCCTTAGTGAAATGTATATATTTTATGATTAAAATTGTTTTATGATTTGATAACTGACAAAGCCTTGTAAAGTTATAGATAAATCACATTGTTATATATGGAATAAGTCACTCTGCTCTTTTTTTACACTTACCAAGCTTTGCTATAATAGTAACATTTGTAATTTTATTCATTTGTTTAGTATCCTTGTTGCTTACTAGACTGTAAGCTCCATAAAGTTCAGAGCCATGTTTTTTGTTCACCATTGTAAACTTAGGAAAGTACCCAGCACTTAATATATAATGAATAAATATATGAATGTAAGAATATTGTTTTTGTTTTCTGAGATGTCAATTGCCATATGAAAGGTCTTGTTGCCAGATAATCATGCCTGATATATTCATACTCAAAAGGCAGGGCTCCCTCATCAACCTTTCACAAAATGTAGTTAACACTAAATTTGGGTTGACACATTCACTCTTAAAATTTTATCAATTTGATACTTTCACTGAAAATTTTGTATTTTGCCCTAATTAGCATTAAAATACCATTTCTATTGATTCTTTTTCTTCATAGCTATTATCCTGTGCTCATTACATGATTGGCTAGTGCTTAGAATGAGTGGCATATGTTGGCACCCCACCCCACCCCATGGCCTGTTTCCAGGCAGCTCTTAGTAAAGGTGATACATAAAACATGATGTTTAACATCAAGATTCCTTCAACACCTTTCATTTGAAATACTCCCAGTCTTATTGTCCCAGGTGCCCCAAGTGGCTGAGGAACCTGAAAAGTGGGACCATTGACTGATCTAGAGCAGGTTCTCCAGCTTAGAGTTGATTCCCTTCTTCATCAACATTCCTGTTGTGAAAAATGCTACTTGTGGCCTGTTTGGAAATATGTGGCAGTTTCTTGGAGTTATTTTAGGAGAATTTTTCTAAGGTTATAAGTCCTTTCAATACCACATTACAAAAATGTTCTCCAACTTTAATATGCACCTGAATTACCTGGAGATATTTTTAAAATTCAGATTCTAACTCAGTGCCCCTGGAGTGGGGCAACTGCACTGCAGTTGGGGCAGCACCATATTCTTTAACCTGTTATGCCAGGCTGGGGATTGAACCCATGCATCTACAGTGACTTGAGCCACTGCAGTAGGATTCTTAACCCATGGCATTATGGTGGGAGCTCTGATGCTACACATTTTGAAGAGTAAGGCAAATTGTTGAAAGTCCTTGTAAAAGGCCATGTCACTCTCTAGGGCAGTGGTTCTCAAACTGGGTTTCACCTTAGAATCACCCAGGGAGGTTTTAAAATCCTGCTGCTCGGGCCTTAATTTCCAATTAAATCAGAATATTGGGGGTAAGACCTAGTTATCAGTAGTTTTTAAAATGCCCCAGCTGTTTCTAATATTCTCTAAGGGAATATAGCTTTGTTTACACAACTGATCAGAGCTGCTTTACAGTTCTGTAAAACTGCTAAGCAATGATGGTTTTATGGCCCTGTAGGACTTTTAACTACTTTTGTATCTAATTTGGTAGTTCATTTCAGCTTTTTTCCCCCTACTGACTAAAAAATTCCAATTTCTCAAATTTTATTTAGTCATCTTGCTAATTTCCTCATTAATGAATTAAATAAAACTTTGACACATAATGCTTTGATGGTTTTTGTGTATTTTATCCAATCTATTATCATCATTTCTCACCTAGTATCTATATTTTCTCTTTTGTTTGAGCAGCAACCAGTTTTTTTTTGGAAGTTGGTAATGAACACATTTCAATTTGGACATTCTTTTGGAGTCTCCTTACACCTCCATTCTTGGTACAACCCTCATCAAACCAACAACTGATTGCTAGTTTAGTAATTATTGACATATTTGACCCTAAAGTACATTTCTGGAAATCGGAATTACACTCTGACCTGTGCCGATTCACAGTCATTTGGAAGATAGTTCTGTCTTTTATTTACAAGAGAAATGCCACAGCATAACTGTCAGCTGGCTTGGACCTGGAGTTGTTTTCCTGCAGTGGGGTTGAGTTGGCGCTACTCCACCCACATTTTCTCCCAGCTTCTCCTTATGACTGATGGCTCCCATTTTCAGGATGTCAGGCCTGGGTCTAAGAGACTGCCTGTAGCAAAGTAAATTGGCCCACTTAGGGATCAAACCTGTGTACTTGGCTTCATCAGCCTGGTAATCTTAGTGAAGGCATAAACCTGCCATTTTATCAGCTGATTGATTTCACTGAAAGTTGTGATTCTGAAATTGTTTTGCTTCTCAGCTAAAAAAGCACTGTGCTAGAGATGGGTAAAGGTGTATATATATTTGAGTTAAAATTATAAGATTTAATGAAAAATAGCTAAAATGATATTTAGGTCTTGAAAAAAAATCTTTTACAAGTAAGGGCATCTAGCCTGAATTCATATCATCTTTATAGGCTTCACTTTTAATGTGGTTTTTCAACTTTAATGTTTTACCAACAAGCTATATTTATTGCCAATTTTCATAATATACAGTAAATATATAAATATTTGCAGAGACTAAAGTAATGAAATGCCTCAGTTGGAAGTTTTTCCCTTCAGTTTTGTCTTCTTGCAAGTCATCTACTTAATGCTGAAGATTACATAAAATTTTTTTGGTAGTTTTGGATAAGAAAAATATCTTCTTGGAGTTCCTGTCGTGGCATAGCTTTTACACTGGTTACTAGGCTATACCCTTCAGTGCCAAGAAATGGCAAAAAGACTAAATAAACAAATAAATAAATAAATAAAAATAATAAAAAAAAGGAGTTTCCATTGTGGCACAGTGGTTAACGAATCCGACTAGGAACCATGAGGTTGTGGGTTCAATCCCTGGCCTTGCCCAGTGGGTTAAGGATCCGGCATTGCTGCGAGCTGTGGTATAGTTTGCAGACACGGCTCAGATCCCTTGATGCTGTGGCTGTGGTGTAGGCCGGTGGCTACAGCTCTGATTAGACCCCTAGCCTGGGAATCTCCGTATGCTGCGGGAGCGGCCCTAGAAAAGGGAAAAAGACCAAAAAAAAAAAGACAAATATTTTCTTATTTGGGATTATCTGACTTCATATGGTCCAGTCTTTGTATGTTTTCCACTAAGTCATTTTTATGGATATATTTGATTATAGGAATTATCTGGGAATCAAATCTGTGGAATAAGGTGAAGATTTAAGTTGTTTTAATTAACTGTGGATAAGATATCTGATGTGATAATAAATATCAAAGCTGCTTTTCTCAAGCTGCTTGTTAAAATAGTCTTTTTTTTTTTTTTTTTTTTTGTCTTTTTGCTACTTCTTGGGCCGCTCCCGCGGCATATGGAGGTTCCCAGGCTAGGGGTCTAATCGGAGCTGTAGCCACAGACCTATGCCAGAGCCACAGCAACGCAGGATCCGAGCCGTGTCTGCAAACTACACCACAGCTCACAGCAACGCCAGAGCGTTAACCCACTGAGCAAGGGCAGGGACCGAACCCGCAACCTCATGGTTCCTAGTCGGATTCGTTAACTACTGTGCCACGACGGGAACTCCCTTGTTAAACTAGTCTTGAAGGCTCTTCCCAAAAGGCAGTTTCACAATGTTTTAAGATAATGGAAAAGTTAATGGAATAAGTAAAATCTGTCATGGTGAATATTATTAAGGGTCTTATTTATTTTTATATTAACTTTCTGGAAGTATTTATATTTTGTTCTGTTTTGGTTTTGATTCATTATACATAGATACAATCTTCTAGCACATTCTAAAATGTAGTATTGACATGACTGGTTCTAATTAAATAATTTTTTTTGGCTGTAATTGATTATTTCAGGAGAAACAGGAAGTTCACAGGTTAAGTCTCAAAGAAAGCGAACCACAGAAAGATGACATTTTACAATTTAATACTTGAATAATTAAATTCATTTTTGCAGCAAATATACATATTTTTGTGTATTTATTTTATTCTCATGACCATGAAATCACAACATTTATGCATCCTCCATGTACCATAAGCAAGTGCTTATGATCAGTGAATTTGTACATTTACTTTATAGTGAAACTTTAGCTATTAATCAAATGGCTAGTTTTAATATCTTTTGGCATTAAATTTATAAACTGTCAAAAATATAATTAACCATTTGACATTAAGAATTTGTCAAATTATATTTTCCCACGAGCAGGCAAAATTTTTTTTTGTCAAAATATTAACTGCTACCAATGGAGTCTACTGTCATCAATTAAACAAGGTATTCACAGAGATTAAAGGTCAAAACTGCCAGAAATTTTAAAAACACTTCCTTACTTTCATCTACCCAGCACCTCTTCCTTTTCTTGGCAGGAGTATAACTTACTGCAGCTACTATGGAAAACAGTATGGAAGTTCGTCAGAAAACTAAAAATATAATTACTGTATGATCCAGCAATCCTATTTCTGGTACATATCCAGACAAAATTATAATTCAAAAAGATATATTCATCCCTATGTTCATAGAAGCAGTATTCACAATAGTCAAGCATGGAAACAACCTAAATGTCCATCAAAAGATGAATGGATTAAGAAGATGGTACATATATACAATGGAATACCACCGACTACCTTTCAGTGAACAGCTTACACTAATTGAACCTAATAAAGCTAGAAAAGAAACACAGGTAGTTCTTATAATGCTAAAAGAGAAACAAACAAAAAACCCATATACAATGAGATCCATAGAGTCAACACTAGGAGGTATTTTAGAAAATATTCCAACAGGGGCTTGGAAGCTATAGAAAATTATCACTAAGATACTTCCTAAATATGAGGGTCTATGACTTTTTTTAAACATTTTAGACAAATGTAATTATGTTAAATATATATATATAATATAGGAGATATACAGATGGCCAAAACAAGCACATAAAAAAATGCTCAACATTACTGATTGTTAGAGAAATGCAAATAAAATTACTATGAGGTACCACCTCACACACACCTAGTTAGAATGGCCATCATTAACAAGTCAATAAATAACAAATGCTGGAGAGGGTGTGGAGAAAATTGTACTCTCCTACACTGTTGGTGGGAATGTAAATTGGTACAACCACTATGGAAAACAGTATGGAGATACCTCATAAAACTAAATATACAACTACCATATAACCCAGCAGTTCCACTCTTGGGCATATATCCAGACAAAACTTTCCTTGAAAAAGACACATGCACCTCCATGTTCACTGCAGCACTATTCACAATAAAAAAGACATGGAAACAATCTAATTGTCCATCAACAGATGAATGGATTAAGAAGGTGTTGTAATATATACACGATGGAATACTACTCAACCATAAAAAAGAACAACAATGTCATTTGGAGCAACATGGATGGAACTACAGACTCTCATACTAGGTGAAGTAACTCAGAAAGAGAAAGACAAATACCATATGATATCACTTATATCTGGAATCTAATATATGGCAAAAATGACACTTTCCACAGAAAAGAAAATCATGGACATGGAGAACAGACTTGTGGTTTCCAAGGCGGACCAGGGGGTGGGGTGGGATGAACTGGGAGCTTGGGGTTAATAAATACAGACTGTTGCATTTGGAGTAGACAAGCAATGAGATCCTGCTGTAGAGCACAGGAAACTCTATCTAGTCACTTGTGATAGAACATGATGGAAGATAATGTAAGAAAAAGAATGTATATATATGTGTGTCTATGTGTGAGACTGGGTCATTTTGCTGTACAGTAGAAAACTGACAGAGCACTATAAACCAACTATAATGGAAAAAATAAAATTCATTAAAAAAAAGTGTAAACCAACTATACCTCAATAAAACTTTAAAAAATGAAAAAAAAAGCTTTTGTTTTCCATAAGTATATACTTTTACACTGGTCACTAGAATATACTCTTCAGTGTCAAAATAGCCAGAAAAATATTCAAGAAAAGCAAAATTAATTTGTCTTTCCCATTGTTTAACCAAATGAATAATTCAGGATATGGAAAAAGAACACACAGGTAGAACTCATGGGCTTCAGAACTTCATGAGAAGGTTGTTTTTTGTTGTTAATAATTTTAATTTAAAACCACCATTTTTGTTGTACTACAGCTTATGATTTACATATAGATTAGAAACATGACTTTTTAAGAGATACTTGTGTTGTAAAAAAAAAATCAAAGCTCATAGTTCTGAAGTGTTAGGAAAGTGACATGGAAATGGCTTAGATACTGGCCCACACTCCCCAGATATCAACAATACCTATTATTTTCTACCAGCAATACTTCCTTGCTCTCTCATCCTTGATGCAGTATCACAGAGTGTTTCAAAGCAACAGCTTTTGAAGTTTCTGCTGTGGTCAGAAGGTTTCCTGTGGGTTACTTCTATATGTACATCTCTGGGTCTTCTTGGGTTGTGCTTGTTTTATTTTTTGTTTTATTCATTTATTTATTTTTGGTGTGTGTATGTGTGGCTTCCAGCTTTATACAGATGTTTGAAGATTACTGTTTTCTGGGTGCCTGTGAATAAAGGCAATGTTCTATGTCCTGCTGTCCTACAGCTTCCATAAAGGAGGTATAACTTCAAAGCACTGTTTCCAGACTATCTAGTTCTATCTTTTTGAGGAAATGAAATTTTTGGTGTCTGATCAGTTTTCATTGTTGTTTTTTGAATTTTGTATCTTTGGAACCCAGATACTATTAATCAGGGCTTTACCTTCTTTACAAAACCTCCAAGAAATTCACAGACCTTTAATTGCTCAGTATTTTTGTACTATAAAATGATGGAAGCATGGCTGCATATGGTAAAAATACTATTTACTATTGCAGCATATATGGTATTTTGGTAGTATATTTCCCAAAGTCTCACTTTGATTCTATTACTTTTTATTAATGCCTGCCTCTTCATTAATTTATTTAGACTAAGCTAGTTTTGCAGCATCCTTACTTCTGCTTTTTGTGAGTCTACCCTAGATCGTTTATTCCAATGCAATGTACACCTTTTAAATAATTATGTCTTGAAATAGCTTGATATTCTCTCAATATTTATATACACACACACATTATTTAAAATCATGTCTATAGCAAAGAATAACATGATAATACCAAAGGCCCCACTAGACTATTTCAAAGTTTCTTAGAGCATTCTAAAGAATTTCAGCATCTTGTTACTTTCAAATTACAATTTTTCCAAAACATTTTCCATAACTGAATGCCGTCATCCTTCAGCAACTGTGAACCATCATCTCTATTTAGCACCATTTTCTTATCTATACATTATTGTTTACATAAAGCGTGATATCTCTGGCAATCAATTTTAATGGGCAGGTATTAACTTTCAGTAGTGGCTTGCAATTGATGGCAGTGAAAAAGAGCATTGCAACAGAATGCCCCTAAATTAATATGCCAGTATGACCCAGTAACCTACAATGCATACTAAAACACTAATGTGAATTGAAAATAAAATAAATGCACTTGTCAGATATAATAGTTTAAGTGATTTCAAATTAACCACATCCCACTGACCGCAAGTGAGGAATGTGTGCTTTCTCCTGCAATGAAACATGCTCTGGGGGCTCATTATATAGAAAGGAGTAAGTAAATCCAGAGCAGAGTAATTGATGCAGAGAAAGAGAGAGTGACAGCTACTTAATGATTCTCAAACTTAGACGTAAAAGTATCACAAGCACTTTATAAGCTTTTTTTTCTCTTTGCAATTTTCTAACATTATAAGCTTGAAATTGGATTGTGTAGTAATTTTAAAATCTGACCTAGCTCTTAAGAAAAAGTAATCACAGCAAAGATGCATCAGTTGCTCCAACAAAACAGCAAATAACAAATTTTACATTAAAGTCTATTTTTTCTAGTTTTATTTTAGTTTATTTTTATTAGAGTATAGTAGTAGATGTTATCCCAAGCTTATTTCTCTTCTATTCCTCTAAGAATGAATGTAATAAATATTTGAATTGTTAAACCTTCTAGTTTTTATGCTGCATTAAGAGTATACAAAACTTCATTAAGAGCATAAAAATCTTACTTTACACACATGTTGTTGTATACATTTTGCTTCTCTTTTTAAGGTGTAAAAATGTTGTTAAAATGTTTTTTTTTGAAAAAGGGGAAATGTTAAAATATATAAAATTAAGCCAAAATAAGATAGGCACATTTTTCTGGAAGAAAAAAGTTATCTAACATCAAGTTCATGCTGAGGAATCGGTGAGTAGTTAAATAACAAAAGCCTTTGGTCATCCTTTTCATCTAATGTGAATATAGCCAGCATCAGAATTTCTTTTTAGAGAAAGAAGTTAAGAAAGCTATTTGATTTAGTCAAATCAGGTAAAATTTCTCAGGGGTTAGAATTTACCACACATTTCTAAAATATAGTTTTTTAAATTGACTATGAAGAAATGGCTCAACAAAATTAGCCTCTAATGAGCATAGAATGTAAGAGACAGTAATATATAATTTTTAGTTGTTTTAATGTTCCCTGAGAATTGACTTTCAGGCATTTTAAGTTCATGACCAAATTTATCTGCTCTCATCAGGTCATTAGAACAGCATACAAGTGATTTTTCTTTTCCCTCTTTCATTCAGTAAGCAGTCCTTTTTTTTTTTTTTTTTTTTTTTTTTTTTTGCTAGTAGTTTTATAGCTTCTCTGTTGGATAGTTGATTAAAAAAAGATACACAAAAACAATTCCTTTTGCTTTGAGGAGAAAAATCCTATTGGTGCACCAGTGAAAAGTGGTGTAATACATAATGCTTCCTTGGGAACCCAGAGGATGATATCAGTGAATTTTGAAAAAATCAATTTATGGAGGAATTGAAAGCTCAGCTGAGGGATCCAGGATGAGCGAATATGTGGGGGCCTTCTAGAGAGGGGGATTGGGATATGCAAAGGCTTAAAAGTGTCAGAGAATATAATCTACTTGGAAAATAATAAATGCTTTAGTAACATACCACATGAGCTGTGTGGAGATGATAAGGCCAGAAGAAAGACAAGGTGAAGATTATCAAGGCACTTAAAAAATGTTTGACACAATGGCATACAGGATAGTTATGGGTACCATAATCACGCTATTTATTATTTATAAGAGAGGCAGAAAGTATATTTACCCTTATAGAACATTTCAGGGTGTAACAGAAGTACATGGGATGGATCCCCCCGCCAGATCACTCAGGGGATTATGGAAAATTTCCACACAAAAATAACATACAAGGAGAGATCTGAAATCTACATGAGGATTAGCCCAACGAATGGGGATGATGAGTGAAAAGAGCATTCTAGAAAGTGGGAACAGCACATGAAAAGGCTTGGAAGCAAGCAGGCATAGTTCAGGGAACTAAGTTCTCCATGGCTGATGGTTAGAAAATGTTTGGGGGAGACCGACATGAGAAATAAACCTGGATCAATAAGCAGAGATTAGGCCACACAAGCCTTCTTAGCATGATATAGAGTTTGGAAAATTTTCCTTAGCACAGAGAAAAGCTATAAAAAACCTTCAGTCTGGGGAATGGCAGATATAGGTTTGCACTTATGAAAGAGCTTTTTGTGGCAGCTATGTATTGGAAGGGCCAAATGAGGCAGAAAGAGCAATGGTACTTAACGAGTACTATCTAGTTGAGAGGTGACACTAACTTTTATTAAAATACTAATGACAGAGATGAAGTAAAATGAACAGAATTGTAACATATAATAGATGAAGAATTGGCTGATTTTAGTCATTGGTTAAATGTGGGGAAGGATAATCATGGATAATACTCAGTATTCTAATTTAGGTAACTAGAAAAATGATTGTGACATTCACTTATATGGATGAAAAATGAGAAGTTGCAACCATGGTTGATTGAAGAGTTTAGTTTATTTGGTGAACTTGAGGTGGCTATATATAGCTGTAAATACCCACTAGTGATTTGGATATAAGAATCTGAAATTTTGGAGAGACTTATAGAATAGGGAAAGAGGGTTAAAAACATGATGGTGAGGACAATTGAAGCTGAGAGTAGAAAACATTGTTCATGGAACTGATTAGGATCAAAGCTGAAGGAACACCGACCATTTAATTAGAGGAAGTAGAAAGTCCTATGAAAGAACAGGCTTACAGCCAGAAGTAGGATGAGGATCAAGAGGACAGTCTCACAGGCCTAAAAGAAAAGAGTATTTCAATGCCGGAAAAGACTGAAAAAGGAACACTGGAATTACCAATGATGATCTGTAAAAATGTGCACCACTTGTAGTGTTCTAGAAAGAAGGAACATGTATGTGTAACTGAGTCACCACGCTGTACAGTAGAAAATTGACAAGAACACTGTAAACTATCTGTAATGAAAAAAAAAATCATTATATATATTTATAAAAAAGAAGGAACTGTACATGAAAAGACTTGGATGCAAGCATATTCTTGGGGAACTGAAATTAAGTTTTATACAGTTGGACTTCTCTTGTGGCTTGTCGCATAACTCCTCAGTGTTGCTTCTACAGTGTCTGTGGCTTGACCCCTGGCTCGGGAACTTCCATATGCTGCAGCTGCAGCCACTTTTTTTTTTTTTTTTTTAAGTTTTATTATGGTTGATGCTTACAGAATGAGTGGAGAAGACCAATGTGAGTAGCTGACGTGGAACAACAACCCAAGAACAGTAAGTTAATTACTGTGTGTATGGAGTGTCTGAAGACTACAAAGAAAATTAACTCTTTCAAAAAGAAGCCATGCTACAAAATGGGGGGAAAATAAGTGTTCCATAAGGATCAATAACATTTTAGTGTTTTTTTTTTTAAGATAGGAGAGACTCAAACATGTTAAATATTGATGGAAAGGAGCCAGTAGAAAAGGAAAGATTGAAGATAAAGGGTTGATCTCTAAGGATATGGTTGCTATTGGAGAAGAGAGTTGTGAAATTTGGTGAAATGGAACACATGTGCCTGCTGTTAGAGTGGAAATGAGAGGCACAAAGCAAAAAAAAAAAAAAAAAATTGGTCTCTCCCATTTGGAAGTTTTCAAGCAGAGGTACTCTTGTTTTATTTTCTGGCTAGAAGATGAGAACATTTCAGAAGAGAATTATTATTTTATAAATACTAGTGTATTAGTTATACTAAGAGGTAGACATTTATTTTTCCCATCAGCCTCAGGTAGACTAATCTAGGGGGTCCCTGGAAAAAAATCACACTATGTGAAGTTATAAGAGTCATCAGGTACTTTAAGAAGTCACATGGCCACAGCAGTGGCATATGAACAAAGATAACCATTTCCCAATGTTCAAGAAGAATAGAAATCACTCTCTCACTTGTTAAGGGGAAGAAGAAGCTAGAGGAAGTCAGGATTCTATTTAGAACCACATGACATTGATGTAAACATTTGTGATATCCGAGAAATGACAGAGAATTATATTTCAATTTATTTTGTCTTAACTGGGGAGGAGGACTTACAGGACCACAGAAACAAGAAAATTATCTAGGTTGGGGGAGAGTTAAATATTGAGGAAGCATTCACAAAGGATTACTTTCTAAAAGCTTAACCCCCATGGAAATTTATAATACAAATAAGTGGATTATATAAACAAATGCCCAATTCTCCAATGAAGACACACACTTGAGGAAAAGGAAGCATGTGAAGTGAACTCGTTACTTATACTGCCTTTCTACTGGAGGCTTTCTATATAACATGGCACGGGAAAGTAGACCCTAACACAAATCTTCAGTTTTGCTTAGTAGAAGATCTAGGGCTCCAAGGTGTCAGGAATTTGAGGATTAGGTGTGTGGATTACAGATTAGGGGAGGCTGTGAAGAGAAATCCACAATATTTGTAAAAATCCTCTTGAGTGTTTGGCTAAAAAGTGAAGCCTGGTAGAGAGTAAACCCTTGGTGGGTTTGAGGCTGAAGAGAGATTCCACAGGTCATCCTGTACTGGGAAGTTGAAGTTCTGATAAGCCAGAGGGAAGAGACCTTGTTGAATATCTTGAATGAACAAATGATTTTCCAGAAAGGCCGAGCATTAACATTAGGGCTACTCTAGCCCACGTGTATCAACTATTCAAGACCTTCATATGTTTAAACAAAACTTAAAACAAAATTGGGCAACTTAAATCTGATATGTCAAGAAACCAGCTCTCTAACATTAACAACTCTATGAAAACAAAAGCTCATAGAGGAGAGGCATCCCAAATGGTGACACAGTAAGATCCTTGGTTCACCTCTTCCCATGGACATTGAATCTACAGCTACATATGGAATAAATTCCTCTTAAAAAGACCTGAAAACCAGCTGAGTATCTCCTCCAATGGGCAAACAAGAGGCAAAGACACATCCCAGGGCCCAGTGAAGAAGCAACCATTTGAAAAATGACCAGACTTTATGACAAAGAGATTCATTTATTAATCGTACAGGTATTAGCTTGAGGGGCAGTAGCCTGTTAGGGTACTTTCCAGGGACAGAGGATCTGGTAGCATCACTTTTGCACTCTTCCTCTACTTTGCTGAAGTTGGAGCTGTCTCTTTTTCCTTGGCAAGTGCCATCATCATGTTATTCCTCTCACACACTCCACAGTGCCAATATCTCCCAGAAGGGAGAGTTTATACATGGCTGGTACCCTGGATTTTGTGGTTGCAGCCCAAAGAATGCCTCTTGACCATATGGATCTGGAGGGCAGGGGTACTTCTGTCCCTAGGTCCTATGAGCCTGTAATAACCGGAGAGACAATTCTTAGCAGATTACCACCCCCAGGGCATGGTCCAGATAGTTGACTGAAACATATCTCCAGTCTTTCTGAGAAAGAGCCCTATTTACTTGCACATGAGCTTTGGCCTGAGGGACAGGCTTTTGTTCTGGCATACTTGCTCTCAATGAATCTTAGCACTTTCCCATTGCCTTGCTCCAGCTCAGCAATGTCTCCTAGAAAGGAGCTTATACCTTGCCTGGTGCCCCAATTTTTACAGCTACTGCCAAGGGACATCTCTATATTTCTTGACTCTAGTGGCCAGTGGGGCTTATGCTCACAGGTCTCACAGGACTGTGATACTTAGAGAAAGGGTCCTTAAACAGCTAAGACCCTTGTGTACAGCAAGAGGCCACAGGCCGAGGAGCTCAGCCTTTCTGTGGAGAAGCGTATAAGCTCATCAATATATCTGCATCCTGAGGGGCAGGCTTCTAATTAAACACATATCTAAGGGCTGGCTGTAAACCTTTCCAGAGACCTAGGAAGGTGAGTGCTATCTTTGTTTTTTCCCTCCACTGTACTCTGAGTGCCAGGATCTCTCAGAGGGGAGCTGTTATACAGGTCTGGCCATTTGGATTTTATGTCTGTGCCCTTGTATTATGCCTGCCACCCAAGGGAACACCTGGCTCTTGTGGCCAGGGGGCTTTCATTTCTGGGTCCTATAGCACTGCAACAATCAGAAAGACCATTCTTGGCAGACTACAGCTCCCAGGACACTGCAGAGATAGCAGACCTAAACACATCCTGTGTTTCTGTGAGAGAGGCCTACTTGCTTGTCATGGATCTATTGCCTGAGGGTCAGGCTTTTGGTTGGGCATACTTCTAGAGGCCTACATAGGTGCTCTCAGGAGACACAGGCTTGGTCTCTTTATGCTCTTTATGCATCTCCCTCCACCACACTGCAGCTTGACAGTATCTGCCAGACTGGAGGGTATATACTTATTTCTGGCCCTGATTTTTGAAACTGTTACCAGAAGACATTTCCAAATCATCTGGCCTGTGGCCACCAGGACTTATATTTGTGGTCCCACAGTACTGTATATATTTATATATTTTAAAAGCTGCTTCCTAAGGGTCTGGATTCCAATAAAGCTGATTCTAGTTGCTAACTGAGATTTCCCCCTTTTGGGGATGCTGACAGATCTTAGCACAATCTCAGCAACTGGGAGATATTGAAAATAAAATATGGAAAAATAGCTGCTTGGACAATCACAAAGGTTTGAGAGACAACTAAGAACTAAAGCAAGCTTAAAAAATAAGCTTCATCTCCTACATGAGGCTACTCCTTCAAGTCTGGGTGAGATGGCTGTTTCATCTAATACCCAGAGACAACCACAGAGAATCAATCAAAATGAAGAAACAAAGGATATGTTTTAAACAAAATAATAAGATAAAATCTGCAGTAAAATAATTTAATGAAATGGAGGTAAGGTATTTTAGCTGATAAAGAGTTAAGGGGATGCTCCCAAAGATGCTCATAGAACTAGGGTAAAGAATGGAGGAACATAGTCAGAAATTCAACAAAGACATAGCGAATATAAGAAAATATCAAGAGAAAGTCACAGAGCTGAAGAGTACAATCACTGAACTGAAAAATATCCTAAAGGGATTCAGCATCAGAATAAGTAAAGTGGAAGAAAGGAAAAGGTCAATGAACTTGAAGGCAGAGAAGTGAAATTCACTCAATCAGGGCCCCAAAACAAAGAAAAAAATTTAAAAAGTAAAGATAGCTTAAAGGGGATCTCTGGGACACATCACATTCTAGGGGTCCTAGAAAAAGATGACAGAGAGAAAGGGGCAGAAAATTTATTTAAAGACATAATAGATGAAAACTTTCCCAACTTGGAGAAAGAAATAGATATGTATTCAGGAAGTTCAAAGACATAAAATGTCTAAAGTTAAAGACAAAGAAAGAATTGTAAAAGCAGCAATAAGAGACTTGTTACATGCAGAACATCAGAAGAATTTCGCAGGCTAGAAGGGAGTAGCACGATATACTTAAAGTGCTGAAAGAAACCCATTTCCAACTGAGAATACTCTATTTGGCAAAGTTAGCATTCAGAATTAAAGAAGCAATAAAAAGTTTTCTAGACAAGCATAAACTAAAGTTCACCATCATCAAACCAGCCTGACCAAAAATGTGAAGGGGATTTATTTAAGCTGAAAAGAGTGCTAATTAGTAACAAGAGAATGGAAGTATAAATCTTACTGGTAAAGGTAGTAGATTAACCACTTATAAAGCTGGTATGACGGTTAAAAGACAAAAATAGTAAAAACTATAATAATTAAGGGATACTCAAGACTAAATAAAATGTAATATCAAAAATAAAAAATACAACAGAAAAGAGTAAAAATGTAGAGCTTTAGAATCTGTTCAACCTGAAGTTGTTAACAACTTAAAATTAACTGTTATAAATATAGGTTGTTATAATGAAGCCTCACAGTAACCACAAAGCAACAGCCTATAGTAGATACACAAAAGGTAATGAGAAAGGAATCTAAGTGTACCATTAAATAAGGTAAAACAACAAAGGAAGATAGCAAGTGAAGAAAGAAACAGAGGAACTGTAAAATAGAAAACAACTAATAAAATGTCATTAATTATTTTAAATGTAAATGGACTAAAGTATTCAATCAAAAGTCATAGAGTGGCTGGGTGGGTAAGAAAAAACAAGAATCATCTATATACTACCTATAAGAGACTCACTTCAGAGCTAAGGACACACAGACTAAAAGTGAAGAGATGAAAAAAGATGTTCCATAGAAACAGAAACCAAAAGAAAGCTGAAGTACCTATATTTATATCAGATAAAATAGGCTTTAAAATAAAGACCGTAATAAGAGACAACAAAGAGTAATACATAATGATAAGGGGATCAATCAAATAAAAAGATATAACATCTGTCAACATTCATGGACTCAAAATAGGAGCATCTAAATATATAAGCGAATGTTAACAGACCTAAACGGAAAAATAGACAGCGATAAAATAATAATAGAAACATTAATACCTCACTTAACATCACTGGAAAGATCATTCAGACAGAAAATCAATATGGAAACATTTACCTGACATGACATGGTAGACCAGATGAACTTAAAGATGCATACAGAACGTTTTATCCAAAAGTAGCATAATTCATATTCTTCTCAAGTGCACATGAATCATTCTCCAGGATAGATAATTGGTTAGACCACAGAACAAGTCTTAATTAATTTAAAAATAGTTAAATCATATCAACTTTTTTTAAACCACAATGGAATAAAACTAGAAATCAATTATAAGAAAAAAAAACAAAAATTCACAAATATGTCGAGGTTAAATGACGTGCTACTAAACAACCAATGAGTTAATGAAGAAATCAAAAGAGAAATTAAAGTACCTCAAGACAAATGAAAATATGACATCAAAATTTATGGGATGCATCAAAATTACTTGAGAGGGAAGTTCATAGCAATACAGGTTTACTTCCAGAAAAAAGAAAAAATCCCCAACACTAACTTTACAACTAAAAAGCTAGAAAAAGAAGAACAAATAAGTCCCAAAGTTAGTAGAAGGAACAGAGTAACAAAGACCAGAGAGGAAATAAAATGAAATAGAGACTAAAATGACAAGGGAAAAGATTAATGAAATGAGTGGATTCTTTGAAAAAATTGACAAACTTTTAGCTGGACCCATCAAAAAAAAAGAGGATTCAAATAAACAAAAGCAGAAATGAAAGAGGAGATGGTATGAGTAAAACTAATGAAATATGAAGGTCCATATGAGGCAACTATGAACAATCATAAATCAAAAACTTGGGCAACCTAAGAGAAATAGATAAATTCTTAGAAACATACAATCTTTTAAGTCTAAAGCATTATGAAGTAGAAAATCTGAATACAGGCATATTTCAAGAGATATTTCACTTTTGGTTCTAGACCACCACATAAAGCAATATTACAATAAAGCAAATCATACAATTTTTTTTCACTTCACAGTGCATATAAAAGTTATGTTTACACTATGTTATAATCTGGTAAGTGTGAAATAGCATTATGTCTAAAAAACAATTTATTTACCTTAAGTAAAAATACTGTATTGTTAAAAAAATGCTAAACATCATCTGAACTTTCACCAAATCATTATAGTAACATCAAAGATCACTGATCACATTATTTTAAGAAATGTAATAATGAAAAAAATTGAAATATTGTGCAAATTACCAAATTGTAACACAGAGACATGAAGTGAGAAAATACTATTAGAGAAATGACACCAATAGACTGGTGATGCAGGAGTGCCACAAATCTTTATTCTGTAAAAAAAATGTAGCATTTTCAAAGCATAATAAAACAAAACATAAAATGAGGGAAGCCTACTCCTAATTAATAAGGGTATTGAATCAATAACCAAAAACCTCCTAATAATCAAGTCCAAGACCAGATGGCCTCAACAGGTGAATTCTACCAAACAACCAAGGAGAAATTAATTCGAAATATTCTCAAACTTGTTAAAAAAATAGAGAGGAAACACTTTCAAATACATTTCAGAAGGCTACCATTACCTGGATACCAAAACGAGAAAAAGACACCATGAGAAGAGAAAATAACAGGCTAATATCCCTGATGAACACAGATGTAAACATAATCAGCAAAACTTTAGCAAACTGTATTTAACAATATACTGAAAGAATCACACATCTTATCAAGTGGATTTTTTTCAAGGGATGTAAGAATGGTTCAATATCTTCAAATCAATCAACATAAGCCATATTAACAAAATGAAGGCTAAAAATCATTATCATATCATTAGATGCAGAAAAAGAACTTCACAAAATTCACATCAATTTATGATAAAAGTTCTCAACAAAGTAGGTGTAGAGGGAGTATAACTCAACATAATAGAGGCCATATGAGACAAGCCCACAGCTAACATCAATGGTAAAAAGCCAAAAGCTTATGCTCTCATATCAGGAAAAAGATAAGAATGCCCAAACTTGCCACTTTTGTATAACATAGTATAGGAAGTCCTAGCCACAGCAATTAGGCAAAGAAAAGAAAATGTATTTAAGCCAAAATAAAAGGAGTAAAACTATTTCTACTTGCAGATGGCATGATATCATATATATAAAATCCAAAAGACTCCAACAAAAAACCTGTTAGGGAGTTCCCATTGCGGCTCAGCAGAAGCGAATCTGACTAGCATCCATAAGGACACAGGTTCAATCCCTGGCCTTACTCATTGGGTTAAGGATCTGGTATTGCCATGAGCTGTGGTGTAGGTTGCAGACCTAGCTCAGATCCTGCACTGCTGTGGCTGTAGTGTAGGCCAGTGGCTATAGCTCTGATTTGACCCCAGCCTGGGAGCCTCCATATGCCACAGGTGTGGCCCTAAAAAGACACACACACACACAAAAGACAAAAAAAAAAAAAATGCCGTTAGAAGTAATAAGTTCAATTAAACTTATAGGATACAAAATTAATAGACAAAATTCTGTTGTGTTTCTATACACTAAAAATTAATTATCAGAAAGAGAACTTAAGAAAATATCTTTCACAACTTCATCAAAAAGAATAAAATTCTTAGTAATAAAATCAACTAAGGAGATGAAAGACCTATGCACTGAAAACCATAAGAGAGAAGAAATTAAAGCAGATGCAAATAAATGGGAAGATATTCTGTGCTCTTTGTTTAGAAGAATTTATATTTTAAAAATATTCAAACTACTCAAATTATCTACAGATTCAATAAAATACCTACCAAAATTGCAAAGGCAATTTTTATAGAAATAGAAGAAATAATCCTAATATTTTTATGGAGTCACAATAAATACTAATAGCCAAAGAACTCTTGAGAAAGAAGAACAAAGCTGGAGGCATCATGTTTCTGGATTCCAAGCTCTATTAATAAGCCATAGTAATCAAAACAATGTGCTCTTGGCACAGAAACAGATACATAGATCAATGGAATAGAATAGGGAGCCCAAACTAAACTCATTCATATATAGTCAATTAATTTACAATAAAGGAACTAAGAATATACAAGGGGAAAAGAAAAGTCTGTTCAAAAGTGTTGAAGGGAAAACTGGACTCCCCACCTTATACTAACTACAAAAATAACCTGAATATGGATTAAAGACTTAAGCATAAAACCTGAAACCATAAAACTCATTGAAAAAAACATGGGGTGTAAGTTGCTTGACATCAGTTTGGTCAATAATATTTTGGATTTGACACCAAAAGCATAGGCAATAAAAGGAAAACAAGAATGACTACATCAAACTAAAAAGCCTATACAACAAAGGAAACCATCAACAAAATGAAATGGTAACCTATATAGTGGGAGAAAATATTTGCAAAATGTATATCTGAAAAGGGTTTTATACCCAAAATATACAAAGAACTCATATAACTCAATAGACAAAAACAGCAAACAAAACAAAATGAAACCAATATCCAACAAAAAAGTGGGCAGGGGATCTAAATAGACATTTTCCCCCCCAAAATACTTATAAACAGCCAGTGGGTGCATGAAAAGATACTCAACCTCACTAATTATCAGTAAAATGCAAATCAAAATCACAATGTGATATCACCTCACACCTTGTAATGGCTGTTGTCAAAAGGACACAAAATAACAAGTATTGGCAAGGATATGGAGAAAAGGTAACTCTCATGCACTGTTAGTGAAAATGTAAATTGGTATAGCCACTCTGGAAAATAGTACAGAGGTTCCTCAAAAAATTAAAAATAACCATATCATCCAGAAATTCTAGTTCTTGGTATTCACTGAAAGCAAACAAAAACACTAACATGGGAAGACCCCTCTGTTCACTGAAGCATTATTTACAATAGCCAAGACATGGAAACAATCTAAATGTCCATCAACACATAAATGGATAAAGGAAATGTGGTATGTATACACATGTGCACAGAATGGAATATTATTCCACCACAAAACAAGAAGGAAACTGTGTTATCTGAAAAAAACATGGATGAATCTTGAGGGCATATGCTAAGTGGAATAAGTCAAAGAGGGAAAGATCAATACTGTACGACTTCACTTATAGTTGTAATCTATAGCACTGTATACTCCGATTCAGAGAACAGACTGAAGGTTGCCAGAGTTTGTGGGAGTGGGTGAAATCAATGATTATGGTCAAATGTCGTGGGTATGTGATGTGTATCATGGTGACCACAGTCAATAATATCATATTGTATATTTGAAAATTACCAAGTGTAGAATTTAATGTTCTCAGTACAAGGAAAAAAATGTAATGATGTGTGTTAAAGGATGTTAACTGGGTATATTTTGCTGATTGCTGCACAATATAGGATATTAAGTCATTATGTTGTATACCTGAAACTAATATGTCAATTATAACTAAGCAAAAAACATTTTGTTTTACTCATCCTTTGAGACAACTCTAGAGAACCTATAGGCTCCTAATGTATCTCCAAGTGGGATTGAAAAATGACTAAACTAGGATTTAGATTGAGATTTTAGCTTGAAATCTCTGTTCCCCATTGACTGCAAGATTGTTGTAGGCAGAATTCTAAAATGTCCCTCAAGATTACTGCTTAGTGTGTACACAAACTCTTTAATTCCCAAGAATATAGATATGATGAGCTATTACTTTTGTGATTAGGTTATGTTATAGGGCAAAACTGACTTTAAGAATGGAAGTCAGTCTGACCTAATCAGGTGAGACTTCAAAGAGACAAAATTCCTGGTAAAAGACGTTTGCAGTGTGAGTGGGATTTGACAAGGGAGAGATTCTTTTTTTTGGGGTGGGGGGCTGGTCACAGGTGTGGCATATGGATGTTCCCAGGATAGGGGTCGAATCAAAACTGCAGCTGCTGGCCTTTGCTACAGCCACAGCAATGCCAGATCTGAGCCCTGTCTGTGACCTACACCATAGCTCATGGCAATGCTGGATCCTTAACCCAATGGTTGAGGCCAGGGATTGAACTTTCGTCCTCATGGATATTAGTTAGATTTGTTTCTTCTAATATACCACAATGGGAACTTCTGAGAGGGCCTGCCGTTTTTTTTTTGTTTGTTTGTTTGTTTTTGTTTTTGTTTTTATCTTTTCTTTTTAGGGCTGCACTCGCGGGATATGGAAGTTTCCAGGCTAGGGTCGAATCGTAGCCACAGCTGCTGGCCCACACCATAGCCACAGCAATGCCAGATCTGAGCCGCTCACAACACTTGGGATCCTTAACCCACTGAGTGAGACAAGGGATCGAAACCACAAGCTCATGGTTCCTAGTCAGAATCTTTTCTGCTGCACCACAGTGGGAACTCTGAGATTCTTCATTCTTGGTTTTGAAAACAGGAGTGGAGGACAAATGGCAAGGAATGTGAGTAATCCCTAGGAAGTATCGTTCCTGAGCTGATAGCCAGCAAGTGAATGGGAATCTTGGTCCTATTGTCACAAGGAACTGAACTTGGACAACAACCTAGATAAGCTTAGAAACAGCTCAATTCAACCCTGAATTTCCAGACCAGTAGGCAGTATGACACCTTGATTTTACCCTTTAGTGAGACCCTGAGCAGAAAACCCAGACTTATGGTACTCAGACTTCTGATTTATAGAACCATGAACTAATAAATGAGTGAGTGGAGGTCTAAGCAGTAAGTTTATAGTAATTTGTAAAGCAGCAAGAGACAACTACTACAAAGATCTTTGATAAACTACATAATCATTCTGTTATCAGTAGAATGGAAGTAATAATAGTATTATGCATTTGTTTTGAGGATTAAATAAAATAATTAAAATAAAACACTGAGTTAAGTGTTCCATTATGTTAATTGCTACATCATTGTGTTGTTTTGAAGATTCAGTGAAGAGATACCTAAAAAATTCTCAGCATAGTGCCTGGTAAACCACATAACAAGGTTAATCAATTCATTATTATTATTATTTTTTTTTCTTTTTGCCTTTTCTAGGGCCACACTCACATCATATGGAGGTTCCCAGGCTAGGGGTCTAATCGGAGCTGTAGCTGCTGGCCTATGCCAGAGCGATAGCAACATGGGACCCGAGCCACATCTGTGACCCACACCACAGCTCACAACAACACTGGATCCTTAACCCACTGAGCAAGACCAGGGATCGAACCTGCAACCTCATGGTTCCAAGTCGGATTCATTAACCACTGAGCCACTACGGGAACTCCTTCGATTCATTATTGTTAGAAATGAAAAATCTTGATATAGACTCTCCTTTGACAACTTATTCCTTATATTCTTTCATTTGAAACATTTTATTATTAACTGAAAGTTAATAGCTAATGTATCATGGCCATAAGGGAAGACCTTTTTTCCCCCAGGCACCAAAGAATGGGTTATTAACATCCAACATTTGGATCTATAAGCAGGAAACTCAGATATTAGCAAGTTTCCTCTCCAAGGAAAAGGCTAATTTTGAAACAAGATTATATACCATGCATTTTGAGTGGGGATATCTCCATCTGTATTTGGGGTTCATGTATTCTTCATACAGATGACTACGACCAACAACCATATACTGAAAAAAATCCTCAGATTCTAGATTTACTATATTGGTGGGGGATAGCACTGTTTTATCATACACTTGAGGAATGTAATTTAAGGATTTTTCCATATCACCTCTATGCTTAATTATCAATTATCAAATTTCTTACAAATTATACAAAGTAAAGTCTGAATCAGAGAAACATTTATATATACACTTATTTTTATTTAACCCAGAAAAATTAGGGCATGTCTTTCACTAGGTTGTTATTCCTAAGAATCCAAATGTTAACAGCTTACTTGAAAGACAAACACGGCCAAGTAAATTTGGGTTTCTAGAGTTAAAAAAACTATTACATTAAGACTCATGATTGAGTTCACACTATGTCTCTAATGCAAGCACACATTTCAATGTCACTGTCTGCCACCTTACAATAACAGAAAACATCTGTATAATGGCCTATAACATTACACGGTGCATTACAATTAGAAATGTGCTGAAGTGGTGGATTGGGGGTTTATTTATGGTCCATGAAATAAAAGATTCTATGAGTTTCTCATGAAAACTTAATAGTTCAAGGAAATAAAATATATGAGTGCAATGATTACATTTTAAATGATATTATCACTAGAGAAACTTAGAACAGCCAAAAAGTTGAAATATTAGTGTGGAAAGAAACTCATTACTAGTTGGCTGGAAGTCTTTATTATTGGAGAAGCAAAGAATGACAGAGAATTATGAAAAACTCATCATGGCTTCTAGGTTAATATAATTTCTATAACTGAGTAAAATGTCTCTTAATTGCTCATAAAATCAAGTCTCTGAAAGTTATGATGAGAGAAAAGAGATTTAAAAACCTTTATTTATTTTTTTTTAAAGAACAGAAAATTATCTTTTGCCATGTTGCCATAAAAACTGGCAAATTTGAATAGTAGCAATTCATGAACTGTTTCTAATAGGAGTCAAAGTTACCCCACAAAAAAAATCTCCATATGTGAGAGCAAATAATTACAGTTCATGAACAACATGTACTTCATTTCCAGATTACAGGTAATTGTATACACATTTAAATTTGTTTATTTTGCATGCATAATCTCATATTCATGAAGCTAATTTAATCATTTGTACTTGATGTGTGGGAAAAATTATGGTATCTAATCATGCTCCCAGATTTCTCAAAGTTTTGCCCTGTTGTTGGAAAAATGTGTCATATCAGATAAAAAAGCTTTCATTTAACTTGCAGTAATATTTAAAAACAAAAGAATAGCAATAGTCAATGACTTTTTTGAGGTGATATGGTACTTGCATTTATTATAGAAAAATCCAATAGATTTTTATTACATTTGGAAATTTGCCATGAACTTCTATTATTGTATCCATAGAAATCTATTCTATTTAATGTCCTAAAGGCTAGATTTGTAAAACTAACCTATATTTTTTTTTCTTAATTCCACTAAAAAAATCAAAATTAAAAGGTCTACTCTTTCTGATATTAGAAGACTCTCCCCTATTAACGTTTTAAAATACAAATTTATAGAGTGAGACTGTTTTGAAATTCAGATCTTTTTGGTTGTTTTGTACTCATGATAGTTCAAAACATTTCCACAGGAGACTTATATGGTATTTTAGTACTGATTGCCGACTGGTTTTCAGAATGAATTCAGGTTTCCTCCAATCTAACCTAAAAGACACAGGAATTCTGGTAGTCCCTCCATTAAACATGCATCATTTGTGATGATTTTCCACATGATTATCCCAAATAGCCATGGAAGAGCACAGAGCTGTCAATCAACATACAATGGAAAGGCGTCAATGCTATAGTACTATCCACTGGTGATGAAGACTACACTGTCCATTTGCCTTGTAATGTGCAAGGATATGTAATCATCATGTTATTACAGTCTTTATTTCAAAGAGAATGGTAAAGCTACAGAAAAGTATCTGGATTTGGATATATAGCTCAAGAAAAAATACTTTTTTATTACTTAAAAATATTTTAAAGGGATATTTCTGGACAAATAGTGGATTTAAACTAGCCAAGCAATAACTTGAAGTTTTAAGCTTTTTTATTTTTTGGGTTGGATATCATAAACAAAATATTATTTTATGTCACTGTGGACTTCTGGATTAATTAAATGGGGGAGAATCATCTCTCTGATATTCAGAACAAAGAAAAGAAAAAGGGAGAAATATGAAAGGATGGATTAGGAAAAAATGAAAGGAGGAGGACATTAGAATTAGTTACTTTAAGATCACTTAAGAGAGGATGTAGGAAACATATGCTGCAAAAATCTCATAGTACTGTTAATCTAATACTTACCAATGTCTGCAGGAAATGTGTTAATGTATGAGAAATTAGCCAATCACTGTCCCACATCATGTGAGGCAGTAGCCTTAGGCAAGGTCTTCTAGGGACCCTATGCCTGTAGTTAAAAGAAGATGTCTTTTACACTAAAATACTAGTGGATTGGAGGTTAAAAAAATAACCTCCAATAATGATAATTATTTTACGATAATAAACTTTCAGTAAATGATTCAAGGGTCAATGATTCATTGATTCATTCCTATGCTTAAGATATCTAATATCTACTCTTAGGTCTAAATTTCCTCATAACATTTTGAAATCTCTCCTCAGACTTGTAAAATGCTTCATCATTTGCACTGTTAAACACACAACTGGAAAAAAAAGCATCAATACATATAATTCAGATGATAAAAATGATAGCCAAGAATGAGTTGACACACAACTTTTAAATATTAGGTAAATTAGATCATTCTATTCAAAATTCAACTTGCCTTATTTCCTCCCTACTTACATTTCTGATTTGTTATCCTGCTATAATTTTTATACAAAAATTAGTCTACTTTATGGGTTTCTGTTTGTCTTTTCAGATAGAATGAATATCCCTAAAGTTTTTATGTGTGCAATGACGGATGGGTTGTATGTAGAGACAGAGTGACTCAGTGCTTCATAGAATCAGCTTATAGTGAGCAGAGTGCTAACACTGGGTATACCATGCCTTTTTAATATATATATATATATTTTTATCTTTTTGCTATTTCTTTGGGCTGCTCCTGCGGCATATGGAGGTTCCCAGGCTAGGGGTCGAATCAGCTGTAGCCACCGGCCTACACCAGAGCCACAGCAATGCGGGATCCGAGCCGGGTCTGCAACCTATACCATAGCTCACGGCAACGCCGGATCGTTAACCCACTGAGCAAGGGCAGGGACCGAACCCGCAACCTTATGGTTCCTAGTCGGATTCGTTAACCACTGCACCATGACGGGAACTCCTAATATTATTTCTTAATGAGATTTAGCTACCCTTCAGTATACAATATATCATAAATTTATTCTCTAAAATTTTATTTTTCAAAATGTGAACATATCTGTTTCAACATAGGTCACCATTGTGCTTTCAGCTCCAACACGGTGCCTAATATAATAGTTTCTCAACAAATACTTAATGAAATGCATAAATAAAATACTATAGTAAGACTATCAAAAGGCAGCATAGGATTGATTAAAGAAAACTCTTAAGTGAGTTTAACAATTCATAGAAAAGAAAAATAAGAGTGGTTTAGAAAACCCTCAAGAGAGAAGGAAAATTTTTCAAGAGTAAGTGTTCAATATAATTTTACTTGTCTTTCTTCTGGGGTTCTCACTATAGGGGCTTGGGTTGCTGCTGTAGCACAGGTTTGATTCTTGGCCAGGGAATTTCCACAGATTATGGGCATGGCCAAAAAAACAAAACAAAAAATACTTTACATATCCTTCTGTAATTTTTTGGCCTTATCCCTAAATAACTTGAACTATTTTTTTTTAACCAAGAATTTTTCTTTAATTGATCCAAATTTTTATTGAAGTAAACCTAGAAAATCAGTTTTGTGAATAGAGGATGATATCAGTTCTTATTTAATATAAGTTAAGAGTAGAGTAGGCATATGTGGTAGAGTAAAATAGGCATACATGCATCCACTAAGTTCTAGCTAGACAGTCCTGAGCGTGATGCAGATTGTCAAGTGTTAGATATATGTTAAAAATAAGCTAAGGTCAACAACAAGGTCCTACAGGATACCACAGGGAACCATATTCAATATCCTGAGATAAATCATAATGGAAAAGAATATGAAAAAGTGTATACACACATATGTAATTGAATCACTTTGTTGTATAGCAGAAATTAACAACATTGTAAATCAACAATACTTCAATAAAAAGTAAGCTGAGGTAAAATTTGATATTAGTTAGAAAGACTGAAAAGAGAATCATGCTGTGAGTGAATGCTCAATAATTTCAGTTCTTGTACCACAGATAAGCACCTCCTGGACAACCTCAAATCACCTTCCATTCCACAGAAGTTTGCATGCCCACACTTCAGAATGAGATTGTCAAGTACCATGCAAAGATGAAGAAGAGGATGAAATATTTACTGACATCCTATTATATGTTAAAATTCTGCAAAGTAATGAACACTTGTTCTATAATCCTTCTCTGACTCCACAGTATCTCTTCATGTATGTAACATGTCTACAGAGTGTCTGAAACTAAATATGATAGAAACAGTGGGTCAAAAATTATTTTTTATATTTTATCTCCCAATTTTACCTCTATTGTTTAACATATTATATAATCACGTGGTACAAAATTAAAAATCCAAGTGTTTTCCATGAATGCCATTCCACAACTGCATATAATAAAATTCTCCCTTCTGTCCCTGTCTCCCAGTCATTCAATTTGCCCCCAAATATTAGCAACAATTTTCAACAGATGGCAGCTTACAGTATACATTGTTCTATAAATTGCTTTCTTCACTGAACAATAGATCTTAAAAATACTCTCAGAGGAAAAAGAAAATTTAGTTAAGGAAAGTGTTTTAGTCAAGGTAAGACAGGCTACTTAATGACAAAGAAACCCCCCATAATTGTTGGCTTAAAGAACAAAGAAGTCATTTTTCATTCAGAACAGTCCAAATTGAGCCTTCCTAGTGAAATAGTAGCTCTATGCCACAGAGACTGGCAGTAACTACGCCACACATGACTTCTAAGGTCATCCTGATCATTTGCATTCTAGAAGAGTAGTGGGCAAAGAATGAAAGCCAAGGTTCAAAGCTTTTCTCTTAATCAAAAAATAAAACAGAGATTGCAAATATCCTTTCCATTCACATGCTATTGATTGAGCTTAAACACTTGACCACAGCTAACACAAAGAAAAGGTGGGAAAAGCAATCCCAGCTGGCCCAGTTTTAACTCTATTACTATGTTAGGAGTAAGAATGGATTTCACATAGCTACTATGTTAGGTGTAAGAATGGATTTTGAATAGATAGCAAGATACATATGTATGTTTATTGAATAAACAAAGAAAATTCACCCACAATTTTAGAAATATTAAAACTATTTCTATAATACCTTAGATATATTTTAGGTAAGGTTTATTGAGATTAATCTGAAAAGTTTTAACAAGGGTACACAGTAGGGTAATGCCCATCATGATTATGATATTAAGCATATCAATCGTCCAAAAATATCCATTTCCCTCTTGTACTCACTCCTCTCTCACTTGACCCCTATCCCTTAAAAAAATATATATATAATTTCTGTTACTATAGTTTGGCATTTAAAAAATTTATTACAATGGGATTGTGTAACATTTTACCTTAGTGTCTGGCTTTTTTCACTCAGAAAGATGCTTTAGATTTTCATCCATGTTTTACAATATCTCATAAGTTTGTTTCTTTTTATTGCTGGATAAGATTTACTATGATTTTTTATCCATTTATCAGTTGAGCTTTTGAGTTTTTCCTAATATTTGTTGTTACTGTTATTGTGGCAAGAATATTTAATACACAATCTAGCCTCTTAACAAAATTTTTTATTATTATTATTATTATTTTTTGGTCTTCTTAGGGCTGCACCCATGGCATATGGAGGCTCCCAGGCTAGGGGTCTAATCAGAGTTGCAGCTGCCAGCCAACACCAGAGCCACAGCAACACCAGATCCAATCCATGTCTGCGACCTACACCACAGCTCATGGCAATGCCGGATCCTTAACCCACTGAGCAAGGCCAGGGATCGAACCCACAACCTCATGGCTCCTAGTCGGATTTGTTTCTACTACACCGCAATGGGATCTCCCATAGCCTCTTAACAAAATTTTAAGTGTATAATACAGTACAGTTAAAACTATAGTCATGATGTTATATAGCAGGTCTCTGGAATTTATTCATCTTACATAACTGAAAATTTCTATCCCATGAGCAGCAACTACATAATCTCTCCTTCCCCCTGCCAGCCTCCAGAAACCACCATCCTACTCTCTGCTTCCACGATTTGACAATTTTTGATCCCTCATATAAGCAAATACATGCCATGTTTATCCTTCTGTGACTGGCTTATTTTACTTAGCCTAATCCCCTCAAGTTTCATCCATGGTGTCCCATATGGTAGGATTGTTTAAAGTTTTTGATATTCTGAACAAAGCTGCTGGGAAAATCTGAATATTGAGTGTTTTGTGACATGTTTTCATTTCCTTTGGGTAAATATCTAAGATGGTGATTTCTTGGTCATATGATAAGTATGTGTTTACTTTTTAAAACTGCTAAGCTCTTTTGAAAATGGCTCTTATGTGTTTTAATGCTATTATCAATATGTGAGAGTTTCAGTTGCTCCACATCTTTATCAACACTTATTTAGCCCACCTTTTAAAAATTTAGAAATTTTAGTGGATGTGTAATGATGGCAGTTTTAATTTCCTTTTCCTTGATTACTAATAACATTCAGCATTTTCTGATGTGCTTATTTGCCATTAGGATATCTTCTTTGATAAAGTGACACTTCAAATCTTATGTCCTCTTTTAATTTTTAGAAGATAAATTTTTAAGTGTAAAAATATATTGTTTATACCAACTATTGCTAGGATATTAAATCCTCTTGAAATTCAGTATTAAGGGCAAGATCCCATATTAATGTAAAAATAAATTCTGGCTAAATTTTGGACATTCTAATAACTTAGGACATAAAATAATACTTACATAGTAATGACAAGGTAGAATATATTTGGAAATACAACATACCAAAATGTATGGAATGTAATAAAAGCAGTTCTAAGGGAGAAGTTCACAGTGATAAAGCCTACATTAAGAAGAGAAAGGGAGGCGGAGCAAGATGGCGGAGTAAGAGGTCGCACACACCTTCTCCCACAAACACATTAAAAAAAAACGCATCTACATGTAAAACTACTAGCACAGAACATCAACTGAATGCTGGCAGAACTTAAACCTCCAAAAAGGGCAATACACTATTGACGTAACTGGGTAGAACAAAAAAAAAAAAGAGGGAAAAGGAATCAGGTTGGGACTAGCATCCCTGAGAGGGAGCCATGAAGGAGAAAATAAACTAACTAATGAAAGATCGGTTGAGTTGGCTGGGCCTCAAAGTCATGGAGAAAAGCATGGTGGCTGGACTGAGAACAGCAAAGCAGAGTGGGCACCACAAAGACCATCTGAACCAATTGTCCAGACACCACAGCCTTAGACACCCAGGCAGGGACTGGGCACTGAGACTCAGGCTCCGGAGGTCAGTCCCTGGAAGAGAATTGGGGATGGCATGAGGGGCTAAGGAACGGTGCACCACAGGCTAAGGAGGGGAATGCCACTGCAGAGGGAACCTGGGAGAAGGTCCATGCCTGCAGGAGAGGCAAGGCGCCATTGTTGGGCAGGGGAGAGGGGGAACAGCGGGCCGCCATAGAAAACTCCCTGCTCTGGAGTATGAACATGCCCACGGGCTTAGAGGGTGGGGTAGCTCTGCAGAGGCTACAGGTGACAAGAAGCCTCTTGCTCATTTAGGGGAGATTAGGTGTTGTGCAGACTACCAGTGGCCAGGAAACTATTGTGTGGGCTAAGGGCATAAGAGGGCTAAGTGCAACATGGTGCCTCTTGCACGATCTACAGGTGGCAGGGACAGAATGTGGCGGTGGTCTCAGAGGCCAGAAGGAGGCATGTCTTGTCACCACTGGGGGTCTGTGAGTGGGCTCCACCAGTGACCCCAGTCACCTCAGGGGTTGACAAAAAAGAAAAAAAGGGGCGTTGCAACCAAACACTATACACTGTTGCTCTCACTCCCCTGGGAACACACTCATCCTGCAGCTGCCACTGCCAAGCACTCTGGGTGACACCCAGACACTTGATCACTGTCCCTCCCCAACACCCTACAACTAGGAGCAACTGGTGTAGCACCTCCTGCATGGGCTAAGTGGGACAGGGTGCTTCTTGCATGGTCTGCAGACAGCAGGGGCAAACCGCTGCAGTTACCCCTGATTCCAGAGGTTGGCATGGCCCACTGACATTGGAGATATTTGAACAGAAATCACTTGCAGCCCCATTCACCTCAAGGGCACCACAGAGAAGGCCATTGTGACTGAATACTACCTGTTGGTGCTCTTGCACCCCCAGGAACATACCCACCCTGCTGTTGCCACTGCCAAACGTTTCTGGCAGTACCCACATGCCTGATCTCTGTCACTTCCCAGGATACTGCAACTAGGAGCACCCTTTACAACACCTTATATGTGGGCTAAGTGAGACAGGTTGCTTCATGCATGGTCTACAGGTGCAGGGACAAACCACTGCAGTTATCACTGACTCTAAAGATAGTCATGGCCTGCTCCCAATAGTGGTCCCTGAACAGGCACCACCTGCAGTTCCAATCACCTCATAGGAGGGCATTGTAATCAAACACAAGCTGTTGTTGCTCTCACTCCCCTGGGAACTCACGCACCCTGCTGTTGCTGCTGCCAAATGCTCTGGTCACCTTGAAAATCTGCCTAGAGCTTATTACCACTTCCCAGGGCCCTGCAACTAAGCATAGACTGTGGCACCTTCCTGCAAGTCTTTGCTGCTATTGAGAGCCCAATGACCAGGCACTGACTGCTGGCCCTACCCACTGCCTCCTTCTCCCTGAAAACAGACTGAGCATCCTGGGAACAACAGACTGCTCACACCAAAGAAAGAGACAGTAAATATTCAAACTCCCACACCAAAAATAAATAGAACCGCCCCCCCCCCAAAAATGCAAAGGGACATTCTTGCATAGAAGTAGCCTTACAAGACTATAGTTTGGCCTCCCCAAATTCACAGAAAAAGAAAAACACAAGCAAGATAAAGAAGCACAGAAACGATTTGCAGTTAAAGGAACAGGAGAATTCACCTAAAGCAGTCAACAATGTAATAGACCTCTGTAGTCTGACAGACATTAAGTTCAAAAGGGAGGTATTGAAAACACTGAAGGAATTAAGATATAATATTAACTGTAATGCAGATCCTTTAGAAAGGAACTACAAAATATAAGGAGGAGCCAAGAAAAACTAGAAAATTCATTAGCAAAGATACAAACTGAGCTTAAGGCAATAAAGTATAGAATGAATAATGCAGAGGAACGAATTAGTGATGTGGAAGATAAAATGATGGAAATCACCCAAGCAGGACAGCAGACAGAATAACAAGTGAAAAAACATGAAAGCAATATGAAATCTATGGGAAAACATAAAGCAGGCCAATCTATGCATAATAGCAATTCCAGAAGGAAAAGAAGAAGAAAAGGATTGAAAATATATTTGAAGAAATTATGGCTGAAAACTTTCCAAATCTAAAGGATACTGATATCAAGATACAGGAAGCACAGCGGTCCCCAAACAACTGAACCCAAACAGGCCCACACCAAAATATATTATAAAAAAATGGCAAAAGTTAAAGAGAAGATTCTAAAGGCAGCAAGAGAAAAGCAAAACATTAATTTTAAGGGAACCCCCATAAGGCTATCAGCTGATTTTGCTACAGAAACACTACAGGCCAGAAGGAAGTGGCAAAATATATTTAAAATGCTGAAAGGAAAAAAATTGCAACCTTGAATACTCTATCTAGCAAGAATATCATTTAAATTAGAAGGGGAAATAAAGAATTTCTCCAACAAACAAAAGCTAAAGAGTACAGCAACACTAAACCAATTCTAAAAGAAATACTGAAAGGGCTTCTCTAAATTAAAAAAAAAAAAGGAGAGAAAAAAGAAAAAAGGAAGAATTAGGAAGAGGAAACCACAATCAGAGAGCAATCACTTAAATAAGCCAGCATAAAAATATAAACATGAACATGCTAAAAAAAAAAAAAGACATCAAAATCAGACAATGTGGGCAAAGAAAGTAGAAAATACAGATTCTTTTTTTTATTTTAATGATATATTTGATCCTATATAACTATCAGGTAAAAGCAAGCAGATATACAAAGGGCTTAATGTGCTTAAAAAACAGGGCAACCACAAATCAAAACCAAACATTACATTCACAAAAACTGAAAAGTACTGAAGCATAAAATAAATGGAAACCATCCAACCCAAAAAATGAAGAAAAGGGAAACATAGAATCAACTGGAAAACAAGCTTCAAAATCACGTTAAATATGTATCTACCAATAATCACCTTAAATGTCAATGGACTAAATGCTCCAATCAAAAGACAGAGTGGCATATTGGATAAAAAAGCAAAACCCTTCAATCTGCTGCCTAGAAGAAATTCACCTTAGAGCAAAGGACACATATAGATTGAAAGTGAGGGGATGGAGAAAGATATTTCATGCCAATGGACAAGGCAGGAAAACAGGAGTTGCAACACTCATATCGGACAAAATAGACTTTAAAATGAAGTCCACTAAGGAGTTCCCATTGGGGTGCAGTAGTTAACGAATCTGACTAGGAACCATGAGGTTGCGGGTTCGATCCCTGCCCTTGCTCAGTGGGTTAAGGATCTGGCGTTGCCATGAGCTGTAGTGTAGCTTGCATACATGGCTCAGATCCTGCATTGCTGTGGCTCTGGTGTAGGCCGGTGGGTGCAGCTCTGATTAGACCCTTAGCCTGGGAATTACCATATTCCATGGGAGCAGCCCTAGAAAAGGCAAAAAGATAAAAAAAATAAATAAATAAAACAAAGGCCATTAAGAAAGACAAGAAGGACACTATTTAATGGTTAAAGGATCCATTCAAGAATAGGATATTACAATAGTTAATATATATGCCCCTAATATAGGAGCACCCAGATACCTACAACAAATACTAACAGACATAAAAGGAGAAATCAATGGGAATACAATCATAGTAGGAGATATTAACACCCCACTCACAACAATGGACAGATCCTCTAGACAGAAAACCAATAAAGGAACAGAGATCCTAAAGGACACAATAGAAAAGTTAGATTTAATTGATATTTTCAGGACATTACATCCAAAAAAATCAGAATATACATTCTTCTCAAGTGCACATGGATAATTCTCAAAAACTGATCACATTCTGGGGCACAAAGCTAACCTCAACAAATTTAAAAATATAGAAATTATTTCAAGTATCTTCTCTGACCACAATGCCATGAAACTAGAAGTCAACCATAGGAAAAGAAATGAGAAAAAACCTACTACATAGAGACTAAACAACATGCTACTAAAAAACCAATGGGTCAATGAGGAAATCAAGAAGGAAATTAAAAAATACATTGAGACAAATGATAATGAAAACACATCCACTCAAAATCTATGGGATGCTGCAAAAGCAGTGCTCAGAGGGAAATTCATAGCAATACAAGCCTTCTTCAAAAAAGAAGAAAAATGTCAAATTGACAACTTAACCCAACACCTAAATGAGTTAGAAAAAGAAGAACAAAAAAGACCTAAAGTCAGCAGAAGTAAGGAAATCATAAAGATCGAAGCGGAAATCAATAAAATAGAGATTTAAAAAAAAATAGAAGGAATCAATAAAACCAAGAGCTTGTTCTTTGTAAAGGCAAACAAAATTGACAAACCTCTGGCTAGACTCACCAAGAAGACGAGAGAAAAAACCCAAATAAACAAAATCAGAAATGAAAAGGGAGAAGTCAGAACAGATACTACGGAAATACAAAAAAGTGTGAGAGAATACTATGAACAACTGTATGCTAACAAATTTGACAATCTGGTAGAAATGGACAACTTTCTAGAGACTCACAGCCTGCCAAAACAGAATCAAGAAGAAATGAAACTGAATACATCATAAAAACATTTCCTACAAATAAAAGTCCAGGACCAGACAGCTTCACAGGTGAAATCTACCAAACATACAAAGAGGAAATAATACTCATCCTCCTTAAACTTTTTCAAAAGGTTGAAGAAGAAGGAACACTCCCAAAGACATTTTATGATGCCATCACCACCCTAATTCCAAAACCAGACAAAGAGACCACCAAAAAAGAAAACTATTGGCCAATATCATTGATGAATATAGATGCAAAAATTCTCAACAAAATTTTAGCCATCTGAATCCAACAACATATGAAAAAGATCATACACCACGACCAGGTGGGATTCATCCCAGGGGCACAAGGATGGTTCAACATATGCAAATCCTTCAATGTCATACACCACATTAACAAAAGAAAAGTAAAAAACCACATGATCATCTCAATAGACGCATAAAAAGCATTTGACAATGTCCAACATCCATTCATGATAAAAACTTACCAAAGTGGGTATAGAGGGGACATACCTTAACATAATCAAAGCCATTTATGACAAACCGACAGCAAATATAATAATGGAGAAAAGCTGAAAGCCTTTCCACTAGAATCTGGAACAAGACAAGGATGCCCACTCTCACCACTGCTATTCAACATAGTACTGTAAGTCCTAGCCAGAGCAATCAGACAAACAAAGGAAATAAAGTGTACCCAAATAGGAAGAAAAGAGGTAAAACTGTCACTGTATGCAGATGACATGATACTATATATAGAAAATCCTAAGGACTCAAACCAAAAATTACTTGAACTGATCAGCAAATTCAGCAAAGTAGCAAGATATAAGATTAATATTCAGAAATCAGTCACTTTTCTGTATACCAGCAATGAAATATTAGAAAAGGAATACAAAAATACAATACCTTTTCAAATTGCACTCCAAAAAATCAAGTACCTGGGAATAAACCTGACCAAGGAGGTAAAAGACTTATATGCTGAGAACTATGAAACATTAATGAAAGAAATTAAAGAAGATGTAAAGATATGGAAAGTTATTCCATGCTCCTGGGTTGGAAAAATTAGTATTGTAAAAATGGCCATACTACACAAAGCGATCTACAGATTCAGTGCAATCCCTATCAAATTACCCATGACATTTTTCACAGAGCTTGAACAAACAGTCCAAAAATTTATATGGAACCGGAAAAGACCTAGGATTGCCAAAGCAATTCTGAGGAACAAAAACCAAGCAGGAGGCATAACTCTCCCAGACTTTAAGCAATATTACAAAGCCACAGTCATCAAAACAGTGTGGTACTGGTACCAAAACAGGCCTACAGACCAATGGAAGAGAAGAGAGAACCCAGAAATAAACACAGACACCTTTGTCAATTAATCTTTGACAAAGGAAGCAAGAACATAAAATGGGAAAAAGACAGTCTTTTCAGCAAATGGTGCTGGGAAACCTAGACAGCTGCATGTAAATCAGTGAAACTAGAACACACCCACAACACCATGCACATAAACTCATAATGGCTTAAAGACAGATATAAGACAAGACACCATCAAACTCCTGGAAGATAACATAGGCAAAACATTTTCTGACATAAACGTTATGAATATTTTCTCAGGTCAGTCTCCCAAAGCAACAGAAATAAGAACAAAAATAAACCAATTGGACCTAATCAAACTGACAAGCTTTTGCACAGCAAAGGAAATCAAAAAAAAACAAAAAACACAACTTATGGAATGGGAGAAAATAGTTTCAAATGATGCAACAGACAAGGGCTTTATCTCTAGAATACACAAGCAACTTATACAACTCAACAGCAAAAAAACCCAACAACTCAACAGAAAAATGGGCAAAAGACCTGCATAGACATTTTTCCAAGGAAGATGTACAGATGGCCAACAAGCACATGAAAAAATGCTCAACATCCCTGATTATTAGAGAAATGCAAATCAAAACTACCATGAGATACCACCTCACACCAGGCAGAATGGCCATCATAAATAAGTCCACAAATAGCAAATGCTGGAGAGGGTGTGGAGAAAAGGGAACCCTCCTGCACTGCTGGTGGGAATGTAAGCTGGTACAACCACTATGGAGAACAGTATGGAGGTATCTTAGAAATCTATACTTAGAACTACCATATGACCAGCAACCCCACTCTTGGGCATATATCCAGACAAAACTTTCCTTAAAAAGACACATGCACATGCATGTTCACTGCAGCTCTATTCACAATAACCAAGACATGGAAACAACCCAAATGTCCATTGACAGATGGTTGTGCTAGGAAGATGTGGTATTTATACACAATGGAATACTACTCAACCATAAAAAAGAACAAAATAATGCCATTTGCAGCAACATGGATGGAACTAGAGACTCTCATACTGAGTGAAGTAAGTCAGAAAGAGAAAGACAAATACCATATGATATCACTTATATCTGGAATCTAATATATGGCACAAATGAACATCTCCACAGAAAAGGAAATCATTGACTTGGAGAATAGACTTGTGGTTGCCAAAGGGGAGGAGGAGGGAGTGGGGTGATAGGGGAGCTTGGGGTTAATAGATACAAACTATTGCCTTAGGAATGGATTAGCAATGAGATCCTGCTGTGTAGCACTGGGAACTATGTCTAGTCACTTATGATGGAGCATGATAATGTAAGAAAATAGAATGTGCACATGTATGTATAACAGGGTCACCATGCTGTAAAGTAGAAAAAAAAATTGTATTTGGGAAATAACTATTAAAAAAATAAAAATAATTAAAAAAATAAATAAAAATAAAAATGAAAACAAAAAAGAAAAGAGAAAAATATCAAACAACCTAAATTAAACTTCAAGGAACTAGAAGAAAAGAAAGAACTAAACCCAAAATTAGTAGAAGGAAGGAAATAAATGAAATAAATAATTAAAATATATTAGAAAACATTAATTAGACTAAGATCTTGTCTTCTTTTTTGAAAAGAAAAATAAAACAGATAAACCTTTAGTTAAACTTGCCAAAAAAAGATAAGACTCAAATAAATAAAATTAGAAATAAAAGAGGATACATTACAACCAATAGACACAAATACAGGAGATCAGAAGAGACTACTATGAATATGAAATGCCAACAAATTTTTAAACTTAGAAGAAATGGCTGAATTCCCAGAAACATACAACTTACAGAGACTAGATCATGAAGAAATAAACATCTGAACAGACTAATCACTAGTAAGGAGATTAAAACATTCCAAGAAAGAAAAGCCTGAGACCCAATGATTCCACTCGTCAATTTATCAAACATTTAAAAAGAATTAATACCAATTGTTCTTAACTCTTCAAAAAGTAAAAGAGGAGGAAATACTCCCAAACTCATCTATAAGGCCAGCATTATTCTGATACTAAAACTAGACAAGGATACTACAAGATGACAAAATTACAGACCAATATCCCTGATGAACATAGAGGCAAAAATCTCTAACAAAATTCTAGCAAACCAAATTTAACAATACATTCAAAGCATTATATACCATGATCAGGTGTGACTCATTCTAGGGATGCAAGGATGGTTTGACGTCTGCAAAATCAGTGTGAGATAGGACCTTAATAAATGAAGGATAAAAATTATATGATCTCAATAAATGCAAAAAGAAGCATATGACAAAACTTGACACTGATTCATGATTTAAAAAAAAAACTCTCAATAAACTAGCTATAGAGAAAACATACCTCAGCATAATAAAAACCATATGTGACACACAGCTAACATCATACTCAATGATTAAAAAAAATGAAAGCTTCTCCTCAGATCAGTTAATGCATGCTCCCACCACCACTTTTGTTCAACATAGTACAGAATGTCCCAGCCAGAGAAATTAGGCAAGGTAAAGAAATAAAACCATCCAAATCAGAAAGGAAGGATAAAACCAATATTTGAAGATGATATGATATTATATAAAGAAAATCCTGAACACTACACCAAAACATTGTTAGAAATAATAAAAAAATTCAGTAAAAGTGCAGGACACAAAAATCAATATATAAAAATCAGTTGTGTTTCAAAGTGGAATCTAAAAATTAAAACAAACTAGTGAATATAACAATAAACACACATATATAAAAAACAAACTAGTGGTTACCAGTGTGGAAAGGAAAGGGAGAAGGGGCAAGATAGGGGTAGGAGATTTAGGTGTAACTGACTATGTATAAGATTTAAAAAGCAACAAGGGTATATTGTACAACACAGGGAACACAGCCAATATTTTATAATAACTATGAATGGATGAAAATCTATAAAATTTCTGAATCACTATATTGTACACCTGAAACTAATATATATAGTTAATCAAATATAACTCAAAAAAAAGTAGGAGGTATGAGAGACCTAAGAGTGCATGTGTTGCAACTCTTAAAACTAAGAAGTGCTGGTTACCACTACTGACTTCTGCTGCAACCAGGACTTACTCCAGAAAAGAAATAAAAAAACTCAGTTGTTTTATACCCACTAAAACTATCAGACAAAACTTCATTTACAATTACATCAAAGAGAATAATATATCTAAGAATAAATTTAACCAAGGAGATGAAAGACCTGTACACTGAAAACTATAAGACACCAATGAAAGAAACTAAAGATGACACATATGAAAAGACATCCTACCCTCATAGATTGGGATAATTAATATTGTTAAAACATTCATAATACCTAAAGAAATATACAAAGTGAATGCAGTCCCTATCAAAATTACAATGGTATTTTTCACAGAAATAGAACAACCCTAAATTTTGTATGGAATCAAAAAAGTCCTCAAATATCCAAATCAATCTTGAGAAAGAATAAAGCTGGAGATGTTATGCTCTGTGATTTCAAACTATGTTACAAGGCTGTAATAGAGGAGTATGGTATTGGCATAAAAACAGACACCTATATCAATGGAACAGAATAGAGAAACCAGAACTAAATTCATGCTCATAAGGTCAATTAATCTACCACAGAGTTGCCAAGAGTGTACAAGGGGAAATACATCGTCCCTTTAATAAATTGTTTTGGAAAAAATTGGGCAATAACATGCAGATAAATCTGGATTCCTATCTTACACTATAAACAAATATCAACTCAAAATGCATGAAAGACTTGAACATAAGACCTTAAACTATAAAACAAATACAACTGCATCAAACTAAATAGCTGCTACACAGCAAAGTAAACAATTAACAACATAAAAATGCAACCTATGAAATGGGAGAAAACATTTTCAAATCATATATATGATTAGGGGATAATATCCAATATATATAAAGAGTTCATATAACTCAATGGCAAATGAAATCAAACAATCCAATTAAAAAATTGGCAGAGGACCCAAATAGACATTTTTCTAAGAAAGACATAAAACAGTAAACAGGTATAAGAAAAGATGCTCAACATTACCAATCATTAGGAAAAAGCAAATCAGAACCAGAGTGAGGTATCAAACAGCTGTAGAACTGCTATAATCAAAAAGACAAGGTAACAAGCATTGATGATGATGTGGAGAAAATGAAACTTTTGTATGCCATTGCTGGGAATGTAAATTGATTCAGCCACTATAGAAAACATATAGAGGTTTTTCTAGAAGTTAAAAATAGAACTACCATACTACCCAGCAATCTCACTTCTGGTTATACAACCAAAGAAATGAAATCAGTATCATGAAATAATAACTTCACTCCATGTCTGTTGTGGTATTACCAATAAAAACCGAGATATGGAAAGACCTAAGTACCTATCAACACATGACAGATAATGAATATATATATGAATGTTTATATATAATATATATAATATGTATATGTGCCTATGTAATATGTATATATGATATATATGCACACATGCACAAATATATATAGTATCTTCTATATGCAATAGAATATTACTCAGCTATGAGAAAGAAATTTTGTCATTTGCCATAACATGAGCAGAACTTGAGTGCATTATGTTAAGTAAAATAAATCAGACAGGAAAAGCCAAATACTGCAAGGTATGTTTTATAGTATAAAAAAGTCAAACTCTTAGAAATAGTAGAAAAGTTGTTGTAGATGGGTAGGTGAAATTGGGAGAAGCTAGTAAAATGGCACCAATTTTCAACTATTAAGATGAATAAGATGGATATGAATCTAATGTAAAACATGGTTATTGTAGTTAACATTCTATAATATAATTTTTAAAGTATAACTTAAATGTTCCCACCAAAAAAAAGAAAGATAAATATGTGATGGATGTGTTAATTAACTAGATTTTGAGAATCTTTCACAAGGTATATGTGCATTAAATCACACAATGTACAGTTTAAATACCTTATAATTTTGTCAATATAGCACAGTAAATACTAAAAAGGGTTTGTTATATGTCAAACATAATTAAATATCACTAATTGCTAAGCTTTGGTAATGCTCTTTTCACTATGATGCTAAGGATTTTTTTAAATTTTTTAAAATGATTTTTACTTTTTCCAATACAGTTGGTTTATAGTGTTCTGTCAATTTTCTACTGTACAGCAAATTGACCCAGTCACACTAATATCTATACATTCTTTTTCTAACATTATCCTTCATCATGCTCCATCATAAGTGACTAGATATAATTTCCAGTGCTATACAGCAGGATCTCATTGCTAATTCCTTCCTAAGGCAATCATTTGTATCTATTATCCCCAGATTCCCAGCCCATCGCACTCCATCCCTCTTCCACTGTGGCAACAAGTCTGTTCTCCAAGTCCATGAGTTTCTTTTCTGTGGAAGGGTTTATTTGTGTCATATATTAGATTTCAGATATAAGTGATATCAGCTGGTATTTGTCTTTCTTTTTCTGACTTATTTCACTTAGTATCAGAGTTTCTAGTTCCACCCGTGTTGCTGCAAATAGCATTATTTTGTTCTTTTTTATGGTTGAGTAGTATTCCATTGTGTATATATATACCACATCTTAATCCATTCATCTGCTGATGAACATTTAGGTTGTTTCAATGTCTTGGCTATTGTGAACAGTGCTGCTATTAACATAGGGGTGCATGTGTCTTTTTCAAGGAAAATTTTGTCTGGATATATGCCCAAGAGTGTAACTGTTCGGTCATGTAGTAGTTCTATATATAGTTTTCTAAGTTACCTCCACACTGTTTATCATAGCGGTTGTACCAATTTACATTCCCACTAACAGTGCAGGAGTGTTCCCTTTTCTCCAAAACCATCTCTAGCATTTGTTATTTGTACACTTAATGATGGCCATTCTGCCTGGTGTGAGGTGGTACCTCATAGTAGTTTTGATTTGCATTTCTCTAATAATCAGTGATGTTGAGCATTCTTTCATGTGCTTGTTGGCCATCTATATATCTTCTTTGGAGAAATGTATATTCGGGTCTTTTGCCTATTTTTCCATTGGTTGTTGGTTTTTTTTGCTGTTGAGTTGTATATGTTGTTTGTATATTTTAGAGATTAAGCTCTTGTCAGTTCCATCATTTAAAACTATTTTCTCCCATTCTGTATGTTGTCTTTTTTTTTATGGCTTCCTTTGCTGTGCAAAAGCTTGTCAGTTTGATAAGGTACCATTGGTTTATTTTTGCTTTTATTTCTGTTGCCTTGGGAGACTGACCTAAGAAAACATTTGTAAGGTTGATGTCAGAGAATGTTTTGCCTATGTTCTCTTCTAGGAGTATGATGGTGTCCTGTCTTATATTTAAGTCTTTCAGCCATTTTGAGTTTATTTTTGTGCATGGTGTGAGGAAGTGTTGGATTTTGTTTCCACTTTCATGATTTCGCACTAAAAAGACCTCCCTGGTTAATGAATGACACAAACATTAGTGCACAAATATCTGAGGCCCTCACTTCTGAATTTTCCTGAATGGGACTAATATTCAGAAGCTCTTACTAAGAATGATAGATTTGGGTACAGTTTACCACTGCAAACAATCTAGTTTACTTAAACTTCTCCTGTACATTTTATGGTATGACAACAATTCTTGGATACATTGAATAGGAACAAAAACTAGTATACTTTTTTTTTGTCTTCTTAGGGCCACACCTGCAGCATGTGGATGTTCCCAGGCTAGGGGTTGAATGCCCCAGCCACAGCAATGTAGGATCTGAGTCGTGTCTGTGACCTACACTACAGCTCACGGCAATGCTGGATCCTTAACTCACTGAGCAAGGCCAGGGATTGAACCTGCATTCTCAAGGATGCTAGTCAGATTCATTTCCACTGAGCCAAGATGGGAACTCCCTAGAATACTCTTCTGAATGCATTTGTGAAATACTCATATATTGAACAGTGATTAAAAAGCTTAACAATCATTCTGGACAGTAAATTCAGCAAACTAGTCAAAAATCATGGAATAACTAGATTTTTTCTTTCTATCCTAAAAATTATTGAAAGAACATTTTAAAACAGACTTTTAAGATGTAAGTCTGTAAACATGTAATGATATCGAGACTATAGTCATGCCTTGGTTTAAGCTACCTGAGGGTTTTGGATACATTTAAAGCCCCTGTTTATTAGAAAGCCACTGATGTGAAACAATTCTTAAACCATCAGAAAAAAAGCAAATCAAAGATTTTAAATAAACTGTTCAACTACATGATCCAAATTCCAGGTTGCCATCTAATCAGCTGGATAATCCCATATGACTCATTCTGTCTGGATTCAATTTCTTTATTTGGAAATGTTGGTTTTGGATTAGAGAATCTTAAAGGATTCATTCAATTCTAAAATCCCATAGTTAGAAGTAAATCTTTTAAGAAGAGTATATTTTGGAAATTTATGTGTATTTTGCTTAACATTGATTTTCTCTTTTTTTGCATTATCTTCTACTATAAAGTTTTCAGAAATATGTTTCCCTTTAACTTTGGAGAACATAGCCACCACTATCTCAAATAATAGCACAATATACAACCCTGTATGTATTGTTTAGCTTGATCTTGTTAGTACTGGAGACATTTTTCATGAGTGCCCTGCTAATAAGAGAGAAAACACGATTTTCATTATTCCATTATTTCATATTTTAATATTGGATCCACTGTTTCATATCATTTCTGATATCTATACATATTATGGTGACAATTTAGTTGAGTGTAGGTAGTTTCTATGTGCCATTAAGAAATAATAATCATACTTTCCCTTTTAGAAAGTCCCTCAATTTGGGTCCATCTGATGTTTCATTATGGTTAGAGCCAGATAATGTATTTTTGGCAGAAATACCATAGAAATGATTCTGTGCTCTTTCTAGTGTATAATTTCAGGAGACACCAAGTGTTGGCTGGTCCTATTAGTAGTGACATTAACTTTTATTACTTGAATGTTTTTCTAAGATTCAACCATTTTAAAGTTATTGTATTTCCTTTTTAAGTAATAGCTAATTCATGGAAGAATCCTCTGAGACACATAAATATCCTTATCAAATTTTTCTCACTTGTTTTAGCAAGTATTGATTTCTGGCTAAATCAATAATTTCTATGATGGCTGCAAAATGATGATTTTCTAACTTGATTATTCATTTTCCCCATTTACTTATATATTTATTTACTTACACTCATATAGATTCATAAGTTTTTCTTTTATTTCATGAATATACTGTTACTCCCATTATTCATTTTCATGAGATTGCCCCAAATTTATCCAGTGAGAGCTATTCCAAGCTGAATGTCAGTGCAGCTCATGTGTCTTTCTCTATTGTTACATATAATTTTTTTGGACAGCCAACATAATAACTTTATTATGTTGGAAGGCATGGGAGAATGCAGCCTTAGTATTATTTAAACCTGATAGCTATGAATCTTAATATTAACCTCTAGGCAGGTGCTCTTTCCTTACATACAAATAAAAGCTAGTAATACACTAATGTACAGAACATGACAAAGGTCAAGCTTAAGATTCCATCTATTAAGATATAATACGGCCCTGGCATACCCTCTATACAAAACTCAACACAATCCATGGCCCTTTATAGGAAACCACTTCTGTGGCATCTTAGCTGTTCCTCCCTGTGACTGGGCTAAACAATTCACAAAACAAGTTCATATTTTCCAAAGCATACATCTTCCCCTCATATCAACCTCAAATTAGCTTTTATCTCACACCAAAAGTTGTTCCTTTCCAGTTCTTATAGAATTTATATCAAACTGGCCAACAGAATGGCCTCAGCAAAGTGTCAAACCCTATGTCATATAGGACCATACCACAAGTCAGAAGCAGCTTTGTTGAGAGGATGAGACACATAATTGGGTAGGTAACATTTTAGCAGTTTTCAGTCAAATGCTTCAGCTGAGTTCAAGTAGACCAAGATTATTATCACTGCTGGGTGGGACTCGGGCTGTAGATGGGATAGGATTTGGAGAGTGAGGAGGGGCAATTAGGAGATATAGGTAGAAGGATTACTGTGGGTAAAAGGGCAGCAAGGAGAAAATTCAGCTGAACTTCTGATTTTGTATTTCCCTCAGGCAGCATAAAGGCAATCTGTCCCAAACTGAATATATTCTTCCCACCCCAAGCCTATTTCCCATGTCTGCAAATTCAACTTCTACCTGGGGGTCTATGTCAGGAAAAAAGATACCATCCTAGTCAAAAAGATTTCATTTCTGTTGTCTCCCTACTTTTCATATACTCTCATCCAGACAGCCTGGTTCATTACATAGTCTGAAGGAACCCTGACACTTTTGTCTTAGCATGGCTCTACAAATACATCCATGTCTTCTCTCCAGCCTCAATTACCATAGCTCTTTCTGCCTAGTCTATACAGAACTACTTAGAACCCCCACATGTTTCATATAGTTTCCATTTCAAACCCTTACAGCTGATTCTCTTTGACTTTCAGGACTCCGCTCTCATGCATTATCACCTGTGAGGAGCATGTGTTTCCTCTGCACTACCTCATTTTGATTAATTACAGGTCTCAGTACATTCTATGACAGTTGTCTGATTTACTTCTTGGGGTCCTCAATTGCCCTGTGAAAATTTTCAGATCTTACTCGTCCTTGCATCCCCTGGGAAACTAGCATATGATAGGCATGACTAAAGGCTTATCAAAAAAAATTTAATGAACTAAGGATCTGGCATTGCCACAAGTTGCAGTCTAGGTCACAGATGTGGCTGAGATCGGTTGCTGCCGTTGTGGCATAGGCCAGCAGCTGCAGCTCTGATTGGACCTCCTAACCCAGGAATTCAATTTGCTACAGTGCAGCCATAAGAAAAAAAAAAAGAATGAACAAATGGATGTTGGAGGATAATAAATAGCTGAGGCTGTTTATAGAGCCTAAGGAGCAGCATTAGCCAAATAATGAATGGGATATACATGGGAGAGGATTGTAAGAGTATCTTAAGAATTTATATTGCAGACCACAAGGAGTCACTGAGGTTTTTATGGAGGAAAATTTAATAAAATTTAGTAGTTATCTTGTAAGAAGAATCGTAACAACTGCAATGCCTGGAGGAATGGAGATTAGTGCTAGGAGACTGTCAGAGATGTCAGGCCAAAAATTTAAGAGAGCAAAGATCTGAGATGTGGTGGGTAGTAGGAATAGAAAGGTAGGATATAGCTATAAACAGAGGGTTTTTTTTTAGTATTAAGATTTGAAAGAAAAAAAAAATAAACTGGGAAATTATTTTCTTTGTATACAGTAGCCAAACGTCTTTCATAAAACTTAAGGGCATGGCCATCATCAAAAAGTCTACAAACAATAGATGCTGGAGAGGAGAGGGTGTGGAGAAAGGGGAACCCTTTTACACTGTTGGTGGGAATATAAATTGGGGCAGCCACTGTGGAAAACAGTATGGAGATTCCTCAAAAAAGTGAAAATACAACTACCATTTGATCCAGCAATACCACTCCTGGGCATCTATCTAGATAAAACCATGACTTGAAAATATACATGTACCTCAATGTTCATTGCAGCACCATATACAGTAGCCAAAATATGGAAGCAACCTAAATGTCCAGTAACAGAGGAGTAGATAAAGAAGACGTGGCACATATACACAATGGAATATTACTCAGCCATAAAAAAGTGTCAAATAATGGCATTTGCAACATAGATGGACCTAGAAATTATCATGCTAAGTGAAGTTAGACAATGAGACACAAACGTCATGTGCTACCACTTATGTGTGGAATCTTAAAAAAATATACAATGAACTTATTTGCAGAACAGAAACTGACTCACAGACTTAAAAACTTATGGTTACCAAAGGAGACAGGTTGGGGGGTGGGAGGGAATGGGCTGGGGGTTTGGGATGGAAATGCAAAATTGGGTTGATGATTGTACAACTATAAATATAATAAAATTCATTGAGTTAAAAAAAAACCTTAAGGGCAGTCATACAATTTAGAAAAATAATTTATACAAATGGACAAAACAAAGAAGAAAATAACTCACAGAAGAGGAGTAATAAAGGAAAATTTTCAACCTCATTAGTAATCCAAATAATAAAAATCCTGATAGTTCTTTGGCCTTAATCCTCAAACATGGCAAGTAAAGAAGCAGAACTGAAGCTAAGCTCATCTTACTTGCTCAGCTACACTTTGCACTAGTATCCATCCCTCTAAGAAATCAGACAATGGGTGACAGCCATGAATGTTAGAAAGATAGCCAGTCAGCAACAGTCTCACTCCAATACCCATGCATTCATGGCTGAAAGTTATCTAACCTTCTTATTTCTGACAGTCTTCAGTTTCTTAACCCCAGACTTCTCAAAGCTCTATCTATAAGATCAGCTCCAAGCTACTCTGACCTGAAGTATATCTCACCCATGCATAAGCAAGTAATAGAGCCGGCTTCTTTTAATTTTAAATAAGTGTTATCTTCCTTCAAATGGGTGAGAAATTCTCTCTAATGCAATTTAGGTGAGAGGGTAAATTGTCATAGTTTTTCTTAAAGAGATTTAGGAACAATTCATTAAGAGATTTGGAAAGTTTGAATTTTTTACCCAATAGTTTGATTCTAGGAAGATATATATATTTTTTTGTCTTTTTGCCATTTCTTGGGCCGCTCCCGCAGCATATGGAGGTCCCCAGGATAGGGGTCGAATCAGAGCCATAGCCACTGGCCTATGCCAGAGCCATAGCAATGCGGGATCCGAGCCTCATCTGCAACCTACACCATAGCTCACGGCAACGCTGGATCCTTAACCCACTGAGCAAGGCCAGGGATCGAACCTGCAACGTCATGGTTCCTAGTCGGATTTGTTAACCACTGAGCCACTACGGGAACTCCTAGGAAAATATCTTAAGACAATTAGAAATAAACTTTTAATTACAATTGCTAGTTTATTTAAATTAGTGAAAACTTTAAATGGCTTCAATGAAAAATAATAGGCAAATGGCTGAATGAATTAAGGAATATTACTTGAATGTGACACTATATAGACACTAAACAATGTTTTCAAAAACTTTCTCTTTTTTATGGCTGCATCTGTGGCACATGGAAGTTCCTGGGCTAGGGGTCAAATTGGGTGGCCTATGCCACCCGACAATGTAGGATCCAAGCCTCACTCATGACCTACCCTGTGGATTGAGGCAATGGCAGATCCTTAACCCATTGAGCAAGAGGCCAGTGATCAGGATTGAATCTGTATCTTCACAGAGACAGCATCAGGTCCTTAACCACTGAGCCACAACAGGAACTCCCTCAAAGAATTTTTTTTTTTTAAGGGCTGCAGCCACAGCATATGGAAGTTCCCAGGCTAGGGGTTGAATCATAGCTACAGCTGCCAGCCTACACCACAGCCACAGCAACTGGGGATCCAAGCTGTATCTGTGACCTACACTACAGTTCAACAGCAATGTCAGATCCTTAACCCACTGAGCAAGGCCAGGGACTGAACCCATATCCTTGTGGATCCTAGTTGAGTTCATTACCACTGAACTATATTGGGAACTTCCAAAGATTTTTTAAATAACAGTGGAACATGCTCCTGTAATAAATAAGTAATTGGAGAGGATTTAAAGTTTGTTCTGTATGTTCCTAGATATAGACGTGTGTGACGCTATCACAAGGTTTCCATGGTTATTTCTCCTTGGTGAAAGTAGTCAGTAATTTTTATCTTGATAATCCTTCATATTTTCCAAATCTGTTCACAATAAGCATATCCTTAATATTATAAAAATACTTATTTAAAAAAGATTAAAAATTATTGCTTTTAAAAGGTTCTGGTTTGTGGTTCCTCATGTAAAGAACTTAGAAGTTGCCATAACATCCTAACAAGTGAAGAGCTAAACATATTGAAAAATTAACAACTCTTCTTGGATCCCTAAGAGAGGCGAGGACAAGAGGAAACCGCTGTGCCCAATATTGGGGAAACAGACAAGAGAATACTGGGAGACAGAACTTACCAGAGCAGAGACAAAATTGGAAATGCCACTGGAATCAGGGCTTAGCAAAGCAGAATCATAACTGGCAAATTGCTGGAGGCTCAGTGCAGACAACTCTGAGAGTTAAAAACTCCAGCAGGATGCAGTCATGGAGGGCACCCACAATCCTTTGAGATTTACCTTCAGAAGACTGACAAGATTTCCACAGTAAATACTGGAGAAAAATCCACTTGGTCTTCCTTCAGAGGGAGAGGGAGAGGAATCATCTTGAAAAACACCAGAGCACTGAGAAAAAAAAAAAAAAAACTGTGCCCTTCTTATTAAGCCCTGTCCTCAGGGGAAACTAGTTAATGAGATTCTATCTTAATGGGGCATTATTAGAATCTAACTGGCCTAGGGAAGGGGAATAGCCAGTTCCAGCTGGATCTAATCTTCCATGTAAGAGATGTGAAATACCCAGTTCCAGCCCAGTCTAGCCTTCCTGCTCCACCTAACGGAGGGAAAAAAAACCCTTGAAAACACTTGTGAAGTTCACAATCTAGAGCCATAAGCTCACTAAAATACTGAAACCTAATCATAGGACCACAGAATGCTTTCCTTCCCCCCACACCTTTCCACTCCCTTATTAAAGGCTTATTGAAAGCATTTTCTTTCACCTTTTATATCATATCCAGCAATGAAAAATACATGGTATACCAAAAGGCCAAAAACACAAGAGACAGAGAAAGCATAAACACTAGGCATGGCAGGGATGTTAAAAAAGATATGACTAATAATTTATAAAAAAAAAACTATAACTAATGTACTAAGAGTTCTAATGGTTAAAGTCAATACCACGAAAGAACAGATGGGCTGTGCAAGCAGAGAGAAAGAAATCCCAAGAAATAACCAAAAAGAAATACTAGAGTTTAAAAACACTGTGAGAGAAATGAAGAATGCCTTGACGGGTTTATTAGCAGACTAAACACAGATGAGGAAAGAATATATGAGCTGGGAGATCTATAAATAGAATCCTTGAAAACCAAAAAGCAAAAAGAATGAAGGCTGATTAAAAAAGAATGGAATAGCCAAGCCCATAGGACAACTACAAAAGGTGTAACATGTGCAATGAGAATACCAGAAGGAGAAGAGAGAAAGGAATAGATAAAATATTTGAAATAATAATGACTGAGAAGTTCCCCAGATTAATGTCAGATACCAAACCACAGGTCCAGGAATTTCAGAGAATACCAAGAAGGATAAATTGTCAAAAAAAAAAAAAAAAACTTCAATATCTAGACATATCATTTTCAAATTACTGAAAATCAAAGATAAAGAAAAAATTCCTGAGAGAAAACAGAGGAAAGAAAAAAAAAATACCTTTAGAGGAACAAAGATAAAAGTTATATCCAACTTCTCCTCTCAAATGATACAAGCAAGGAGAGAGTGGATTAAAATATTTAAAGCATTGAGAGAAAAAAATTCACCAACCTAGAATTGTGTATCCTGTGAAATTACCCTTCAAAAGTGAAGGAGAAATAAAGGACTTTCTCAGACAAACAAAAATCGGGGGAATTTGTCCTTAGTAGATCTGTTTTGCAAGAAATGTTAAAAGAAGCTCTGTAAAGAGAAAGAAAATGATATAAATCACTCAATTTTACATAAGAAAAGAAGAACACTGGAGAAAGAATAAGTGAAAGTAAAACAAAAACTTTTATTTTCTTATTTTTAATTGACCCAACAGAAAACAGTTTGTCCAAAATACATTTGGCAAAATGTATTCAATTATATGATTATTTATATATTCAGATATCATATATATGCTAATATATGCTTACATTTAAGAGAAATGAATGACAGCAATAATAAAGGATATGAGAGGAAAAAACTAGGGCTATTTTGTTATTATAAGGTATTCACACTGTCTGTGAAGAGGTATAGTGTTATTTGAAAGTAGACTTAGATTAGTTATAATGTATATGGTGAATTCTGGAGCAACTACTGAAAAAAGTTATAAAAAAGAAGAAGTAATATGGTATTGAAAGGAGATAAAGTAGACTCATATAAAATGCAGAATTAAAAATCACAAAAGGCAGAAAAAATGTCAGAAAAAATAGGAATGAAAGAACAAGTGCAACAAATAGAATGCAGTAAGTATGGTTATCATTAACTATGTCAATAAGCACTTGCAATGTCAATGATATAAATGCAGTAATTAAAAAACAGAGCTTGTCAGAGTTGAACCCAAAACACAACCCAGCTATATATTGTCTACAATAAACCCACTTTAAATATAAAGATACATATAAATTATAAAAATAAATAGAGGGAGAAAAATACACCATGCTAACACTAATCAAATGAAAGTAGAAGTGTCTTTCTCCGAAAGAATATCAAGAGAATTAGAAGACAAGCCACAGACTGGGAAAAATATTGGCAAAAGATACAGCTGATGAAGGATTATTATCCAAAATAGGCAAATAATACTTAAAACCCAGCAACAGGAAAACTAACAACCTGATTAAAAGTGATCCAAAGACACTAACAGACACCTCACCAAAGAAAATATGGCGAACAAGCATATGAAAAAACGTTCTGTGTAATATGTCATCAGGGGTATGCAAACTAAAATAACAATGACATACCATACACATCTATTAGAATGACCAAAATCCAGAGCACTGGCAATACCACATGCTTGTGAGGTTTTGGAACAATAGGAACTCTCATTTCTAGTGGAAGAGCAAAATGGTGGTAAAATGGAAGATAGTTTGCTGGTTTCTTATAAAACTAAACATATGCTTACCATATAACCTAGCAGTTGTGTGAGAGTTTAACCAAATGAATTGAAAACTTACATCCACACAGAAACCTGCGCACGAATGTTCATAGCCCCTTTACTCATTTTTGCCAAAACTTGGGAGTGAACCAGATGTCCTTCAGTATGTGAATGCATTAACAATGGTACTTACAGATAATGGAATGTTATTCAATGCTAAAAAGAAATGAGCTATCAAGCCATGAAAAGATATAGAGGAAACTTAATTGAATCTTAATAAGTGAAAGAAGCCAATCTGAAAGATCTACATACTATATGATCTCAACTATATGACAGTCTGGAAAAGGCAAAGTTATGGGATATTAAAAATATCAGTGGTTGCCAGGCATGGGTCTGGGGGATAGAAAGAGGAATGTCAGAGCAAAGAGGATTTTTAGGACAGTAAAAATACTTTGTATGGTATTACATTGACGAATATAACTCATGATGCATTGTACATTTGTCCCAACCTATGGAGCCCTGATATAAACTACAGACTTGGATGATTATGATGTGCCATCCTAGTTAAAAATGTAACATTGTGGTGAGTGATGTTGACAATGGGGGAGGCTATGCATGTATGGGGACTGGGATATCTACATACATTCTTCTCAATTTTGTTATAAAAACCTAAAAGAGTTCTAAAAATAAAGTTAAAAATAAAAGGTTATAGATTAATTGAGTGTGAAATGTCGAGCTAAAAGATAATTCGCAGATGATTAAACCATCATATTTGTAATGAGTGGTACAGCAAGAAGGGCAGCTGGTTTTAGGTAGAGGATAATTGACAAATCTCCTCCCTTCCCTTCCCTTACATTTTAGATGTGTAGTATAAAAGCCTGGGCTATTATTTGCTGATGGCATTTCTGGTCTAGAATTTCACAACGGGTCATATCAGGCAACCACAGCTGGCAGCAAAAGAAGGGGGAGGCAGAGCTATTTTCCACCCCAACTTTTTTCTCTAGACTAAATATGCACTGGACTTCAATAAATGTTTAAGTAGCTCTTTGCAAAATTTCAGAGAAAGGTTCCCAAACAATATGTAATTTGTGTCTTTGTTTCACTAACATGGTCTTGCCTTTGTGGTCAAAACTTTAGAATGTAAATTCTTACAGTCTTCCGTCCTCTTTCCTATCCAGTTTTTTTTTTTTTTTTTCTGCAGTCCTTTATTTAAACCTCTTAAATTCAATACCAGTGATAGAAAAAATATCTATAGGATTCAATACCAGTGATAGAACAATAGAATTCAGATCCCTGTCTATTCTTGTTCTTTGCTATCTTTGCTACCTTAGGCTTAAGATGGATTTAACAGGAGCTGTCACCTGCACCAACTTCTGGGAATCCTAAAGGAAGGAAGTGTTGTTCACTTTCTTCTTGTGCAGAAGAGGCAGTTGGTTCCTTCTTTCTTTAAATGAAATTGTGGCCAAGTTTTCTTCTAAAGTACCTCAGAATATACCTTGCCACCAAAATAATGAGATTTGATTTTAAAGATGGCCTAGTTGATTGGAAAACCAGAATTCTGCCCTTTACCACTCATTTGTTCCTACTTCTTGTATAATAATAATTCAGGTATTATTACATAAGAAATATCCTCTTCTCCAGTCTGGCTTCCCCAAAATACTTAATTAGCTGATGCTTCTGCTTAAATCTTCAAATGAGAAAAACTATACTTGCATATTTTCCCTCTGGGAGTTATGTGTCTTCCCCAAAAGCAGAGGTGGCTGTTGCAGATTATTTCACCCAAAACTCATGATCTCTAACCTCAATCATATGCCCTACTGTTTCTAGGTGATCCCTTGAAGGTATTTTATCTCCTGGGCTTTCAGATATGTAATAACTTCTGAAGGCAGATTTCCTGGTTTCAAAGCCTGACTCTCTTAACTTACTACCTGCATAACTTTGAGAAGATTATCACAACTTAATCATCTTTATGACTATGTTACCTCATCTGTGAAAGGCAGATAATAATTCACCCTAGTATTAAATGATTTATTTTGAGTAAAGTACTTAGAGCTACACATAAAATGAATATGATGTAATGATATAAATGCTATCTCATTATTAATCTTGAATATTCTTCATCTTTGGTTCCTTCTCATTCACATTTGAACAGAGTATGTTTCTTCCACCTTAGGAAAAAACAAATTAACAAACAAAATCTTCCTTTATCCCACATCTTCCTCCAGTGACAGTTCTTTTTTCTCCCTGTTATAGCCCCAAATCTCATGTCTGTATTTAAATCTTTAATCACTTACCTCCTGCCATTAATATCACTTAGACACACATAATTAAAATATTTCCATCTGGTTTTTAAATCTTCTGAAATCCTGCATAAACTTTATCTAAAATCAGCAAAAATTCCCTGTTGGCTAATAAACTTTTGCCATACTGATCTCTCTTCATTTGACATTGTTGAAACATTATTTCCTGTTTAGTTTTTATTATTTCCTGTGTTAGTTTCTTACTATGTCACAAGCTGTAGCTGATCCTTCTTCATGGGCCCATTTTCCCCTGCTTTTGTCTTAAACATTGATGTCTCTTGGGTTTCCTTTCTAAACCTCCCTTTCTTATAATCATTTGTTATTCCATTCATTTGCATGGATTCAAAAATCAAATCTTTTTCTCCACTCTACCCTCTTATCTCTTTCTGAAGTTTATGAATCATATATCCACATCTACTAAAAGTAGGCATCCATACTTTTATGGCCCTCAAGCTCAAAAGTTTAGAATTTATTGAACTTGTTATTTTTACATGTCAGGGACTTTCCTTGTGTTCCTACATCTCAGTGAATGTCACATCTTTCGTCCCCTTCCTGTAAGGGCATTTAGATTGGGTGAGGGTCCTTCCTAACAACTTCATTTTAACTTAATCACCTCTTTTTTTGTTTGTTTTGTCTTTCCTTTTTAGGTCACACCCACAGCATATGGAAGTTCCCTGGGCCATAGATTGAATCCAAGCTGGAATTGCAACCTATGCCACAGGTGCAGCAATGCTGGACCCTTAACCCATTGCACCTGGGATTGAACTGGTGCCTCCATAGAGACAATCTGGATTGTTAAGCAGGAAGTCCCATAACTTAATAAAGGCCCTATCCTCCAATACAGTAACGTTGAAGTATAGAGGGTTAGAACTTCAATATATGAATTTAGGGGGGACACATTTTAGCTTGTAACACTGGCTGATGCCTGTATAGACTTCAGATTTCTCCTTTCATGTTAATTTTTTGCAAATGTGTTCATTAATTTTCCAAGTCTGATTTACATGCTTGCTTCTGGGTACTCCCATAAAACCCTGGAGTTTCCCCTTCAAAGAACGTGCTCTCTTATCTGCTTCACCCACTATATTTTTAAATAATATGAGCACAAAACTCTATGTTTTTGGTTACTGCAGTATTCCCAAGAACCTAGTAAGGAATATGGCTCACACATAAAAATCATAGAGTTAATGCAAGAATAAATGTATACATGTATACAATCTGCCTTGATTTCCTTCCTTGCCTCTTTTTCTAGTCTTATCATTTGTCAGAGCCCCACTGTCAATTGCAAGAGGAAACTCACTTACAGTTTTTTTATTCTGAATAGATTACATCCTCTACTAATTCTGAGGCCTTTGCTCATTTCTTCTGCCTAAAATTCCCTCTCTGAATTCCTTCTTAGCCCTTATAACCCTTGTTAATCCTCAGGGTTGAACTCCTCTAGGAAGCTTGAGTATCTACTGTATTTCCTGATATATCCTCTTCTGGGCTCATCACTCCCTGTTCGTATCATTGATCACCTCTACTAAGCCATTTGCTCCTCGAGGAAAGTGATTTCCTTCCTTGCGTATTTGTATTTCTTAAGGTTATCGGAGTAGCTGGCAATTAGTAGGAAATCAATACGCATTTGGACAAATGTGAGACAAAACTGACTGTAGTGACGCAAGGGTCTGTTGAAACTGATGGGAAGAAAACATTTTGGTTACTCCTTTAAATGCGCAGGCATTGAGGGAGAGTAAATCTGGTGTGCTACAGGAAGAGCTGAGTCCAGGGCAGCTGCAATAGAAGGAAAGAAGGGCAAATTGGTAAGGAATGAGATCTGATAAGCAATGGAGGGCAGATCACTCACAGCCATTTAGGCAGCTGTTAAGCCTTTTATTTCACCCTGAGTGAAATAAGAATGGAGAAAATTTTGATTTATATTTTGACAGTAGGCTTGCAAATAAGCTATGAAGGGTGGGGAATAGGGTATGGGGTGGCAAGGATGGAAGACCAGTTAGGAAATAATGATAATAATTCAGGTGAAAGATAATGTAGTGGGGGTTGGGGGTGTTCATGTTAGAGATGATGAGAAGTGGTTGGAGTCTGGATATATTTTGACCGTAGAATTAACAGGATTATTGGATAGTAGGATATAAAGATGTGAGTGAATAAAATGAATGATTTTGGTGAGGATATGTATCTATTCATATGTAAGATACATCTTTCAATATCTATTAACCTAGCCTAGAATTTCAAAAACTTTAAGAAACTTGATGAAACTGGAGTCATAAATATATTTTAGGACTGATGGTAGACTATTTAATAAGACAAATATTAAAGCCTTTAGGAGAGATTAAAAGGAAAATTTTATTTGACATGCTATAGAAGCATATGTACAAACAGGGCCTAATTACAGCTGAAGGGAAGAGTGGAGGAAAGATAATGGAATTTGTTTAGAAAAAAATATTAAACTCTCTACAATGCCAAATTTTTCACAGTATCAAGAAATAGTAATTTGAAAAAAGAAATAAAAATATCACTACACAAAACTGAAATAAAATTTACCTAAAACTTTAAGGAAATTGTGTTATTTGAATGAAATATAAAAAAGTATTGTCTGTAACTATTGAAAGAATACTTTTTACTTACAGAAAGAAATACTACAGAATTCAAGGATTCATTCTTCTAAAATATATATGTATAAAGCTAATCATAGAAAACTTCCCAAAGCAAATAATTTGATGTATGTCAAAGTATACATTTAGCAAAAATATATCTTAATATTTTATTTACATAATAAAATAGTAATTCATTTTGGGAAGAATTTATTATTCCCTGCATGATTTCTGTTAAAATATCTTCCCTGTTTCTAGAACAAATTTGTTTAAATAAATAATTTTATTTCTGTTCACTTCTACAATAGAGATTTCCATTCATTTTTAAAACAGTCTTTTATACCGCTAGATGTGATTGGAATAAGAATAGTTTTAATCATTGATTTCTTCTTTGATCTATCTCTTCTTTCATTTTTAGATGACAGTATTTTTTTCCTATTTTGTAGCTAATGACAAAGAACATTTAGTTTAGTTGTTCATTGTCATTAGAATTGCAAGATGGAATTATAGTTCTATTTGTACTTGCAATTGTAGTTCTGTACAATTTTTTACTATTTTTTTGACGTCTTATAAAGAAATTATAAATATGGTCAGAAGATAAAGAAGAAAAATAGTTTTTATTTTGAGTGGAAGTGTCAAATGTTAAGAATAATTGTATTGTCAAAAGAAATAACAACATATTTCACAGCCTCAAAAACCCTACAGAGAACTACATCTCTCTCTCTCTTTTATTGGATTAAACAGAACCTTTCTCTTTCTTCTTTTCCTTTATATTTTAAACAATCACAGCATTAGGGATTGAAACACAATAACACATTTGTACTTAGCAGGTGTTTACATAATTATATTATACAGATATTCATTACAAATAGTGTTTTTCCATATAGTGCATTTAATATGGGCAGGCATACTCTTTTTCAAATGTACTTTAGTGTAAGACTGTAATTTCATCCAAAGGTTATAGTGGTATAAAAAAATGACAAAGAACATTTAGTTTAGTTGTTCATTGTCATTAGAAGTGCAAGGTGGAATTATAGTTCTATTTGTACTGTTTTGGAGCATTCATCAATTTAAATTTTAATAAATATCAGTTTTGTGCTAGTTTAATCTAATAAAAAAAGCATTATTTCTCATTTACTAGCCAGTTTCCACAAACCTCTTATTCTGCCTTCCCAGTAATTTCTACCTTTCTTAATCTTCCCATGATTCAGAATTTAATGTAGTGGTACAGTATTCAACTATAACTCCCTGAGTGTGATTTCAAATGAAAATATTTTACTTTGTTTTCAAAAAGAATAACAATAAAAAATAATCCTTTTAGTAATTTTTTATAGCATCACAGCATGATTTGTATAGAATACTAAAAACACTTGTTCAATTCAGATCAGTACACATTTATCAAACAAAAAAATGTATGCAAAATTTTAAGTATTGCATAGGATATAGAAATGGAAAAGACATTTCCTATCCTTACTAAGCTTATAGTACAATGGAGAGAGATGTTGCATAATTATAATGAAAGGAAGAAAATTACTGGAAGAGAGGTAAAAATTTGACAAAGCTATTAGATCTATAAGGTACATGTGGACTAATTGCCAAGGAATGTACTCAGCTGAAGATTCATTTTGGCAGTTTTTTCAGGTTTATACCTTGCTGGCATTGGAAAGATCAGATAAGTCTGAAAACTAAAGATCAACTTGGGAAACTGCAAGTAAGCAATGTAACTCATCACTTTTCTGAACAGAAATGAGCAAATGAGGCTAGGAATAAAGACACAGGAAAATGTAGGGTGAAAAATCTATCTAGAGGTTTCCCTGATGCTAAACCTCAATTTTCTAATACTAGAGGTGAGAAAGTGGATTTGATATAAATGACGTCCTCTGGGAATTCATCAAAAGGACATAATAGGGGTTTTTAGTAGGAAGGACAATAGGGGCTTGTCCTTGAAGAAGCCATTGTAGAGGAAGGCATTAATAACAGGGAAAAATTTCAATATGGGTACATATCATGAAAAGGTAAGTCTGGGTTTTCACTCATTCATAAGGTAGGCATATGGTTTTGGAGAATAAGCCTGAAATTTTAAGCTTGGATAAAACACACTGTGCCAGGTAGGGGATCAAACCTGCGTCCTGGCTCTACAGAGACATGGTGATCCTGTTGCACCACAGCAGGAACTCTTAGCTTATTTTAATCTAGAAGATTCTTTCCCTCTCTCTGTTCTTCATTACAAATTGACTTCTCGAGGAATATAGGCCAACTGTCTTGAAGAATATCTTAATGTTCTGGGTGAGTTTGAAGCGCAGTGTGTCACATCAAGGACATATACTGAATGGCAGGCTGTTAGTACTGATGAGTCATTTGTATTATAAAGAAGTTCTCCATGTTATTTTAATATGCACATAAGGTTTAGAACCATTGTTCTAAGCCAACATAATACATTAGCAAAATGAAAAAGCAAAGGTTGAAAAATAGAATTTTGGAGAATGACTTTGTAATTTACAGCACACTCAGGTGGAAATAGATTCACTAAAGAAAACTCCTACAAAGGACTTTCTTACCCCAATTTTGCCCAATCTGCCCATCTGTCACATGGGCCTACTTCTAAATTTCTCTAGGCTTTAGAAGTCTGTGGATATATATGAGGTGACACTAGTCTACAGCCATACCATGCTGAACATGCCCAATCTCATCTGAAGTGACACTAGTAAAAATGAAAATTTTATTGGCTTTAAACAGAATCCCAACACTCCGCAGTACACTTACTCTTCCAATATATTTCTAGGAACTCTTACTGTTGCTCATTTCAGTCGCTGCCCTCCTGGGCACTGAGGTCTCAGACTGTGCAAAGTTGTTCTCCTAATGCTCTTCTTGGCACCCTCGGTGTTTCTCGTTTCCTAGCACCCAAGTTTGGGGGCAACTGTTGATCAATACTAATAATTCTCTCCTATTCGTATTATATTCCAAGATAGGTCTCAAGTGTAAGAAGTTTGTGATCATAGTGTTTTACAGAATGGGAAGAAACTTTTCTTTTCACATTAATTTCCTGCTCCTAATGTGCAAGAAACTGACTAGAAAGATAAAGTCCATCCTAAAGCCAGGTCCACTCCTTCACTCTCAACTCTGAAGATTAAGGACTTTCTTACTGGGTAAAAGTCACATGCCTGGCTTGTTGTCCTGGGATTCTCCTGGTTGAATTAGATCCATATTGTTTGCTTTATACAATTATCTGTATACTAGTTGAGCTGAGCAATTTTTACTTCAGGGCTTTCTTTGCTATTCCAGGTCATGCACACACCTCCCCTAGTGGGAGAGGGGGAGGACACAGGGATCTGCTTTTGTTGGTTGGTCTCTTCTACTAAGTGCCCTTATGGTGTGAGCATCTCTCCAAGATAAGATGCCTTTTGTGCTTATAGATGCTTTGCTCTGCTTTATGAAAAATTTAAGGAATTTCCAAGATGAATTTTTACTATGCTAAATTTTAACCTTACATGTTGGCCTCAGAAAAAGTGTGACCAAACAAAATGTCCTGTGCTGGTTCTGAATCTGCCTGCCTTTTTCCTGCTCTGTTGAGTCATGGATAGCCTGATGATCTCTGCTGGCTACATCTCCAAGTTGCCTAGATTACCTCTGTTCCACTGAGGTTTGGCTCTTAGGGAGTTCTGTCAAATATTAAAAGACATGTGGAAAGGAGATGGTACAGTGCTTTCTCCCTCTGACTCTGCCTCAGATGGTGGAGAGGCAGTTGTCACTTCTTATATTTGACCCCAAGTGCTTCTGATGCAGATTCATCTGATTTTCGTGAGACCCTGGTTTCCAGTAGCATCTTCAGATCTCAGTCACTTCAGCCTAGGGCAGTTGTTAGTCTCTGGATTGCCTCACACTCCCTGATTTGATTGCCAGACTCTTTTGACACTTTTACACCAATTTTACTGCATTAAATTCTCTCTGTTTATGACTTAGGATGGCTTTATTTTCCTCATTATGCCCTCATTTACAACTTCTTATTATTAGAAGTCACCCCAAGTGTCAGGCTTTCAAGGTAGGTTAGCAAGACTGGGTTACTTCCCTAGTTGAATGTGATTATAAAAACGACATCCTTGAAGGTGGAAAATAGGATAATCTTAATACCTGACATGCAGTGGCTTAAATCACTTACATGAGCCCATGATTTCTTGGAATGAAGTGCCAGTCAAAGGTAGGGCTTTGGGAAAGCAAATAGAAGTATGGTATTAATACCAGTATGGTACTAATGAATTCAAATACAACTCTTAGAATATCTGCTTCTGACAGATTTGAAGAATATACAGAAAGAAAATTACAGACTCAGGTGTTTGAGTTCTTTGTTCATGTCATGGTTAGAGAACCACAGAAATGTCATGGGCACTTCAGAATAATGTCTAATCCTCTGTAGTAGCAGAGAAGACATGGCAGAGGATTAGACCCCAAGTCCAATGAAATACATCATAGAATTTAACTGGAATATACAAACCTTGAAAAGGGTCTTATGTTAATGTTGAACATGTACAGCAGCAGTACATTATGAAATGGAATTGGAAAATAAAGTTTTGCTTGAACAATTCTGAAGGCACAATAGCATAAAAAGACATTGTGTGCCTGCATGACACCTACTTCTGTGGCATTGATACTCCTTGACTAATCAACAACTATGGCCTCTTATGAGCTCTCTGTGATCAGCTGCTGAAGGAAGAAATGGTTGGTCTTGGTTTACACAGAATTTGCAGAATATCTTGGTGCATCCTGTACATGGGCTGTTGCCAGGTTACAGTCCTCCCCTAGGAGTGATCATGGAGGGTGGTGATAAAGATCAACCTTCCCATAGATAAGGCTTTGGACATTATATCTGGTTGTTCATTTTCTTTGTCCAATGAGAGATGAAGTTCTACTCTCATTCACGACAAAGATTATTTGTCCTCCTTGGACAGAGATTTGAAAAGAATAAGATGGATAGATTGATGGCAAGCAGGTCCAGAGGAATTCAATGAACAGACTTCCAAACAGATATGATGTCTCATATTTGTCCACCTGAGGGCTTCTACTGCCCAAGAGGATTTCACTAATCATGTGGGAAAGGTGCTCTGCCACAGATCTGGCAGCCTTCTTTCTCAGGCATTCTGAGTTTGTTGGTTTGTCTATTTTCTGACAGGCCCATGATAAACATGGCCATATTAGCAGCATATAGGCTACATATGGTCTCAGAAACATGGACTTCCCTTCATCAAGATTGCTCTTACTCTTATCTCTGTTGAGTGTCCAAATTCTGAACTTCAGATGCCAATACTGAATGTTTAGTATTATACCATTTTCTAGAGGTGCTGGTCCACCTGTTGCAGGTGGATGACATTAACCCTTTTACACTGTGAAAGTAAAATTTCCTCACTGGTATGAATACCTATTCTCTATTTTTTCTAATAATGGCCTTAAGGTCCATGCATATTATAATGTATGACAATATTTTCTTTTTTAAGGTCACATACTATTCCATTGGATATATAGACAACATTTTCTATATCAATTTATCCACCAATGGACATTTACATTGTTTCCACATCTTAGCTATTGTCAATAATGCTGTAGTGAATGTGGAAGTGCAGATATCTCTTTGAGATTCTGATTTCAGTTGTTTTGGATATTTACCCATAAGTGGGATTACTAGATTAAACACTTTACATGACATGGATCTACCTTCCACCATGCTCTTTTAGCACTGCCACCCGTAGACTTAGAAAATTCCTTATGAATCATGATGTTATCCCATATAACATTGCTTCTGATCAATAAACATATTTTGTTGCAAGAGAAATGCAACAGTGGGCTCATGCCTGGGGAGTTCTCTGATCTAATCACACACCCCATCACCCAGATGCAATGGACCTGAATGAAAGGTGGATAGCCTATGGAAGATAGTTATGGTATTTAGTGGAATAGCAGGTGACATTAAAATGTTCTCCTACAGCATGTAGCATATTCTTTGGATCAGCCACACTTAGTATGATGCTAGTTCTTTCATAGCCAGCATTCTCAAGTCCTGAATCCAAGAAGTAGAAATGACAAGGGTCCCTCTCACTATTATACATAATAATCCATTCACAAGACATTTTCTTTCAGTTCTTGCAGCCTTGTCCAAGTGTCTACCATGAGATCCAATAATGAGCCAATTAAACTGGAAGTTGAATCTACTACCTGACTGCTTTCAGAGGCATCAAGACTCAGACCTCTGAAATAAAAGGCAGTGTCAAGGTTATAATATTAGCAGGGGTGACTGTTCTAAACTATCAAGGGAAAAAATTGGGTTGATGCTCTAAAATAAGAGCGAGAAACAGCATGGAATTATCTGGAGCTCATTACTTCCTTGGCTGATAAAAAAAGGCTGTTCCATAAGGGCAAAACCATTAAGCATTCAGACACTTCTGGAATTAAGTTTTGGGAGGCTTCTTCTTGTAAAGAATCCTGACCAGTTGATCTGAGAGCAAGGGTAACATGGAATGAGTAGGGGGAAGAGGAAGTGATAAATATCAATGACATCTTCATAGCCAGGTTCAGAACCGAGGACTCTAGCAGCTGTCCATACCTGTGTGTGTATATTATATATATGTAATGATTTTAAATATACATTTTAAAATTTTCCTACTTATTTTGTATAAGGAGTTTTCATGTAAAGTACATAGCCTTACATTCAGTTTGTATGCCACCAGACTCCACGAGCTGTGAGATCTGGACTAGAAATTTCCTATAGACATTGTGTGAGAAGGATACAGTGTTGTAGAAAGGGCAAGAGCATCTCAGTCTGTATAAGGGATATTGCCTCATATTAGACAGAAACATGACATCATAAATGTGACTTACGTACAGACACAGAAATTAGAATGACTGCTGAGTGACAAAAAGGAGGAGATAGCTCATCCTGAGTCTGTTTTTTTTTTTTTTTTTTTTTTTTTCAGATTCATATGCCTTTGTATCTCAGGTGTAGTAACCTCTGAATATTTCATTTCCCATGCTCCCTTGGCTGCTGATTTCCTGTGTGATTCAGCCAATGGAGGACACTGAAGAATGGGGTGAAGAAAGGGAGAGAGACCAGGGTATTTCTGCCCCTCTAACTCAGATATCTCTAGCAGCACTGGGCTTCCCAGACCCCACTTGACAGTTTTAGCTTCTACTTCAAGACATTCTGCCATTCAGTGGTGACCCATCCAGCTCCTTTTTCTCCTCCAGCCTAGGAAGCAGTGGCTTCCAGCTGTTGCTTCCAGGGTAACTCACTGCCACATGTTTGGTTTCTCAGCTTCTTCCCTCATGTGTAAAACCAGTTCTCAGTAGTAACTTCTTTCTATTTTAAATATGCTAAATAACTTCTGCTTTTCCAGTTGGAACCTGTATAATACGTAAGTCTACTGTGTAATACTGGAACACCAAATCTTTTCTTGCGACCTTGGTAAAGGCTATCTATTCTTACAGTGAGGACAATATTCTTATAGAAAGACACAAGTTCTACCCTGATAGCCTTATTATATTCAATCCTTTTTGTTTGTGTTGTTTTAAAAATATGATTTGTATTTGTTGAATTTATTTTTTAAAATAGGTAGTATAGGAGTTCCCGTCGTGGCGCAGTGGTTAACGAATCCGACTAGGAACCATGAGGTTGCAGGTTCAATCCCTGCCCTTGCTCAGTGGGTTAAGGATCCGGCGTTGCCGTGAGCTGTGGTGTAGGTTGCAGACGCGGCTCAGATCCCGCGTTGCTGTGGCTCTGGCGTAGGCTGGCGGCTACAGCTCCGATTCGACCCCTAGCCTGGGAACCTCCATATGCCGCAGGAGCGCCCCAAAGAAATAGCAAAAAGACAAAAAAAAAAAATAAATAAATAAATAAATAAATAAATAAATAAATAAAATAGGTAGTATATACATATGGCACAACATTCAAGTAGTACAAATGGATAATATTTAGTAAAAAATAGATTTCCCCATAGTTTCCTATTCATCCATTTCCTCCAGGGGGGACATACATTGTCATCAGTTTCTTGTGTTTTCCTCCAGAGAATGCATATACAAATACATAGACACACACAGAGTAATTTATGTGCACAATTTTCTGCACTTTTTTTTAATCCTACAATGTATTGGAAATTTTTCTATATCACTACATAAAAATATATATCATTCTCTCCAATAACAGCACAATATTCTATTACATTGGACAGTCCCAATATTTGGTGGACAATTGTTTCCATTATTTTGCCATTGCTAACAATGCTGCAGATAACATCCTTGCACATTAGGCAAGATATACCATCAGGTGGAAAGAGACAATATCTGAGTTATCACTTGGAGAAGGACTGCCCCCCTCTACACATCCCCAAATTTTTCTAAAATAAAGGGTTCAAAAACCCACCTGCACTGAACGGTGACTTGAGTGAGCAGAAAAATTTTCTTAATCCAATCTGTGTACTGGGTTGTTATTAGGTAGCTGGAAATAATTACCCCAACTAATGCAAGAAGTAAGAATAGTGAGTATAATTTATACTTCAAAGATGTTTGGAGGGAAAGATATAAACAAATAATCACAGAAACATATAAAAAGAAAAAAGTAAAGAATATTGGCAAAGTGAGAGAGAATGAAAGCAAAGGTAAAGGAAGCTAAATTTTCATTCCTCATTATAAAAGAGGAAAATATAAACTATTTTTCCCCTCCAGATTAGGTATGATGAAGAGGATGGGGAATATTGAAAGAAACACTGAACATTGTTTTGATATTTTGGGAGAAGTGGTAGACTAATAATCGACTGGTAGAGACCCAGAAATAATAGTGAGAGTGTAGTATATTACTGATAAGCCTTGAAAGGCTTTGGATACTGACAAAGTTAATGAAAGAATAATATTTGTTATTACAACTGCATCACTGAGATTAGATAGCCTAAAAATGTAACTGACCCAATTACCATGATTTTTCAGATATCTCCCAACAATGAAAGTATAAAAAATATGCAAACTGGTTGGAGATTGGCATGAAAGTGAAGATCACAGAAATAAAAGATTCTCGGTTGGCAGTAAGATAATATTTGAAGTGAATAATCTCGAGTCATGTATTCAAGCTGAGTAGACATATTAGTAATCTAAAAACAGGAGTAATAAAGTCCTACCAAAAAGGTTAGGAACAAGAGGTCACTGGAAGATGAGGAATGAAGTAAATAGAGTGTGTAAATTTTACGAGACAAACAAGATGATGACAAGATTGTGACTGAAATGGAATGCAGTCTAGGTCACTGGAGTTAAAGATATTGAGTGACTGAGAACTCAATATTTGCATGGCTATTTGGATCAAGAGATAAAATTCAGGATGCCCATGAAGAAACCTGCAAATTTCAGAGACGATGGTAGAAAACAGATGCAAAATATAGAAGACGAAACATGGTTTAATCTCAGCTTTACACAAATAATGGTGGCAGGGTGATAATGGCAGAATAACAGATTTAGAACTATTAATGAGTGGCAAATAGACAATCATCATGATCCTTGATATATTAGGAGTCAGGTTCAGTTAAGGAAAGGGAATGGAAAGAACACTTGAAAAAGTTTAACTGAAAAGGAAGTGATGGAGAATTAAGACCCAGGACTTTGAACATGGCAGACCAAAGTCAAGTATCTGCTCTATCATGAACTAATGGTGTGACCATGGGCAAGTTATTTTATTCTATAAAGCCCAGCTTCGTCATCTCCAATATTAAGATAATGATAATAACTACCTCATGAGATTTTTATAGAAATAGAGCTTAACAAACAACAGCAGTGATTTTTGGGGAAATAAAAACCAATGACTATAAGTATTATTCAGATAGCCTATGTAGAGAAAAAAAATAACATGGAAGGAAATGTGACTGATGGGCAGTAATGATTAGGGCCAGGAGTCCATTGAGGAAGAAGGAAGAACTAAGTTGGGACAAAGCTATGTTTAATAAAGGGGAGCATTGAATATGAAATAACTTTATATAGAAGACTCTTGGAGCAATATACATGGTCAAAATTATATTTGGAGTATTGTTTTGGCAGTGTAGGACACTGTAGAATTGTTTCATGCTGGGAGATTTGGTGATTGATTCCCACTGTGGGGATGAAGCCAATGCAAGGGCAAATGAATATATTGAATCTATCAACCACAAACTCCCCTTTTAGAATGGATAAGCAATGAAGTCCTATTGTATAGCAGAGGGAACTATATCCTATCTCTTGGTATAGAATATGATAGAAGATAGTATGAGAAAAAAATGTGCGTGTATATATACACACACAAACATATATATATGTGTTTTTGTGTGTGTATGTATTATATATATGTATATGTGTATATATATGTCTGTATATATATTCTGTGTTAAAATACACACGACTGGGTTACTATGCTGCACAGCAGAAATTGGCACAGAATTCTAAATCAATTATACTTTTTTTTTTTTTTTGTCTTTTTGCTATTTCTTGGGCCGCTCTTGCAGCATATGGAGGTTCCCAGGCCAGGGGTCTAACAGAGCTATAACCACCAGCCTACACCAGAGCCACAGCAACATGGGATCCGAGCCACGTCTGCAACCTACACCACAGCCCATGGCAACACCAGATCCTTAACCCACTGAGCAAGGGCAGGGATCGAACCCGCAACCCCATGGTTCCTAGTCAGATTTGTTAACCACTGCACCACGACGGGAACTCCTTAATCAATTATACTTTAATAAAAATTAAAAATTAAGAAATGAATATGTTGATTGATACACTTGTATAGCCATTGTGTTTATGTTCTATAGGATTTTACTTAAATCAATAGGCTCAGCCCTAAGCAATGCATAGCAAAATCCAACCTGCCAACTAACAAACTGAAAAACCATTCAGGGGCAGGGTTATCTAATAGACATGAGAAAATAAACATTTGGATTCTTTGAATCTTGCTGTAGATCACTGTAATTTGGAAATACTAACATTTTAATGAGTATTTAGAAACGGTGATATATATTGTGTGTTAAAATATAAAATTGCATATTTTTCCCCTCCACTTCCTCTAACAATGCATCATTTCACTCACATTAATAAAACAGATGCTTCCATTGTTTTGTTCTCTTGCAAACTCTATGTGCCCTTAGAAGAAATAAGAAGACCATCCCTCCTGGCATGAATAGCTGTAACCTTTGTTCACCTACACTAAAGCGTTTCCTTTCCTCCTTCTTCCCTTTTCTCAGTGTATTTCTCTTTCCCTTCCTTTGCTGGAGAAGTCATTTTCTCCATTCTCCCCTCTTCTGGGTATGAAAACGTGAATTCTGAATTACTCCAACTTAGGTAACCCTTAGGATAATTTTTTAAGCAGCAGGAAACAGGGCTATCTGGCTGCGCAGATAATGATATCAGCTGCTTCCTTCCAAAACAACAGGTGCTTTGGCATAAAAATGTATATCATCATACTGAGATGATGACATCAGTTCATACTTCAGCTTAATTATAAACTACCTCCATTAATCCTCAAATAATTAAACATTTTGTGTGTGCTGCAAGGTGAAATGTAAAGTTAGAAGTGCCTGGATGTTTACTGAAATGTTTTGGAAATGTATTTTCTCTACCATGCATTTCTTTGTACATCAGCAGAATAAAATTTGAAATGTATTTCAGAAAAAGCTTATTTTGCTTCTACCAGAGAAAATAGAGGATGACATAATTAATTAAGTGTAATATTTTAAGTGTTTGCATGTGCTTAGAACAACCACATGGAATGCTAATAGCTAAGCAGGCTATATATGATTAAGAATTAATGGCAAAATAATTTTAATTAAAAATATTAAATATTTGAAGTACCTTCATTCATATTTCAGTTTGATATTTTCAGTAATAAATGCCACATACTTTCATTTATGTTGCATAAAAAAAGAATATTCAGTTAGTAGCATCTGATATGTAACATTAAAATTAGTACATCAGATGTTTTTAGTAAAAACGAAACTTTTTTATGAAGTAACACTTGGCTCATTGCTTATATTTCTAATATTCAAAAATTTCAGTTAACTATATTTGCTATATTATTTATATCATAAAACCCCAAATGGAATTATAAAACCTATAACCTTTCTTGATTCAGGAAAGAAATGTAACAAGTAAGACTACTATATCCTTCCTTTTTAACTTTAAAATATACAGCTGACCTTCTTTAAAATAGTTGTTACCTTCATGAGCCAGATGTGTTTCTAAGCACTTGTATGGAATAGATCCAAGGACATAGCCATTTATGAATCAATAAAGTATGCATTTGTCATTTGTTATTGGGTAAGACTTAAGCTGACATCTTTGACATGCATACAAGTGTCCCAGCACTTAGTAATTATATTAACAATTTAGTGGAGATGATTTTCTGGGGTAATGAGAGAACCGGAGTTTATAAAGTTGTTTTTTTTATCACAGAAGTAGATATTCCCATGGATGTTAGCTGTTCACCATACATCATTTTAAAAGTCCACCTTCCTGAGGTTATATGACAATTGATATAAAGTAAATTCTGTAAATTCCCAGGAGTGCATCGTTATCTGTTTATCATGAAGACAGCACAACAGCTGTACAAAGTTGTTCTTAAGTGGATTATTTTTTCCATTTTTTAAAATGTAACCAGTTAACAAGATTTTTTCTCTTGGTAGGCACATAATGATAAATTTATACAAGGAGAGTTTTATTCTTTCCAAGTAAAACTCAGACTGGAAATTTTCAGTGGATTTAGCTGAAACATTTGGGTGACCATATGGAGCTCTCCATGGCGCCATGGGACCACGCAGCTATGAAATCTGATCACTATCTCCCCAGTGACAGCTGGGCCTTTACACCATCAGAAAATTTTCAGACTTCTAATTTGTCATAACTACCTCCTGTGGAAAGGAAATATGTTATGTAGCCAGATACAAAAATTCTTAGTGCCCAGCACAACAAACAGTTAATTCCTTAACTGCATTTTGTGATTCACTATGGAGTCTTGTTTGGTTAAGGTTAGCCAATTGCTCCACCCATTCAAAAAGCCATTTTCATGGAACTGTATCCAGAGAAAGATTCCGTCACAGAGCTTAGCATTTTAAATACATTTAAATTGTAGTTGCTCTCCAGAAGTCTGTTATGCCGCCGAGATGTTTCATCTGGGTTCCATTGGCCCTATTGGTCTATTTAAGTCTAATGACTCTTCATTTGAGTAGTTGAATATTCTGCTATGGCTCCCAGTCCCTGCTTCTTTCTACATAGTGAGGCTGAAACTGTTCGCCTGCTGTGATTCTTTCCCACTATCAGCTGCTCACAGGGTTATTAAGTATCCCTCAAGCCATCCAAAGAGATAGAGATGTTTTTCCTCTCCCATTCCTGACCAGTTAGCCAGAGTTTCTGCTTGGGAGTCCCCTCATAACCATTCCCATCACAGAAAGAGCTCTTAGGATGAAGTCTGTATTCTTCCTCAACCCATGTGTCGTTGAAGACTCAGAAGTGAATTCAACTTCAACTTCAACTTCTGCTGCTCAAATCCTTTCATTTAGTAGTTTTCTTTTTTAAATGTATCATCCCAGTAATCATTTTTTAAAAATCACTTATCTTTGACTTTTTAAATGAAGGCCCTACCACAATCTTTAATTCAATACAGTGAAGAAAGACCTTGTGGCCTTTCCTTCATCTTCCCATTTTTCAATCCTTATATTAGCTATGTAGAGATTAGGACTGTATTTACATTTATCACTAGCTGCTCCATATCTTTAAGTGCAACCTAAAAGTCTAAAATCTATCTATACTAATTTCATAGTATAGTTCACCTAACAATAACAGCTAGCATCTACCCAGCACTTACTGTGTTTCTGGCACTAGTCTAAATACTTTACATGAACAACTCATTTATATGTTACAACATTCCTATGAGACTGACACAGTTGTCATCATTCTCATTTTAGAGATGATTAAGCCAAGGTACCAATTGACTAAGGTCACACAACTTATAACTATCAGATACAGGATTGAAGCCAGGTTGTCTGATTTGAGATCCAGTGCTGTTAATCACTACACCATAATACTTCTCAAACTAGGAATGTGGGAATTTAGCTTGGCACTGAAATGAACAGAAAAGATGAATTCTATTAGTTCTGTCACTTTGAACTAGCGCTGTGATGCTGACACCCGCTCTGGGTCTCTGTTCCCTCATTTTAAAGGTAACAAAAATGAGATTAGTTCTTTCCTTTTCAGCAATAAAATCCTAAGGTACAGGTTCTTTATGGGTGACTATAGTTCACAAATATTCTTATAAATACTGGTTAGTTCAATGGACAGTATTTAATACTATTTTCTTTAATTTCCATATTGCAGTTACTACACCCTATACAGTTTTTTAATCCATCAAGCACTTTGCCTTCTGTTATTCTTCAGTACATCAAAATCAATGAGAAGTGGATATTTGTTTAGTTCCATGCATCTACTATCTCATGTCTCAAATCTCTCCTGCTGATTTATCCATGTCAGTCTTCTTTCTCTGACCTCAGCCAAGTTGTTCTTCTTGCCAATCATACCCCATAGCATACATTAGCCATTCTCTACTTCCCTTCTTCAAGTGAGCATTACATCCTACTCATGAACTACTAAATTGGGGCTGAATGGAGTCACTTGAGCACTTCAGCTCAACTTTCAGCACTGCCTTTACATTGCACTCCTGATATCCCATGTCATTTTGCCATTTACAGAACATACTCAGTTTGCAGCTTTACCTAATTCTTCCAGAATGTCCACTTTAAACTGATTATGGGCTTTAAAGCACATCTACAAAATACCTTCACTGCAATACCTAGATAACCATTTGACTAATAATGAGGGACTATGAAAAAGTGGACACATGAAAGAGACTATCACAGTCTACCCCTTGATGTGAAGGTGCCCATATCCTAGGATCATATCTCCTTAAATCTTGTTTAACATCCAAGTAAATATAGTAACAAAACCATATTTCTGCTGAACATGAAACAATATCTTGGGAACAACCAAAAACAAAACTATACTTTTTCTTAAAAGAGGTGGAAACTTCTTGGGAATGTTCATTCTCTTCCTTTGATTTCCTACAGCTTAAATATTGTGAGAAAAAGTTAACTATTATTAATACACTTTCTGTTAGATGACAAAGGGATAACAGACAGAAAAAAAAAACGAAAATATTTGGTCAAGATACATGGAAATATTCATAACAAAATGAGGATGGAATACTCATAATGATTATAATCTTTTTTCTACAGTGATCATGTGGCCACAGCTAGTATTTATAATTACTTTATTCCATTACCCATTCTGCTGCTTTTGCACTCAGCTGGTCATAGTTCTTTACTTGGCGGCATGATCCATTCCATAACTTCATTCCTAAAGGGTTTGAGCAATTAGAAGTCCTACCTTAATTGACTTGTCATAGCTTTCTATTGACATTACAGAATTTGGTAATACCAAGAAATACCCTAAAGGATCTTCTGTATTCCAGATATATTCTTCCTTAACTGCATTGTGTAGTAGCAAACAAATTTACCTTGCACCTCAGCTCACAGAGTTGCCCTCTTTTTTGCCTGTTATTTCAGAGGCACGAGGAGACCACAGTGACCCTCTAACAGACTTTTTTCAATTAAATGGAATCATCTTTATGTCTCTTTATAAAAGAAATTTTCCCTCAGTATTAAGACTTCTGGACAAGCAGAGCATAGAGATCATGGAGACAAGAAGTCAACGTTTTTGCCAGTGGATCACTATGAATATTAGTGAATGGTACCACTCCCATGTCCACCCTTTGATGCTGGATCTATGAATCCTGTCTATCGGATAACAGTCTCATAATTGCAATGCTAATTCAGAGTGTATGCAGCTTCCTGGAACTTGTCTAAGTCCCCAAGATATTGCCACCTAGTTGGCACTATGACTGATTCTTCAAAAGCCATCCCAATCTTCTGGCCACCCAACTTCTTCAGGATGATGGGGAACACAGTAAGACCAAAGAATTCCATGGATATGAGCTTAATGATGCACTTCATTAGCTGTGAGGTATGTCAAATACAATGATATGTGAAATGGCATGATGGTGGATAAGGCATTCTTTAAGTCCATGACAGAAGCATTGTGTTCATGGAAAGCAAATCAATACTTAGAATGTGTCAGTTTTAGTGTACTAAAAATGTGCTACCTCTTTTATGATGGACTGTAGTCCAATGTAATCAACCTATCATCAGGTACCTGGATGATCACTCACAGGTATGATGTCTTATCAGGGACTCAATGTTAATGTCTAATGTGGGTGATTCAACACTCAACAATGGCTGTAGCCAGATCACCTTTGGTTAGAGGAAGTTGCTAAACCTATGTATGATATCTATCCTTGCAACCATGGCCACTTTGTTCACAAGCTGCTAGGGAGCTGGGAAAGGGCCTCACTGCTATTTGTGGATTGTGTAATCCCTTGTGCTTGATTATTACAATCCTTCTTTGCTGAGGTCACTCTTTGGTGACCATTTGCATGGGACACAAAATGTCTTTACATACTTTGCCCATTCAAAGAGATCTATTCACATACCTCTCTCTATCAGACCCCCTTGTCACCAAATTTCAAATTATGTTCCTTCCTAAATGCCTGATTATTCAGTCAAAAATTGACCAAACTCCATGAATCAGTATTGACTCTCACCACACTTAAACAACTTTATTATCTCAGAGCTCTGTAGGGAAAAACCTGATACTGTCTCAATAGGCTAAAATAGAGATTTTCAAGTACAATTTCATTCTTTTCTGCTATCTCTAGATAGGGTTTTTTTCTTGCATTTCCAGGTTCTGGAAGTTTTTCACATTTCTTAATTTTGTAGACTTTATCTCCAAAGCTAGCACAGTTGAATCAAGTCCTTATTACATCACCCACATGGAATCATTCTGATCTGTTCATAGTCACATCTCCCTCAGACTCTCTTCCTCTCGTCTTCAATTTGGAGGACTCTTGTGTTTATAATTAGATAATCCAAAGTACTCTCTATATGTCAGTAATTTAACCGCACTTGCAAAGTCCCCTTTGCCACATAAGGTAACATATTCACAGCTTCTAGAGACTAGGATGTGTACATCTTTGGAGAGTTATTATTTTATTATCACAGCCTATACTTTGTACTCAAAAGATTCAAATCAATCCTATGTACAAATTGTATTTACCCTGTTCCAAGGTCCATAGTATCTCAACCCATCATAGCATCAACTCAAAGTCCAACATCTCATCTATCATCTGCATAAAATCCCCCAAATTAATTATCATTAAAATAATTGAAATCATCAAAATATAATACATCCTTGTATAAAATTCTCTCCATTTGTTGACCTGTGAAACTAGAAAATTAGCTTCTCCCAAAATATAATAGTACGAATGGACTAGGATAGCAGTTATAGACTGCGTTTCTCAAAAAAAGGAGAAAAGAAAACCGAAAATGGGTAATTGATCCCCAAATTTTCAAAATCCAGCCAGGCAAACATTATTTGGTTTCGAGTTCTGGGAATAATGGGTCTACCCTCTGGACTTGAAACCCTACAATCTGAGCTCAAGGTTCCACCCTCTTCTCTTATGACCACAGCTCATGAGTTATCTTTCCCTTTTTATGAAATGATAGCATATGTTTGTTGCTGAGTAATGTTATCAGCCTGCTTCTTCCCTGGAGAATTTTAGAGATCACAAAATTTTCTTTTATTTTTCTTCTTTCTTATTCATTCAGTCCAAGCTGGCAGTGTTTCTCCTGGTATAACATTCTCAGAATCTTGTGGATTTCTTGCAAATGTCTTGGAGATTCACTCCAGTAGATAAACGTCTCCTCCACAAATCTTTCCTAGAAAATCTCATGTCTATTTTTGGCTTTTGCCTAGTTTACTGGGGGTATTATGAATCACATGCCTAATATCTTCAGAGAATATTTGTGTTACTGAATACTCTGATATTTTTATATTCTTGAGGTATTAGCTAAAGGCTATATAACCACATTTGATTTTTTTTTCTTTACAGTCTGCCTTTCTGTTGGGGAACATCTTAATTTAATGATCCTCTGCAATTTGGATAGGCTGAGAATTTCCCAAGTCATCAAGTCATAGTTCCTCTGTGATTAATAATACTTTTCTCAATATATCTGAGTCCTCTTGCATTTTACTATAAGCAGACAGAGGAAACCATGCCATAAATTTAACATTTTTCTTGGAAATCTCAAATAAATGTCAAATTTCATTGTTTCCAAATTCTGCCTTCCACAGAACTTCAGAACATAATTTTGCCACTAAATAATAACAATCTCCCCTTTCTTTAGTTTCTTACATTTCTCATTTCCTCCAGAGTCCTCAGCAGCAGCACCTTTAATATCCAATATCTCCTAGAATTTTGTTCATCACAATTGAGGTATTTGCAAAGATTGAGGTTTTCTCTTTAAAGGTCCTCGTTTCCTAACTTCTTAATAGTAGAGTTACTAACACCCATGTTGCTATTAATAGTATGTTAGAGCAATGTAGGGTTTTGTTGGGTTTTTTTTGTTGTTTTTTTGCCTTTTTGCTATTTCTTTGGGCCGATCCCACGGCATATGGAAGTTCCCAGGCTAGGGTTGAATTGGAGCTGTAGCCCCCGGCCTACGCCAGAGCCACAGCACCGCAGGATCCGAGCCACGTCTGCAACCTACACCATAGCTCACGGCAACGCCGAATCATTAACCTACTGAGCAAGGGCAGGGACCGAACCCGCAACCTCATGGTTCCTAGTCGGATTCGTTAACCACTGTGCCACGACGGGAACTCCTGTTGTTGTTTTTTTAAAATTACATTCTTCAAAATTCTTCCACCTTCTTCTCATTGCCCAATTCTAAAGCCACTTTTATATTTTTATGTATTTGTTAGAGCAGTACTATACTTCCCAGATACCAAAATCTGTGTCTGTCATGTTCAACCAGAAAACTAGAACTAGTAGGATATTAATATTAAGAAATTTGTTATAAGGAATGTTTTTATGTGATTTTGGGGGCTGGATAGGCAAGTCTGAAACTGATAGGGCAAACCATCAGAGAGGGCAGGCTATACCCCTTGGGCATGAGCAGAAGTTGTTGTCTACATGTGGAATTTCTTCTTCAAAGAATTAAGCTCATCCATATTATGTCAGATAATCTTAAAGTTACCTGCTTATGATCTTTAATTACATTTACAAAATACCTTCACAGCTACACATAGATTAGCACTTTATTTAATAACTGTGGATGGATGATAACCTAGCCAAGTGGACACATCAAAAAGACCATCACAATATGTTAAGTGTCAAAATGATTTTTCTTATCTTAATCCTTGCTCAGGAACTTAACACACAAGGAACTTAATAAAAATTTCTAGTTACAATTTTCAAATCTTTAAAAAGGAGTAGTAATACCTATATTGACCCAGTATAAGGAAGAACACTATAAATTGTTGACTATGGTATAGAGCACATAGTAGTTGTTTAATAAGTGTTAATTTTTCTGGTCTCTTTGCTTCTCACAAGTAGAAATAGAGTCTGTGAAATTTTTGTTGACCACTCCCAGAACAAACTGAAGTTAATTATGGACATTTAATTAGAACCTATAAAATAATATTACAATTATTTATTCTCCCTGTCTCTTTCTGATCAGTCTGCAAAGTTGTAGAGTTCCTAAGCCATGTTTCATCTTAGTTTTTCCTATCTCTAGTCTACCCTCCATATGTGTGAACCTTAGGGATTAGAAACTGTCTCTTTTGCTTCCATTGAAATGTAACCATTAAAGCACCATATTCATAGCAATAATAGTGAGGTGTTTTTCATGATGACCGTGATGATGACAATGATGACTATTTGCTATAGGTTGATGAATACAATTGAGCACAACATATTTGACAGGCACTGGAGATTCAAATCAACAGGACAAGTGACCACAAGTAGATTAAAATTTAAAGTTGAAGCAAATATTAAATAAATAAACTGATTCAAGATTAGTTAAAAAAGTAGCAGAGCTAACAGTTCTTGAGTATGTATTATGTTCTCAGCACAATTTTAAGGACTTTATTAATCCAATTAAAGAAAGTATGAAACACTATGTTTAAAGAAATATTAATGGAGACACAAAAGATTCAGACTATGTGAAAAGTTAATGGAGCAAGAAATTCTACTAATCTACTTTAGAATAATGATTTCTAATTTCTATTTTAAAATTCTTTAATGGTAGCTTATGGTTCAAACAGAAAGAGCTATATTGTTCTATGGTTTCTAAAAATTAAAGTTGAAGTTGTTCAACCTCATCATTGAACCCCAAGAGAGGGATAAAAATGACAGAAAAAAATTAAAAAGGAAAAGATATTCATAGAAAACTGTACATTGGCAATGTACCCAAAGTTCAACCTTAGTACTTTTGTTGAGCATGGCAACTGAGTGCAGAATCTTGCTGCCACATTGGAGCTTGATATTATATGGGATAAATCAAGCAGACCCTATGTACAGTGATTAAAATGAAATCCATTTACTGGTATATGTTCCCTGGCTTCCACCACTGCCAAGATAATTGCCACTGCCAAGGCTTTATGTTCAATGAACTCAATCAGCCAGTCCAAAATGTCACATGTTGATGCTGGATGGTGCCAAGCAAAGAGGAGAGTTTCTAGAGAGCCTAGGAGGGGGGAAAGCTCATACAAATGAGCTTTTTGGCAAGACATAATCCCCTTTGGAAGAACCCCTACCTTTCACAGAGCATACTGCATTTTGCTAGGAACAAGTCCCAACTGTGTTCCTTTTGAGAAATACTGGTAAGTTTCACCATCACTGATAATATGGGTCTGATGGTGGCAAAAATTCTCCAAATAAGTGCCTACTATATTTATTTTCCAGATGATTACTTATTCTCAAAATATCTTGTTATTTTTCTTTTTAAATAAAAATTTTCCAACTTCTCTAGTGTCTTGCTGTAGCTAATTATCCCTATAATTTTTCTCCTACTTCAATGTTAGAACTTATAAAGAGTGTAAAAAAAAAAAGACTATAAAAAATTGTGTAATGCAAAGCAATGGACAGATAAAGGCTTTGTATTTGCACTTTGTTTTAGAAAGCACCCTTGTTTTGTCTTTTACATGTAGATGATTTCTTCTCTTGATTTTCATCCAAGGAGAATTTTATTCACCTAGTAACTTTCCATAAAACTGAATACAAAAGATTCCTATCTTCTTATTCTAGCTTTACCCAGAATGGATATAATTTGTTCCACCAAGTTTTCATTACTCTTTTGCTTTGGTGTGTTGTCATGTATTGTCACATTTACTTTCTCGAAAGCATGAGAATATGGTTGCTATAATATACCATTAAATAAATGTCTTTCTTTTATTCAGCTGGTAGATGACAGAACAAGAGTTGATATTTAGCAAAGTTGACCTTATAATAAATCTGTTTATAGTTTACTCTTGGAATATGCTACACCTTGAATCCTTAGTATAAATTTGATAAATTGTTTTCAATTTACTTTTTTTGAAAAAATATTTTCCTTGAAATTATGAATTGATATGTAAAGATAAAATACTCCAAACATCAATACTCCAAAATAATAATCTTTAGATTCTACCACCTAGGGAATTAAGATTTATGTTTTAAGTTCATATAAACATCAATTAAAAGCTATGTAATGGCTCTATCTAGGTTCAGGGATAAAAATGCAGCCTAGAATTGTTGTGTATGTAGATTGTAGATGTGTGTGTGAGTGTGTAATTTTTCTTTCTTTCTTTTTTTTTTGCCACACCAGTGGCATGCAGAAGTTCTCAGGCCAGGGATCAGATTCAAGCCATAGCAGTGACATTAAATCCTTAACCACTAGGTAACCAGGGAACTCCTAATTTTTCTTTTATATTGTATGGAGAAATTGTATTTAACCAAGTAAAAAATAAGACAAATTCTATAAATCCTAAGGTTTGTTTTTGTAAAAATCCATCTCTTAAATTAATACTACTTAATATTTTATACTGCTACAAGGAGAAACAATAAAAATTTACAAACCGCTGAATTATTCATTTATTTATTTATTTGTCTTTTGTTTTTTCAGGGCTGCACCCATGGCATATGGAGGTTCCCAGGCTAGGGGTCTAATCAGAGCTACAACTGCCAGCCTATGCCACAGCCACAGCAATGCCAGATCCAAGCCGCATCTGTAACCTACACCACAATGGCAACACCGGATCCTTAACCCATTGAGTGAGGCCAGGGATCAAACCTGCAACCACATGGTTCCTAGTTGGATTCATTTCTGCTGTGCCAAGATGGGAACTCCACAAACCACTGAATTAAAAACATTTCCCAAGGAAAAAAATGCAGCCTATGTACTTCCATACTGTTTCATAAACACTTTCTCCCCCTTCTTTACCACTATCCTCTCAATCAGCACATCAAAAAATAGGCAAGACTTTCTGAGATCTATATAAGTTTTAATAAAAATGTTCCTGAACTAATAATTTCTAATAGTTTTTAAAGTTAAGAAAAAACTGGTTCAACCTAGTAAAGAGTGTAGTCGTCTTACTGAGGTATTAATAAAAAATAAATGAAGAGATACTCACACCAACTTCCTAAATAATTTCCCCTTTAAGTCTAGAGCCAAGAAATGGACTGAATCTATGAGGTAGATTTTTCTTTCCCAGATTGTTTTTTCCTCCCCACCCAACCATAGTGGTCTATGTTCAATAACATTTAAGTTGCTTATCCCCTTTCCCTTCTTTTTATGTAAACCATTGTTTAAGAGACAATCTTAAAAAAAAAAACAAAATCAAAAATTTATGATTATATAGAAACATGCATCTTCATGGTTTTTGTTTATCTTAGATGGTTGAAATTCCTAGTGTGTTCTATTCCTGTTGTTAAAGTTAGCCATTGCCATTAACCTTGTTTGTACTGTTTTTATTGATGACTTCTTGAGGTTGTTTTGAATATATGTGCTTATTAGGAACCAATAACTCTTTTATTCTCCAACTTAATTACCTGACTACTTTAGATCTTGAAAGAGAAAGATTTTTGTTCCCTTTATTTAAACAGACTGTTCTCCGTTTTTACTAATCAGACTCTCTTGTCTTTCCTGAGGCGATGCTCAGACACCAAAACACAATTTCTAACCATAACTTGATAAGATTGTCATATTTTTCATTTCAATTCTTGTAACACAACTTAATTTTAACCCTTATTGCCTTTTATTGGGGGTTAGATAAAGAAGTGCAGAAAGTATGTACATAGAAGGTTGAGGGCATAAATGTCATCATTGCTCTTCTTAAAGGAGGTGTGAATGAAAAACATTGTCTGCCTTACCAGTAAACAAAGGATGTTACAACCATCAAGCTACCACAACTGCTGGGTGGGATGACGAGCCCTGAGAGAACTCTGGATGTAGACAAATAGGCTGCCCACTGCCAAGCCCTCAGCCACTCCAAATAGTGCACCCCAGGAAACTTAAGGTGGGTAAGAACAGGATACCAGCCCTGGATGGATAGGATGCATACCAAAGGAATGATTTCAATGAGCCCAGACTTTTGCATCTTCCCATACAAAGAAAAGAACTAACTTCCTTAACTTGAGATGTCTGGTTTTCTTTAATAAACAGTAATCTTTTGATGTTCCAACTACTTGGTCTTTGTTGCAAAACCCTCTATATGCCCTAGCTCCCCCTTACCTCTGGGAGCAGTCCTTCAGCTTCCTGAGAGGCTGCCTCCTGGGTTTACGTCCTCAGAAAGTCCACCAAATATTAACATAATTCTCAACATTTAGGTTTTGCATTTTTTTTCAATTGACAGTAGTTATTATATAAGGATCTCTGAAGTCAGGAGGCACTTCAGCTCCTACACCCCACTGGTTAATAAGGCATATTGGCTTTCCTTCTAGAATGTTCCCCATCCATTTTTTACTACTATCCTCAATACAAGCCTCCAATGTTGGTGACCTCCCTCCTAATTGCTCTCACCTTCCTCTATAATCCATTCCACACATGTGGTTAGAGAGACAAGTTAGATCATGTCATATCCTAGCATAGAATCCATCATCATCTGCTCCATCACACTTTGAATTTCACACTTAAAAGCCCTGCATAACCTGGCTGTGACCCTCTCATCTCTCTGATTTAATCTCCTAATAAGCTCTCATGCACTCTCTGCCCTAGTGGCTACCTGTGTATTCCTAGGACACACCAAGCATGAAGCTACTTCAAGGTTTCTTCATGATCTTCCCTCTCCTTGGCCCTGTCTTAGCCAGATCAGCTATGACTTCCTCCTCATCATTCAGGAATTCCCTGATTTCTGTATTTCAAAAGGTTCTTTCTGATGATCCAGCCTAATTGCTCTCCACAAAGAATAGCATCATTCAACTTTATTGGCTTTATAGCTTGTATTATCAGATGTTTCTTTATTCATTCACTCCCTGCCTGTCTTCTCTAGAATAAAATAAGCTCCATGAGAGCACAGCCCACATTCTCACAGCTCTATTCCCACAGGTGATACACAATAGGTACATTATAAATGGAAACTGAGATGAGTATGAAGCCAAGAGGTTAAGTCAGAAAAAGTAGAGTAAGAAATTGTATGTTATGATTATGGCTATAATTATGAATATGATTACTCTTCTAAGTCACTACTAATAAAATTTACTCTGTAGTTGACATAAAAAATCCTCAACACATAATATATAAATTATGCACATAAGTGATAAAATTAAAGAGAATTAGAAATCTGGAATAGCTAATAGATGACCACACCTTCTTGCATTCCCCTTAGAACTGATGGAGCCTAGTGGAAGGGGATGATGGAAAGCAGGTGAAACCCCTGTTGACTATAGAGCTGGACAGAAGCTTCTCTTGATACATGGAACCGGGTGGGAGAGGCCCTTCCCTCAAGACTTGCTCATTGCCTGGAAATTAGTTTGCCTTATGTTCATCCATCTGGGTTGTGACAGCTAATTCATTTTCTCTTTAAAAGAAATTACAATTTTGGCACAGGTCTTAATGCTTAGCTCCTAAATCTTCCATTTTAAGTCTTGTTGAATGTTGATGTTTCAATCCACTCTGAAAATATATAGCAGATATTTGCAAATCTAGTTTACTTGAAACTTTGGTTTTCTAAGATGCAGCTTAGGATATCTTATTGTAACCAGGTCTCTGGTTCATTCTTCCAAGGCTAGAGGAGGGAACTATGGTAATATTGTATTAGACAACAGAAGCATCTGTTCTTCATGGAATTTTGAATAGTAGAAGGCTGGTGATCCCTCCTGATAGGCAATGAAAATAAGAGTTCATGGTAGGCTTTTCTCCTCTGTGGCAGGCTGCTCTAAGTATTCTTCAGTGGGATTCAGACCATTAAATGCATCTTGGAAAATCTGTTATCAGCAGGGGAGTGGGAGACTATTGTTCATCTGAAACTCACCCAAGGTCCCAGTAAAAATCATTGTGATAGTATATCTGATAGACCAGATTATTTTATACTTGAATTTCAAAGGATGGCCCCAAATCTCTATATTATACTATCTTTACAATTATGTGGATAGAAAATATTATATATCTTATATTACATTATTTATATTGTTTTCTTCTTTATGTAACCAGGTAGGACCCTGTGGGGCCTTCTCAGCACAGGCCTCCCCGCATATCCTCTGCTTTATCTCCTCTCTGAAGTACCTAGAAAATAGTAACTAATGCACATTTTCTGAGTTGTTTTACAGATGCTAAACCCTCCAACTAATGGAAGAAAAGAACTACTTGTTGACCATAAGCACATAGCCCCCAGGCCTACCAGGGCCTAAGGATTGATAACATTAACCCTTGTGACACTGCCCTGTTTGTTACCTCACCATCAACAAATCAGGGATTTGTAATATGAGCTGATCACTTTCTTCCCTCACCTGCCTTTTAAAATGCTCTCCTGAAACCCACTGGAGACTTTAAGGGTTTTGAGGATTAACTGTACTGAACCCTTATCTGGTGCCCTGCAACAAATGCTGCACTTTGCTTTACCACAACAGGGTGTCAGACTGGCTTTACTATATAAGAGTAAGCAGATTCAGGTTTGGTTCAGTAATGTGTAGAATGAATATATAATTATGCAGCTCACACACTTTAAAAACCTCTTCTCTCATACCATCCCTGATTCTAACCTCCTTTGTTATTATGGAAAAATAATTTCAAAAATTCCTCTAATCCAGCTAACAATATATAGCTCTTGTCTGGACAAAAAGTATAGAACAAATCTGCTTTCAAGTTTTACTTAGCATATACTGCATCTGCAGATGGGTACTCTGTCCAAAATCCATCTGCTACTGTGCATTAATACATGGAAAACTATCATTGCCACCCCCAGCTGAGGGCACATAGAATGGAAAGAATACACAATTATACCTAGAAGCCACCTGTAGAATCAGGGCTAATTCTGAAACAGGCTTGTCCTGACAAACATCACTCCAAATACAAGTCACCTAATGCAAGATGACTTTTATGATTTGCTGTTTACTTTTGTAGATGTCTCATCTTTGTGGCCTAGATGATAAGATAGGTGCCCCCAAACTTCCAAATAAACCTAGAAAAGGCAAGCCTTCTAAAACTCCCACTATCATTGAAGATCCTTCATACTCAGCTCCAGGCTTGTAAAGAGCAAGCTCCAATTCATGGCTTGCTCAATTTCATCCTTTAAGATACACTGAGAGTTAAGTCCCAACACTTTTCAGTAATTAATTCCTTGAGCAAGATGACTAGATAGGGATTTCCCTTTATATAATAAATAAATTTGAAACAATTTTTTTTATCAGTTGAGCAGTGAAGATGCCATCCTATTACATTTGTTTCGCTGTTCAGCACCTCTGAAAAACTCAGAAAATGTTTTACAATAAAAATCACCCTTGAAAGAAAGCTTTTCCTATTTAAGCAACTAAAATGTGGAAAGTTATTGCCTGAAATCAGATGTCATTTAATTCAATAACCAGTTAAACATTCAAAAAGACTCCTCCCTCAGGCTGAATATATTTAAAATGTTTGCATTTCACATGGAGAAGGTGGGAAGCATGGATATGACTACAGTCTTTTTCTTCATAAGGCTGATGTTTTTATTCTTCTCACACTTAATGTTGTGTGTGTGTGTGTGTGTGTGTGTGTGTGTGTGTGTGTGTGTTTATGAAGATCCCATTGATTTCAAGCTTCCAGAAGAGGAGGAGAAAATACTTTTTCCTAATATTCCATTGAGGGATTTTTAAAAAAACATGTACAAAAAAACACAACAAGTAATGGGAGACATAATAGTTTTCATTCTCCAGTTCTCTTTCTGATAGGGATGCAGTAGGATAGTTACACAGGTAGTTGTAGAAATCCCAGTAAGGGACCATAGAGAGGGAAACCTAGGCCCCTTTGGGAGATCACTGAAGTTAATAATTACTCAAGAGGGCCATCAGAATGAGGCAGGCTTGCTTGATTAATGGAGGCAGCATAAATGCCTCAGGTCATTGGGTGGGGGATGGAGTGAGGCCTGCATTCAGGTTCAGACCAAGGGAAAGAGTTTTAGGACCACCCTTCGGTGACAGTCCTAGTTTGACCTTATAGGGTCAAATACTCTCTTACCAGATACCAAGGAGGAGCTACTACTCTGAGAAAGAGGGACCAGTGGTCTTTTCCCACCCCCACTCCCCTTGCATGATAAATCTGTAGCCCAACTAATCGTTGGGGCAGAGCCTCCTTGTCTGTCCACTTGCATCTCTCACAAGCATCCTATCTTAATAAATCTATTTCTTGCCTATCACTTTGTCTCTTCCTGAATTCCTTCTCCACTGAGGTACAAGGAACCCGAGCCTCAGTAACTCCAGACACCAGGTGAGTGATTCTAATTTAAAACTGGGTTCAAGTCCCAATCTGGGTTCTGGCTGGGTTCAAGCCAATAGTGTTGTCAGTTTCATTTCTATTTCTCTTTTTCTGCTTTCATTTTTGTTTTTCCTTTTTAAAAAATAAATGCAACATTTGCCTCTTAGTTTCATATGATTCTGGTAATTTTATGGACTAATCAGAGTGTTCTATCAAAGGATTGATCACTAAGGGAAAAAAAAGCTTTTATCATTTTCCAAAATAATTAAATCTTGGAGCTACTGACTTATAAAAACTCATTCATTATCTTTTTCTTTCTTTCCTTTTTTTTTTTTTTTTTTTTTTGGCTTTTTAGGGTTGTACCTGTAGCATATGGAGATTTCCAGGCTAGGGGTCCAATCAGAGCTGCAGTTGCCAGCCTACACCACAGCCACAGCAATGCCAGATCTGAGCCATGTCTGCGACCTACACCACAGCTCATGGCAACGCCAGATCCTTAACCCACTGAGCAGGACCAGGGATTGAACCCTCAACCTCATGGTTCCTAGTCAGATTCATTTCTGCTGTGCCAGGATGGGAACTCCAAAACTCATTCATTTTCAATTGACATTGACATTGCTTGAAAAAAAGAAAACTACCCTTTCTTCTCCATGTACAAACATTTCCCATTACTTATTCCTTTCTTCTCTTTATTTTGGTGATTAGTACTTAAGTTGTAAATGTTTAGCTTATTGAGAATTTTGTTTTCTCAAGATGATATAATTTTAATAAAAATTTAATGGAGTGGTTAAAGATCATTATTACTAAACATAATGATTAATTTCATAGTTCCTCTAAATCTTACCTTGAATGAAACAGTTTATAATTCACCTACTCTGTGAAACTTCTTAGGCCTTTCTACCCTAGTAGAACAGATACATACACACACACAGAGTTGATTGTATTCTTTCTAGTGCTTAATAAATACACTTATTGGTAGACTCATTGTACTGATTATAGTGGTTCATCTTCATGTCTATTTTCACCATAAGTCTGCTTATCTGAATGGTAGGGATTTAGTTATTTTAATATATCTGCCTATAGATAACTGAACAACACCTGGCATACACTAGACAATAATAAGCACATATATGTTGCAAAAAGTGTTTAAATTTCCTTAATTTCATTTTTTTTCTGATTATAAAATAATAAGCTGTATTGTAGAATATTTGAAAAACTTTTAAAAATACAATGAACATTCATCCTTTTTAACTCTATCATCCAGAAAGAGCCACTCCTAGTATTCATGTCTTAATTAATTGTTAAGAATTTGATTTTGTGGTTTGAGATGAATAAACAAGGACTTTCACAATCCCAAACTACCCCCCCTTTCCTCCCCTTAACTGTGTTTCACATCTTCCTTAAGAGATTATATATTTTTTGAAGTTTCTCTTATTATCTGCCAGTTCTTTTGCTGTTATTTGGGGTCTAGTTTGTGTCTTTCATTAATTAATTCTTTATTTTCATGCAATAAATATTCATTGACCTCCTGCTCTGTTTCAGGTACTACACTAGCCTTGAAAAAATAATATTGAGCAAACATACATGCCTCTGCCTTTGTGGAACTTACAGTTAGGGGAGCAGAAGATAACAATTTATAAAAGACTCAGGTTTCAGTTTAAAAAGTGTGAATCCTATTGCAGGTGGGTAATCTGCAATACTCATAATCTAGACATTCAGAATTGTGTTTGAACATCTGCCATTGCCATTGTGCATGTGTATATTGAGCATGTCTGTGTGTCTGTGCTTGAATGCTTTTCTTATTCTAATCATGTTATGGGAGTACTTAAAATTTTATAGCTAAAGTGAATTTTTCTAGCCATAAAATCAAACGCTCTTCCTCCTCACTCCCCAAAATTACATACTCACTTGATTTTGTTTCTGATTTGTTATTAATTTATTAAACAATTAATATATAATCAAACCTTCCAAATAACTTCGTTTGGAAGAAATCACATATTTTCAAAGGTTTAGAACATCGAATATTCCTTTCAAATTCTGATATTTTATATATATAATCACATTAATTGTTCACATTTTATTTTATTTATTTTTATTTTTTTATTTTTATTTTTTCGTCTTTTGTCTTTTTGGGGCTGCACCTGCAGCATATGGAGGTTCCCGGGCTGGGGGTCCAATCAGAGCTGTAGCTGCCAGCCTATGCCACAGACGCAGCAACATGGGATCTGAGCCACATCTGTGACCTACACCACAGCTCATGGCAATGCCAGATCCTTAACCCACTGAGTGAGGCTAGGGATCAAATCCACAACCTCCTGTTTACTAGTTGGGTTTGTTAACCACTGAGCCACAAGGGGAACTCCAACCATCCACATTTTAAAAACTTAGTAACAAATCAAAGCCAATTTAGTCTCAGAATAGGTCTGCAACTGAGAACTATTTTTCTGTTTTTTATTTATTTATTTATTTATTTTGCCACTTGCTTGGCACATGGAAGTTTCCTGGTCAGCGGGCCCAGGCCACACAGTGACAATGATAGATCTTTTAAATGCTAGCCTACCAGGGAATTCCAAGAGCTGCTTTTCTGATATAACATTTCCTTTAATGAAAAAATAGATAAAAGAAGAATTTATCCTTTGATTTCTTTATCCCCCAAAAGGTTTCCATTTATTAAACTATGTTTTAAATGACTTATTTTAGTAATATTAAAAATTCAATGATAAAGAGAAAAGAGAAGTGAGGCAAAAGAGCTTGAATTTAAGCCATTGCTAGTGGATTTCCAAAATATATTATTAATTTTATGAATTATCATTCATTTGATTTGAGTTACCTCATAACTTTTAAAAAAGTAAATCTATGTAGGCTTTCAACTTATATGTCTTAATACAAATCAGAAATGCCTGTATACTCCACCATGGCTCTACTCACCTAGTCAATGTAAAAAGTAAAGTAAAGTAAACTTGTATTAATAAATGTAACAGAAGGGAGGAGGCAAGATGGTGGAAGAGTAGGGGGACATGCTCGCTCTCTCCCACAAACACAACAAAAAAAACACATCTACAGGTTAAACGACTCAAACAGAACAGCAATCAATTGCTCGCAGAAGAACCTAAACTCCAATAACGACAAGAATCTCGTGACATAACTGGGTAAAACAAGAGAAAAGAGGAGAGTGAGAGAATGGGAGTCCAAGCTGGATGGGCGCTCCCAAAAGGGAACTGTGGAGAAGAAAGGGATCCCACACCCTGGATCACCTACTAGATGGAAAGATCAACCGAATCAGAGGAATCTCCAGATGCAGAGAAGAGTGCAGCACTAAGTCGGAGTTCTGAAAAGCAGAGTGAGAACCAGACAAATCATCTGAACTACCAGCACAGTCACCAAAAATTGAGATGCTTGGGTGGGGGCTGGGCAGAGAGACCTCGGCTCTGGAGGTTAGTCCCTGGGAACGGGCTGGGGTGGGTGGTGTGGAGACTGCTTGGGGGCGTCTAGGAACCAGTCTATCAGATTTGACAGGGCAGAGACTGCCTGGGAGACTAGAAAGCAGAGCGTTGTGGGGGGGAGGGAGCAATACACTAAGGGCTGGGAAGTGGAAAGCCACACCAGAGGGAACCTGGGAGAAGAGCTGGATCTGCAGGAGAGACAAGGCGCCAGTGTTGGGGAGGGAAGAGAATACTCCCTACACCACAGCGAGCTCACCGGCCTGCCAGCTATCAGGAAGCTGTGCTTCCCAGTGCATTCCTCCCCGCCCACCCCTCACGGACATGCTGGACCTGGGGCTGCCTGCCATCCCAGAGGGCTGGCCTCGATACTTCACGGAAGCCTACCACTGCAGGGGCTTTCCCTGCCCTGGCCTGCTTGCCCTCTGGAGGGGCTACACCCCCGCAGAGCAGCACCCAACACTGCCAGCCCCCTGCAAGAGCCCCTGCAGCCCAGAAAAGATAGAACAAGCTCAGCTGGAACATGAAAAATCTGCCTTCGTTCTCAGGCAGTCCTTCCAAGTCAGGCTACCCTGGGGAAGAGCCTCTGGGGTTCTCTCTAGCCCAGCTAGCTGCTCCAGCCCTCAGAGGGTGCTGCACTCCTGAGGAACAGCCGCCCAGCACCACCAGCCCCCTGTAAGAGCCCCACAGCCCAAAAACACCAGAGCAAGCTCTGCCCAGCTGAGTGAAATCTGCTCCCATTGTGGTGCGGAACTCCCAGTCCTGTCTGCCCTCAGGAAGTCCTCCTTTGCTTCAGAGACACCCTGTCAGTCCCGCCCACCCTCTGGAAAAGCCACACTGCCTCAAAGAAGACTGAGCAACAACGCCAGCCCTCAGGAAACATTCCACAGCAGTGCCAAGGCAAACACTACCCGGCCACGGAGAATACAACTCCACCAGGAAAAAGAAAACACCATGCAAGATGAAGAAGCCGAGAAACCACCCCCAGTCAAACCAACAGGAGAACTCACCTAAAACAGTCAACAATGAAACAGATCTCTGCAGTCTGACAGACCTGGAATTCAAATGAGAAATAGTGAAAATACTGAAGGAATTAAGAGAAGATATGAACAGTAATGCAGACACCCTCAGAAAGGAACTAGAAAATATAAGGAAGAGCCAAGAAAAACTAGAACATTCATTTGCAGAGATGCAAACTGAACTAAGGGCAGTAAAAACCAGAATGAATAATGTAGAAGAACGAATCAGTGATGTGGAAGACAGATTAATAGAAATCACCCAATCAGTTCAGCAGACAGAAAACCAAATAAAAAAACATGAAAGCAATAGAAGAAACCTATGGGATAATATAAAGTGGGCCAATCTGTGCATAATAGGAATTCCAGAAGGAGTAGAAAAAGATAAGGGGATAGAAAACATATTTGAAGAAATTATCACTGGAAACTTCCCAAATCTAAAGGATACTGAGTTCAAGATACAGGAAGCACAGAGGGCCCCAAACAAGTTGAACCCAAATAGACCCACACCAAGACACATTATAATAAAAATGGCAAAAGTTAGTGATAAAGAGAGGATCCTAAAGGCAGCAAGAGAAAAGCAGAATGTTACCTACAAGGGAACCCCCATAAGATTATCAGCTGATTTCTCTACAGAAACACTACAGGCCAGGAGGGAACGGCAAGAGATATTTAAAGTGCTAAAAGGAAAAAATATGCAACCTAGAATACTCTATCCAGCAAGAATATCATTTAAAATAGAAGGGGAAATAAAATTTTTTTTCCAACAAACAAAAACTAAAAGAATACAGCAACACAAAACCCAGGCTTAAAGAAATACTGAAAGGGCTTCTCTAAACCTAAAAGAAAGGAAGGAAAGAAAGGGAGGAAAAAGAAAAAAAAGAGGAAGAACTAGGATTGAGGAAACCACAATCAGAGAGCAGTCACTCAAATAAGCCAGTATGCAGATTTAATCATGAACATGTTTCAAACAAAATAAAATTAACAAGAAAAAAAAAAAGAGTCATCAAAATCATAAAATGTGGGCAAGGGAAGTAAGGAAATAAATAGACCCATTTTTTGTTTGCTTGTTTCTCTTCTTAATTTTAGTATAGTAATGAAGTGTTTAAACCTACAGGACCATCAGGCTAAAACACACAATTATAGGAAGGGGTTAGCATACTTAAAAAACAGGGCAACCACAAGCCAAAACCAAACACTGCATTCGCAAAAAATGAAAAAAAAAAAAAAAAAAAAAAAAAAAAAACTCAAGCAGAAAATAACCAGAGACCATCCAACCAAAAAAAGAAAGGAAGAATGGAGATCCATAGAATCAACTGGAACAGGAGGTTTAAAATGGCAATAAATAATCATCTATCAATTATCACTTTAAATGTCAATGAACTGAATGCTCCGATCAAAAGACACAGTGGCTGAGTGGATAAAAAGGCAAAAACCTTCAATATGCTGCCTATAAGACACTCACCTTAGGACAAAGGATACATATAGATTGAAAGTGAAGGGGTGGGAAAAAATATTTCACGCCAATAGACCAGGAAAGCAGGAGTTGCAACACTCATATCAGACAAATAGACTTTAAAACAAAAGACATAAAGAAAGACAAAGAAGGACACTATTTAATGATTAAGGGATCCATCCAAGGAGAGGATATTACTATCATCAACATATATGCCCCAAATACAGGAGCACCCAGATACATACAACAAATATTAACAGACATAAAGGGAGAAATTGAGGGGAATAAAATCATAGTAGGAGACTTTAATACCCCACGCACAACAATGGATGGATCTTCTAGACAGAAAACCAATAAAGCAACAGAGATCCTAAAGGACACAATAGAAATGTTAGGCTTAATTGATATCTTCAGGACACTACATCCAAAAAAAATCAGAATACACATTCTCAAGAATCGATCACATATTGGAACACAAAGCTAACCTCAACAAATTTAGGAGCATAGAAATTATTTCAAGTATCTTCTCTGACCACAATGCCATGAAACTAGAAATCAACCACGGGAAAAGAAATGAGAAAAAACCTACTACATGGAGACTAAACAACATGCTACTAAAAACCAATGGGTCAATGAGGAAATCAAGAAGGAAATTAAAAAATACCTTGAAACAAATGATAATGAAGACACAACCTCTCAAAATCTATGGGATGCTGCGAAAGCAGTGCTCAGAGGGAAATTTATAGTGATACAGGCCTTTCTCAAAAAAGAAGAAAGATCCCAAATTGACAACTTAACCCAACACCTAAATGAATTAGAAAAAGAACAAAAAAGGCCTAAAGTCAGCAGAAGGAAGGAAATTATAAGACCAAAGAAGAAATCAATAAAATAGAGATTCAAAAACCAATAGAGAAAATTAATAAAACTAAGAGCTGGTTCTTTGAAAAGGCAAACAAAATTGACTAACCCCTGGCCAGACTCACTAAAAAGAGGAGAGAAAGAACTCAAATAAATAAAATTATAAATGAAAAAGGAGAAATCACAACGGATACTGCAGCAATACAAAAAAACCATAAGAGAATACTATGAACAACTACATGCCAACAAATTTGACAATCTGGAAGAAATGGAAAATTTTCTAGAATCTTACAGCCTGCCAAAACTGAATCAAGAAGAAACAGACCAATTGAACCAACCGATCACTAGAAATGAAACTGAAGATATCATAAAAACATTTCCTACAAATAAAAGTCCAGGACCAGATGGTTTCACAGGCGAATTCTATCAAACATATAAAGAGGATCTGGTGCCCATCCTCCTTAAACTTTTTCAAAGGATTGAAGAAGAAGGAACACTCCCAAAGACATTCTATGATGCCACCATCACCCTAATCCCAAAACCAGACAAAGATAACACCAAAAAAGAAAACTATCAGCTAATATCGTTGAAGAATATAGATGCAAAACTTCTCAACAAAATCTTAGCCAACCGAATCAAACAACATATCAAAAAAATCATACACCATGACCAGGTAGGGTTCATCCCAGGTTCACAAGGATGGTTCAACATACACAAATCAATCAATGTCATACACCACATTAACCAAAGAAAAGTCAAAAATCATATGATCATCTCAATAGACGCAGAAAAAGCATTTGACAAAGTCCAACATCCATTCATGATCAAAACTCTTGCCAAAGTGGGTATAGAGGGAACATTCCTGAACATGGTCAAAGCCATTTACGGCAAACCCATAGCAAATATAATACTCAATGGGGAAAAACTGAAAGCCTTCTCACTCAAATCTGGAAAAAGACAGGGATGCCCACTCTCACCATTGCTCTTCAACATAGTTTTGGAAGTCCTAGCCACAGCAATTAGACAAACAGAAGAAATAAAAGGCATCCATATAGGAAGAGAAGAGATAAAACTGTCACTATACACAGATGACATGATACTTAGGGTTATACATAGATAACCCTAAGAACTCAACCCCAAAACTACTTGAACTGATTAATAAATTCAGCAAAGTAGCAGGATATAAGATTAACATTCAGAAGTCAGTCGCATTTCTGTATACCAGCAATGAAATATTAGAAAAGGAATAAAAAAATATGATACCTTTTAAAATTGTACCTCAAAAAATCAAATACCTTGGAATACACCTGACCAAGGAGGTAAAAGACTTATATGCCAAGAACTATAAAACTTTAATCAAAGAAGATGTAAAGAAATGGAAAGATATTCCATGTTCCTGGATTGGGAAAATCAATAATGTAAAAATAGCCATACTACCCAAAGCAATCTACACATTCAATGCAATCCCTATCAAATTACCCAGGACATTTTTCACAGAACTAGAACAAACAATCCAAACATTTATATGGAAACACAAAAGACCCAGAATTGCCAAAGCAATCCTGAGAAACAAAAACCAAGCAGGGGGCAGAACTTTCCCAGACTTCAAGAAATACTACAAAGCCACAGTCATCAAAACAGTGTAGTACTGGTATCAAAACAGACAGACCCGACCAATGGAACAGAATAGAGAACCCAGAAATAAACCCTGACACCTATGGTCAATTAATCTTTGACAAGGGAGGCAAGAACATAAAATGGGAAAAAGAAAGTCTATTCGGCAAGCATTGCTGGAAAACCTGGACAGCTGCATGCAAAGCAATGAGACTAGAACACACCCTCACACCATGTGCAAAAATAAACTCAAAATGACTGAAAGACTTAAATATACGACAGGACACCATCAAACTCCTAGAAGAAAACATAGACAAAACACTCTCTGACATCAACATCATGAATATTTTCTCAGGTCAATCTCCCAAAGCAATAGAAACTAGAGCAAAAATAAACCAATGGGACCTAATCAAACTGACAAGCTTTTGCATGGCAAAGGAAACCAAAAAGAAAACAAAAAGACAACTTACAGAATGGGAGAAAATAGTTTCAAATGATGCAAAGGACAAGGGTTTAATCTCTAGAATATATGAGCAACTTAACACAACTCAACAGTAAAAAAGCCAATCAACCAATGGAAAAATGGGCAAAAGACGTGAATAGACTGTTCTCCAAGGAAGATATACAGATGGCCAGCAAACACATGAAAAAATGCTCAATGTCGCTGATCATAAAAGAAATGCAAATCAAAACTACCACAAGATACCACCTCACACCACTCAGAATGGCCATCACTAGTAAGTCCACAAATAACAAGTGCTGGAGGGGTTGTGCAGGGAATGCACTGTTGGTGGGAATGTAAACTGGTACAGCCACTATGGAGAACAGTTTGGAGATACCTTAGAAACCTATACATAGAACTTCCATATGACCCCACAATACCACTCTTGGGCATATATCCGGACAAAACTCTACTTAAAAGAGACACATGCACCCGCATGTTCATGGCAGCACTATTCACAATAGCCAGGACATGGAAACAACCCAAATGTCCATCGACAGATGATTGGATTCGGAAGAGGTGGTATATATACACAATGGAATGCTACTCAGCCATAAAAAAGAACAACGTAATGCCATTTGCAGCAACATGGATGAAACTAGAGACTCTCATACTGAATGAAATGAGCCAGAAAAACAAAGACAAATACCATATGATATCACTTATAACTGGAATCTAATATCCAGCACAAATGAACATCTCCACAGAAAAGAAAATCATGGACTTGGAGAATAGACATGTGGCTGCCCAATGGGAGAGGGAGGGAGTGGGAGGGATCAGGAGCTTGGGGTTATCAGATACAACTTGGAATAGATTTACAAGGAGATCCTGCTGAGTAGTATTGAGAACTATGTCTAGATACTCATATTGCAACAGAACAAATGGTGGGGGAAAAAATGTATACATGTAAGAGTAACTTGATCCCCATGCTGTACAGCGAGAAAAAAAAAATTAAAAATTAAAAAAATAACAGTTTCTTTTAACTAAGTCTGAAAAAGAAAAAAAATCCAAACATCTCTAAATACTCTAAAGAATTTAATGGAGAAGGAAATATCAAAGAACAACTCCAAAATAATGTGCTTTTTTGTTGCTATTTGAGGATTTCTTGTAGAAATGTAGTATTTGGACACTTTAGAGGGTGACTTTATATGTTGTTTGGAAGATAAATAGAAAATCTCAAGAATTATTAATAGGCAAAAAATAGCATATATGTATGTTTGATTGTATAGAGGTAAAAGTAACTTACGATAGTTTTTGTTTTCATGGTCATATTTCTCAACTTAAAATATGCTGTATCTTTAGTGTCCATGATTTTATTTGCTATTGATGAGATTTTACATTTATTTACTCTTTTCTGCACAAAGAATTTTCTTGGAAGATATGTAAAGGTAAAATATTGAAAATGTCTTAAGGAAATATCAACAAACATGATATTACCTCTATTATTTTTACTTTTCATTAACTTAAATTTTTTTACATCCCTAAGCAAAGTTTTATTTAAATATATAAAACTCCTAGAGGAAAACGTAGGCAGAGCACTCTTTGACATAAATCACAGCAATATCTTGTTTGATCCAACTCGTAGAATAACGACAATAAAAGTTAAAATAAACCAATGGGACCTAGTTAAACTCAAAAGCTTTTACACAGAAAGGAAACTAAAAACAAAACAAAAGACAACCCACAGAATGCGAGAAAATCTTTGCAAACAATGCAACCAACAAGGGCTTAATCTCCAAAATAAACCAAAAAACTCATACAATTCAACAATAATAAAAAAAACCTCAATTGAAAAATAGGCAAAAGACCTAAACAGACATTTCTCCAAAGAAGACATGGAGAGGCAATAGGCACATGAAAAGATGCCCGGCATCACTAATTATTAGAGAAATGCAAATCAAAACCACAATGAGGTATTATCTCACACTGGTCAGAATGGCCATCATTAATAAATCCACAAATAACAAATTCTAGAGAGGGTGTGGAGAAAAGGGAACCCTCCTACACTATTGGTGGGAATGTAAATTGGTGCAACCTCTATGAAAAACAGTATCGAGGATCCTTAGAAACAAAATATAGAACTACCATAGGATCCAGAAATCCCACTCTGGGACATATATCTGGACGAAACTATAATTCGAAAAGATATATGCAGAAGCCCCCATTGTAGCTCAGTGGGTTAAGAACCTGATGTATTCTTTGTGAGGATGTGGGTTCAATTCCTGTCCTCACTCAGTGGGTTAAGGATTAGGCATTGCCTCGAGGTATGATATAGGCCACAAATGAAGCTTGGATCCAGTGTTGCTATGGCTGTGGCATAAGCCTCAGCTGCAGCTCCCATTTGACCCCTAGCCTGGGAATTCCCATATGCTGCAGGTGTGGTCATAAAAGATGTGGCCATAAAAGGTGTGGCCTTTTCACATGATGGAAGATAATATGAGAAAAAGAATGTATATATATGGATGACTGGATCAGTTTGCTGTACAGTAGAAATTGGCACAACATTGTAAATCAACTATAATTTTTAAAAAAGTTCACAAACATAAGTGAATTTTTACAAATGAACATATCCATGAAATCACCATCCACATGGACATAGAACCAGAAATCTCCATCACACACCCTGCTGGACTTTAATCTCCTTACAAAGGTAACCATTTTTATCATCATAGATTAATTTCACCTACTTTTGAAAAGTATGTAAGTGGAATCAAACAGCAAGTTCTCTATTGTGTCTGCTTGCTTTCACTCAGTATTTTATTTCTGAGATTTACCCATGTTGTTAACTATAACCATAGTGCATTTATTTTTATTGCTAAAAAGTGGAGGTCAGAAACCTTTTTCTATCAAAAGTACATACAATAAAAAAATATTTTTATGCCTTATGCTTTCCATTGCAACTACTCAATTCTAACCTTGTAGTATGTTACAGCACAAGAGCAGCCATAGATAATGTGTAGATGAGTAGATATTTCTGTGTTCTAATAAAACTTTATTTACAAAAATCAGATGGTGGCCAGATTTGGTCCATGCGCCATGGTTGCCCAACCCATGCTGTAGATTACTCTACTGTAAGAGTATACTACAATTTATTTATCTAATCTACTGTTGTTTAAGGATACTAAAACACTTATAGACTATGTCTTTTGATGGACATACATATTTATATTGGGTGCATATATCCTGAATTATGTAACTGCTGGGTAGGCAAATGTTCAGCTTGGAGAGATACTAACAGCTTTCCAAATTTATACCCACCAGCAATGTATGAGAGTTCCAGTTGCTCCATTTTTCCACCAACACTTGGTATTGTTAATTTTAATGGGATGATACTGGAATTTAAATCTATAGCAAGAAACATATCTCCAGGGAAAGTATTACTATAAATTTAAATTTAAAAATTTAATTTTAGTTGATCCATACTTCCCCCTCTCAGTATGGCATGCGTGCACACATAATCACAAGTCTACACACACACACACACGCAGAGGGCAACAAATGAAATAAAAAAAACTTCATTTTCTAGTCTTGAAAGACCCTGTGATTTTATACTGTGCTTTAGAAAAAAGATTGTATGCTTAGAGAAATAGAGGGAAAAAGTGATGTATCCTATTATCTTTAAGAGGATCATTTTAAAACCTCAGAAACTGTCTCTAGCCAGTGCTTTCAAAGTCAGCTCAAAGTGCAGTGGGATGTGCAGAAAACGTTCATTAGTCAGGCACACTGTGAATTTAGTCTTTACTTCTAGGAATCATTTCTAATCATTTGTAATTAGAGTAATGCTTTTGAAAATGTTTGCATTGCTAACCATGAGGACTTGAAACTCTCTCTTCTGGGAAAGTGAGCAGATGGTGTCACTTCATTTACTTTTTCCTGTTAGGCAGGGAGGACTAAGGGATTTAAGTTGTTCTTTCCCTCTCTCCTGCCTAGGGTTTGGATAGTTGTCTAGTCTGTGGCCATAGCTCTTGGCTCAGCTATTTCTTGTCCAGTTCCTTTTGTTTGCTACTACTTTGATCTTCACCCAATATCAGCAATGCCTTGCTTGGATGACTCTCTCACTCTAGCTCTTACTCTTTTCCTTGGCAGGAGTATTCTTTTCTTTCGGTTGTTAAGAATTTGGCCAGTAATGAGGTGGTAAGCTCCTGTCGAAGCAGCAGGAGTTGTCAGTGTTCCTTTCTTTCATTAACTTTCTTGGGCTGTAGCCACAACAGCAAGACTTCAGGGACTGAGAATTTAACCTTCTCTAGCACTGATCATTTTTCCACATGGATTCACATGGCCCCCTAGCCCCTTGGCCCCTTTCACCACTCCCCTCCCCTCACCCCGCTTTTTATAGATTATCCTGAACTTTCCGTCCAATGCTCTCCAGGGCCACCGGGAAATAATATACTTGAAGCAATTCTTTTTTTAGTTAGCCACCTTTTATTCATTGTTGTTAAATGAACAGTACTTTCACAGCTTTAACAAAAGGTGCTGAAACTTTGCTGTGGCAAATTATCTTTTTTCTTATGAAATAAGAAAATAATTGGTAACCATACTTTGTAGGATAACATTATTTATTTTAATCCTAGTGGAAGAATGAAACTCTTTGTATTCTACTTAATAATAATGATTATATATGTATATAATTAGAAATAACATTACACAGTAATCATATATTTAGAAAAATCTCAAGTAGTGATTGTTCAGTTAAATATTCATATCATCACTCACCACTCAATTCATTATAAAAGAAACAGTGTATTGAAATAGTCACTGGGGACTCTGACCAACTTAAAATGAGTTAATAATGATGATCATGATATAATAAAAGTAATAGCAATAATAATAACATTGGTATATTAATGTATATACCAAATATTATATATTCATGCACAAGTGTTATATAATAATGATAAATAGTAATTCAACTATTTTTTTATTATTTTAGATTTTTTTGGATGCCAAGTATATATCAGATCAAATGCCAGACACTAATTCCAAGATAAAACTTGTAAGGTAGTTATAATCATGTCCAGTTTACAATAAGGAAAAGGAAGCACAGACAAGTTTCCTGCCCAAAGTTAGAACTACTCTGAATTGTTTTTCTCTTCCTTCAATACTCACATCCCTCACCTCCCGTCAATCTGTTGATCTCTGAGATTTGGTTGTCATACCTATCATAAATATCCCTTTATTATCCCTGATATGAGTATTCATTTGTAAAAGCATTTCCAAAGTATAGATGGTTATATTCTTGGACTTATCATCATGAAGCATAAATGTTGAAAGTCTAGATTCACATGGTATTTCAAGCTTATTTTGAAATGAATTCTATATATTAATGCAAGTCCACCCTTACTGGTGCTTCATCTTATTACAGATAGATTTATTTATTTACAGTCACTGATAGATCATGCTCTTTTATGTGATTAGAGGATATAGAGCTAATTGAAAGTGTACTATTGGCTAGTTTTAATTTATATTGTTTCCACTAATTTCCAATTTGCCAATAGGGCCTGAGTTGATTTTCCATTCTTTAAGTCTATATTGACATGAAATTAATATCAATGCAAAAATATGTCCATGTTGAGTACTACATTCATAATATATGCTATTATGTGCTTTATTATATTTTCTCATTTCCTGCTCTGTCAGTTACTCTAATGTTCCTTCATTTTTATTTGATAGATGCAACAATTCTCTTACCCTCAGATTTCCTGATGGATATGTTTCTGTCATCTTTTCCGACCAGCAGCATGGGCTTTTAGTTACCCCAGGAAAATTAAAAAGCAACTTCTTTCATGTAGTGCTTTTTATCTCTTAATATTTCACAGTATAAGCAAAATGCCAATCTAAGTCAATTCAGTTTTATCAGGCACTCTACTAATGGCTTAGGCAGTGTGGCAATTCCATTTAAGGGCAAAAATTGAGTTCCGAAAAAAAAAAAAAAACCAACATGGGGAGTTTCAGATTATAAAGACACAAAATTATAAAACAAAGATATAAACTCGTAGTCAAGGTTCTCTTTAACTGATAGAATTGTTTCTTGTAAGGAAACGTAAGGTATTAAGCTACTTCATTTATTTATATTCAATAAAACATCAAATAAATGTAGAAGAGACAATTAACTGCCTTTCTATATTCCTAAAGTTACATACGAATGATTCCAAATTTTAAAACAAAATGATATTGCCAAAATTATAGCTTTGCAATGGTTAATCCCTTTAATTCACTCCCCTGGAGTAATACAATCTGTTACAAACACTGGGGCTAAAGGATTTAAAACAGCCGGGCACAGTGGAAAGAGCCTTGGATTGAGAACAAGAGAACTTGGCTGTAGCCCTTGATTTCCACTCTGCTCTTAACATCCCCAGGTAACCCTGGATAAGAACCTTACCTTTCCAGTCCTTCCTTTTCTACGCAAAAAGGTATTTTTTAAGAAAATAATCTATTATGTCCTTTCAAGCTCCAGACATTTATGATTATTAACTGTATCAAGTCTGGAATTTACTAAAACTATATGAATAAACTGTGCCACATATTCATTATGGGGGAGGAGCAGAAACCCAGGGGAAATTTTCTAAATCATTAAGAATGACTGCTCCTTCATTATAAATTGTGCTAATTGAAAATAAGTGGTTTTGTGATCATGAGGCTTCCCAGTTTTGTGATCATGAGGCAAGTCAGTGATTCCCTATTGCCCTTAAGAGAAAGATCATTAACATGGTCTGCAAGCTGCAGCCCCCAGCCCCAATTTAGTTCCTGTGTTAGTTGAGGTAGGTCAAAAGTGTAATGGCAGAAACACAATGGATGTTTGTTTCCTGTTTAGATAACAGTCCATAAAGGGGTTCCTGTTGGCAGACCATTCTCCTAACAGAGACTTAGGAACCCAGCTCTTCCCACCTGCGGCTCTGCCTCCTGGAGGAACTTGTATTTTTTTGTATCTGGATGACAAAGGGGAAGAGGAAATGAGCCTTGGCTCAGAAGAGACACATATCATTTCTGCTCAATGCTATTGGTGGGAAAGGGTCACGTGATCACACCTAAATGCAAAGGTGAAAAGCTGGGAAATGCAATGTTGGTAAATATCCAGGAAGAATACCAAATGAATTTTGGTACACAGCTAGTAGGTTCTACCAAAGCTCACTTCATTTATATCCTTAAGCCACACTTTTTTCAGTACCTAGAATGCCCTTACTCTGCTGCCTCTGGTCTTCAACTCAGAGCCTCCGGTTCACCTGGCTCCAATGCCCCCTCAGGTCTCAATTTATGGTGGCTTCCTCTCTGAGTTCCCATGATACTTTGCTTCTAGCCTATCTTCAACCTTATCATAATACTCACTACGATTTAATTAGTTTTCTGTTTTCTCTGCCAGGTTCTAAGCTCCTTGGAGGTAGAAACCATATTCTTTATCTGATGGAAAAAGAAAGCAAGAGAGAGAACAGGAAGGAAAAGAAAGAGCGTAACTGGGGGCTGGAGAAAAGATAGCAGATGGGCTGAAGTGTCAAATCTGTTTGTTTGTTTTTCCTTCACTGAATAGACTAGTTGTTTGGCATGGTATTGTCAGATTGAAAAGAAGATCTATCCTTCTTTGTGATTACAAAAAGGGATGTTAAATTACAACATCTCATTACATTAGTATAAAATGTAACAACCTCTCTGGGATGAAAAGCAAACACTAATTCTGACAGAAAAGGGCTGCATCTGGAAATATTTTCTGGGCCCCCTTCAAGCTTGTATCTCAGCAGAATTCTTTTAAGCACTACCAAATACTTGCTGGCTTATTCACTCTTAAAGAATTCATAGGGCTCCTCTAATCATCTTCACTGAATAGTAACTTTATCATTCTCACTGTGAGTTTCTCAGCCTGTGAAGTGAGAAGCTATAGGAGAAGAATGGAACAAAGATCAGATTCATTATGGTTAGCTTTTGAGAGAATTATCTGGAGATTTGAAAACACAAGCAGCTGAACCAACCTTTGAATTAGTATGAACCCATCTCTTTAAAATATCTTAGAACCAGAGAGCTACAATCTTTCTGACTTCCATGTTTACAAATATAGGTGTAAAATTCTTTTTTTGGTTTCATGGGGAAATAAATCAATAGAAATTGCTATGTGGTGAAGCAGGTGTGTGCTCTTTCAGAAAAAAATATGAAAGAGAATTTTGCATGTGGCAAGAAGTATTTCTGAAGTCTGAATTGTAATACATATTAGGGACCACACGAAGATGTATGAAAATAAATAAAACTATACTGATAGAATTTTACTTTGATATAAGGAGTGCAAGTCAAACAGTTGAAAACTATGTGATATACAGATTAGACTACATGGCTTCATGGACTTCTGGAAGAAAGAAAATAAAATCATTTAAAAATAATTTGAGAAGTGTTTGGTTTCAGATATGAAATTATTCTATATAACATATTTTTGGCCTCAAATTCTCACAGAAATAGTTGAGACATAAATCTTGGAAAACTGTGTCAGAACATGAACTTAAAAAAAAATGAAAATTCAGACTTCATGAGTCACCAAAGTTTTCCACATCGGTGTGTGAATCTGCAAAACATATTAGGCATGGCAGACTTCTATTGGTGTTGCCCATAAAGAGTCTATGCCTGGCATGGCATGGATTAAAAGTGTAATGAAAAACATCAGTGTATAGATGTCAGCTTTGTATGTACTGAAATTATAAAGAAATAAAGGTGGTCACAGCATTTAAGTACCCAGACAATATTTCAGGGTCTGTTAACCCCAGAGTTTTCACTGTTTACAGGTAATTAAAACTTGACCTCCATTTATCATCAGTCTAGCTGGGTTCAGATGTCCACCTCTTGTTTTAATCTTTATTACTTGCTTATCTTAAGTCCAAAATGAGAAAGCTGAGGCTTTATATATTTTTTTTAAGAAAATCACCCCACATCTTAGACTTATGCCGTAATTTTGAATATGGAGAAACCAAATTGTCCCCTATTTTTACTTTGGAGCTGAGAAAACCAGGGCCTAAGATGTGGAAGTTGCCAGTCTGAAATGAAATGGGTATTTACTCTGAAAACCAGGATTTTCCTTTGTTTTCTTTTTCTTTCATGTATTTAATTTGTATGTATACGTAACTGAAATCTACTTTTCAGTAACGCTCTAAAATGTTTCATAAGATGATGTAATTTCCTTTTAATAGAGCCTTCTGTCCTCAGAGTAAAAGCGGTTTTTCTGAAGGTATCTCTATCATTTGAACTTAATTTAAAACAAAATTTAACCTATTTTAAAGAAAAGATAAGTAGTCTTAGATTTTTAGGCTGGTTGATTTTCATCCATTTAATCTGTCAGCATGCATACAGTTGTTTCAGTTATTTAGCCACTTTGATAATGTATTATTTACATTTCTTTCGAATGACAAAAACAAAACATAGTATACAGTGATATTTTAATAAGAGTAATAAAATCTCAAAGATTCTAAAAAGAAAAAAGAGGAAGCTTTTTCATACTCTCAACACAAGGACACAAGGTTTGCTTTGCCCTTGCACTCGCTTAAAGGAATTTATTGGAAGAAACGGAATTGGAGATATTTGACTTTTTTATTAAAATCAGCTTAATAGTTCTTAGCACCACCTGTTAGTACACTGTATAATCCATCTTTTGGGTACTAGATTTTCTCCAGATGTTTCTGTTGTCTTGGGGATTGTGGCTTTTTTTTTTTTTTTTTTAACAGTTCAGGGAATCATAGGTCATACCATTTGCCTGTGGCAAACACAAAGATGTAGCTAGTTTTAAAAAGTTTTATGTTGAGAAAGAAAAAATTTACTGTTGACTTTGTAGATTCTAATTTTAGATTTAAATAGTGAATTTATATGACATTTCTGAGGACAGGCAATACTTTGGTAGAAATTTACTGATGCAAGCAAACTTTATCAAGTCAAACTTGGAGGTTCCTTTATGCATCTATTTTAAATTCTTACATTTTTTTCTGAAATTGTCCACTGTTTCTATGCGAGGATAGTACTGTGTAATTTTAAGTTAATTACACAATTATACCAAAGAGTGAGATAAACAATCTGTTGGTTTTGTCTACTACTTGGCAGTGGAAGCACAATTCAGCGGACAGACTACTTTCACAAAATAATCTACAGCATGACTAGGCAATATACATTTTCAGTGAGTTTTCCCAGTTCTTGGGGAATTGGAATTTCTGGATACTAGACGAGACATTTATCTTGGGTAGTTAGACTTGAAGGTTTGGGATGAGTATATCTCTGCTAGACAGGATATAGGGGAGCTCTTTTCTGCAATACTGGGCTTTAAATTAAATCCAGGCTTCTTTGGAATAGAATGAAAACAAGGCTGACAAACAAGGCAAACCTGCAGGATCTGACTCAGGTTTATGATCTGGAAGGAAGATAATTCAGACTCCTTTCATTTTTCCTTTGATGTAATACTAAATCAGCCAACATGTAGTACTTTAGGGAGGCTCCCTGAAATCTGGTGGCTAATGCAGTGTCTGTGTTAGGAGGATTCTACCAGCTCCCAGGAGCCCCAAGCATCTATAAGCGCAACTCACTGCCCTTTATAGCATTAGGCCAGGGACAATGACTGTGCTCAAGCATCTAATTTATTAGATGCTTTCTGGTTGCACTTCTTTATGCTTTCCCTATTATATTTTCACTGTCTTGTTGAAATTAGAGTAAAGCTGAGCATTATAGTTATATGAGTTATTTATGCTGAATTGCAGAAAGATTTAAGAGTCTTGACTGGCTTAGAATTTTAGAATTGCTTAAAAACTACCTAATTAAGCAATCAGCTTTCAACTTTGCTGTATTCATTTGTCATCCAAGTTTTCTAATTTAATAATATTATCTTGGGTAGGGGAAAGAAACTCCTTGGAAATAAATTATTGAGGGAATATAGATAGTGTATATATTCATTATGTATATGTATATGTTAAGCATATGTACTGTATATAAGTACATAATATATATTTAATGAAAAATAAAGACAAAAACAACATTTGAAAAAAGAATGCTTGGTTGAAATAAGAGATCTCTGCTGATGTTCTACCAAAAAAAATAATAAAGCAGTTTTTATTTAAAAGAAATTACTTTTTACATACTAAAGTTTGCATCTCAACTGAGGAAACAGGACTTGTATTTAACCTTTTTTTTTTGCTTTTTAGGGCCTCCCTCACAGCCTATGGAAGTTCCCAGGCTAGGATTAGAATCAGCGCTATAGCTGCCAGCCTACACCACAGTCACAGCAGTGCAGGATCTGAGCTATGTCTGCAATCTACACCACAGCTCACAGCAACACCGGATCCCTAACCCACTGAGTGAGACCAGGGATCAAATATGCATCCTCATGGATACTAGTCAGGCTCATTACCACTGAGCCACTACAGGAACTCCAGGATTTGTATTTAAATAAGATTTGGTATGACACCGCCGAATGCCAAGATTTAGCCTTCCTCTTTCCTTCAGACTTGTTTTAGTAAAGTTTTGGGGGAAGAGGGAAGCAGAAAACATGTTGTAAATTGATAAGGAGAAACAAGTTATATAAAATGATTTTTTGGGGAGGGTGGGGGGTCACGCCTGTGGCATGCGGAAGTTCCCAGGCCAGGGACTGACCCCCAATAGCAACCTATGGCACAGCTGTGGCAGCACCAGATCCTTTACCTGCTGTTGCACAGAGGAACTTCCTAAAATGATTTTAAAATTTTGATCAAAACATTTATTGAATACACACATTGTCTTTATGCCAGGTCCTATGCTATGAGCTGGGACTTTCATTTAGTCAATAAGTTTATATTGAGTCCATCCTACAAACCAAGCACTATTCTAGGCACTGGAGATAATGGCAGAAGAAACATTTGATTCTAGGCCTCATTGAACTGATGTTCTAGTGGGAAAAGTTAGGCAGAAACACAGTATATAAGGAAATTCTAAAGTTTATTAGGCCGTAAGTGCTAGTGAGAAAAATAAAACAGAATGAAAGGGATTAGGAGAACTAAGGGTTACAGTTTTAAGTGGGTTTGTTTCAGCAAGTGATGCAAAACAAAAGGAACAGCCCATGTGAAGGCTCTGTGCTGGAAGTATGCTGGGACAAGTTCAAGGTCAGGAAATATACTCAAGAAGTTGCAGTAGGGTGGGTGAGGGAAAGAATATTAGAAGCTGAGAGATAATAATGTCAGGCCAGATCACGACAGCATTGTAAGCTACTGAAAGAATTTTAGCTTTTACTCTCAGGTGAAGAGACACTATCACAGAGCTCTGAGCAGAGAGTTTAATCTGATTTAAATTGTAAAAAGACCTCTCTGGCTACTGTAATGACTTTAACTGCAACAGGAGGAGCTGTGAGCTGCTGGGTAAGAGGGGGAGGCAAGCAGAGACTGACACGCTCTGGAAGGACCTTAGGTCTTGTTCAGAAGTTGGATGTGTTCACAATTGTAAAGCTGAGTGTTGGAGAGAAAGCAGGAGGGAAATGTGGTCTGAGAAGAGGAGCAAGCTCTCTCAGGGTCAAATGCATTCATTTCTAATTCTGCCCTCTCAGTGCTCAGTGTTAGTTGATTTTATAGAGTCCTGGGGATGTGGAGACAATAGAGGCAGAAAGAGGGTGATGTGTTTTTATTTAAATATTTATACTTTAAAATTATAACTATAATATACATTCATTATATATAAGTTAAAAAAGTATAAATTAAACATTTAAATTTAAATTAAAAATTTTAAAAGCAACTATAGTGCCATTATCAAGAAATGGTCGCTTAATATTTTTATTTCATTCTAGCCTTTTATTGCTCTACCTACTTCTGAAGATTTAAGAAAAAAATGCTCTGTATGAGTGGATTCAGTTTTTCTCTACTCAAATTATATCATTTATACTTATCCACATTGTGGAATATTTATTTTACTACAATCACACAGAAAGATAGGTTGTTTTTACTTTTATATTCTTAAAAGGAATTTTTTTTATGGCCACGCTCACAGCATATGGAAGTTCCTGGGCCAGGGATTGAATCCGAGATGCAGCTGTGACCTACCCACAGCTGTAGCAATGCTGGATCCTTTAACCTACTGTGCTGGGCCGAGGATTGAACCCATGTTTCTATAGAGACCTGAGCTGCCAGTCAGATTTTTAATCCACTGGGCCACAGTGAGAATTCCATAAAAGTAATGATAGTTTGATCACTCTTAAATATAAATCTTTATGAGAATCTCTAATGATTTTCTTAAGACATAAAGGTAGCAGTAGTAAAATTTTAAGGTCAAGAGTACAATTATTTTTAATATTCTTGGTGCTGCATTAGACTGTTTTCCAGAAAAGCTACCTTTGACAGCCTAACCATAATCCTAAATGGCTTTGAATAGTATAATTAATATACATGTATAAACTTACTATTGAGTTTTACATTTGTTGCTTGGTATTGTGTTTCTCTTCACCTTCATTTTTCTTTTATTGATACACATAATACACTTCTTACTCATTTATAAGATCTTATATAAGATTATTCAATATTCTATCATGTATATTAGCCTTTTAATTTGTAGGCTATTTTGAATTTTAGATAGTATCTTTTCCTTTGTTATTTACTTCCTTGTTTTTGGAAATACTGTTTCCCATTCTGATATTTTTTCCTCTTATATTATTTCTTTTCTTTTCAACACGTCCCCAACCCAGCTCCCCACTCCATCATGCCAACTCATTCTCCATTAAGTCTTTTTTATGTTGAGTCAGAGATGTGGATCTAAGCTAAGCCAATTTTCCTAACAGTATGTTTAGAAGAGTCAGTTATTACCCCATTAAACTGCACTATTTTCTTTATCCCACACCAAGTTTTTACATCTACTAGGCTCTATTTCCACTGATCCATTTAAAAATTTTTGGGCTACAATATGTTTTGAAATGTGATAGGACATATACCTAATTTCAAGTTTTAAATATGATTTAGTTCATTTGAGGAAAGCATACTAGTCAAAGTAGCCTCCTTACAGACTGATGAACATTTTTTCTATTTTTACTTCCATCTAAAAACAAACACAAGGCTTTTTATCTCCTATTTTATCATTTATTGTAAATAAACTCTCAGAATAAACTTTCACTCCTCAGAATAAACTCTTACCAATAATTGGTCAGAAACCAAACTTTTAGAATTTACGTTAAATCAAACCAAAGCCCAGATCTTATATCTCAATATAGCATAAAATAGGCACCATTTCTGGTAGGTTAGGTGCCTGAGTAGGTGAATTAATTAATAAATAAATGAATAAGTGAAGTAAGGTATGGAGATAGATACACAGATAAGATTTTCACGATACAGTTACATTGGTATTTTTATATACTAAGAAATTCTAATACCTAAACATATTTTATCATTCCAAATGTGAACTCTAGTTTGGAATTTTGGAATTCTAGTGGAGAATATGGTAAGAGATGGGAATGGAATGAAAATGTGTAACGGTTTTCCAATTTGCATTTTTGTTTAAGAAGTGGATATCAGTTAATTTCCTGTGGCAAAATATAAAGGCTTTCATCCACTGATCAGCCTGGCTAATGAAATGGGTAGGGTAGCATATCCTCAGAGTTTTTTTTTAACCTGTAGTTATATTTTCTAATATATATTCACATTTTTCTCCTCTCTTTTGATTTCCTTCTCTTTTCTTTTTGCTTCATTTTTAAAAATCTAGCCTAAGTACCTTCAACTAGAAAGTTTTAAAAGCCAGTCAGTCACGGAAAAGAAAAAAAAAAAAAAAAAGAAAGAAAGAAAGAAAAGAAATTATCCACTGACTAGGATATCTTTCTCATTATACAGTAGATTAGATATTACTGTTTTGACTTTCTGGTCTCATGAGAAAGACTTGGCTAAGAAATACTACAACAAACATTCATTAGTATGACATATGGCAAAAATAATGGAAGCGGGACCCAACAAACCCATTCAGGTTAAAATCTTGGAGCTGTAATTGTAAGATAATTGCACAGTCTTATTGTCAAGCAGTTACAGCATGAGACTAATAGGATGCCAAGGGAAATGTTGATCAGTACTTGAGAGCCTTAATTTTCCCCAAATTTTATTCACCAACTTGTTCAATGAATAGGGCTCTCATCTGAAGTTGCTATTCATGCACAAGTAACTGAACAGTTACAGGCTTCAAAGTGGGCCAAACAGAGCTGCCGGAGAGGGCCTGGAGTGGGCACTCAGATGAGAAAAGGCAAGATACACTCTTCCAAAAAGTTTTTCCCAAGATGGAGGGAATACTCCTAATATCCCAATTGCATTTCTGACTGTGTCAATGATGTGACTCATTATGAGTGTGCTAAAGAAACCGTTGCATTCATTTTTTTTCAAATTTATTCTACTTAAAGAAGCTAATTTCATGTTTCCAAGAATAATTTGTAGGATTGATCAAATGCTAAAGTTTGTGTATTTTCTTTTATGAGTTGCTTTATGATCACAAACTCACATGTTCTGGTGTAGGATGCTTAGAAACATAATAATATCTCAAGAATATTGAAATTGTAAGCATTCAGATCTCTCCAATTAATCTATATTTAATAGGAAAGTGATATATGCTGTATAACAGTCTTATTTTAAATGAATTATACACAGTTTTCCTCCCAATAACTGCTTATGTTATGAGTTTATTAATAAACCTTATTTATGGTACAGAGAGAAAGCAAAAAAGAAATATCATCATCTGCAATAGGCAAGCAGAATATGCTATATTTTAAGTAGCGCAATAATTTCACTAATATCAGAATGAACTGTTCAGCTTTTGCCAGAATGAAATTACTGGTTATAAGAGTTACTTAAAACCTAAAATTGCATGGAAAATGTTCAAGATGGGTTAAAGAATCAAAAAAATTCAAGAAAGTTACATTTTCAAGAACTTTTCCTCAAAGTTATGGTCTTTGACCACAAAGTCTAACAAGTTAATTTTACAGGTAAGTCAAAAAAAATTGCAGTGAGATTAAGATCAAGGGGCTTTTTAAAAATTACATATTTACTTGGCAGTAGAATGATAACTTCTTCCTTCCCAGCCCATCTATCTATTTCTACAAATAAAGGTTGTAATCCAGAAATGATACTGTCAATCAGAATCCAAGTAAATAAGATATTTACTTAAAGATATGTGCTACCTATTTTTTGGTCATGATTCTTTTATTTTTATTTGTTTATTTTTATTTATTTATTTATTTTTGGTCTTTTTGCCATTTTCTTGGGCCACTCCCACAGCATATGGAGGTTCCCAGGCTAGGGGGCCAAATTGGAGCTGTAGCCACCGGCCTATGCCAGAGCCACAGCAACATGGGATCCAAGCCGCGTCTGCAACCTACACCACAGCTCACGGCAACGCTGGATCCTTAACCCACTGAGCAAGGCCAGGGATCGAACCCACCACCTCATGGTTCCTGGTCAGATTAGTTAACCACTGAGCCACGACGGGAACCCCCATGATTCTTTTAAAACATAAAACTGATCATGACAATCCTCTGCTTAATCCCCTAAAATCCTGGGTGGACTGGGGTTTGGGATGGAAATATTCTAAAATTAGGTTGTGATGATTGTTGTACAACTATAAATATAATAAAAAAATATTTTTTTTAAAAAAGATTACCCTTAGAGTTCCCATCGTGGTGCAGTGGTTAATGAATCTGACCAGGAACCATGAGGTTGCGGGTTCGATCCCTGGCATTGCTCAGTGGCTTAAGGATCCAGCGCTGCGGTGAGCTGTGGTGTAGGCCGGCAGCTACAGCTCCAATTAGACCCCTAGCCTGGGAACCTCCATATGCCGTGGGAGCAGCCCTAGAAAAGCAAAAATAAAGACAAGAAAAAAAAAAGATTATCCTTATAACATCCTTGTAGAATCCTGCCCTCCGTCACTATACTCTGACCTCACCTCCCCCAACTCACCCCCAATTGCTCTGACTCAGCTCTAGGTTTTTCAAGTTTGCTGGGCGTTCTTATTGTTAGAACCTTTGCAGTTTTCACAGCTTAGGGTGTTCTTTCCCCAGAGAGGACTCTCTCTTGCTCTCACCTTCTTTAGATCCATGCCACAGAATGACTCTTAAATATGGGAAATGGATGCCTCTGTCCAGCATCTGTTTTTTTAGAGGTACTGGGTCTACTCCCCTTCTTGCTGAGTTTCACATCACAAAGATTTGGATAAGCCCAGGAGAAACAACTATCTGAAACTGGCAGACCCTTTCTAGAGCACCTTTCCATTTCCAGAGACACCGGCAAATGTTACAGGTGAGGCTGCTTCACTTGAGTCCCTGCACCAGTGAGGACTTTTCCACTTATCTTATTTAGAATTACATCACCATTATTACACAGATCTCCTTCTTATTTAAAATGACATCACCATTATTACACAGATCTTCTTTCCTTTCCCTGTAGTTAAGTCACCTTCTAACCTAGTGTATAATGTATTATATAACTGTATCATTCAACTAGGATGTAAACTCCAAGAGGCAGGGTTTTTTGTCTACTTAATTGCTGCTATATAGCACCTTGTCCCAAATAATGCTTGGCACACAGTATGTGCTATTTGTTGGTTAAATGAATAATGAAGGGCACAGACCTATATTCTGACTTCTAAAAAATTCACTTAGAGATGTATGTTGTTTTCAGTTCCTCTTTCTTGCCCATTGAGCCTATTTCAATGATCCAAATCTCTCTTCTGAAATTCATCATGTACTGTCAAAGTTTTTAAAAAAAGGTTTTCAAAGTATCAGGGTTCAGTCAAAACTCAAATGCTTCATAAAACTGAATGTAAATGTACTCTGTTCCTTAGTTTTAGAATTCTAGCTGAAAACGCACTAGCAGAAAGCTCAGTTCAAAACAAATGTGCTTATCAATTTATAAGTTCTGAATTACTCTTTCTGGGATAGTCTGAAGTCTTTATATCAAAGCTAAAATACACAGCTTCCCAAAGGGTGTGAACAATATTCTGGTACAACATTTTCTACTCCATGTTTTCTAAATATTTCATAGTTTGCTAAATATTTGCTGTTATGACCTAAATAGAATATTGATTTAAGGATGAGATACTCCCCATATGAGATCTAGAATTTGTAACAAAGACTTATTAAACTTTTTCTGCTTGCCTATTGTATTTAATAAGAGCCAGGCATTGTCTCAGGTAGAGTGGGAAAATAAGAAATCATGGCACCTAGAAGACCAAAGCCACCTATAACTAGTGCCCTTTTCAAGTATTAAAGCAAACTAAAACAAGCATTGGAAAATATCCTTCGCATATAACATTTAATGTAACACTTTCATCAATAGAAATTTACCCTTTGTCATGACATTTTGAGTACTTGGAATAGAACTTTTGATCTTTTGGAACCATAGGTATGATCTAAATTCAATCTCTTCATTTCATTAGCAAAAATTCTAAGCTTCAGATAATATAGAAGTATACAGAGTAGCTGAGCATTCCTGTTGTGGCTCAGTGGTTAATGAATCTGACCAGGAGCCATGAGGTTGTGGGTTTGATCCCTGGCCTTGCTCAGTGGGTTAAGGATCCAGGGTTGCTGTGAGCTGTGGTGTAGGTTGCAGACATGGCTCAGATCCCGCATTGCTGTGGCTCTGGCATAGGCCGGTGGCTACAGCTCCAATTCGACCCCTAGCCTGAGAACCTCCATGTGCTGTGGGAGCAGCCCAAGAAATGTCAAAAAGACAAAAAGACAAAAAAATAAATTAATTAATTAATTAAGTGCTTTGATACTCAACCAAGAGCTCCTACTTGTTTTATTTATTTATTATTTTTTTAATTGTCATTTCTCCAATACAATTTTTTCTAGTGTACAGCATGGTGACCCAGTTACACACACATGTATACATTCTATTTTCTCACATTGTCATGCTCCATCATAAGTGACTACATATAGTTCCCAGTGCTACTCCTATTTGGAGGAGTTAGAGAACATCACTGTGAGGAGATGGAAGCCATGTGCTCAGGCCTGCAATAAGGAAAAGAATGAAGAGGGATACTTGCATGAGAAGGGAAAAGCGAGTGCTTAGGTTTGATTGGCACCTCAGGGAGAAAAGGGGCATGGATGAGAACTAGGATCAGATTATAGTAGATACAGCTATAGATTTATAGCATGGATTTTATTCCATAAGCAATGGAGAAGTATTGATGGTTTTGTGGGAAAGTGATTAAATATGTGCTCAAGAGTATAACTTGTCATTAGTTGGGAAGGTCAATGGGGAGAAAAGAGGACTAGATAGTTGAAGATCATTGATGTAATGAAATGATTAGTGTTATATGTAGCTGTCATATCATTGAGATATAGAGTTCAGGAGGAGAAAAGTCCACTTGAAATCGAGTTATGGTAGTAGGATGGAGAAGACAGAGTAGAAAGAAGAAATGCTATGTGAGTGGGTTTAAAGGAATGTGAAAACGAAGTGTGCATTTCAGCAACCTCTTTCATGTGACTGTAGCACCAAGACTGTGGGCCTTCTGGTTGTATTTGAATCATGAGATGAACCACAGGAACAAAGTAGAGAGGCATATTCAACATTTCTCTGTCACTCTTCTCATTTTAGAACAAGATTGACATTTTCTTAGCTATTGAACACTCTAGGCAAAATGAGCAAAATTCCCTCTCCCTGATCTTTATTGACAGAGGAACTCACTGACTCTGATGCAAACAAAATTTAAGGAATTAATAAAAAGCTAAGATATTGTTGCAACCTAGATATTAATGGTAAAAAGTAAGCAAATAGAGTTGATCTTCAGTACATGAAAATATTGATAAATAATAAGGCAATTTAGAAGAAAGAGAGAAATGGAAATAAGTTAAGCAACCTTACGTAGCAAATGGTCATGTTAGCATCTGAGGCATAAGCAAGGTGTACTTAGACCAGCCCTATTATTTGTGGAGAGGATGATGATAAAGATATTTCATAATCTGAAGAATTTATAGTCTTTAAAGTCTTATTTAAGTGACCCTGACAAAGGCTATGTGATTAAGGCATTATTATCAAAACTTATTAATAGGTATGTAAAGCATTTTACAAATAAGTTCTTGTGTACTGTTTTTGGCAAAATGTTTTACCTCAGAAAATATGATCTAAAATGTTCTGCATTTCTAAGTTGTGATATTCATTCATCTTGGGTCAAATTTCTTCCCATAAGGACACATCTCTAATAATGTAAGTCAAAGGAAAACATGATACAATTAGCAAAACATTTTTTTAAACAAATGCCTTGCAAGATTATATTTTTTAAAGTGTGTTAGACCTGCAGTTAAATTATCTTCAAAAAAGTAATTTACATTTGACTTAAAGAAGACACTTTTCTCATTAAGATATGCTACTGACAAATCCACAAAACAGCATGTTTGGAGACGCTAGGTGTACTAAATTATACATGGTCACTTAGGGAATTGCTCAGGAAAACAGAATAAGCCCACAGGTATTATGGCAAGTACATCCATCATGTAAGAACAGTTGTCATTAATAAAGCCTTACTGCCAACTACGAAGAGCTTTCAAAGTATTTTCCACTTGGATTACTGTATTATCTTACAGATTTTAAAGATTCAGTTGTTGGCTTAGGAAATTGAAAATAAATGTTAAAATCCAAGGTGTAAAGTTCTGCAACAACTGTTTAGGTTTGACTGATCCCTGCTATAAGAACATAAACAAAAATAAGACACATGTATAGATGATTTTAAATATTTGACTATAGTAAACCAAATAGAGTCATTTGATAAAAGAAAATATTTTATATTTAAGAAAATATAACGATTTTTTTTAACCAAGACCATTCATCTGGTACCAGTCTTGTAATACCTTGTGACTTCTTCTCTCACCACAATGACCTTTATTTACCTCCTATAATGCTATTTAAATTTTCAAAATTTAATTCAGACTTCCCAGAATAATTTGGAATTTCTCTGATTTTAAGAAACATGCTGTAAATTTCTTTAAACATGAAGAGTTTCTATCAGGTTAAGCATTTGACAAAACTATAATACTTAACTATCAGTTCTCTATCATCTATTTGAAGGTTATTAAAGATTTCACTTGAATTAATAGTTAACATCTATTGAACACTTTTATGTTCCAAGCATGTGTGAAGTGTTTCATGTGGGTTATCTAATTTAATCTTCAAAATACACTTATTCAATCATTTTAATAATAATATTATTAGTACTCCCCTAGAAAAATAAGATAGAGAATTTAAGTAACTTATTCAGGATCCCACAGTTTTTATTTGTGGTAGTTACAAATAGGAATTTGAACCCAGGAATTTCTATAAATGACCTGGAGAGTTGGTGAATTCCACTAATACTGTGATTCATGTGCAAATGCATCTCTGGGATTAATTTTCAGGGTGTTCCGCTGCATACCTACAAGCACTAAGAGACTGTTTTGCATACTCATATTTGGATTCTAAGTTTTAACCTGTGCTTTAAAGCATGTATGGTGTTGGAGAAAGTAATGGAGATGTGGCCAGTGACTGACATATGAGCTGGACCCAGACAATCAGAGATACTCACCAACCCCTGTCCTTTGAATGTACGTTCTGCCCACCATTTCCACAGGTGCACTGGAACTGCCTCAAAGACATGGCCTTGAGAGAGTAAGATGTTGTTGAGCCCATCAGGATAGTATACATGATTGAACCCTGTTAAGCCCTCTATGTAAACTTTTAAGAGTCTGGTAGGGGAAAAAGATCTATCTATCCCTCAGCCCCCAAAGACAATCCTTGTAAGTAAGTTCTCTTGTTCATTAAAACTGCCACCTACCATCCTAAAGTGGTTTGCCTTTTTCTTTGCTCTCTCCCTGCCCCATGTATAGAGGGCCAGTTTGCAAACCTACCTATAGCCTGAGCTTCTCCTCCTCCAAAGTCATTACTATGCCTGTCAGTTATGGCCATACTTGGTGGGCTTCCCATTCCTCATCCTCTAAATGGGCTTATGGCCATAGCCACCAGTTCCTACTTCATCCTAGGAGCCCCAGGCACCAGCCAGCCACTGCTTGTGGTTCTTTTGAGATTCTTTTCTTTTTTTTTTTTTCCATTTTTTTATTACTCAAATGAATTTATCACATCTGTAGTTGTATAATGATCATAACAATCTGATTTCACAGGATTTCCATCCCACAGCCCAGGCACATCCCTCTACGCCCCAAACTGTCTCCTTCGGAGACCAGAAGTTTTTCAATGTCTGTGAATCAGCATCTGTTCTGCAAAGAAGTTCAGTCTGTCCTTTTTTCAGATTCCACATGTCAGTGAAAGCATTTGATGTTGGTGTGTCATTGTATGGCTGACTTCACTTAGCATGATAGTTTCTAGGTCCATCCATGTTGCTAAAAATGCTGGTATTTCGTTCTTTTTGATGGCTTAGTAATATTCCATTGTGTATATGTACCACATCTTCTGGATCCACTCCTCTGTCGATGGACATTTAGGTTGTTTCCATGTCTTGGCTATTGTAAATAGTGCTGCAATGAACATTGGAGTACATGTGTCTTTGCCAGTCGTGGTTTTCTCTGGATAGATGCCCAGGAGTGGGATTGCTGGATCCAATGGTAGTTCTATGTTTGGTTTTCTGAGGAATCTCCAAACTGCTTTCCACAGTGGTTGCACCAATTTACAATCCCACCAACAGTGTACTAGTGTTTCTTTTTCTCCACACCCTCTCCAGCACTTATTGTTTGTAGACTTTTGGATGATGGCCATTCTGGCTGGTGTAAGGTGGTACCTCATCATGGTTTTGATTTGCATCTCTCTAATAATGAGTGATGCTGAACATCTTTTCATGTGTTTCTTGGCCATCTGTTATGTCTTCTTTGAAGAATTGTCTGTTTAGATCTTCTGCCCATTTTTTGATAGGCTTGTTTGTTTTTTTGGTATGGAGCTTCAGAAGTTGTTTATAAATTTTGGCAATTAATCCCTTGTCAGTCGATTCACTTTCAAAGATTTTCTCCCATTCAGTGGGTTGTCTTTTTGTGTTGTTTAGGGTTTCCTTTGCTGTGCAGAAACTTTGAAGTTTGATTAGGTCCCATTTGTTTATTTTTCTTTTTATTGTCAATACTCTGATAGGTGGATCTGGGAAGATGTTGTTGTCGTTTATGTCAGAGAGTGTTTGGCCTATCTTTTCCTCTAGGAGTTTGATAGTGTCTGGTCTTATATCTAGGTCTTTAATCCATTTGGAGTTTATTTTTGTGTATGGTATTAGGGAGTGTTCTAATTTCATTCTTTTCCATGTGGCTGTTCAGTTTTCCCAGCACCACTTATTGAACAGCTGTCCTTTCTCCATTGTATAGTTTTGCTTCCTTTGTCATAGATTAGTTGGCTGTAGGTGCATGGGTTGAATTCTGGGCTTTCTATCCTGTTCCACTGATCTATATTTCTGTCTTTGTGCCAGTACCATGCAGTTTTGACGACTGCGATTCTTTTCTTAAAGAAATGAAATGATGCTTTTGTTTATCTATACATGTCTCATTTCATTCTGCTTCATACAATAATCAGCCCAATAACTAATTCCAGACATATATATTCTCCTAAGAATCTATTGCTTAAAATGCCATTTCTGTATAAGCTAAAGTACTTTGATTATAAGAAACATAAAATGACTCTGAGATACAAGAAAAGAGGAGAGAAGGGGAGAAAGAGGGAGAGAAATAAATAGAAGGACATTGAAATAGTTCACAAAATCCAAGCAAAAGTAAGACAAGGATAAAGGTCTTTCCTCTAAGCAATTTCTGTGTCGTTAGCCACCATTTCATTACTCAAATCTTGTTGTCTTTCATCCAATATATCACTGACCAATGCTAAAATTTCAAGGAGACATAACCTATCATGGAATGAAATTCACCATAGTGGTCTGAGAGATGCAGTTTGTTACTAAAAAGTGGGAAAAGAAAAGTATTCTGTAAAGATAGAAATAATAGATCCCTGGTGTTCCCACTGTGGCACAATGGGTTAAGGATCCAGTATTTTCTCTGCAGTGGGCTCTGGTTGCTGCTGAGATGTGGATTTGATCCCAAGCCTGGCACAGTGAGTTAAAGGATCTGGTGTTGCCACAGCTGTGGCATAGGTCACAGCTGCAGCTCAGATTCAGTCTCTGGCCCAAGAACTTCCATATACCAGGGGGGCAGCAAAAAAAATAATAGCTCCTTAAATGCTTCCAAAGTTTTAAATACAATTCCTTTTCTTCAAAAACATATGATATTATTTTATTTAATTTTTCATGAATAAGCATAAATTTTTATTGTAGCAATAAAAAGCACCTATTTAACAGACATGATGTGAATCTGCTACAATTTTCAAAAGGTTTAATGATTTTAAATTGGCTCTCTGAAAATAATTCTCTCCTATATATGATTTCAAATGGGCTTTTCACTCTTAATGGTAGACAACCCAAAGTCATGCTATTACATGCAAAAATGTCACTGCTTTTTGAGATATCTCTGGAAATGTGTGTTTTCCTCTATTCTGTCATGGGTTCTCTCATGAGACTGTGCAACATTTAAAGGCGAGTCATGTATATCACCCATAACAACACATCATATACACAAGAGAGGAAAACAATAAAAGGAATAGATATGTTAAATACCATATGTTCAGCAAGCAAGGAGTGGATTATATTCCTAATCTTTGTAAATTGCCAGAAAGCCAGAGCTGATATATTTTACTTAATTCCTCTACTACTTATTTCATATTCTCTTTATTAAGTATCTCTGCCTTTCAAAGATTTTTACCTGAGTGATTCAAGTCTTTATTCCTGAGGAGTCAGAACCTCTAGGGAGTCTTTCCCATGTAGAGATGCCATAGTTTTTAATTCTTGACAATTAATATTAGTACCCAAGAGGAATTCCCTACATTGCATCTAAACTTTCCACCAACAGCAATTCCATTAACCTCTGAGAGCTGGGGTCCATCGTCTCAACCATGACAGTGACATGTATAGCTTCATGTTCTGCTGACCACTGGGAGGGGCCCCATACTGCACACTTTCAGGGCCCCCCTCTGAGGAGGGCTGTGATACAATAAATGCCATTTTCAGCAGGTTACTGCATTTTGCTCAGAGCCAGCTATAGTCTACTCTCCCATTTCCCTATTTTCAAACTGAAGTGGAGCTTCCTATGAGGTCTTCATTTTTGGTATTGAGTAAGGGAGAGCAATGTTGTAGTAGGAAAAGATATGATGGGAGTATGAGCAGTTATCTAGAACTTGCAGACATATTCAGGCAAGGACCCCCATTTTACGGCTAATTAGACCACATAGTTTTATTTTAAGAAACACAACTCTACCCAACCAGAGCATGATACCTCCAGTTTTATTCTTATTTTTAAAGACTGCTTTGGCGATTCATGGTCTATAGTGGTTCCATACAAATTTTAAAATTATCTCTCCTGGATCTATGGAGAATGTCATGGGTATTTTTATAGGGATTTCATTATATCTGTATATTGTTTGGGGTAGTGTGGGCATTTTAATAATATTAATTCTTCCAACCCAAGAATATGGGGTACATTTGTATTTCTGTGTATCATTTTCAAATTCCTTCATCAACATTTCAGTTTTCAGAGTATAGGTCTTTCATCTCCTTGGTTAAATTTATTCTTATGTGTTTTATTCTTTTTGCTGCAAATTTGTCATTTTTCCTTGTATTCTTTTTCTGATAGCTCGTTATTAGTGTATAGAAAAGCAACAGCTTTCTTTATATTATTCTCGTATCCTGCAACTTCACTGAATTCATTTAGTAGTTCTAACAGTTTTTGGTGGAGAGTTTAGATTTCTATATATAGTAACATGTAATCTATAAATAATGACAGTTTTACTTTTTTTAGAATTTGGATGTCTTTTAATTATATTCCTTGTCTGATTGCTATGGCTAGGACTTCCAATACTATGTTAAAAAATACATTTAAAGTAAATGAGTTTTTAAAGAGGTATACTTTACAGTTTTTAACTTATAGTTATAACTTATGATTTACGGTTGGATGGGTTTTGAGAACTGTACGCCCATGAAATTCCACTCCTTTCAAGATATAGACTACTTTATTATCATAAAAATGTTTTTCATAACCCCTTCCCAATCAATTTCTCCTCCATCTACAAGGCAACCAATGTTATTATTCCTATCACCAGAGACTAGTTTTGCTGCAGTTTCTTATAAATGGATTCATACAGGATTTAATCTTGTTTTTTTCCTCTTTTACTCAGGTTACTCTTTTGGGGATTCATTCACATTGCTGTATGAGTCAGTAACTCTCTCCCTTCCATTACTGAGTAGCACTCCATTGTATGAATATACACAATTGTTTATCCATTCACCTGCTGGATATTTGAATTGTTTCTAATTTTTGACTATTCCGTTTCAGGCTGTTATGAAATTTCTGATGCAATTTTTGTGGACACTTATTAGATCTTTACATTCATATTTGGCTTGAATATATGCAAAAAATTATATTAGTGTAGATAGGGGGTCAAAGAGAAAGAGTCTATGTGGGTCAGTTACTTCAACTAATTGAATTAATCACACTTGAAGACTACTCTTGGCTCAGATAAATTTCAGCTTCTTGTCTCTAGGTAGCCAGTTCTATCCAACTGCAAATAAGCCCTGAAGCCAGTCAGTACTGGTCTTCACTCAGATTTATCTGCCCTGATTAGCATAGCAGAACAGCTTTGGCACTGGGATCAGAAACACCTGGATTTGGGACAATTGGATAACCACAGGCAAAAAGATGAATTTAGACAGTTGCCTTACATCATATGTAAAAATTAGCTCCAGTGGATGACAGACAAATATAAAAGCTAAAAATTATACATTTTAGAAGTAAGCATAAAAAAATCTTTAAGACCTTTAATTAGGTAACATTTTTTCCTTTAAGACACCAAAAACATGGTCTCTAAAAGAAAAATGATAAACTGAACATAATAGTAATTCAAAACTTTTGCATTTCAAAATAATTAAGAAAATGAAAAGAGAAGCAATAGCCTATGAAAAACAATATTGACAAAACACATATTCAGTTAAGGACTTGTATCTTCTAGAATCTATAATATTATCTTAGAATTCACTAATAAAAAGACAAAACATTCAATAAAAAATGGGCAAGGAGTTCCCACTGTGGTGCAGTGGATTAAGAATCCAACCACAGTGGCTCAGTTAGCTGCAGAGGTGTAGGTTCACTCCCTAGCCAAGGGCAGTACATTAAAGGATCCAAAGCTGCAGCTCAAATTCAATCCTTGGCCCTGGAACTTCCATATGCCAAGGGTGCAGCCCTAAAAAAAAATGGCCAAAAGATATGAACAAATATTCCACCCACAGATGGACCTAAAATATTACACTAAGTGAAAGAAGCTGGACAGAAGAGACCACATAATATATGATTGTATTTATATGAAATGGCCACCAAAGTCAAATATATGAAGAGAAGTAGATTACTCTTTGTTGAGGCTGGGGTGTGGAAATGGAGATTAAATATAAATGGTGAAGAGCAATCTTATTAAGGAGACAAAAATGTTTTGAAACTAATTCATAGAGGCTATTGAACCACTCAGTAAAATGAAAATACAAAAATAATTGAATTGATAACTTGAAAAGTGATTTTTATGATATGTAAAATAGTCTTCAAAAATAATGTAAAAAAAAGGAAGAAAATGTCTAGGTTCAAAGTTTAGCACTGCACCTTACATCTTACTCTGGTCAAGTCAGTTAACTACACTGAACCTCCCTGTCTCATGTATAATCTGGTGAAATCTGTATATCCGAAGATAAAGTAAGGTTGGCAAAATAGAAATAAGCCATGGACCTAGAACAGAGTAAAGGTTCAATCAGTGGTAATTCTTATTTTTTTGTCATACTATGAAGTTATTTTTCTTCCTATTCTTTATTCAAACCTCATTTCCTCTAAAATTCTGATTAAATACAAAATAATATTTTAGTTTATTATTTTATTTTATTATTATTAAAGAACAGTTGATTTACAAACTTTTGTCAAGTTTTGTTGTACAACAAGGTGATCCAACCACACACATTTCCCTGTGCTGTACAGAAGGATCTCCTTGCCCATCCATTCCAAATATAACAGCTTGCATCCCTAAAACCCCCAAAATGCTCATCCATCCCACTCCCTCCCCTCTCCCTGCTGGGAACCCCAAGTCTTCTCTTCCTGGCCATGATTTGTTTCTGTTTTTTTTTTTTTGTTTGCTTGTTTTATATCCATTTAGCCCGTCTGTGTCTTTTGGTTGGAACATTTAATCTATTTACATTCAGAGAAAGAAACAAGACCAAAAGCACACAAGAAACAACTAAGTGAAGACAATGTGGGTAATCTACCTGAAAAAGAATTTGGAGTGATGATAGTAAAGGTGGTTCAAGACCTTGGGAAAAAAGATGGAGGCACAGATAGAGAGGTTATGAGAAATGTTTAACAAAGAGCTCAAGGACCTAAAAAACAAGCAAACTAAGATGGATAGCACAATATCTGAAATGAAGAATACACTAGAAGGAATCAACAGCAGGATAACTCAGACAGAAGATCAAATAAGTGATGTAGAAGACAGAGTAGTAGAGATCACTCCACAGGGGGAAAAAAAAAATAAAGACAAAATGATGAAAACAACTGAGGAGAGCCTAAGAGATTCCGGGGACAACATTAAATGTACCAATATTTGCATCATAGGAGTTCCAGAAGGAGAAGAGAGAGAAAAAGGGCCAGAGAAAATATTTGAAGAGAGTATAGCTGAAAATTTCCCTAATATTGGAAAGGAGACACTCAAGTCAAGGAAGCACAGAGGCTCCTACACTGGATGAACCCAAAGAGAACCACAGCTACACAAATACTAATCAAACTGACAAAAATTAAATACAAAAAAAAAAAAACATTAAAAGCAACAAGGTAAAAGCAATAAAAACATACAAAGGAACTCCCATAAAGTTAATAGCTGATCTTTCAGCAGAGACTCTGTGAGATAGAAGGGAGTGGCAAGATATATTTAAGGTGATGAAGGGGAGGAACATAGAACCTTGAGCCAGCAAGGCTGTCATTCAGATTTGAAGGAGAGATCAAAAGTTTTGCAGACAAACAAAAGCTAAAAGAATTCGGCAACTCCAAACCAGCTCTACAGCAACTACTAAAGGAATGTTTCTAAGCAGAAAGGAAAAAGCCATAACTAGAAACAAGAAAATTTCAAAAGAGAAAAATCAGTAGTTAAGTAAAGACAAAGATAATATAAAGGTAGAAAACACCCATCAATGAAAATGATATCAAAACTAAAAGACATGAGAAGAGGAGAAGACAAATGTAGAACATCGAAAATGCATTAGAAAATAAACATAAAATAATTGATAGGCTATACACATTCAGGAAATTATTTGCTGGTTATTTTAATCTAAACTTTTGACTTACAGAGTTTAGGAGAACTGAAACAAAACCAAAGGTTTAAGAATTGTTTGTGTGTGTTGTATACTAGTACTCCTGGCAGTATGCCTCTGGTTACCCATGTGCTACTGCTCTTTGGAAGTGGAGAGGGGTGGGGAGTGAGAGCAGCCAGATCTGGTTAGGGACCTGCTCCTGCACTTCCTTTCACTTTATACATTCCTCTTAAATCTAGCCTCACATTACTGAGCATAAGAGTAAGTATGGTAAACAAATATGCATGGAATTTAATTAAATGACAAATGTTAAAGAAAGACTTAATGAAGGTGATAGTTTCCTTTAACTGAGAAGAAAGGATTATATAAGTCACTAAAGAATAAACTTGAAATATACAGTTATAAAATAAGGTTTTTAACACTTTTTTTATTTTGGCCAAGACCACAGCATGCAGAAGTTTCTGGGCCAGGGATCTAACCTGTGCCACAATAGTGACCCAGGCCACAGCAGTGACAATGTTGGATCCAAAACCACTAGAACAAGGGAACTCCAATACTTTATATTTTAAATCATAAGATCACTATGCTGTACAGCAGAAATTGGCACAGTACTGTAAATAACTATAATTTAAAATGTTTAAAATATAAAAAATAAGATAAAATAAATATTTGATTATTAAAAAATAAAGTAAATAAATAACCCCCCAAAAGGAAACATTAGTTGGATTCTGTCTGAATTTTCTGTATCTGTTTCAGTGTAAACCCTGTTCTTAAAAATACACTTAGAGATTTTTATATGAGTGTATTAATATAGACTTCCTTAGATATTTCCTAAATAGATTTTTTTCTTTAGCTTTGTTAACCTCTAAATTTCAGAACATTTTCACAACTACTATTGGCAATGTTTACTGAATGAACATTTCTCCTGTTACCTAATTGTTTATTTTGAATCTCCAATTTTCTTTAGTGGCCTTCAGTGGATTGCTTTGCCTCTATTACAGGCTTCTACTCTGGATATATATTTAATAATGTGCTAAATGGCACATTATTTTCCTGAAATTTTCCTAAGCCATCAAATCTCTTAGCGTTCCTCAGGGTCACACTTGTTTTTCCTACCTTCTGCCATCTCTATTCTAATATAGCAACATAAAATATAAGCTGCAAAATATGTTGCTCCCTGCACTGATTGAAACTTTAATTTAAATCCCACTTCTTTTGGGAATCTCCCATCACCCTCTGCCACTACACATATAACCAGCCAAGTATATCAGGAGTTTCTTCTTAGATCCCTTTCTTATTGGAGCTAATATTTGTAGAGAACAGTGTGTGTAAGATATTGGTCTGGGCAAACATTGACTGAATGCATTATCACTTTATCCTCACAACCACCTTAGGAGGTAGGGACATTACTAACTACAAGTTATGGACAAGGAAACTGAGTCTAGAAGCACCATGTAACTATAAGACAATTTCCTAAACCATGACTATATTATCTCTTGTCATCTAACCTTGTGAACCACCCTATCCACATGAAATAATTCACCCAAATATGTTTAATGTTCTTAACTTAGCTCTCAGCCTCTGCTTCATCAGAGTAAAAAAATTTTGTCCCCTGTGGCTAGACACAAAACTAGAAATACCAGAAAGAGTGGGGTTGACTAGCCTCTGGGATCATTACTGAGCTATTTCCATGAGAGAGTCCATTCCAAGGACGGGTTTGATTGATGGTCAGGTGACCAAATCCACGGACATGGCACAGGCATGAGTGGACAAAAAGCATCATTTGTCCTCCGTTGGGGAGGAAAAGGTAAGCAAGTTACAAACTTCAAGGGAAAAGATGGAAAACAGACTGCAATAGGTAGGCACAAGAATAATTTTTCCTCTCACTCTTTCTAGTATGAGAAGAAAAGTGTTGTCTTCCATTCTGTAGAATAAGGACTGCTTTTCAGAGTTTGCAGAAAAGGTGTCATTGTGAAGGCTCTGTAGCTCTCATGGCTTGCTCCAATTCTTTCTCCATGTAGGTTCCAAATGTCGTATTTCCAATAATTTTTTATGCTCTATTCTAAAAGACCTCCAATTTGATTCCAAGAAGAATATATATTCAAGAAAACAGTAGTAGTTTCAAAGTCTCTAAATACAATGATTACTCCGTTTCAATATGAAAACAATTTTGAATTAGCTCTTAACTGGTTTGAGTTATTTATAATCAGTTGAACCAACTGGAAGCATATTCAAACAAACATGAGAGAATTCACTTTGAATGCTAACAATTCTCAACCAATTTCAAACAATTCAGTATAGTTAAAATTGATTAGCATATATCTAAAAAGCTTGACAAATCAAAATTGGATAGGTTCTTTGAATTTCATTATTGATTTATTTTAACCGAATCTTAACTATATTACCCTATCATTTCAATTCACAGTGTAAATTACTATCATATTAGTTTTCTTATAATGCATCCTGAAGTTCCCATCGTGGCTCAGTGGTTAAGGAACCAGACTAGTATCCATGAGGATGCGAGTTTGATCCCTGACCTCACAACCCCGGTTAAGGATCCTGCATTGCCACGAACTATGGTGCAGATCACAGATATGGCTCGGATTCACATTGCTGTGGCTTTAGTGTAGGCCAGCAGCTATAGCTCCAATTCAACCCTTGGCCTGGAAACCTCCATATGCCAAGGGTGTGGTCCCAAAAAGACAAAAAAAAAAATGCATCCTTCATTGAGGGCATATGAAGTACTAGATACTGTACTAGATGCATATAACATTTTTGTCCCTCAAATCATTAGTTTTGATTACTCATAAACTATAGTACTAAAATTAAAACATTACTTCACCAAATTTTTGTCACACTCTGAACTTAGTCTTAATTTTCAGTTTTATATAAACCTCTTTATGTTTTTGGATATTCTGATCCAATATCTAGTCTTCAAACACCCTTGAAACGTCTTTCCTTTGAACTCACAATTTGATATATCCCACAACAGCAGCATTTCATTTCAGACTGATCAAAGTTTTTTTTTTTTGGCCATGCACACACCATGCATAAGTTCCCAGGCCAAGGATCTAACCCACACCACAGCAGTGACCTGACAACGGTGGATCCTTAATCTACTGTGCCACCAGGAAACTCCCATCAAAGTTATTCTTGATATAAAGAATGCTTATTACATGTTTGCCTGCCCTTGATTGCTTCTTCTTTTGGTAACAAGTCATTGATTAATTTTGGGGAAGCATCATCTGCCACACACTTAATCCTTTCCTTCCATAATAACTGGTTCACGTATAAGCACATGATTCAATCACAACCAATCGAGAATGAATCCAGGATCTAATACTCTTTACTTGAACCTGAAAGAATGGTGGGAGTTATTTCCAATGAGGAAAGTGTCTATTTGAGTAAATGTATCAGAGATGGAAAAAACAAAACAATATATTCCAATGACACTATTTCAACTTCAGATCAAAGACCTTCTGTTATAGGAGTCAATAATTTTATCTTAGCCAATTTTTTCTTCAAAAGCCAATTTATATTGCATTTTCTGTCATTTATCTCTATCTGCTGCAAAAGCAATTTATTCTCTCCTGTACTTTGATAAAAATGAGAGTTTAGAGAAATACCTATGAAGAACATGAGGCTTAATCATCTTATGTATTTTGCCCTTTCTAATTTTATAATCTCCTTATCTATTCAAGAAAAATCAGTTGGAAAATATGTAATGTTCTGTTTTATCTATTAAAATATATTTAACTGCATCTATTTTAAAGTAAGCAAATCAAAACTACACAAAGTATTCTGCATCTTTCCAAATAAAAAAATACATATATTTTGCTTGTGCTTTAAAAAAGGTCAGCAGTACTAAGAGATTTCCTCTTAACTCTACATCAAAGTGCAAATCCAGTTAATTCTATCACAGACTAGAAGTACAATGAAAATACAGTTGTAGATGGATTCTATGGCCCTGTGTGTATAAAGCATTTTAAGAATGTCTCATAGTACTCAGAAACTTCCCTGACCTCAGATTAAAGCTACAGATGACCTTAACAGTATACCTACAGCTTCATCAGTGATGTCAGGGTCTATTTGCTGGGCCACCAAAACTATGGTGGAGGAGAGAACAGTTCCTGGCAAATGCTCTCTGTGAATCAAAATAGCATTATGACATCATCTAAGAACTGAACATCTTCCATGCAAGGATCAGAGACTGATTTGCTGGAATAGTGTATTTTTTCCTACTAAAAAGAATTATTGTACTATATGAATTTTATTTTACTATTCTTTTTTTGTCTTTTTAGGACCACACCCATGGCATATGGAATCTCCCAGGCAGGGGGCTGAATCGGAGCTAAAGCTGCTGGCCTACGCCACAGCAACACAGGATCTGAGCCATGTCCATGACCTATACTGCAGCTCAGAGCAAAGCCAGATCCTTAACCCACTGAGGGAGGCCAGAGATTGAACCAGAGTCCTCATGGATACTAGTTGGGTTCATTTCCACTGAGCCACAACAGGAACTCCCATGAATTTTAAAAAGAGATTTTTTTCCTTCTTATGAAATATTTATTTGAAAAATCCCAAATAGACCATTGCATAGCAAGAATGCAATGATTTCTATATTTTTCAATGTTGTGTGTATTAACACATAGAGATTTACTCAATGATTGTTGAAATTTTCCTAAGATGAATCTTTTTATGTTTTAAGCAAAGTTGGCAAGGAAAAGTCTTCTTGACAAAAAACAACTTACTTTAATATGTAATCATTCTCTTGTGTGTTTGTGTGTTTTATAGGCATGTTTATGTTTATAAAGAGTTGAGCTAACTATGGAAATCATATGTTTAAGAGTTTCCTGGCATACAAACTCATTAAGCTTGAAACTAAAGGTGAGAGAGAAAGCTTTTCATGGTATGGGTCACTTCTCTGAACCCCAGTCTCTGAACCATGGAACTGCATTGAACATGAAGAGACATGGACCAACCGCATTTGGATCTTATAAGTTTTCCATTCTGAAGGCAGAATTCATGAGGACATTTTAAAATTAGTACTGCACTCTCTGTTTTATACCTACTATAATCTCATTTTTTGAATTATATAAAATTATTTTGAATCATATATATTCAAAACTTTAAAATAGCGTTCGTTTCAGAACTTAAAAAATATCCATTCACACAGATGCAGTAACATATAGACAAGTTTTGAAATGTTACCATCTTCCTTAAAATTCATAAATTTCAGGGAATAATATTTTAATCGTCTCACAATATTATCAAAATTTATAAGGTAAGTTTTGTCCAAGCTAGATTCCAAGCAATTTTTCATTTAAACCACTCTACTTTTATATATGTATATAAAGCTTAATTAGAGTGGATTGGGCTAAACATCTGGAAAATGTCACATTTTCCCAAATGGGCCTAGGTGGGCAAGAAAGGAGTCTGCTATTAGTATATTCCACACTAACGAATATGTGGTTTTTAACAACAGCCAGGGGGAAACATGCCCGTCATAAAAGCATCATATACATTATTCTGACTGCTTTGCTAGCAGATATTCAGACACCAGACTTAAATACTTTCCAGTAGTTTCTTAGAGGGGCAATTTCTCCTGAGATGAAGAGAAGAAGAAAGAAGAAAGAAGTGGGAAAGAAAAAATATTGTTTGCTCTCTTTTAAAATTTATATATACTATTTATGGTACTGAGTTCCTGTTTGCTATTGAGTTTCACCAGGGATTTCATGACATTAAGAAAGTTACTGACTCATGAAATAGTCCTTGTCCCTTGTCATATTCTGATTTCCAAGCAGGACTGAGTCAACCTCAGAGACAGAGAGAAAACAAAGGGAATCAAGGACCCCTTCCTCTTAGTAGTTGCCCCAGAAAGCAACAAAGTAGGCACGAGAAAACATAGGTCAAATGGTCCTTGTTGGAATTCTGGCTTTTTTAGTTACTGTCTGAAGGCCACTGGTCTAGACTTAAATTTTTGACCCTCCTCAGTCTCCTTCAGTGTAAAATGCCTACTTAGAAAAAAGGAAGGGACAAATATATAAAACTTCCCATCTCTTCCCACAGAGTGACTTCTATAAGACCCTAAATTATGATTTCCTTTATTTTTCTAATGAAGAAGTAAAAAGGGCACTGTTCACTATTTGAAGCAGAAAAAAAAATCTCATAATTTCGAGGCTTCTAAATTTAAAAATAATAAAGTAAATTTTTTTTTCTAGATTAAGCTTTCAATTTTTATGACTATATTAATTAACCAGTACTTGAACTCCTGTGCAGGATAATTCCCTTATCCTAGATGTTTGAGTTTTAATTAGATGAGTGAAAAGATCTAGTTCCTACTTTACTTTGTACATGAAATAATTTGAACACTGGACATTGTATGAAAATGGAATACAATGATGGGCAAAATATATACAATAAATTGTAATGATATTGTTAAATGGAATTAATATTAATAGACCTGAAGATTCTATCACTAGGCTTTCAGATTGCTTTAGCAAAGAGAGAGCATATGTTTGGGTTGCCTTCTGTGAGCATCACTCTATGTTAGTTATTATGTATCCATTATCTCCCATTCAAACTTGTGCTGACTCTTTGCACCAGATGTTATACACATTCCAAGCCAAACAACATTTCAGGTGAAAATCCAAGTCCTGAAAAGATTATGGAAAGTTACATGGTTAACAAAGGATGAATCTGATATTCTAAATCAAGGAACTCTTTCTCCAAAGTCCATGCCTTTCTTAGCTACACTACCTCCACTTCCCATATCATGGAGGTTTGTTCAGCCTTATCTGCCATGTAATTATTGCATGGGTTGTGGGAGAGAAGAGCTATATGGAGCAGCAGCTACTATCTCAGAAACAGAGGTTCCTACACACTCTAGTTGTGTTAGAAAGAACTAATTTTTCCAGTGTTTTAAGTGACAATTGACATCCAAAGCCAACACCTCAAAGACCACTTAGCCTAAATATGGCTAAACATTACTGAGGGTGATATTTCAGCTACTGATGATCTCTTTTCTCTCTTAACACCCTTTTAATCTTTCCTCTATATTAAAGTCAAAGGTATTTCTTTAAATCTCATCATATCTCTTTTTTCTTCTTCAAAGGTGCGTTTGAAGACTCCAATTCTTCATCTATTCTTCAAAGTTGTACATAAGCTAGTTCCTACATTTCGCATCCCTAGCACCTTCTCAAACCCTTCTTTCTCCTAGTCCATGAGGCTTGAGACACATCAAGGTCTTTAAACATACTCTCTGTCTGGAAATATAGACTTCCCTTCCCCTTAATTTTTTTTTTTTTTTGCTTAATTAACTCCTGCAGGGGACGGCTTTATCTCTTCTCTCAAAAACAACTTTGAGAAAAAATTGCCATACTAGATGTGCTATATGCATTTATAACTTCTATAATGCTCTTTTCTCTAAAGGAGTCATGGGAATTTAAAATCATATTTTTTGCAATTATTTGATTAGTATATTCACTATTTACCTGTAGGCTCCTTGAGAATAAGATTGTTTTGCTCAGCTTTGTTCAGTTTTTGATTCCCTTGCTGTTTTTGCATATCAAACTATTAACACGAAGGAGAGTATCAGTCACAAGTAATCAAAAATTATTTGTGAAAATATAAAGCATTATGCTTCTAAATGATATTATTCTGCATTTTTCTCATCTAGATGGATGATAAGGGACTTAAAAAACAAGATGGAGTTCCCGTCGTGGCTCAGTGGTTAACGAATCCGACTAGGAACCATGAGGTTGCAAGTTGAATCCCTAGCCTTGCTCAGTGGGTTAAGGATCCAGCGTTGCCGTGGGCTGTAGTGTAGGTTGCGGACGTGCTTGAATCCTGTGTGCTGTGGCTCTAGCGTAGGCTGGTGGCTACAGCTCTGATCAGATCTCTAGCATGGGAACCTCCATATGCCGCAGGTACAGCCCTAGAAACTACCAGAAAAAAAAAAAGACAAAAAAAAGATGGGAATATTAGTGACATAGTACAAAGCATATGGATAAGCATGTTGGTAAGGACACAGCATATTAAGATGTTTATATTTCATAATTTTACCCACTACAGGAAGTATTCTCCCAGTGGAGACAATGATCCACACTGTGAATGTCAGTTGACATTCTTTTCTTTTCGCAGTAATCCCATTATATGACCAATGCATTCATGTACAAAGTGGTCATGGGTTCATAAAAGGATGTTATGAATGAGCTCAACAACAAACATCCTATTCAAAAAAACTTAGCTGGCAGTTGCCACTAATGGTGCCCAAATTGCCATTAGGAAAGGCCAAAGCTGAATTCCAGATATGACACCTGAATTCCAGGGGACTGATGGCAAAGTAACTCATCAGATACTTCCATCATGCAGGGGTCATCACAGAGATGGGTATTAATTATACTTGTTTTTTTTTCTTTTCCTATCTGCTTTACTTTTGTTAATACTGCCATCCATGGTAAAGACCTTATCGTCCATCGTGGTGTTCCAGATAATGTTTTTGAATAAGGAACTTATTTAGTAAAAAAAAAAAAAAATACAAACAAAAAAAACACAATGGGCTCATATCCATGATAATCATTTCTTTTACAGTATACTATAAGCATTTGGCCTTGTAGAAGAACAGAACAATAAAATAACTTGCTGAAGGTTGATTGAGAGCTGAAAAACAAAATATGGCAAATTTGAGCACTGTCCTACAAAATTCAGTTCGTGCTTTGAACTAAGAGTCATCTATGACCAATATACACAGATAGGATTTAACAGATTGAAGTAGTATCTCACATGCCAAGATTTTGCTTCCTATTTGAAAGCTTTAGGTTAGGTTTGTTTAAAAATGTTAGTTCAAAAGGAGAAATAATTCCAATAAGGGACAAAAACTGATTTTTGAAAAATGGAAATTGTGATAGCTACCTGGCCACTTGGGACTCTTTGTGCAAACAGGCAAAGAAGCAGGTACTCTATTCTATTGTGATAGATGCCGCCTATTAAGGAAAGAGCTCTGTGAAGTACCCAAGTGATTATCTATGCTCTCCTTTAGTTTTCTATATTTGTGATTAAGCTAATAGAAGACTACATGCAAATAATCAAGGGAGGATTACTTAGAGATTAGACATGGATAAATATTTAGATTGTTAGGCCATCTTAAAGGTAGAAAATTTTGGCCAGGTGAAGTGAAAGTAATGGATAGTGAAAAGAAGGCAATCATAAAGGTCAAACACCATCTTGTGACCAGTTACTTGCCTTATCTGTTTTGTGCTCTATGTATGTTTCCTTTTCCTCATTATTTTCAATAAAGAGTGTTGAGGATGAAATTGTAACTGAAATATTAGAGGAATTAATATTCTCCAAAAATAGCTATGGTGACTGATAGGACTATTGTTCTACTTTTAGGGAGTGAAAGAATGAAAATGCAATCATCTATATAATGAAGAGCTGTATCATGTTAGTAGAAATCGACTGGTGCTTTACCGTTGCTATTTGAAAATTTACATATGGCAAGAGAGTATATGAATGCTGAGCAATCAAAGGGTTGGGAGTTACCAAACACTATTAGTTCACACTTGATCCCATCATGCTCTTTTCTATACTCTCCTTTGTATTATCAGGCTAAAGATTTAAAATTACATTTTCACATACTCTCTTGTCAACTAGATTCTGGTTCTCTTCTAAAGAAGACCTGGGACCTGATGAGAAGGCTGTTAGCAGGTAGAAGCTCCTCTTTGGCAGCAGTAGGTGACTATGGGCTCTTGTACAGGTGGTTGCAGCAGGTGTGTCAGAGTTCCAAGTGCAGCAAGTTAGTGGTATCAGTGGGAGACTCTGGGTCCCTGAAGGTTACTGGAGGCTTCTGCTATGGTTCTGGGGTTCTGGAGGTGAAAGCTGTTGTGAGTGTTGGCTCTTTAAGGGTAATATCCAGCAAAGGACAGAGGCTCCTACAGCAGCTGTAGAGGACACTACAGCTTGGACAAGCTCTTGCTATTGTGGAGGCTATAACTTTGTGTCTTTGGGAAACAGTGTCTTCCTGCTTTAAACTATTTATTTATTTATTTTAATTTTTATTTTTAATGGCCCACATGCAGCAAAGTTCCCAGGCCAAGGATCAAATCTAAGCAACAGTTTTGGCAACACCGGATCCTTTATTTTAATTAATTAATTAATTAAATGTCCTTTTAGGGCTTTACCCATGGCATATGGAAGTTCCCAGGCTAGGGGCTGAATTGGAGCTGCAGCCTCCAGCATACACCACAGCTCACAGCAAGGCTGGATCCTTAACCAATTGAGCGAGGCCAGGGATTGAACCCACATCCTTATGCTTACCACTCAGGTTCATTACCATTGAGCCACAATGGGAACTCTGACACCAGATCCTTTAACCCACTACACTGGCCCAGGGATGGAACCTGCTCCTCCATAGCAACCTGAGCCACTGCAGTCAGATTCTTAACCACTGCGGGAAATCACCCTCATTTTTTGTTCTTCAATTCTTTCACAAAATATATAAAACCATTCCAATATTAGATATCTCTATTCAAATAAGGGGTTTCTAGTGTCCTCACTGGACATTGGGTTATCTTATTTTCCCCAATTTCTGATGTTGCCCTAGAGCTCAGTAATTCATCTTTTGCTTTCAAAATTCACAGTTTCTGTGATCTCATTTAGACTCAAATCTTTTACATATATATTCATGTCAGTGCCAGTAATTCCCTAGTCCAAATCTTCACATTAATAAATACATCTCCAGTTGCCCTCTGGGCATCTCCACTTGGGTATCTAAGAGGCATCTCAAATTTGCTGTCTCCAAAAATGAACTTCTGAACTTTCTCTCACACTTGCTTCCCTCCCACAATCTTTCTGATCTCAGTTAATGGAAAATCCACATTTCCTTAACCTTAGAGTCCTTTAAAAGTCTCTTTTATTCATATTTTATATCAAAACCATTGGGAAAATCTGTTTTTTCACTTCCAAAGCATTTTCAGAACCTGCTATCATCTTTTCGCTACAAGTTTTGCTAACACCATGATGGCCCAAACCATCATCATCTCTCACCTAATTAACTCTAACAGTGTCCCAGATGGTCTACCCTTCTATCGTTATCCCCAATATGGCAGAGTGCTTCCAAAATATTAGTGAGGGGTCATGCAACTCCTCTGCTCAGAATCTGCCATGGTCAGGCACACACCCTGAAGAGGAGAAATTTGCTAAGCATGACCTGAAATGCAAAAGGTTTCCATTGCAAGCAGGAGGGACAAAAACAAAGAAGAAAGAAAAGAAGTTATGTGAAATTGATTATTTCTGATGATACAAGGAGTAGAATAAGGTTCTAAGAAGCCACTTGAATTGCTGTGCACAGTATGCTTTCATTATTATTCACCCTCAATTCTTCTCATACACAAAAAAGGAAATTAAGACAATACCAAAACAATCATCCTAAAAGAAGTTTTTTTTTAATTTCTGGAGATGCTTTCAACAGCTAATGAATGAGATCACTAATTTGCATAAGAGTAGATTGTCATTCTGTATCCTGGAAACCTCTCTTAAAATATATTTTCAGAGCTCATATTCTATTGTGGTACTCAGGTGAATAATAGGAATGAGTTTAATGGTACATCTTAGTTTTCTTCCTCTGTATTCCCTCACCATACATTTCTTGCCCCTAGCAAAGATTCAGAATTTCTGAAGCCCATAGATTAGTATAGAGCCACTGCATTTTCATCATGGTCCTTGATTGGCAATGATGTTCCATATATGATAAAGGTGAAAAATTGTGTGTATATATATATATATATATATATATATATATATATATATATATTAAAATTCTTTTGAGAGTAATTAATCTACTAGACAAAATAAAATTTTTAGGACAAATGCCTACTGTTTTATGGCTGAAAATCTGAATTTCAAAGTTGGGAATACCGGTGAAAGCTGAGGATGCTGAGTTTACTAGAAGTGGACATAAAGAACACCTAAACAGAAAGCAACTCATATTATGATCAGGTATTTTCTCTTGTCTTAACTTTCCCTGGGCTAGAGTTGTTTAACTCTCTAGAAGACACCAGTAGCCTAGATTAGAAGTTAACAAATATAACCTGGTTTTGAACTAGATTATTTATTTCAAGGTGGCGAGTGTTTGTACTAATAAAGCCCCAATGGAATGTTTTTGGTATCTTGTGCTGTTTGGCTTTGTGGACTGGAATGCAGAAACCAAAGGCTTAAGAGCCATAAAGCAATTGACATGTCATTATTTAGAGCAGGATAGTGATTTACGTTATATAAACATCTCTGTCTCTAGCTTTCTATTTCTCTCTCTGCTTCCCTTTCTGAAATGTGAAGCATATAAATTAGTAATGGGGATAAATGCACAGGTAGATTGCTCTGCATTTAGCAGATGCTGACAATGTGGTACAGGTAGATTGCCACAGAAGAATCTTCCAGTGGACTGCTGTCTTCACTCCACCATCTAAAGATACTTTGAAGACATAGCTAGAAATTTCAATTGGCTGCTCTATGGATCCAGAAATGGGGTTTCCAACTATTTAGTGTTTTTTCTTTTTCTGTAGAAATTCCCCTCATTAAATACCTGACTTCTTGTACCATTCAGCAAATATTTTCTATAACTAAAGTAGAGCAGAACCCTATGAGTTCCTCTGTCAAGTTTATGATCAACATATCATTCCAAAACATTACTCCATTTGTGTCTACATCTGTTCTTCCTCAAGACAGGAGTATCAAAGAAAAAGGGGGAATGAAACTGAGAAGAACCCTGTGCCATCCACCTAAGTACAAAGGCCCTTCCATATCCCCTGTCTCTTGTTTGTAGAAAAGCTGAAGTCCCCCAGGCATCCAAGAGTCACAAAAGTGCAGGGTCAAGCAGGAAATGATTAAGACAACAGAGTCACAGAATCTTTTAATGACTGATGCACATTCCTGAGTTGTTTTCCAGATACTATAACTGCCACCAGAGGAAAAAATCTAACTTCATGATGACCAGACTGTAGCCATGACATAAGCTGCTCCATCTTGAGCAGTATTGAACCCATGGCTAGCAAAATTCCAAGAACTACCCTCAAAAGGAAGGAATTAACACTACTGCAAATAATAATCTATATCTTTGTGGGTTTCAAAATAATTGTATCTTGCTCTGCCTTTATATGTAATCAGGCAACTAAAATTGTCAGCAAAGAGATGCTACAGACCCACACTGACAGCTTCCCCTGTAAGAATATATCACCCTATGTCAGCATGAAGAAGTTACAGAAGACAGACCTTCACATGTGATCCCAAAGAAATGGAATGATGTCCAATAAGTGGGGATTTGTAAGCAGCTTTTTGCAGGAAACCACCCTCAGCAAGAGACCATTTTGGTCTTGTCACTTTAGCAAAGGTATATTGTAACTGACTTTTAAATCAAGACCCCCGTGCTCTACTCATTTCTGGCCAAGGACACATTTCAAATCTTTTGATCATACAATACCTTTCCTAACCTGTTGGTTCTATTCATAGAGCAAAGAAGTAGAAATGAAGAATAAGTAACCAATAGATGACCCGATCTCTTCCCCAGCTTCTCTTTCAGCAAATTTGTGAACAAATTGTGTGAACTAAGAACTAAAGATTAGGGGGAGTCAACGAGCCTGCATGAAGTGGGAGATGGTGATAGGTCTGACCCCCAACCCAGTGATTAACTGAGATTACTTCCCCTTTTCCCTTTAAAAACTTTCATGGCTAAATAGCATCTTCAGAGTTGGTTTTTGGACAACAGTCCACTTTCTCCCCAGAATGCCAGCTTTCTGATTACAGCAACCTTTCTGTTTCTAACAGCACTTGCCTCTTGAGTATTGACTTTCAAGTGGCAAACAGTCAGACCTGGGTTTAGCAACATTGACAAGTTCCCAACAGAAAATTCAGCTGATCCTTAATGAACAAAATGTAACTAAAAGAAAATTCATATGTATTGTTCAAAGGAAGGAAGAATGTCTCTTCTTTCCTTGAAGCAAAGAGGGGACTGACAGATTCTTTGACCAATCTTTAGTTACCCTCCTCTGAGCCATTTTCGGGACTGGGCCTTGACCTATGGGCTTCCATGTCGGTCAGTTTTTGAAATGTCCAAGAATCTTGCTAAAAAGGTTTAGCCAGAATCTTCCATCCTCATATCTGACTACTCTTGCCTGCCTTCAGCAATAATCCTGTTGAGTTGGTTTGGCAAGAATCCCTAACCCTGAAATATCCTCTTCATAAGTTTCTATCCATAGCACTCCACCCCAACCTACGCCTTGGCTACAAATACTCACTTGTCTATTCTGTATTTGAAGGTGAGCCAAATTTCTCCTATTCCTTACTGCAAAACCTCACTTCAGTTGTCCCTTGAATAGTTTTCCTAATCATCTTTAACAAGTATCAGAATAATTTTTATTTAATGGTATAGAAGAAAATGCAGGTGCCAAGGATGAAACAAGACCTTTCCTGATAGAGAGAACCACCATTGTCAAAGAACTGAAAGAAAATAAAAGTATTTCAATTCTGTTGGACATCTAGATTGCTCTGTGTTTGCCTTTTATCCAGTCATCAGCAACAATATTGAGGTAGTCTCCTAAATTAATAAAATAGTGTTAGTAATCATGGATTTTAGAATCAGACAGACTTGGTTATCATCCTAGCCATGTCACTTTTCACACCATGTTTTTTAGATTATTTGACTTTTTTTTCTTTTTAAGGACACACCTGCAGCATATGGAAGTTCCCAGGCTAGGGGTCGAATCAGTCTGGGGGTCAAATCACAGCCACGGCAACACTGGATCTGAGCCACATCTATGACCTACGCTGCAGCTTGTGGCAACACTTGATTCTTAACCCACGGAGGGAGGCCAGGGATCAAACCCAAATCTTCAAGACAACTGTGTCAGGTTCTCAATCCACTGAGCCACAATGGGAACTCCCTATTTGACATTTTCAAGATTTAATATCTTATTTGGTAAATGAGCTTTATGATATTATATTTCTGATAGACTCTCTGTGAGGATTAAATGAGATAATAAATAAAAGGAGCATAACATAGAGCCTAGGACATAGTAGGTATCCAAAAAATATTAGCTATTTTGTTTTAAATATTAATAATAATTAGGTACTTTCAAGGTATTTTGTTTCAAGTTGTTTCATTTTTGTATCTAAGACAGTCCCAGGAGTCTTTTTAAAGAAAATATGCTAGTGATATTAGTGATCTCATGGGAAGGTGTGTTTGATGTGTGAGTTATATATACACACATATTTTTTCAGAATAAAACACCTCATAACTCTCTCTAAATAAATCACAAATTTATTTCCTTTCTAATCATGAATCTAGATTACATTCTGATATTTTATAGTCAATCACAGAAATCAAGTAACTGCTGTCAGATAAGAATATTAATGTAGAAAAAAATTCCATTCTTCTGTGAGTCCTAAGAAGAAAGTGTATCACAGAAGGGTCTATTTAATTTAGCAAGATACTCTTATTTTTAGGTTGAACCATATGAAATCACCACTGAATGTCAAAAATCATCAAATATAAGTAATTTCACATTTCAAATTTACTAGTTATAATGAATGTTAACTACATTTCCTCTTTTGCGTGTTCTGATTCTAAAAGGATAACACTCTTACTTAAGCCCTGTATTTGTCCACACCAAGCCTAAATTACCATGGGTTAATGCCAATGCATATAAAGAGGAGGGGCTGTATAAGTGTGATTCCTGGATAGAAAGGACCAAAACCACTTTGGCTAACTAAGCAGGAAAGGATTTTCCTCGAAGGACACATCATGAAGTAGAAAAGAAGGTTGGAAAGCCAGGCTTAAGCAGGAAGGTCAAGTCCCTAACACTTGTCAATTTACAACGTAACATAGTTTAGGAGTCTGCTAATTTCTGATAATAGCTGATCATATCTAACCAGAAAAATCTCAACTGGATCTTGATCTTTTGTTCTCACTCTCTCAAGGTTTCAAACTCTGGGACAGAGTGTCTGATGATCCGATACCATATCCTCTACTGTCCATATGACAACTTCCCCTTTTTGTCTTCTGTAATGGGAGACAGAGTCCTGCTTTCTATATGTCTTGTTATTCCTGCCAAATAGGTAGACTGTATGCTGGGCATGTGCACATGGTTCATTAACTAAAACCATATTTTTGGATTTGTTTCCATATAACACTCTGTTAGGGTACTACCAGACTGCTACAGAATAAAGGTGTTTTACATTTTCAGTTTTTTTGTTTATACATATATACACATATATTCCTTTAATTTAATTTAATTTTATTTTATTTTTCAGCTGGGCCTACAACATGTAGAAGTTCCTGGGCCAGAGAGTGAACCAGTGTCACAGCAGCAACCAAAGCTGCCACGGTGGAAACATCAGATCCTTAACATACTGTACCATGAGAGAATGCCCATATTTTAAAATATACATGTGATATGCGTAAGTCTAAAAATAATGTATGAAATAAAATGATGAAATAAATTACAGCTTCTAAATCAGATTCTTGTTGTGGCTCAGCAGGTTAAGAACTTGACTATTCCCCATGAGGATGTGAATTTGATCCCTAGCCCCACTCAGTGGGTTCAGGATCCAGCATTGCTGCAAGCTGTGGCATAGGTCGCAGATGTAGCTTGGATCTGGCATTGTTGTGGCTATGGTCTAGGCCAGCAGCTAGAGCTCTGATTCAACCCCTAGCCTGGGAACTTCCATATGCTGCAGGTGCAGCCATTAAATAAATAAATAAATAAATAACAGTTTCTAACTCATAAAGTTGGTAGTCAGAATTTCCTATTTATTTGATTTTTGTCAATTGTAATATCAGTGTTAATTGTTGGTTCAGAAGAGTGACATGAATCCAATATGAAGAACATTTTTTTGTTGTTTTATTGTGCAAAATATACTTAAAGTGTGTCTGGGGATGTTATTCACATATTAAAAAAAGTCACACATTCTATCCTTGTGTTGAAGGTATGGACAATTATCAGAGCAACAAAAGGAAAGCAAAAATTAATTTTCATCCAATGAACTTTTGTGAACTTAATCAAAATTGAAAAGTAAATAAACTTTAGCTGATGACTGTTTTCTACTGAGGGTAAAAAAATATTTGTGATTGTTGTTGGTGAATAAATTACCTTTCACAAAAAATGAGTTCATTCTTTTTTAAGGTGAAGAATTTACTTCAGGTTACTTTTAATGCTATGTGCTACAGGAGAAGTTAAAAGGTAATTAACTTTATTACGAGAAAACAAAACTATATTTTAATCACAATTATTTTCTAACAGGAATGAAATGGACTAAATCCTACTATCCCATATTTCCTGTGATATTTCACCTCTCATGAAAGACTTAGGGGATCTCAGGGGCAGAGTGTTTTTTACATGAACACTTCTTTTTTCATTTTTTATTGGGGTATAGTTGATTTACAATGTTGTATTAGCTTTAGGCTTACAGAAAAGTGAATCAGTTACATATATACATATATCTGTTCTTTTGTTCCCCTAGAGGTTATTACGGAACACTGGGAGACCTCCCTGTGCTATACAGTAGGTCCCTGTCAGTTATCTTCCTTTTATATAGTAGCGAAATGAGCATTTCTTTTGACATTATATTGCCCAGTCTCAATTATCTCTCCTTTACTCATTGAAAAGTTGCCTGAAAAATCCTACCTTCAGAACATCCATTAAAAATGTAAGCTATTCTTTCTGTTGAATTAAGTTGAAATCACTTTGTTTCTATCCTAAGTTCAGCTGTTTGTAAATGCTTGCCTTTTTTATTAAAAGTTAGTAATAGATTTTTGTTTGCTTATTGGTTTTTATCCTTTTTGGGGGGAGTGGGGTCTGGGGTGTGAGGGAAAACATAATTTTGATGCCAAGGGCAAAACAAGTTTGCTGATAGAAAACTGATGAGAAAATAATTAAATATTCACTAAAGTGTAGCTGTAATATAGCAGTTAGATATATTAAAAAAGGTTCATTAAAAAAAAACATGGTGTTTTCATTTAAACAATGAAATAAATCAACATGGGAATTAATTCAATAGAATGCTGGTGAAGCACTTTTCCTGTAGTTGGGATGATTTTTGCCTAACCAACAGCTTAGCTTAGGGTATTCATTTGAAGATGGCTGATGGATAGTGTAGCATTGTACTGTCTTCATTATGAAACCAGAAAGGAATGAAAAGGCCTTTATTAAGCACTGATTTCTGATCTTGGTACAATTAACATGATGTTCAATCATATTTGGATATTTATTTTTCTATTTAATATTTAAACTATGTGTATAAATTAGATACTTAGCATTTCATGTCTGTGAGAAGAATAGAGCATTTTTTTTTTTAAGGAAGGCCAAAAGCTAAAGTTCTAGGATTTTTATTTCTTTTTATTTTCCCACAGTTCTCTTTACATGACCCTGCAAGAAAAATATCACCAGAGATAACAATTTTGGATTATCTTATTTCATATTTCTATGAAAAGCACAATGTTTTTTCTAAACGTGAGTGTGAATTAATGGCATTTACCTAATAATAGACACTCTGGTTAAAAGAAACTCTTGATTTGGTTACAGGTCCAGTGGCTAAGTTACCCATACTGTTTTTTCCCCAAAGAATAGGATAGTAAAGATACAATGATACTAAAGTAGAGAATAAAAATAAGAATACATGTGTCTGCTTTTGCCCTGACATAAATTTGATATGAAAGTGTATGTGGCCTGTTGTGCACATGTGTGTGAGAGAGAGAGAAAGGGAGAGGGAGGAAGGAGGAGAGGGAGGGAGAGGGAGAGAGAGAGCCCTCTATACATACATACATGCACACACACACACACATATACACACACAAACATATGTCATATCTTAGATGTCTCCTTTTGTATTAGAGGAATTTGGAGCAAAGGTTGATCCTCCCTAAGGCACCAATATGTGCCACATCACTTGAGTATTCACCAGATGAGCTAATACAATAAAGAAAAGAAAGAAAAAAGATCAACACCAATCACTAAAAGAAGGCAAGACAGCAAATAGCATGAGACATTTACCTCTTCCCCTCCACCTTCTTCTTGGTTTCCAATCTCCCAATTCTGTACCCAAAGTGTTTTTACCTTGGAATGGAAGTGGATGGTAACGATGTGGTGTTATCATGGGCAATCTTGACCTTACCTCTACTCTCTGGGGGCCTGACCTCAGTGTCCTGTAGAAAAGGAAGATCAAAGGATTTGTACTTATTCTTGTAGTGTCATATGAACAAGCATGAGGTGCTTGCTGTGACTGAGAAAGTCCTTTTACACTACCTCCCTCCTAATTCTGTCAGAGCACTAGATGCAGACATGTATTGCATGTTTTTTCATTTGCTTAAGACCCAATCAAACAGGCAAGTATTAGCTATTAATGAGTCAACTACCATATATTTATTAGGGACACAAAGTTTAATAAATCCTGAAAACAGACTTTTATTTCCATCCAGCTCTTATCTTACTGACAATACAAAATTATCCAAGCCACTTGCTCAAAATAGTGCATTCTATCAAAAATATATTCAGGCTGATTTTACTTCAGGTTTTTCCAAGATGAGCTCATTATAAAAATAATCTGAAGGAGAAGAAATTCCCCCCAATGCCCCATATGTGTTACCCACATTTCTCCAAAGTAAACAAGTCTAGGAGTAAAGATAATGGGCCTTGGAAGAGTAATAAAACAATGGGCCTGTTTTCGCCACTAGCCATAAAATTTCAAGAGATTCAGCTTCCCTTCAATTTCTCCAGCACGTTTCAAGCTGTGTCCATGGGGAAAGCCACAAGTAGTCCACACAACTCATATGTAAAGAGTATAATTTCCTTTTACACATTCTACTTGGACACCACAGACAATCCTCCCTTTCTCTTGTTTCCTACTCTAATATCTGTGAGAACGTGTCTTTCTTCTCCTAATGCTCAGATGTTCTGGCCCTTCATTCTACACAGAGGCTGGATTGGTTTTCTGCTTCAGCTAATGTGACCACGGAGATCAATAATTATCTAAATTACAAGAAGAACTACACTCTGCTGTGTAAAACAATAGGCTCTGGTGGCTCTAGTCTCCACCGGAGCCGCCAAAGCCTATTACATTTTAAGGAACCAGCTCATATTTTTATGTATATCCCCTATACTCAAGTCTCTATGTCTTTAAGGAAAGAGAAGGTGCGTGTAATATCTGTTCTATACATGAATTTCCTATCTTTGCTCAAAATTTAAAGCAGTTTTGAGTCTATTGCCTCTCTTTTGGCAAGAGATTTGTTCTTTCCTGGGAAGTTCTTTAGTCCTTCATGCAAACTGATCCTGATAGACATTTAAACAGACTCACTTGACTTGCTGCTGAATCCTAGGGAGAATTCAACTTAGTCTCTCAAGCTAGGAACCTTTCACCATATATGTACATCTATTCCAGTGATAAGATTCTATACAAGAACAAGCTATTTTCTTCATTATTTTAAAAATAATAGTAGATGGGCATCACTAAATTTTTTTTTTTATTGCATTTGTCCCTGGTATACCATAATTTACATTTGGAACTAAGGAATCTTTATCATAGAAGAATAAAGAGAGCATTACCTTTCAAAATCAGTTTGGATGGCATGATACCAGGGTCACTGACTGAGCTTCCTAGCGTGAATCAGTGTTATTCCTAAAAGTAACTACATTGGTCATTCTCAGGACCTTGGGAGACTATAGTACCAAGTGCACCATTTTGACTCATTATGATGATCTGCTTCAAAAGATTACTCTTTAACAGGACTTGGTCAGGTTTTTTTAGGCTTAGTAGTTCCTAAGCCTTGTGTGCAATAAATCAGTCACTGCAAATGCCCATAGTGGTCATTCTTACATATTTTTCAAAGCTATTGTACATGCGTAATGCCTTGTCATTTTTATATATTCTATGGAAAAAACATACAGGATAATATTGGTCTTGTTGGACATTGTAACCTGATCTTAGAAGTAACATGTCTTTCAAAAAGGTGGTCATAAACCATATAATATTAGAGTTCCTAAGTGATATGGCTGGTGGTATAAGAACTTTGTTAAGCCTTTTCTTAATGCTCCCTGAATCCTGGCTATGACTCAGTCCTTCCTCTAGACAGACTCATCAGCCTGCCCCTATCTGAGTACATACCTAAATGATAGAACTGGGAGAGATTCCAGACACCCTCATCAAATTTCCCAAGCATATTTTTGTACCCTTTTCCAAAAACTATATCTCTCAGTTTGTGATAATAAAACTTGATTACAATTTAGGTATTAGAATAATCATTTTTTTTTAATTTCCAAAATTTTCCTCTGTGGATCTGAGTTAGTTGCTATGCAAATAAAGGTTCTGACCAAGAATAAAATAAATAAGGATTTTATATTTTTACAGTATTTAGTTAATCCATTCCTAAATGAATATTAATCCATTCTAATATCAAATTTGTGACTTTCCTTTTATGTCCTGACCTTGGGCTCATGGGTTAGAGGTGGCAAATAGGGTCCCTTAGATACTATATGGATGTGATGAATTAAAAGAAAATGATGAAATGATTTTTGAGAGTTTTATGTATATAAACTGTGACAAATTTCCATGTTTCTTTTCCCTATTAACATAATTTGAACCAACTTCCTGATAGAAGGGGTCGATATAATCAGAGAATTCTGGAATTCCCAAAGTCATTAAATACCAGGACAGAAATATCATCTCAAACTTTCACAGAGTGGAAGCTGATTCATAAGACTAAAGATGTTAAAATATAGTTTATCCATGAGGAAAAAAAGAAAAAGGTCTCTATTGAAAAAGGTCTAGGGTAGAGCAGGGGAGAAAAGAGACAGCCAGAAGGAAAATCTGTAAAAGATATCTCTGAGAAAGGTCACTCCAACTGATGTAGGTTTTTCTGTTACAAATTCCTTTTTATGTGCTTAGCTGTTAAATGTTAAATCTTCCATTTTAAAAATGGACTTCAGTTTCACCAAGGAATAGGGCTCTAACCCCTGCAAATGATGGTCAGTCTCTACATATGTATTTCATTTTATGTCATATGCTCTTTGCTCATGCTTTCTATTTTTCTTATTTGGTGCCCTGATATAAGGGCACTTATCTGTCTGAAATGCCATTGTGTGAATGTGTATTGATATCCTCTTGTGTAAGTGCCTCAGGGACATTCTTTTCTGATGGATGTTCCAGATGTCAGAGTTTACACCTGTTCCTAAGTGTAAAATGTGTATGTTAACCAACAAAAATAAAGTTTTATAAGACTAATATGATTTTAAGCTGAGCAGCTCTTGTAAATGGATATAGCAAGGTGCAGACATATAAAACATCTCACAGTTGTTTGAAAAATACATGTTTTAGAAGAATGAAAATATGATATTTGAAGGAAAGGTATGGATTAAATATCATATATTTAAATGACTAATAGGGTGGTTTCCTGCTTCCCAAAGAGTTATGATTTTTTTCTTTGCCTTGAAATTAAATAGACAATGTTATGGAAAAGAGAAAGAAGCAAAGGTTAGAATTTTAGTAAGAAATATCAATCCTTGAACACAAATAGAATTTAATAGTTTTATAAGTTCTTTATATTTAATGTAATCAGCAATGCAGTTAGTGGTGGTACAGTGAAAATAGAGAGAAGCATAAATTATATTCCCAACTTTAGCACTTTTTTAGTGTGAGTCATGAAAACATCCATTCAATTAATATTTAAGTTCTTAATATGTGCCACGCAGTGTTCTGGGACCTCATCTTAGCATCCCTTTGCCTCTACTGCATAAACTGTGAAATGGATACAATTTTCTCTAACTCGGTGAAGACAGAGAAGTAAGATGGTCTCTTGAACTTAAATTTCAAATTTATAATTTTATTATTCTGGTTAAGACTTTCTATTTGTTCCTCATTTCATCTTCCTTTCTTTCACAGGAATGAAAAAGCCAGAGACAACAGTAAGCAAACAAAATAACATAACCCAGAAATGGAAGCACAATTCTTTAGAAGTTAAATGTATCTGCAGAAGACCAGAAGAGGTTTAAAAAAAAAAAAAAAAACACCTGTGAATATTAGCAAAGAAAGCCTGAGTTAGGAAAGCTTTCTGACTTTAATAATTATTTATCTAGTAACTCTTTGAATTTTAGACTTCTGCTCTTTAATTTCCTTCCTCAGACCAGACAGTGATACAGAGCAAGTTGAATTGAAGAATTACTTGCAAAGAACAGATAACTGTTCCAGAACATGATTTTAATGAATTAACTAAAACTCAAAAATGATTGCATAATACTAAAAGCTAGTATCATGATTTGCAATCCACATTCATAATAAAATTAGACTACATATTCAGAATTTCCACCTTTGAGAAAGCAGGATCTTGCCAAGAGAGGCTTTAGATAATTGTAACATTAAGATGTGACAATTTTCAGGGGTGCCATGCCCAGAGTATGTTGACGTTCTGGGCCAGGGATCAACCTGAGCCACAGCAGCAAAGAGAGCCACAGAAGTGACAATACTGGGTCCTTAACCTCCTGTGCCACCAGAGGACTCCCAAGATGTGACAATTTTTAATAGGGAATCTTATAGAAAGTCAAGTGGGACCCTTTAAAACCACAAAATTAAAGTATTTAAATTAAATTTTAAAATATTTCTTTGATATTTATTCTAAAGACCTGTAATAATCAGCTTTTCCCATAAGTAGCTGTAATCTAGGTATATTATTGATTTGACATTTAAAAGTCCAACATCCATTCATCATAAAAACTCTTGCCCAAGTGGGTATGGAAGGAACATACCTTAATATAATAAAAGCCATTTATGATTAACCCACACCAATATAATTGACAGCCTTCCCTCTAAAATCTGGAATAAGACAAGGATGTCCACTCTCACCACTTTTATTCTGCATAGTATCTACATTTTTAAAAGTTTGAGATGGAACCAATTTCTGAATGTTAATCTTGTATCCTGTTACTTTGCTGAATACTTTGATGAGTTCTAGTAGTTTTTGTGTGGAGTCCTTAGGGTTTTCTACATATAGTAAGATGTCATCTACATGGAGTGACAATTTTACCTCCTCTCTTCCAGTTTGAATAACTTTATTTCTTTTGTTTGTCAGATTGCTGTGACGACGACTTCCAATATTATGTTGAATAAAAGTGGTGAGAGTGAGCATCCCTGTCTTGTTCCAGATTTTAGAGAGAAGGCTTTCAACCTTTCTCCATTGAGTGTTATATTGGCTGTGTGTTTGTTGTAAATGGCTTTTATTATGTTAAGGTATGGTCCCTTTATACCCACTTTGCTAGGAGTTTTTATCATGAATGGATGTTGGATTATGTCAAATGCTTTTTCTTCGTCTATTGAGATAATCATGTGGTTTTTTACTTTTCCTTTGTTAATGCGGTATACGATGTTGATTGATTTGCATATGTAGAACCATCCTTGTGAACCTGGGAAGAATCCCACTTGGACGTGGTGTGTGATCTTTTTTTGTATATTGTTGGATTTGGTTGGCTAAAATTTGTTGAGAGCTTTTGCATCTATATTAATCAAAGATACTGGCCTATAATTTTCTTTTTACGGTAGTATCTCTGTCTGCTTTTGGTATTAGAGTGATGGTGGCTTCATAGAATGTCTGTGGCAGTGCTCCTTCTTCTTCAACTTTTTGGAAAAGGTTAAGAAGGATGGGTATAAGTTCTTCTTTGTAGATTTGGTAGAATTTGCCTGTGAGGCCATCTGGTCCTGGACTTTTGTTTCTAGGGAGTGTTTTTATTAAATATTCAATTTTATTTCTAATGATCAGTCTGTTCAAATGATCTATTGCTTCTTTTTTTTTATTGCTTCTTGATTCAGTTTTGGCAGGCTGTATGTCTCTGGAAAGTTGTCCATTTCTTCTAGGTTGTACAATTTGTTGGCATAAAATTGTCCATAGTATTTTTATAGTTTTTTTGTATTTACAAAGTATCTGTTGAGATTTCTCCTTTTTTCATTTCTTATTTTGTTTATCTGAGTTCTTTCTCTCCTCTTCTTGGTGAGTCTGGCCAGAGGTTTGTCAATATTGTTTACTTTTTCAAGGAATCAACACTTGGCTTTTTTGGAAACTCTATTTTATTGATTTCCTCTCTGATCTTTATGATTTCCTTCCTTCTGCCAACTTTAGGTACTGTTTGTTCTTCTTTTTCTAATTCTTTTAGGTGGTGGGTTAAGCTGTTGATTTGAGATTTTTCTTCTTTAATGAGGAAGTCCTGTAGCACTATGAACTTGTCTCTAACCACTGCTTTTGCAAAATCCCACAGATTACGAATGGTGGTATTTTCATTTTCATTTTTTTGGGGTAATTATTTAATTTCCCATGATTAATATTAAAAAATCAGTTGCATTTCTGTATACTAACAATGAAATATTATAAAAGGAACACAAAAATATAATATCTTTTAAAATTGCACCTCAGGAGTTCCTGTCATGGCTCAGTGGTTAATGAATCTGACTAGGAACCATGAGGTTGTAAGTTCAATCCCAGGCCTCACTCAGTGGGTTGAGGATCCTGTATTGCCATGAGCTATGGTGTAGGTTGCAGATGTGGCCCATATCCCACATTGCTGTGGCTCTGGTGTAGGCCAGAAGCTGCAGCTCCAATTAGACCCCTAGCCTGGGAACCTCCATATGCTGTGGGAGTGGCCCTATAAAAGGGAAAAAGACAAAAAAATAAATAAATAAAATAAAATAAAATAAAATAAAAACAAAATCGCACCACAAAAAATCAAATACCTGGGAATAAACCTGACCAAGGAGGTGAAAGACTTATATGCTGAGAATGATAAAACATTAATCAAGAAAATTAAAGAGGATTCAAAGAAATGGAAAGATGTTCCATGCTCCAGGCTTGGAAAAATTAATATTGTAAAAATGACCATACTACACAAAGCAATCTACAGATTTAATGCAATCCCTATCAAATTACCCACGACATTTTTCACAGAACTAGAACAATCCATCCAAAAATTTATACGGAACTACAAAAGATCCAGAATTGCCAAAGCAATCCTGAGGAACAAACACCAAGCAGGAGGCATAACTCTCCCAGACTTCAGGCAATATCACAAAGCCACAGTCATCAAGACAGTGTGGTACTGGTACCAGAACAGACATACAGACAAATGGAACAGAATAGAGAACCCAGAAATAAACCCAGACACCTATGGTCAATTAATCTTCAACAAAGGAGGCAAGAATAAAAAATAGGAAAAAGACAGTCTTTTCAGCAAATGGCTCTGGGAAACCCAGACAGCTGCATGTAAATCAATGAAACTGGAACACACCCTCACACCATGCACAAAAATAAACTCAAAGTGGCTGAAAGACTCAAATGTAAGGCAAGACACCATCCAACTCCCAGAAGAGAATACAGGCAAAACATTCTCAGATATCAACCTTACAAATGTTTTCTCAGGTCAGTCTCCCAAAGCAACAGAAATAAACGCCAAAATAAGCCAATGGGACCTAATCAAACTGACAAGCTTTGCACAGCAAAGGAAACCAAAAAGAAAGCAAAAAGACAACTTACAGAATGGGAGAAGATAGTTTCAAATGATGCAACGGACAAGGGCTTAATCTCTAAATTATATAAGCAACTTACTCAACTCAACAGCAAAAAAGCCAATCACCCAATGGAAAAATGGGCAAAAGACCTGAATAGACATTTCTCCAAGGAAGATATACAGGTGGCCAACAAGCACATGAAAAAATGCTCAACATCACTTATTATTATTAGAGAAATGCAAATCAAAACTACTACACCTCACACCAGTCAGAACGGCCATCATTAATTAAGTCCACAAATAACGAATGTCGGAGAAGGTGTGGGAAAATGGGAACCCTCCTGCACTGTTGATGGGAATGTAAACCAGTACACCACTATGGGAAACAGTAGAGGCACCTCAGAAAACTAAATATAGAACTACTATATGGCCCAGTAAACCCACTCTTGGGCATATATCTGAAAAAAACTTTCCTTGAAAAAGACACATGGATCAGTATGTTCATTGCAGAACTAGTCACAATAGCCAAGATATATAAACAACCTAAATATCCATTGACAGGTGAGTGGGTTAGGAAGATGTGGTATATATACACAATGGAATACTACTCACCCATAAAATAGAACAAAATAATGCCATTTGCAGCAATATGGATGGAACTAGAGATTCTCATAGTGATGTAAGTCAGAAAGAGAAAGACAAATACCATATGATATTAATTATATCTGTAATCCAATATAAGGCACAAATGAACCTTTCTACAGAAAAGAAACCAACTCAGGACTTGGAGAACAGACTTGTGGTTGCCAAGGGGAAGCTAGGAGGGAGTGGGATGGACTAGGAGTTTGACATTAGCAGATGCAAAATAGCTACTGAATTTGGGGTGGATAAGCAATGAGACCCTGCTGTATAGCACAGGGAACTATATCTAGTCACTGAGGATGGAACATGATGGAGGATAATATGAGAAAAGGAATGTGTGTTTGTGTGTATATATATATGTGTATATAAGTATATATATATATATTTTTTTTGCTGTATAACAGAAATTGATAGAACAATGTAAATCAAGTATAATATAAAAAATAAAAACCTAAAAAAAAATAAAAGTTTGAGATGTTTATCTAGGCTACTTCACTATGTTTTAATTTCTTTGGCAGAAGTAAATGACTATCTGATCATAAACAAACTATCACCAGGATTTAATTTAAATCAGGAATAGTGGCAACAGCAACATTGAAAAAAAATGAAAGGCATTCATCAGTTTATTTCACCTATAATGTGGCCATCTTGCAAATTCAAATTGGAAAGTTAACTATTATTTGGTTATGTATGGATATTTCATCCTTGTAGATTTTGAGGGCTCTGAATGTATGGATCTATAAATACTCATACCCACACATGGAGTGTCTGTATGTCTACCTTACAGTATTTAAAATAGCAAAATTAATTTTTACTAATTATATATGGATTATTTTCTAAAAGTTTTTCTTGCTAGGCTGCCCCTTTTCTGGTCCTTCGGTTAATTAGGACAGACTTCTGTTAGGACTTTTGTGGTCTATAGGCTGAGGCCTTTCTCGGTGGCCAGCTTCAGCTTGTATATACAGAGCAACAAGAAAACCCAAGGAACTCACCATCCTCTTTCCTTGCATCCCCAGGTTTTAGTTGGTCTCCCTCATTGTCTAAATACTTATGGTTGTTTTATACACTATTCTATAGTTAATAGTTGTACTTAGTAGAAGGAATAAGGTATGTCTACCTCACCTTTCCAGAAGTCCCAGAAGATTTTTAAATGTTAATATTTTCTGAAGATGAAGCCCTTGTCAGTTTTGCAAATATTTCTTCCCAACCTATAGGTTGTCTTTTCATTTTGTTGACACTTCCCTTTGCTCTGCAAAACCTTTGATTAGGCCCCATTCATTTATTTTTTGCTTTTATTTCTATTGCCTTGGGAGTCTGACCTAATAAAATATTTGTATGATTTATGTCAGAGAATGTTTGCCTATGTTATCTTCTATAAGTTTTATGACGCCATGTCTTATGTTTAAGTGTTTAAGCCATTTTGAGTTTATTTTTTTTTTTGCATGCCATGAGGGTATGTTCTAGCTTCGCTGATGTACATAGCAGCTATCCAGTTTTCATGCACCACTTGGCAAAAAGACTGTATTGGCTCCTTTGTCAAAGACTAATTGACTATAGGTGCCTGGGTTTATTTCTGGGTTCTCCATTCTGTTCCATTGATCTGTATGTCTGTTTTTGTACCACTACCACACTGTTTTGATAACTATAACTTTGTAGTATTGTATGAAGTCTGGGAGAGCTATGTCTTCTGCTTTGTTTTTTTCCCTCAGGATTGCTTTGGCAATTCTGGGTCTTTTATGGTTCCATATAAATTTTTGGACTATTTATTCTAGTTCTGTGAAAAATGTCATGGGTAATTTGATAGGGATTGCATTAAATCTGTAGATTGTTTTGGGTAGTATGGGTGTTTTAACAATATTAACTTTTCTAACACACAAGCATGGGATATCTTTCCATTTCTTTGAATCCTCTTTAATTTCTTTGATTAATGTTTTATCATTCTCAGCATATAAGTCTTTCACCTCCTTGGTCAAGTTTATTCCTAGGTATTTTATTGTTTTTGGTGAAATTTTAAAAGGTATTACTTTTTTACATTACCTCTCTGACATTTCATTTTTATATACAGAAATGCAACTGATTTCTGAACATCAATAATATCTTGCTACTTTGTTGAAATAATTTATCAGACCGAGTAGCTTTTGTGTGGAGTCCTTAGGGTTTTCTATATATATTATCATATCATCTGCATATAGTGATAATTTTACCTCTTCTCTTCCAGTTTGGACTCCTTTTATTTCTATGGTACAACCACTGTGGAAAACAGTAAGAATATTCCTCAGAAAACTAAAAATAGAATTATCATATGACACAGCAATCCCACTCTTGGACATATATCCAGACAAAACTATAATTATAACCTGTCTTGGTCTTTATTTGTTTTAAAATCATGCTTACAAAGTATACTGAAAATGGTTATTTAGAAACTTGGGGAATATATTACACCAGAAATTTGTTATTAACATAGCTAAGATTTTTTTATGTGGGAATGGAATTTTATAAATTTAGCTATAGTAAGTCCATCAAAAATAGTTTTCCAAAATGGTTACATTAATTTACACTCCCCAGCACTGAAGTCTATGAGAATATTAGTTGCTCTACATTACTGTCAACTAGGAATTGTCAGTCCTTTTAATTTGTCTTTATGGTACTTGTGCAGTTACATCACCTTGTCATATTAATGTGCATGTCTCTGATGAAGATAAACTCCTTTTCATGTGTTTATTGGCAATTCTTATATTTTCTTTTGCAAAGTGCCTACTCAAGTATTTTTCCCATATTCATTTTTGTAATATTGATGTTTGCTCACACACATGCACACACACACACACATCCTGAATATAAGTCTTTTGTCAGATAATGCATTGCAAATATATTCTGCCACTCTGTTTTGCTTTATAATAGTCTTAATGGTGGCTACTGATGGGCAAACATTTTAATTTTTGGTGAAATTAGTTGAACTATTCTAGTGGATATTTCATTGTTGTTTTTAACATCTTCCTGATAACTAATAATGTTATTTTTATGTACTTATTGAAAATTCACATATCTTCCTTTACTAAGTGTCTGCCCAAATCTTTTGCCCAGTCTTAAAATTAGATTTCACTAAATACTTAGAACAATGGTTGACCTTCTCAATGTCAATACTGCTAAAAGGAAAAAGGTATAGATGAAATAAATAACAACACTGGTATGATAAGAGCAGATTCAGTATCTTGGAATCTAGTCGGGGGTGTCATGGGGAAACAGCGTTAGAGCAGAATTGCAGAGAATTCAGGGTTAGCATTTAAGTCCAGGGATTAGTTGTTATTTACTACTCAAGTATCAGTTTATTCACAAAGAGGTGAAGGTCAAGCTTAATAAAACATTGTGTTATCTTTTTCTCTCAAATATCTGAAGGTTAATTTTTTGTACATTTATTTTTTTAGAATATTTTTTGTTTTTTTAACACTAATAAATCAGCATTTCAAAGCAATATTTAGCAACAACTAATAAGGGTTCACCTATTTTTTAAAAATGTAGACTAATGAAATAAGTATTTTTTTCCAAAGTTGAAATTAAAAGCATCACCTTCTTATATTCTACTATATCACTGGTTTCTCATAAGATCCATCCATTGTTTTTCCTTTAATGTTAGAAGTGAAATGATGCACTTTCATGTAACATAATCAAGAAGCAGAGAATTGTATGTAGTTATAAAATATTCAGGCATTCGTGGTTCAGTGGCATGTGGTGTGAGACAGGAATGGAGGCAATTCCATTTAAATCCAGATGGATGGGACAACTAAGCTGACATCCAGGTTAGAAGAATTAATACGTTTTGTACATTTTTTGATGGCTGTGTTTTGTACCTAATGCTGACATTTTTTTTGTAGAAGCATGATTCCAGAATTCTGCTTCAGCAAGTGAAATTAGAACAAGGATTACACAGTAGTATTCTGAAGCACTCCTCTCAAACAAACAAACAAAAAAAACCCTGATAATACTTCATATCCTGTCTCCCTTTGAGCTCTATTAATTCCAAGATGCTCACCCTTATTTGCCTTATTCAATATCATAACAATATCAAGAGAATATAAAAAAAACCCAAATCACATTACTGCCTCTGCCAGAAAACTATCACAATAAAAGAGAAAAACCCAAGGTTGGCTATTGTGTGCTGGCGAGTGAATGGGAGTGCTTACATTTCTGTTTCTTTATTTTCAATCCTCTATTGTTATCAATTATCTATCATAAACTATAACAGAGATGTTTACTAAAACGTGTGAAGCTTCAGAATGTAACTGAAGATAAATGCTAAATTATACATAATGCAATCCGTCTGCATAGAGAAATGACATTGTAGATTACATTTCCAACTATTCCACACACTTATCATCAACAGAAAACAACAGAGGTAGCCATGGAGTTAAACCAACCCATGCCAATTGTGTTATTTCATGTGCTACTCTAAAAGCAATAGCTCTGGAAGAGATCCAAATGGAAACTCAATTCAGTAGCATTTTTATTCCAAAGGATTTGTTATGGGACCAGAAGAATAACAAATGTGACTTGAGGGCACAATGTTCTAAGAAGGAAAAATGATGCATCTCACGTAAAAGATGAGCTGATTATAACTAGTGGGAGGCAGATTGTAGTATGTTCATAGATATTCTGATAAATAAGAACACAAAGATATTATAACCACATAAAATAACATCTCTACACACTCTAAACTGGAAATTTGACTATCTAATTGAATTTCAGCTCAGCTTTTTCTGGCACTTAATTTTTTTTTTTCTTTCTACAGCCGCACCCATGGCATATGGAAGTTCCTGGGCCAGAAATCAAACTCGTGCCACAGCAGTGACCGAAGCCTCTCCATAGCAGTGATCCTTAACCCCCTGAACCACCAGGGAACAATTTGAAGCTCTTTTTTTTCTTATGGCCGCAGGTGAAGCATATGGAAATTCCCAGGCTAGGGATCAAATCAGAGCTGCAGCTGCCAGCCTATGCCACAGCCACAGCAATGCCAGATCTGAGCTGCGTCTGTGACCTATGCTACAGCTTGCACCAATGACAGATCAGAACCTTAACCCACTAAGTGAGGCCAGAGATCAAACTTGCATCCTCAGGGAGACTATGTTGACTTCCTAACCTACTGAGCCACAGTGGGAACATACTTTTCTGGCACTGTAAATATTTAAATTTACTATAACTAGTATCACAAAGTAAGTGTTGTTTTATTTTCTCTTCCTTAGAGAACTTTTCTTGCTTTTTCATTTATTGTAAACTAAATTAAGCTGTATATTGTCAGATGATAAACATAGCAAATGTATCTTTTGTTACACACAAGTAGGACTGTTTCTTAGGCAATAATCTTCCAAGTCCCCATGTGCATGTAACTTGGGTTGCCCAGTCTGGTAAAACTGTCAAAATGAATATGTGATACTTTCTTTTAAATGTTAAAATAAAGAATTTTGTATAGAAAAAGATTTTCTTAGGCAAAATGAGCTTTTTTTTTTTTTTTTAGTAACAGAATGTATCATTAGCTTAGGTACATATTTTTCATTTACTCATTTATATTACTTTAAATAGGAGTCAAAACATAAAATTTTCAGCTTTTTAATATTTCCTTGTGCCTGAAATGAGCACAAGGCTGGTAATTTTATAGTGATTTTTTTCCTATAAATTTGCTACAGATTTACTGACAAATATCTGTTAGAAATATCTGTGTGTGTGTTTGTGTGCATGCATCTGCCAGTGTGTATATACAGCATTTTTCCTTGCACTCTCAGAAATCTTGGCTCTAAGGATAAAAATTTAGTCCAAATGTGAAACATGGAAATGAAAAGAGAAGAGTTAAGTTGGCTTCCTTCAAAATTACATTTAAGTGTCACCATAAAACTGGCATCAGTATATTTCTTTCCTATCAAAACACAAATACTCAATGAGTTAAACTTTCTAGGGTCTCATATCTCCCTTCCTTTGTTTCTTGATGGCAAATCAAGTATATCCCATAGATTTCCCATAATTTTCAGTTATTAGACATGTATTAATTTCAGGTATTAATAAGTACAGCCATTCTATATCAAAATATTAATTTCTTCTTCTATTTAAATACCACCCCAATCTAGTCTTACCCTTAGCCAGACAAGCAGTAACAAGGAAAATGACATGCATCTTTTATTTTTTTTCCTACACAGATTTTGTAGAGACTAAAATATTTAAAATTGGGGGAGAGGAATTCCTGTCGTGACACAGCAGAAATGAATCTGACTAGGATCCATGAGGATGCAGGTTTGATCCCTGGCCTCGCTCAGCATATTAAGGATCCAGCATTGCCACGAGCTCTGGTGTAGGTTGCAGATGCGGCTCAGATCTGGTGTTGCTATGGTTGTGGTGTAGGCCAGAGGCTACAGTTCTGATTTGACCCCTAGCCTGGGAACCTCCATATGCAGCAAGTGTGGCCCTAAAAAGCAAAAAAATAAAAGTAAAATAAAATTTGTGGAAAGGAACTCTCTTTATGAAAAAATAATATAAATAAATGAATAAAAATTTGGTCCATGGCATCCAAACAGGGCCTGTGCCAATGAGAGTCTCTGAAGTGAGAGCTTCTTTGGCTTCAAAGGTGAATCCATCCCTGCGGTAACCTTATCCTTTCTCTCTTCCCCCTCATCCTCCTGGTTCTTCCAAGAATGAAAGCATAATGAAGAAGGTTTAAAGTTGAAGAGAGAAAAGGTCTTTTTACTAAGTGGAATAACCGGGGATTCTTTCTTGGCTAGCAGTGGCTGGTCATTGCTCCTTATCATGGCAGACAGCCAAACTTGAACTTTTATAAAATGTTTGATTGGATTCTGTACAAACCACCCCTCTCTACCCAACCCATGGTGGCCTCCACTATTACCTTTTCTATGGTGAGAATATGCCCATCCTAGGCAGAATTTTTGATTTTGCTCTCAGCTAGCACACCCAGCTTACACCAGGCTAGGTCCTCACCATGTCTAGAAACCTCTTTTTATTGGGGTAGGGACAGTATTTTCCATATCACTTTAGCCAAGCTAGCTTCTGCAGTATTCACTGATTCAAAGGAAAATTAAAACCCCCTGCTTGTCAAACTGTGCAATCTTAGCTTCCTTTTTCTATTTGATTTATCCTAGATAGTTTATGGCCCAGCACTCCTCCAAGAATTTATATGTTCTCCACATATGAAATTCTCTTTATTTTTTATTCTATATTATATATACTCTTTCTTCAATAAAATTTTCCCAAATACTTTAACACAGAATAGATGGTCCTGGTTCACAATTGCTAGTATTTTTTTTTTTTTTTTTTTGGTTTTTAAGGCCACATATGTGGCATATAGAAGTTCCCAGGCTAGGGTTGAATTGGAGCTGCAGCTGCCAGCCTATGCCATAGCCACAGCAAGCCAGGTCCGAGCTGCATCCACAACCTACAACACAGTTCATGGCAAAGTTTGATCCTTAACCCACTGAGCAAGGCCATGTCTTCATGGAAATTAGTCAGGTTTGTTACTGCTAAGCCATGATGGGAATTCCCCCACACTTTTGTTGTTGTTGTTGTTTATGACACCACACTAGTTAGTTAATTCTTTGCTTTTTCTTTCAGTCACTAGTATTGAGCCATTATCTGATTCAGACATATTGTATTAATTTGTCTTCCTAACTGCATTGTAGTCTCCTATGGGACTTTGCCTTAAATACATAGAAGAATGTCTTGTTAAGTGCTTGTTAAATTTTATATTTTTATTGATTAATAGATGATGAATTGATGAGCAGCCAAGGAAAGAGAATTTCTAAATCCAAAGACTAAACAGAATAGCTGAACGTTAAGAATAGAAGCAAAATGATCTACCTTTTGGGAGCATAAGCATGGAGGGAAAAATATCTCTGGTTTTATCACAGAAGCTGCAACAACTTGCCATGACATATTTTCTACTATCAACTAGGTATCTTGTGTAGGTGGTACTTGCGCATCAGTGCTACAAAAGCTGGAGAGGATCTTTTTCTTTTTCTCTCTTCTTCTCATTTTGATTAGATCATACCACATAATGGCAAGTTGCCTTTGCCATTCAAGGCATCATTATACAATGCAAAGATTAGAGGCAGAACTTCTCACTATTTTCCAAGGTTACTGAGTATATATCTAGCTTCTTCTTCTGCCTTCATGCAATTGACTAGAAAGAGGGCTTAACAGGGATCCTATGCATTTATATGCAGAATGCACCACACCCAAGTATTCATATTATTACAACTGCTCTCCCTGTTCCACCCTTGGCCCGTTCAATCCATTCTAAATCTGAAACTGGCATGATGATTTAAAACATAATTTACATCATTTTCCTTTCCTGCCCAATCCTGACAATAGTCTGTTATAGTATTCAAATTAAAACCAATGTCCTTACAACTAATTTCAAAGTACTACATGATTGCTTACCACTGTCTACTCCACCCATCTATAATTTCACCTCATCTCCTGCTACTCTCCAAATTTCTCTTTCACCTTCAGCAAATCTTCCACAGGGCCTTTGAACATGCTGTCCCATTAACCTACAATGCCCTTCTCACAATGTGCCTTGATCTTTTCTCATACTTTCTTCAGCTTTTTTACTTCCTCAAATACCACATTCCCTGGTCACCCTACAAAAAATGACATCTCACCATTTCAATTTTATAACTCTTTCACAACTTTTTTCCTCCTAGGTCAATATATTTACTAATATCCTTTGTTTATTATTTATTTTTTCCAATAGAATATGTATCCTAAAAGCACAGAAAGATTTTGTTCTAGGTTCACTGCTACATCCCTAGCATTTAACATAGCACCTGACACTGAATAGGAGCTCAATGAGTGTTTGTGAAATGAATGAATGAATGAGCACCTATATGAATGCCAGTGTAGGAAGGCAACTGAAGATATACAAAGATATGTAAAACATAACTTTTATGACCAAGGATTTTACAGTATGTTACATGATATCCATCTTTACATAAAAAGATGAAACAAAACAAAATATGCTACAAAAAGGTATTGACAAAGACCTCTTTGAAGTCGAGTAAGACAACTTCAAAGTAGTAATTTTGCTCAGTCTTGAAAGATGAGACTTGAATTTAAGAAAATGGAAGCAAGGCTTAATTCCTAGATAATAATAGAGCATGAGGAAAGTAAAAAAGTAGTGGTAGAAAAGCATCTTGCCTATTCAGGTAGGGACAATAATGTCATTTCAGGGACAGGTTCAAGATGGTAGCATATGAAGAATCTGAGCTTACCCCTTCCCATTAAACCGCTTAATGTATACCTATGTATAAAGCAATTACTTCTGAAGAACTAGGGTTGCTTGAATAGCTACTGCACAAAAAAGGACCACATAAAACAGGTAATAAAGATGGAGATATAGTATTCACAGGAACCCCACCCCCAATGCAGAAACCTCCAATAGAGAGGGGTGTTGCTAAGGAGCCAGAGCACAGACTTACTCACTATTGGACACAGAAAAGAACAGAAGTTTAAAGGGCACCTAGACTATACAGGAAGGAAATATATTTACTAATACTAGAACTCCTGTCAAATGGTCAGGGTTACTGCTGGAACTCTTTCTAGAGTTGGGGGTGCCAATGAGAGCCACTGTTTGAGGTTCTCTGGGACACCCCCAGGACCCGTGCTTGATCCGCCTCCAGCTGTCATGCAAAGGTATCCTTGAGCACACTGCCCCAGGCCTGCACCAACTTTAGCTCCAGCCACTCAACCACGGCAGCCTCAGGAACAGCTCTCTCCAGGATCTCCTAGGGACTGAGACCATGAAGAAAAGTTCTTTGAAAAACTAATGGTTGAAAACATCCCTAACTTGAAGAAGGAATTAAACATCTAGGTCTTGGAAGCACATGGAGTCCCAAACAAGATGAACCCAAATATACTCTTATCAAGACATACTGTAATTAAAAAGATAAGAATTGGGGAGTTCCCATTGTGGTGCAGCAGAAAAGAACCCAACAAGGAACCACAGGTTGAGGGTTTGCTCCCTGGCCTCGCTCAGTGGGTTAAGGATCTGGCATTGCTGTGAGCTGTGGTGGAGGTTGCAGATGCGGCTCAGATCCTGTGTTGCTGTGGGTGTGGCATAGGTCTGCATCTGTAGCTCCAGTAGGACCCCTAGCCTGGGAACCTCCATATGCTGCAGGTGTGGCCCTAAAAAGCAAAAGTAAATAAATAAATAAACAAATAAATTGATAAGAATTGAAGATAAAGAGAAAAACTTAAAAATGCCAAGAAAAAAACAACTAATCACATACAAAAGAAAGCTCATAAGATTGTTAGCTGATTTTTCAGCACAAACTTTACAGGAGGGAGCACACTATATTTAAAGTGCTAAAAGGAAAAAAAAAGTGTATAATCTAGAATACTATATCTGGCAAGTTTACCATTCAGAATTAAAGCAGAGATAAAGAGTTTCCTAGGCAAGTAAAAATTAAAGGATACCATCACCATTAAACCAGACTTGCAAGAAACGTCAGAGTCTTCTTTAAGCAGAAAAGAAAAGGCCACAACTAGAAATAAGAAATTATGTGAAGGAGAACACCTCATTGGTTCACTGGTGAAGGGAAATATATAGCAAAGGTAGAGGATCAGCCACATAAAAAGCTAATATGAAGGTTTGAAAGACAGAAGTAATACATTCAAATATAACTATAGTAAACAGGGGATACACAGAAAAAATATCAAAAACATAAAGTTTGGGGAGAGGAAAGGAAAAAATATAGTTCTTTTAGAATGCCTTGGAAATTAATCAAAAAACAGTTTAAAATATATGGTTATATATACAGGTCAAATATATGAGCCTCATGGTAACCACAAACAAAAACACACAATAAATACACAAAAAATAAAGAGAAAGTAATCCAAGCATAACACTAAAGGGTTCCATCAAACTACAAGGTAAAAAACCAAGAGAAGAAGATAGAAATAGAGAACTACAAAAGCAAATAGAAAGCAATTAACAAAATGTCATTAAGTACACACATATGGATAATTATTTTAAATGAAAACAGACTAAATGCTCCAATCAAGAGACATAAAAATGAATGAAATTTTTGCAATTTACAACAGATGGGCTTGTAGGTATTATGTTAAGTAAAATAAGTCAGATAAAGAAAGACAAATATGGTATGATATCACTTACATGTAGAATATAAAATACAACAAATCAGTGAATATAATTTTAAAAAAGCAGACACACAGATGGAGAGAACAAATTAGTGGTTGCCAGTGGAGGGGGGCAAGATAGAGGTAAGGGAGGTACAAACTATTATGTATAAAATAAGCTACAAGAATATATTGTACAACACAGGGAGTATAGACAATATTTTATAATAAATATAAATGGAGTATAACCTTTAAAAATTGTGAATCACTATACTGTACATCTATAACTTGTATAATATTGTACCTTGACTATATTTCAAAAAGAATTTAAAATATACTGTGTAAGGAAATGTTCAGTAGGTAATACAGCTGGAAATAGAAAAATAAAAGACATAGGATAGCTGCATGGATAAAAAAACAAGGCTCATCTATTTGCTGCCTGCAAGAAACTCACCTAAGATCTAAAGGCATACATAGGTTGAAAATGAAGGGATGAAAAAAGATATTCCAAGCAAGTGAAGAAAAAATGGGGTAGGAATACTCATCAGACAAAATAGACTATAAAACTAAGACTGTAACAAAACAAATAAGGGCATTATATAATGATAAAGGGGCTAATCCAGTAGAAGGATATAACATCTATAAACATTTATGTACCCAATATAGGAAAACCTAAGTCTATAAAGCACATTTTAACAGAAATAAAGGGAAAAACAGACAGCAATATAAAATTTAATACTCCAGTTATATCAACAGACAGATCATCTGGACAGAATATCAATAAGGAAACACTTATCTTAAAAGACACATTAGACTAGATATATAGTCCATCCAAATGGACATACACACATTCCACAGCATATACATACATAAAACATTTCATCCAAAAGCATAATTTTCAACATCATTAATTATTAGAGAAATGCAAATCAAAACCACTATGAGGTACCACATTTTACCAGCCAGAACTGCCATCATCAAAAAGTCTACAAACAATAAATTCTGGAGAGGGTGTGGAGAAAAGGGAACTCTATTACACTGGTGGGAATGTACATTTGTGGAACCACTATGGAAAACAGTATGGAGATTACTCAAAAAACTAAAAGTTTAATCACTATTTGATCCAGCAATTCCACTCCTGGGCATCTATCCAGAGAAAATCATGACTCAAAAAGATACATGTACTCCAGTGTTCATTGCAGCACTATATACAATAGCCAAGACATGGAAGCAACCTAAATGTCCAGTGACAGAGGACTGGATAAAGAAGATGTGGTACATATACACAATGGAATATCACTCAGCCATAAAAAGGAGTGAAATAATGGCATTTGTAGCAACATGGATTGATGTAGAAACTATTAAGCTAAGTGAAGTTAGTCAGACAGTGAGATACAAACATCATATGCTATCACTTATATGTGGAATCTAAAAAAAGAATACAATGAACTTCTTTTCAGAACAGAAACTGACTCATAGATGCTGAAAAACTTATGGTTACAGGTGCGGGGAGAGGGATAGGCTGGATTTGGGATGGAAATGCTGTACAAGTGGGTTGTGATGATCATTATACAACTATAAATGTAATAAAATTCAGTGTGTTAAAAGCCAAAAAAAAAAAAAAAAACCCCAAAAGCAGCCGAATACATAGTCCGAAAAACTAGAATATATGTATATTCTATGTATATATGTTCTATAAGATGAATATACTGTATATATGAATTATATATATGAATATAGAATATATATATATAGAATATATATATAGAATATATATTCTATGAAACTAAAATTAAGCACAAGAAGGAAACTAGAAAGAAAACTGGAAATTAAGTCCAAGAAGAACACTGGAAAAAACACATGTGGAAAATAAGCAACATGCTACTAAACAATAAACTAGCCAACAAAGAAATCATAGAGGAACTCAAAACATACTTTAAGACAAATGAAAATGGAAATACAATGTTCCAAAATCTAGGAGACAGCAAAAGGATTTCTAAGAGGAAGTTTACAGTGCTATAAGCCTACCCCAATAAATAACAATTTGAATTTATATTTAAAGGAACTAGAAAAAAGAACAAATAAAGTCCAAAGTTAGTAGAAGGAAGGGAATAATAAAAGAACAGAAATAAATGAAATAGAGACTAAAAAAAATAGGAAATATCAAAGAAACTAAGAGTTGGTCTTTTGAAAAGATAAATAAGATAAAATCAACAAAACCTTTAGCCAGATTCATCAAGAAAAAATAAAGAGGGTCCAAATAAATAAAACCAGAAATGAAAGAGAGGACAAGCGACATAAAAGAAAAAGAGAAGATCATAAGGGAGTTTATGAAAAATTATATGCAATAACTTAGAAAACATGGATAAAAAAGGATAAATACCTAGAAAAGACAATCCTTCAAGATTAAATCATGAAGAAATTAAAAAAATTGAAGATGAGTTCCCATCATGACTTAGCCAAAATGAATCTGAATAACATCCATGAGGACACACGCTTGACCCCTGGCCTTGTTTGGTGGGTTAAGGATCCGGCATTGCCATGAGCTGTGGGGTAGGTTGAAGATGTGGCTCAAATCCTGTGATGCTATGACTGTGGTATAGGGCAGCAGCTGCAGCTCCAATTCGACCTCTAGCCTGGGAACCTCCATATGTCATGTGTGCAGCCCTAGAAATACAAAAAAAAAAAAAAAAAAAAATTGAAGAGATAAATTATTAGAAATTGAATCAGTAATAAAGCCTTCCTTCCCCCAAAGTCCAGGACTACATAGTTTTACAGGTGAATTCTACAAAACATTTAAAAAAGAGTTTATGCCTATTCTTCTCAAATTATACCAAAATCTTGTATAGGAAGGAAAACTTCCAAAATCATTTTGTGAGGTCTGCAGTACCTTGATATCCAAACAAGACAAAGACACCACACAAGTAGAAAATTATAGGCCACTATCCCTGATGAATACAAATGCAAAAATCCTCAACAAAATATTAACAAACTGAATTCAATAATACATTAAAAGGATTATATACCATGATCAAGTGAAATTAATTTCAGAATGCAGGAATTGTTTAACATCCATAAATTAATCAATGTGATACAGAACACTACAAAATCAAAGATGAAAATCATATTATCATCTCACAAGATGCAGAAAAGCTTTCGACAAAATTCAATATCTTTTTATGACAAAAACTCAATAGAGTAGAAATAGAGAGAATATATCTCAACATAATAATGGCCGTATATGACAAACCCACAGCTAAAATCATACACAATAATGAAATGCTAAAAGCATTTCTCCTATCAGGAACAAGACAGGGATGCTCAACTTTGCCATCTTTACTCAGCATTGTTTTTGAAAGTCCTGCCACAGCTTTTAGGCAAGAAAAATAAAAAAGCATCCAAAATCAGAAAAGTAAAACTGTAATTATTTGCAGATGACATGATACTTCATCCAGAACCCCAAATAATCCACCAAAAATATTAGAATAAATAATTTCAGTAAATTTTCAGGATATATAATTAATAAACAGAAATCTGTTGCATTTCTATATATTAAAAACAAACTACCAGAAAGAGAAATGGAGAAAACAATCCCACTTACAATGGTACCAAAAAGAATAAAATATCTAGTAATAGATCTAACCAAAGAGGTGAGAGACCTATACTTTGAAAAAGACACTGAGGAAAGAAATAGAAAACAGAATAAATGAAAAGATATATGGTGTTCATAGATTGGAAGGGTCAATGTCATTAAAATGTTCATACTACTCAAAGCAATCCAGAGATTTTATGCAATCCCTATCAAAGTACTTACTGGATTTTTCACAGAACAAGAAGAAATAACCCTACATTTTTTATGGAATAACAAAAGTTCCTTGATAGCTAAAGCAATCTTGAGAAAGAAGAACAAGGCTAGAAATATCATGATCCCAGACTTGAACATATACTACCAAGCTGCAGTAATCAAAACAATATGATTCTGGCACAGAACAGATTTATAGACTAATGGAACAGAATAGAAAGCCCAGAAATAAACTCACAGACTTATGGTCAATTAATTTACAGCAAAGAAAGCAAGAATATATAATGGAGAAAAGAAATTCTCTTCAACATGTGTTTGGGAAAACTAAACAAGTACACACAAAAGAATAAAACTGGACCATTTTATTAAAACACATACAAAAATAAACACAGAATGGATTAAAGATTTAAATGTTAAGTCCTGAAACCATAAAAGTCCTAGAAGTGACCTTTTAGTCATAGGCAGTCATAGGCAGTGAGATCTCTTTGGCATTGGTCTTAGCAATATTTTTGGGATAGATCTCCTCAGGGAAGGGCAAAAAAAGCAAAAATTAACAAATGTTACTACTTCAAACTAAAAAAATTATTTGCACAGTGAAGGAAACTATCAACAAAAAAGGTAAATGATATATCAACAAATGCTACATCCCATGAAGGGTTAATATCCAAAATATATAAAGAACTCATACAACTCAATATAAAAAAATCTGATTGAAAAATAGGTAGAGGACTGGAATAGACATTTTTCTAAACAGGACATAAAAAGTTTCTCAACATCATCAGTCATTAGGGAAATGAAAATCAAAGCTATGATGAGATAGGCACAACTTCTCATCTATCAAAAAGGCTATCACCAAAAAGATAAAAAATAGTTTAAGTGTTGACTAGGACGTGGAAAAGAGTGAATCCTTGTGTGCTGTTGGTGGAAATGTAAATTAGTGCAGCCACTATGGAAAACTGTATGGAAGATCTTCAAAAAAAATAAAAATAAAACTACCATACAATTCAACAATTCCACTTCTGGGTATTTACATGAAGAAAATGAAAATGCTTATTCAAAAAGATAAATGTGCCCCTAAATTCTCTGTGGAACTATTTACAATAGCCAAGATAAAAAAGCAACCTAAGTGTCCATCTATAAGTGAATGGATAAAGATATATCCATGTAATATTCAATGGAATATTATTTAGCCTAAGAATAAAATCTTGCTATTTGTAACAACATGGATGGACCTACAGGGTAATATGCAAAGTAAAATAAGTCAGAGAAAAACAAAAATTGTATGATTTCAATTATATCTGGAATCTAAAAAACAAAATAAGTGAATAAACAAAGCAGAAACAGACTCATAGATACTGAGAACAAAGAGGTGGTTGCCAGAGGGGAGGGGGTAGGGAGACAGGTAACACAAATCAAGGGGATTAAGAGGTACAAATTTCCAGCTATAAAATACATAAGTCACAAGGATGTAACATATACATGGGGAATATATTCAATAACACTGTAACAACTTTATATGTTGATTCATGGTAGCTGAGCTAATTGTGGTGATCATTTCAATGCTTAAAATATCAAATTGCAATATTATATACCTAAAATTAATATAATCAGTTTACATTGTACATTAAGTATAACACAATTGAAAAATAAATGAAGGAGGAGAGAGGACATCAACAACTTGTTTTATAAGGAAAAAACCATTAGGGCCATGTATTTTTAAAACAGTTTATTTAGACACTTCAGGATTTTTATGAAGGTAATTGCAGTAAAGTTTAATGTTGTAAACTCAGAAGGACTTAGTCGACAATTTTATATTAAAAATACTACTGGAGTTCCCGTCGTGGCTCAGTGGTTAACGCATCCGACCAGGAACCATGAGGTTGAGGGTTCGATCCCTGCCCTTGCTCAGTGGGTTAACGATCCGGCATTGCCGTGAGCTGTGGTGTAGGTTGCAAATGTGCCTCGGATCCTGTGTTGCTGTGGCTCTGCCGTAGGCTGGCAGCTACGGCTCCGATTAGACCCCTAGCCTGGGAACCTCCATATGCCATGGGAGCGGCCCAAGAAATGGCAAAAAGACAAAAAATAAAAAAAAATTAAAAAAAAATACTACTTATGGAGTTCCCATTGTGGTTCAGTAGGTTAAGAACTTGGCTAGTATCCATGAGGATGCAGGTTGGATCCCTGGCCTCGCTCAGTGTGTTAAGGATCTGGCATTGCTGTGAGCAGTGGTATAGTTGCATATGAGGCTTGGATTCCATGTTGTTGTGGCTGTGCTGTAGGATGGCAGCTGTCGCTCTTATTTGATGCCTAGCCTGGGAAATACCATATGATGTAAGTGAGGCCCTAAAAAGTAAAAAAGAAAAAAAAGTAAAAAAAAAATATATATATACTGCTTATCATATAGATTCTTCTTTTAAAAAAAAGTAATGCAGTTTGAAGGAAGTGTCAATTATGAAGAAATGGAGTATAGGTAGAAAGATTATATTGGTGCCATGTCAGAGAAGGTTTTTAATGTGAGATGAGAGTGAATGATAGTTTCTAGGCAGATAGAAAACTTGCAAAATTTTTGAGCAGAAAAAAAGAGATGGTCATGCCTATGTTTGCAGGAAAATCAAAGTGAAGAAGAAAGACAAGGGCAGATTGGAAACAAAGAGAATAGTCAGGTAATTATTAAAATATTTAGAGAAGAACAATGAGGGCTAAAGTAGATCATGACAATAAGGAAAGGAAATGAAAGCTTGGAATCCAAGGATAATGGAGGGTTGAATGGAAAGAACTTGATGACTCATTTGATATTTATTATAAAAGTGCTGTGCATTATCTGTACAGATATTTCAGCCTAACTCTCAAGGAAAGTGATCACTTTAATTGAAAATTATAATTTCAGTCAGTCCTGGGATCTGATGGATACTAGGGTATGAAAATATATTTAGAAGCATAAACTCTAAGGATCCTTTCTTTGCATTGTACTAAGAAACCATTTGGAAGGAAAATTTACCCCTCGCCTGAAATTTCCAGTAATGTCAAGAACCCAGAGTTACAATAATTTGTACAACCCATGTCTGTAACTATCACTTTCAAACAATGGTCTGGCACATATGGGAAGCCAGTCATCCTCACTGCCTCGATTCCACTAGGGAATGATAAAAGACAAAATATTCTTAACGTAAAATATTTCATGCTTGCAAGAGGAAGAGGAGCAGCTCTTTTGATGAGACTAAAACCTCCAAAATTCTCTCTCCATTTACAGCCAGAGGTTCGCATAGTAGAAAACAAAACACAACAAACAAACAAATAAATAAAGGTGATCAAAACAGGCTCAGAATAGATGAGCAGCAAACAAAGACAGAAAGGGTTATGTTGGGGACACAGCAACATAATTGGATTCCTCTGCCAACCCTGGTAATTAAAATGGAGACACTCAGTACCTTAGTTGCTCTGCAATCCCATAATATGTTTGAGATTAACAACCCTTGAATCTTGGTTTTACGGCTATATTATTCCAATATACAATACGCATCTCTTGCCATTTTCGGAATACACAAATAGAGGTTTCTGCAGGGCCGTGACAATTTAGCAGAGAAAGCCTGATTTCTGTTCTCCAATCGCATTTCCCTTGCTGCTATGGAAATTTTGTCCAAATGTAAACTGAAAACAAATGAAAAAAGAGGAAGCAGCAAGCTTTGCAGTGATTTAAAGCATTGCTTCCCTATTTCAGAGAAAAGCGAGTTGCTGCTCTGTAGTTTTGTATAGATACTTCTCTGATTTTACAGCGTGTGTGTGTGTGTGTGTGTGTGTGTGTGTGTGTTTGTGCACGTGTGAGATCTCTCCAGTGCCTTGTAAAAAAAAAAAAAAGATACAGTTTAAAAACAAGTTCTTGTCTTGAGCTGCCTGAAGAGGACTGGGTTATCTGCAAGGGACCATTATCTTCATTGATGGCACCCCACTCCACATGTCTCAAACCCTTTGTCTCAGACATGAGCCATAACCATCTGTGGGAACCTGGGTCTCTTCGCCAGTGTGTGGCCTAGACTGGCTGATGCCCACAGGTAACCACAGCTGGCTGGACGCTCCAAAATGCCCCACGCAGGGGACTGCACATACAAAGAGCCTCTTCGCAGCAGAAAGGATGTGCTGACTATGTCTATGGTAATTTCAGTCGAATTCCAGCTTGCAGAATGACAAGAGCTTCTCCAGGCTCTGGTGGAGGTGCTTGTCAGCTGCCAGATATGGTTATCACAAAGGCAACAGGAAGTACATGCCAGTAATTAATATTATATCTTGTCCCCAAAGACAATCCTCGTCCCTTTATAGGCTAGTTAACTGATCCTCCAACTCTTCTGAGAGGTAATGATGAGGTTAATATAAACACGGAGCTTTATACTTAATTTCTACTACAAAGAGTGAAGGAAGCAAACAAACACAAAAAGCAAGTCAGTAATGCTCACGAAAACATCAGTGATATATGGTATACTATCCAGAGGAAAGAGAGTTTGGTTCTTCTGGCTGAAGGGGTTGTTTTTATAGGTTTGCTCACCGTGACGGGTCTTACAAATAGCCAAGAGTAAAAGAAAGTTTGAAAGGGCTTAAAGAGAATGAGTAGGAGGACTCTGCAATACTTTACTTCTGTTTTATCCCTGGACTAATACCTTTTACAAAACAACTCCTGCCAACAGCAGCTCAGAACTCATTTAGCCTGGCATGTGGTGAAATAGAGCCTCTTAGCTCACCTGCCTGGCTAATCAAAGATGAAGTGGGCAGAAGACCAGAGGTAAATCAACGATTATTCTTACTGCAGGGTAGAAACATGCAGACAAATGTCTGTCTTTACACAGTCCAGGCTACAGTGACAGGACAACGGGAAACTCACATTTTAAAAATAGGCTTAAATTATACATCAACCACATTTTGGCATTAAAATAGTAAGCATTCCTAAAGTAAATGTCTAGTCTTAGCATATGGAAAAATCCTATAATTCATGCTGTTAATCATCCATTTATTCAACAGATATTTACTATAATCTTTGCTGCTACCTCCATTGTTGCTGGGGTGTTTGAGTGATGATCACTATTTGCAGAGGGTTTACAGACTAGTTGATCAAGTTCGTTGGATAATGCTTGAGAAAAATGGGAGACTATAAGCAGAGGTGGATGTTGTTGGGTTAATAAAACATGAGAAGTATTGACTGGAGAGAACAAAGATGAATTTCTTTTTTAAAGACAAAAAGATGGATCCCGCCAAATTCTACCCCCCAACCATCTCTAATATTCTACTGTTGCAATTTTTAAAAGGACTGAGATTATAGCAGCGAGGGAACCAGCCAGCCACAACACAGTTTCATGAGTGCTGACCCTGGGTACAATCCAATCTGCCCCCAAAGAATCAAAATAGCCACTGAGGAGTTCCCGTCGTGGCTCAGTGGTTAACGAATCCGACTAGGAACCATGAGGTTGTGGGTTCGATCCCTGGCCTTGCTCACTGGGTTAAGGATCTGGCATTGCCATGAGCTGTGCTATAGGTCGCAGATGTGGCTCGGATCCTGCGTTGCTCTGGCTCTGGCTCTGGCTTAGGCCAGTGGCTACAGCTCCTATTCGACCCCTAGCCTGGGAACCTCCATATGCCGCAGGAGCGGCCCAAGAAATGGCAAAAAGACAAAAAAAGAAAGAAAGAAAAAAAAAAGCTACTGAAATCGGATCTGTTGTTTCCAAGAGAAAATTCCATCTTATCTTCATAATTTGGCTAAAAACTTCTGATTTGTGACTTACTGGATTAATCTTCATTATTTCAAGGGGCTCATGCCGTCTCTTAATACTCAATGGCCAAATATTTTAAAATTATATACAATAAAAATAAAACATGATGGCTTGAACAAGAGAATGAAGGTAAAGCATTACAAGATAAAAGAGGAGTTCCCATCGTGTCTCAGTGGTTAACAAATCCAAGTAGTATCCATGAGGCTGTGTGTTTGATCCCTGACCTCGCTAAGTGGGTTAAGGATCCTGCACTGCCATAAGCCGTGGTGTGGGTCACAGATGCACCTCAGGTCCCAAATTCCTGTTGCTGTAGTGTAGCCTGGCAGCTACAGCTCCAGTTGGACCCCTAGCCTGGGAACCTCCATATGCCGTAGGTACGGCCCTAAAAAGACAAATAAAAAGAAGATAAAACAATCGGTGCAGTGTCACAACTCTTCCAGTAGGGACAATCTTTGGATTCCTATGATCTTTATTTTATATAAAGATCTATCAGACTTTATATAAAGACCTCTTGTCTTCCCTCTCCATCACTGCCGCTTGATCCCATCTCTGAAAGTGACAACATTGTTGATTTTTTTAAAACAATCATACATAAATGTTTGGGCCAGTTTATTTTCAATAGGCAAAATGTGGAAATACCCAAAATATCTATAAACAAGTAAATGGATAAATAGTGGTGCATCTAAAGTTAAGAATACCACTCAATCAAAAAAAAAAGGGGGTGAACTACCCATATTACATTGTTGACAACTCTCAAAAATAATTACAAAACATAAAGATAATCAGAAAAAAAAAGAGTTAACATGTTAGGATTCCATCATACATATTATAGAAAATGTAAAGTTATCTATTATAAGGGAAAGTAGATCAATGGTTTACCTGGAGGGCTGTGAAGAGCAGGGATAGAGGGATTATAAAAAGACATACACAGGGACACATATGGCCCTTACCATGATTATGATGTTTTCACAGGTTCATATGTCAAAACTTGTCAAATACTTATTTTAAATACATACAGTTTATTCCATGTATAAAAATGTGTGACCTATCAGAAAATTTTTAAAATACAGTTTTCTTTTAGAAAAGTCATACCAGGGAGTTTCTGTTGTGGCTCAGCAGTAATGTATCTGACTAGTATCCATGAGGCTGAGGGTTTGATCCCTGGCCTTGCTCAGTGGGTTAAGGATCCAGCTTTGCTATAAGCTGTGATGTAGGTTGCAGACATGGCTTAGATCCCATGCTGTTGTGCTTGTGGCTATAGGCCGGCAGCTACACCACCTAGCCTGGGAACTTCCATATGCCATGGATGAGGCCCTAAAAAGCAACAAACAAACAAACAAACAAAAAACCAAAGTCACACTAACCTCTCGCAACTATTTCTGTCAGTGGAAAAATACCCTTAACGAAAACAAGAACACTATTCCTTCTGAATGGCTATTGGAGTCTATGTATTTGAATTCAAGTGGTAGAATGTTAGGGTCTGAGAATTTCACGGGGCAGAGGCCCAAGTTTGGCTCCACATGTGCCCAGCAGGGATCATGCTTCAGAGCAGATGCTTGAGAGGGAGATGGGAAAGATGCAGCTGTGAGGGGAGGTGGCCTCTGCTCTGGGATGCCTTTTCACAAAGCTGGGGTTTGGCGCTGGTGTCTGGGAGCTGTGCAGCATTACCACTGGTGCAGTGGTTCAGTTGTTATTAGTGAGTGTCATTGCGCCCTGATTGCAAGCACTCAAGTGTTCAGAGGGGGAATCAGGGATACCAAATGGAGGAAAACAATACACAGGAGCCTAATATCTTTAAGTGGGTAAATTATTTTTTCCTTGAGAAAGCAGAAAATGTTAATGGCTAAGTCTGCCAAGACATTTTATAATAGAGGTAAATAAAGAAACAAAAGATTGTTCCAGGACGTCTGTGTGCAATTAAAGCATGTCATTTAGTACCCTGAAGAATCTAGGAGCACTGACATAAATTTATGGGTAGATTATAAAATGTACAATTTGGCTTGATTTTTGTCTTTATGAAAAACACTTTGTAACTAGAGGTTTTTCCTTTGTGCAGTGATAGTTTATATCCTATTTCTATACTGTATCAATGTTAGAGTAAAAATGTTTTTTTCCCCATTTATCTTCTATCTTTTCCCTCTTACAACCCATCTTACTGGATTCTTTTGCCCCTGAGGAAAAATTTGGTTAGTCAAAGTCTCATTTTATCCAGGTGAACAAAATCTGTTGTGGATTTATAAAATTAGATTAGGGAGAAAAAAAGTAGAGTCTGTGAAATAAGAGGTTGTCAGAAACAGCAGAACTGGGCAGGCTGGACAATGTGGGCTCACCCTCCCCGACTCTCCCTCTCTCCTCTGGCTCAAGGGCATGCTTTTGCCTGGGATGTCTACAAAAACTGAGTCTACTTTCCCTCTGGGTTAATTCAGGGCATACTGAAGGAAAACTGACATCCTTGCTGCCAAGCTGTGCCTGACCCAGCTACTCCTCTGGTGCCATGGTAGAAAGGCAATTAGCAGAAGTCACTTCCCTGATGTCACAGAGCAGAAGATTTGATAGGATTAGGTCAAAATAATTTCCTAAAATAATGCCCTCAACCCTTCCACAATGACAAGCAGGCTGATAGAAGAAAGCATGTCATATTTCTAAGGTGAGTCAACCTCATGGAGTAGAATCATCACCAGATTTTTCAAGCATTGCCATTTACCAGCTCAGAAGGGCATGTCATTTAACCTTTCTGAGTGTCATAATCCAAATATATGAAAGAATGATATTTTGTAGTGATCCTATAGGATTGAATAGAAAATGGATATGCAAGCATATTTTTAACCCCAAAACATAATATCCACTATTAATATTTCCTTGTACACAGCAGGTTCTCACTGTGTACATGCTGATTGAAAGATATCATGAAAGCCCTTGTAGATTAGGCAAGATGAAACTAATTAAAACAAAAATATTGCTGCAATTTATGTCAGAGTGTTATGATTACTTCTAGGAGTTTTATAGTATATGGTCCTACATTTAGGTCATTAATCCATTTTGAGTTTATTTTTATGTGGTATTTGAGAATGTTCTAATTTATTCTTTTACATGTAGCTGCCCAGTTTTCTCGGCACCACTTATTAAAGATACTATCTTCTCTCCATTGTATATTCTTGCCTGCTTTTTCATAGATTATTTGACTATAAGTGTGTGGATTTATTTCTGGGCTGTCTATTCTGTTCCATTGATCTACATGTGTGTTTTGTGCTAGTACCATACTGTTTTGATTACTGTAGCTTTGTACTATAGTCTGAAATCAGGAGTGTAATTCCTCTAGGTCAGTTCTTTCTCAAGATTGCTTTGGATATTTTGGATATTTCATGTTTCCATACAAATTTAAAAATTTTTTGTTCTAGTTCTATGAAAAATGCTATTGATAGTTTGATGGGGATTGCACTGAATATGTACATTGCCTTGGGTAGTGTGGGCATATATTTTTGGGGATCAGTCTCCTAAAGTAAACGGAATAAAAGCAAAAATAAACAAATGTGACCTAATTAAACTTAAAAGATTTTGCACAGCAAAGGAAACCATTGAAAAAAGGAAAAGACAACCTACTGAATGCAAGAAAATATCTGCAAATAATATGACCAGTAAGGGATTAATACCCCACATATGTAAACAGCTCATACAATTCAACATAAAAAAATCAAATAACCCATTGAAAAATGCGCAGAACTGAATATACATTTTTCCAGAGGAAATGCACATGGTCAACAAGTACTTTAAATGATGTTCAATGTCACTAATCACCAGGGAAATGCAAATCAAAACCACAATGAGATATCACCTCATACCTGTCAAAGTGGCTATTGTTAAAAAGAACACAAATAACAAATGTTGGTGAGGATATAAAGAAAAAGGAACACTTGTATCTTGTTATTGGAAATGTAAATTTGTGCAACCACTGTGGAAAACAGTTTAGATGTGTCTCAAAAAATCAAAAACAGAACTACCATATGATTCAGTAATTCCACTCCTCAATATATATCTGAAAAAATAAAACAAAAACATAATTTGAGATGGTACATATATCCCAGTATTCATAGCAGCATTATTTACAATTGTTAAGATATGAATGCAATATAAATGTCCATCAATAAATGACTGGATAAAGAAAATGTGGTATATAAACATATATGGCATATATACATATATGGTATATACATATACCTCCTCTCTCTCTCATACACACACACACACACATACACAATGGAATACTACTCAACCATAAAAAGAATTAAATTTTGCCAGTTTTAGCAACATGAATGGACCTGGAGGGCATTATATTAAGCAAAATAAGTCAGACAGAGAAAGGCATATATTGCATGTTATCACTTGCATGTGGAATCTAAAAAAATACAAGCTAGTATATACAACAAAAAAGAGAAAGAGACTCATATATATAAGGAACAAACAAGTGGGGAGGTGGAGGAGAGGCAGTATAAAGGTAAGGGAATGGGAGGTACAAATTACTGGATGTAAAAGAATCTCAAGGATGTACTGTACAACATGAAGAATATAGTTGATATTTTGCAATAACTGTAAAAGGAAAGTAACTTTTTAAATTACATAAAAATTTTTAAAATAAAAATAGATCAGGCAGTATGACCCAGGATAAAAACCCTCTTTCCCCAAACCACCAAAAAAAAAAAAAAAAAAAAAAAAAAAAAAAGGAAACGAGAAAGAAAGAAAGAAAGAAGAAAGGGAAAAAAAGAGAAAGAAAGAAAAAGAAATGGAATAGATCAAAGTTGCTAGTATTTACTAAAGCTGAACATTTCACCCACCACATGGCCCCAAAATTCTACTCCTAGGTGTATACCCAGAAAAAATTCATATTTATTTTTATCAAAGGTACATACAAGGTTCATAGCAGTATTTCTTATAATAATCTCAAACTGGAAAATATGCAAACAGCTATCAATAGCAAATGAGTAAATAAATCATGATGTTGCTTATCTAGTGGAATACAGCACAGCAATGAGAATGAATGAGTTACAAAGGCTCATAAAAATACAAATAAATTTCACAAACCCAAATTGAGTGAAGAAAGCCATACACAGAAAAGCCCATGCTTTAGCTTTCTCTTTCTATTAGGTTCAAAACCAGGCAAAAGTAATCAATGATAAAAGAAGTCAGAAAGTTTTTGTTCTTAGAGAGTTAGTAATTAGGGTTTCTAGGATGTTGATACTGTTCTGTTTTTAAAACAAGGAAAGTACTAATGTAATAATAAGATATACACAAGTTTTGATAGTTATGTCACTTTCTGACTGTGTAAACTTCAGCAAGTTATTTAACCTCTGTATTCGTGTTTCTTCATATATAAAAAGAGATGAATTGTATATAACTCACAGGATTGTCATGAAGATGAAATGAGTCAATATTCATAAAATGTTCAAAACAAGGATTAGCACGTTGACATTTTCACAGTCTACTTCATCAATATAAAATATACAGTTTGGGGAGTTCCCTGGTGCTTTAGTGGTTAGCACATGGGGCTGTCACTGCTTTGGGCTGAGTTCAATTCCTGGTCTGGACCTAAGATCCCACATTAAGCTGTTGCACACCACTGCCAAAAAAAATTTTTTTAAAGAAATCTAAAGTATATAGTTTAGTATTTTGAAACTGGACTCTTTTAATCTGTGGTATCTTACACTCACCTAAGGTGTGACAGTTGGCATTGTCTATAAAAGCTTGGAATCGATTGTTTATTTTTATGGCTTGATTAGACAATTTTCATGTCCATTTGAGGAATAAAAAAAAATTCTTGTTTGCATCAGAAAACCTTATTTTGAAGCCTTCTGGTAACATCAGTAAAGTACCTATGCAAATCTCCCAGTGAAGGAGAAACTTGGAGCAAGCTTGTAGAGGAAAGGCAGTGACTTAGAGTGTGCAGCAAAGTTTTAGGAAGCATTGTACCATCAAGGATTCTGATGACTTACAGATCATGTGGAATTGACCAAACTCGCATGGATATTGACCTCTCTTAGTTGAAAAGGAATTGCAAGTTGGATTCTGAATGTGAAAATTTTAGGAATATCTTAATTTATTTTATTTCATATTTTTAAAATCCAAGTACAAGAGTAATATATGGTAAAAATAGCTCTAACTATTTCTGAAAGGGCTCTTTCAATAAAAGTAACACAAAAAGTCTGAATCCCATGAAACACTGTGTCATAATTTATTGGGCACCACATTTTCTTTTCAACTGATAACCTATAAAATAAGATATAGCTTATCATCAGCAGTGCCTTAGACTCAGTGAAATATGGTAGGTATTCTTTAAATAGATGAAATAATGGGATGAAATCATAATAAGGAAATATACCTGCTTAAGGAGGAATTAATCTTTGAAGTAAGATCTGAAGAAGGAGCAGGGGTTGAAGGGATGCAGGGGAGGAAGAGTGTTCCAGGCAGAGGGAACAGTATGTGCTATGACCAGAAGGAACATGACACTTAAAAAGGATTAACTGAGAAGTGAGAGGTCAGAACAGAACCCCATTTCAATCCATTTTTAGGATTTAGTTTTCTTTCAGTTGAAAGAAGTTTCTTCCTTTATACACACTGAAAATATATTCAATTCTCAGAACGCTCATTCTGGTTTTGAAGTTAACATCTTTTCTCTGTACATCTCATTTTCATTTTAACTGAAAGTGGAGATCTGCATTCATTGACAAGAAAGATATTTCATACTAACTGTTTTAATGTCTGAACCTGGGAGTTCATTCAAATATTTTATAATGACCATTTTTACAAAATTTAATAAATATTATTTGACTATGAAAAGGAATATAATGAATCCAACTACAAAATAAGAAAACTGATTGAATCACTGAACAACACAAGTAAAATCATAATGAAATAATTTGAGCTTAATTTAAATGTAATAACCCATTACATATTCACATTTTTCTTTCTTTTTAATATAGTAAGCTAATTACCTTTTCAAAATCTTTATGTAATAACATTTATAAGAGCCAGAAAAGAATTCTCCTCTATAAACTCCAAAATCATTTATAATAGAAATATATGTTTAGGATAAATTTAATAAATTGTGGGTGAGGAATTATTTTAATGCGTTGCACTGTAATGTTAAAGGGTGTACAGCTGGGAGCTCCCTTCGTGGCTCAGCAGCTAACAAATCTGACTAGGATCCATGAGGAAGTGGGTTCAATCCCTGGCCTTGCTCAGTGGGTTAAGGATCCGACGTTGTCTTGAGCTGTGGTGTAGGTCAGGGATGTAGCTCAGATCCTGCATTGCTGGGGCTGTGACTGTGGCGTAGGCCAGCAGCTATAGCTCCAATTTGACCCCTAGCCTGGGAACTTCCAAATGCCACAGATGCAGCCCTAAAAAGGCAAAAAAAAAAAAAAAAAAAAAAAAAAAAAAAAGAGTTGTAGAGTTTATTATTTTTACTTTCAGATTTTCCAGTCACCATTGAATTTATTTAATAGTTTTATCTTATTTTTCTTCATTTTTCCTGCTTAATTTCGATTTTCTGGTGATTTGAAAAGTAAATAGCCTGTTTTAATTCTATAAGACTTTTCATTTGCAATTTTAAAACACAGATAATTCTCCAGTTACCATAAGTTATAGTAGTGGTTGATTTTTCCTCTTTATAAAATAGGAACATTTATTATTTTTTATTGCTGCCTTTCTAACTTTTGAATTTTGGTTCATATTAATTGATATTTTAACCCAGATTATTCTTTCCACTGATAATTTTTTTTCTAGTACTACTTTACCTGTATTGTAAAGTTCTATTAGAAGTCCCATTACAAACTCAACCTTCTTCAGTCTTCTTTTCAAATAAACAGAACATCAAGATGATAACAGATAATGCATAAATAGACTAAGATATGTTTTCTCATTTTTTTTGCAGTGCTCCCTGGTAAAAGAAATGACTACTAATTTCAAATCATTGGTCATTATCATGCCTTCCTTATCTTTTTCCAGATTTAATGAATCTGTTGGTACTGCTCATAAAGGTCTTGGGATTTATTTGTGGTACTTTTTAGCAAAACACACAGAAAAGATAGCAAAAGAGTAGATAATCATAGATAGTTTTAATGCCAACAAGAATTTAAATCATACTACCTTTTTACATATTTTAAAAATAATATGTAATTTACTGTGGAAAAAATCAACTTTAGGAAAGTTGGGTCAGGCAGTTTTTGTCCTAAATAACCTCAGTAACTAAAATAATTTAAAAAATGTATACATGCAATATCATCATCCTGCCAATTGACAAAGCTCACTAAAAAGGAATATGAACTTGAGGCCATTTAATAAAGTTTTGGTCCATGAGCCCTTGTCACCTCACTAGTGTTGCCATAATAAATACTTCCTATATCGAACACAGTTTCACATTCTACCAATCTAGTTTAAGAAATGGTCAGTCATGTTCTTTTTGGCTTTCTTTTTGTCACCTTTAATAAGGTGCTTTTTTCTTACTAACCAATATGGTATTATCCCAATACCCAAAGATACCTGATTATTATTAATTTTACTTCAGAGAATGCATTTGCCTTTTCAAGAGTAATTTTTAACACTTAATTTTTATTTTGGAATTATATTAGCTTTGGAATTATATCCTTTTACAACACAACTTTTTTATTTTGATCCACCTCTGGTTCAACCACAATGTGTGCTTTTTATGAACTCTTTCCTCCAGTAACATAGTGGCACACTTTCTGTGCTCCTATATATGTAGGGTTGTCTTTCAACTAATTTCTCATGTGATTGAAAACTTGGATGTATAGAATTTGGGGGCATGCAATTTTATTCATCCAGAATTGTGAAGATATTGGTAAATCTTCTGGAGTCTGGGTTATAGAGTAGATATTTGAGGCCAATTTAATCTGTGATTTCCATTAAGGCAAATTTTTATTTCACTCTGGTGACTACAGGATGCTTTTCTTTTTCTTTCTTTCTTCTTTTTTCCTTTTCCCTGCTTTTTAGGGTTGCATGTATGGCATATGGAAGTTCCCAGGCTAGGGGTCAAATCAGAGCTGCAGCTGTCAGCCTATACCACAGCCACAGCAGTCTGTGACGTACACCACAGCTCATAGCAACGCCAGGTCCTTAACACACTGAGCAAGGCCACAGATAGGGATCAAACCCACAACCTCATGGATACTAGTCAGGTTTGCTACCCCTGAGCCACGACAGGAACTCTCAGGTTGTTTTCCTTAATACATTAAATTTAAAAATTTGGACTTCCCGCTGTGGCGCGGTGGAAATGAATCTGACTAGGAAGCAGCAATCCCTGGCCTTACTCAGTGGGTTAAAGATCCGGCGTTGCCATGAGCTGTGTAGGTTGCAGACAGCTCGGATCTGACATTGCTGTGGATGTGGTGTAGGCCGGCAGCTACAGCTCTGATTAGACCCCTAACCTGGGAATCTCTATATGCCATGGGTGCAACTCTAAAAAGACAAATAAGACAAAAAATAAAAATAAAATAAAAATTTAACTAAGGAAATCCAATACTTCTCCAGGACTGTAAAAAATAAGGTTAGTTCAAGAGCAGTGTGTGCTTATGCTGTTTATTTATGTCATTAGTCTACCACACTGAGATATAACTCTCCACTTACTAGTCTCCCTGCCTCACTAGGCTTTATCTCCTAAGCCACACTGATAGTGTCCATTTTTGCTATACCTTTAGTATGTTGCACAGTACTTGGTATAGCATAGCTCTGAATAAATATTTGTTGAGGGCATGAGTAACCAATTGCATGAAACCCCCGTTCAAATTTCACAAAACAATACAATTTCTCTGAAAGAACTTCAGGGCCAGTCAAAAGAGAGACATAAATAGGATGAGAATTAAAAGATTCTACATATTTTTTTTAATTTGAGAAAAATTAATATGTGGCACAATATTAAAATTTTGTTCCAAAGAACACATTATCAACTATTATAACTGAATTCCATTTAACTTATCTTTGTTGGATCCACTGACTCTTTCATGAATGTTTACTTCATAATGTGGTTGGTGATTTTGACGGCATGACTATTTCCAGTGGGCACTATCTTTCCTGGGAGTACCATATTTTTCAGATGTAAACATACACATTATTTTCAGTTTGTCTCTAAGAGAGTGAAATTTACTATCAAAATATTGAGAATACAAATTCTAATCTCCTAGCTATATGTGGTTAGGCTTGGGTTCCAATTTCTCCCAGGCGACTCTCTCCCCCCAGAGCTATGGGCAAATGGAAAATTTCCATGCCATATTCCAGGAGAATAAACAAAATGTGCCTCATGTTTCCTGAATATGTATGGAGGCTTCATGCCTTTCAAGACATGAGGGGCCTTTTCTTGTTACCTTTTTCGGGCATCAAAATCCATGATTCATGGAGTTCCCATCATAGCTCAGCATTAACTCATCTGTATAGTATCCATGAGGATACAGGTTTGATCCCTGGCCTTGCTCAGTGGGTTAAGGATCCGTTGTTGCCATGAGCTGTGGTGTAGGTTGCACATGTGGCTCAGATCCCAAGTTGCTGTGGCTGTGGTGTAGGCCGGTGGCTACAACTCTGATTTGACCCTTAGCCTGGGAACCTCTATATGCCATGGGTGTGGCCCTAAAAAGACAAAAAAAAAAAAAATCCGTGATTCAACCCCATAAAATTTAAATTTTTGTTGGAAAACCCTAGGCCCACCTTGACTTCCATTTTGCATCTGGCAACTTTCTTTTCATTGTTTTTCTTTAAGTTCAAGTATATAATATTTAATTATTTTCATTTACACAGCATTCTTAGGTATTTGAGCAGAAGTTCGCTATACCATATTTACTCAATATGTATTTATCTTTGTATTTCCAGTGCCTTCTCCAATCTGTGGGCCATGCTTGCTCTTCCACTGTCTTCTGAATTAAGTATTTCAGAAGTGAGTAAGGGAGACATGAATGTCTGAATTGTTGATGTTCACTGGAAGGGTGGAGAATAAACCCCAAAATGTCCTGTCTTACATGATCAGGGAGAAAAATTAACAGGAAGGAACGGAAGGGAAGTATGAGAGTATAAAACAGACATCAGAGAACTAAGGAATAACTCCTGTGCTTTGCAAATTTTGCCTGAAACATGAATTCTATGAGGAAATAAAACAAAAGTCACCATTATAACCCTATAAGCCTAGTTTTGCTATGTTGACAGTTTACTTATTTTATGATATTACATTTCTGTAGCTCTTCATGAAATACATACTATAAAAATCCTGCCAAAAACGAAGGAAGATGTCACTGAAAATAAATAGTGAAACACACCATCTAATGCAAATTTCTGGTAGCAAATTCCTCTCTCTGACACCCCTGGCTTGACAAATTTGGATCACACTGCAGATGTATAATTTTTTTGGCAATAATGCTAGTTTTCTCCCAAACAGAAACTATGTGTTTACCGCTTTCCAGATGTACAACTCCCTCTGGTTAATTCTTACAAAAATGGATTTCATTGTTCAAAAAAAAAAAAAACAATTTGAACAATTTTCTTTGTGTCTTTATTGTTTCATTTGATAAAAAGCAGTTTATCTACCCAGCACATACATTGCCTTCTCAGAGGAGTACCTTGTGGCAGCCTAGCTTTTTCTCTTTTCCTTTTTTTTAAATCTGCATTTGCTAAATTTAGTATGAATGGTAGGATAATCCTTGCTAGGAAAGTGGATTATAAAGATAAAAGAAAGAAGCATTAAGTTCTTTCCCCAGCCAGTTCCAAATGTGCCTTTATGCCTATAATATCCCATAAACACCAGGGCAATTGCGCCAGCTGCTCCTAACTCTCGGAGGGCATGATATTTCCTCTCATTCTGGCACCAGCCACCACCCCAAAGGAAAGAAACTCTCACCAGCCAGAAGTAGACAGGCGGAGCTTTCACCAGAGCTATAGATAAACACTAGGACCTGATAGCTCTCTGCTGACAGTGAGTTCCTATAAAAATAAAGACATAAAATATAAAAAGCCACTACATCTGGAAAAAAAAAACTGGCTTCTGTGTATTTTTCATTATATTCTTCTGATATTTCATAAGTGTGGACTCTTAGCAATGACGCATAACATGGACGGGAGGTAAAGGGAAAGAGAGATTTAATACTTTGAATAGATTGTTTAATAGATGGGCTCACTCACTTCCATGAGTATTGCCCCTTTCTTCTGTGTTATTGTATTTCTGTTATTGCATTTTTGTACAGCTAAAAACCATATATTGGCTTAGGTCAAAGCCAGAAACATCATTCAAGTACTGTAAAATATAAGGTGAACCTCCTGTTTTTTTTTTTTTTTTTCCTGTGGTTTTGTTTCATTTTATCAAATGGTGAGACTGGACATTTCTTAGTCCTACAGCAAACACAAAACAAAACTACACTCCCAAGAAAGGCTGGGAAGTGCTGTCTTGAGGATCATTATCCCAACACTCTAAAACACTGGCCATAAATTTCTATGTTACTGTATAGTATTGAAAAAAAAATAACAAAAAACAGGAAAACCTCATCCCAAGCTCAATGAGCTAGTAGATGATGATCGCTCAAAGGGATGTCCATATATCCAGGCAATACTTTCTCCTTTCGCACCTATTACATTCCGCTCTTTGTTCCATAACACCCTCCCCTTGTTTTGCAGTGAAGACTGAGCATGACTCCGTGTCTGTGAAGGGCTGAAAAATCGAAACACTTGAACCTCCATCCGAAACAATAAGATCATATATTGCCACCTATAGACCTCTCAAAGCAAACAAAAAATTTCAGAGGAAAACCTGGATTCAAAACTTAGCCCTGACACTTATGAGATTTTATGCTTAAATTTTTTAGACCTTTGTTTCTTTTTGTAGAGAATAAGTAAAATACCCTCTGTTATTTTTTGTTTGTTTATTTTTTGGTCACAGTAGGGTGAGATAATGTGGGTAAAAAACCTTTTGGAGATTGTTCACAAAAGTAAGATTTCCCTATTTTCAGAAGGTTTATATTTGGTATATACAACTGACATCCAGAACCTCCTATATGCTATGTTTTAAGCAACTGAAGTACTAAACTCATTTAATCCTCACAACAACCATAAAGTAGAGGTGATTATTATCTCTGTTTGACAGATTAGTAAACTGAGACACTGAGAACTAAGTAACTCTTCCATGTTGTCAATCCTTATATTATTCTAAAGTTTTACAGATGAAATGGATTGATGGGTGCCATACTTATGGATGTAAGAACTGTACACTGGGGTCTAAATTGGTTTAGCTATAACATTTTGAGATGTAAGTCCTCAAAATACAGTTCAAGGCAATCTTAAGCTAAACTTAGAATAGACACCAAGTGTCTGCATTATTCATGTGGGAACAAAAGAGTCTAACCATGGAGAGACAAAGGTTAATAATAGTGACCTGCTCCTGAATGGTCCATAACTGCTTATGATTGGAGAGTTTAGTCATAGTCTCTTTGTTAATGTTATTATCATAGTCCATATAAGTAGCAGCAGGAGAAAAGGGTGCAAAGAAGATTTTGGGAAAACCTATCCTATCACCTTCTGTTGGTGGGAGTAGGATAAGATAAAACTGTGACTACATAAGTTGTCTGAGCAGGGAAGACTGGAAATAGGAAGAAATAAGTGTTATTAAATTGCTCACATAGCCTGGAAAAAGGCCTTAAAATGCATTTTTAGGGTCATTCTACCCATTATGAACTGTTTCACTAGAATACCGAGTCCTTAGGAGTCAACTATAAATACTAATGGCACCAATAGCACTTTTATGGGAAAGGCAGCAATCTGGATGCATTCATGAGGTGTAGCATGGGGTATATGTTCCTCCCCCCAGCTATTTTCTCTCTCTTTTTCTAACTATTTTCTTAGAGGCTCTATTGTTACTTTCAACTTAACAATTACCTAATTACAAAACACTGGTTTTCAGTATTTACGTCAGTTTCCAAAAGAACAGATGACTTTTATTATTTTGGCCTTAGATACTCCATTTATTATCTACAGCTGAATAACAAATTGCATCAAACCTTAATAACCTAAAAAACAGCTTTTATTATCTCACCATTTCTGTGGGTCAGGAATCTGGGCACACTTAGCTGGGAACCTGTGGTTCAGGGCTTCTCACAAGATTGTAATCAAGGTGTTATCCAGGGCTTCCGTAATTTCAAGGCTCAACTGGGGAAAGAAATGCTTCCAGATTCACTCTCATGGTCGTTGGCAGGATTTACTTCTTTGTGGGCTGATGGGCTAAGAGCCTTTATTCCCTGCTGGCTATTGGCTATGGGCTGCCTTCCATTTCTTGACACATGTCCTCCTCATGTTGCATTTCCAACACGACAGCCAGCTTTCTTGGAAGCAGCTTGGACTTGAGTTCTTCTAGATTTAGGCCTCCACTTGTGAGATATAGAGGAAAGGTAATTTAAGGTGTTGGTAAAATAAAAGGTTAAGGTAAATAGAGTAGCAGGCAATGGCTGAACTCAAGAATAAGGAAGGCCTTTGGAAACCAGAAGGTCCAGAACTGAGGGTCCACATGTTTCACAAATCCTTCAGGTAATTTTTTTTTTCTTTTTAGGGCTGTACCTGCAGAGTATGGAAGTTCCCAGGCTAGGGGTTGAATGGGAGCTGCAGCTGCTGGCCCATGCCACAGCTGCAGCCATGTGGGATCTGAGCCACATCTGCAACCTACATCATAGCTCACAGCAACACCAGATCCGTAACCCAGAGTGAGACCAGGGATCCAACCCACATCCTCATGGATACTAGTCAGGTATATGACTGCTGAGCCATGACAGACACTCCCCCTCAGGTAAACGTTGAAGTCCTTATAATTGTTGGCAGTAGTTGGAGTGCACAGAAAGACTAAAAATCAAAGGTAAGGGATCAGAAAATTTAAGATGAGGGAACAACATAACAGAAGATGCAGATTCCCTGATCTCTCTGGGGTTGTATAATATGGGAACATGAGAGATTAAGCTGCCTCTGCTTGGTGGGCTGCAAGAGAAGTGGTGATCTCTAGGGAGGGACTGGGTAATTTCAAGGGAGGAGGTGGGAGGGCTATATTCATTGAGTTTGTTGTGGATATACAGGAGTTTCTTTTTGATAAAGTATTAACTCCAGAATTTCCCAAATAAGTAGTCAACTTGATAAAAATGTTACAATAAATCTACTCCTTCCATGCTTTGCTCTACCAGTAAATATGTGTATGTCTCATGTCCCCCAGTAAAGTCTCCATACTCTCCTTTATTTCAGGCTTTGTTTTCTGGGGAATCCAACTACGACAAAGTGTAAGGGAAGTCTATAACATTTTAATCCAAAAGATTAATATATGTGTGTATATACACACACATATGTACACACAATACCTACTTGCACACGTGTGTATATAACATAGCAGTTAATGCTACTAAGTTCTTGTCAAATTAAAAAGATTTAAGATCTGAATAATCTTCTTCCTAGTCACCACCACCACCATCATTCTTATCAGTCTCTTCTGAGACTCACAGGAAGTTAATAGGTCACACAATTTAATTCTGGGATGCTGGCAGGAAGAGCCAAGGCCAAACTGAAGACAGAGATGAGAATGTCCTCTTCATGCAACTGACACTGATTCGTTAAGGTGATGAAATATTTCCTTCCCCTTTAAATTTGTATATTCTGTTCAGAAGTTCCCAAAGTTATAAAGCATCTTTTAAGATATCTCAATACTTTTTCTATAAAAAACTGGGAATTGACTTTTTTAATAATGAGAAAATGGAAATATTATAACTGTGAGTAGTTAACTTATAATCAGAGAAAAATTATAGTTTGGAGTATGTATTACTCCAACATTTTGGAAGAACTCCAACTGATGTAGGAACTTCAACAGTTTTCTAGGGCTTCTATAAAAAAATTTCTACAAACTAGGTTGTGCATAACAAGAAAAATGTACTCTCTCACAGTTCCGGAAGCAGAGTCTAAAAATCACAGTGCTGTCAGAGCCACGCTCTCCATGAAGGTGCTAGGGAAGAATTCTGCACCTCTTACCAGTTTCCAGTGGTTGCTGGCCATCACTGGCATTTCTTGGCTTGCAGCTGCATCACTCAATATCTACCTCTGCCTTCTCATGTCTCTCTTCTCTTTGTGTGTGTACCTCTGTGTCTCCAAATCATCTCTCCTTATAAAGATTCTAGTCATCAAGACTTAGGGTCCAGTTTAATACAGTATGAGCTTATCTTAATTTGATTCCATTTTCAAGACCTTATTTCCAAGTAAGGTCACATTCATAGGTACCAGAGGTTAGGACTTCAACGTGGCCTTTTGGGGGGACAGAATGTAACTCACTAGAGAGTGTCATCAAATAATTCTTAGGATTTCAACATCAATTTTCACAAACCAAAGCATCTACTAAAAGAAAGGGTGAGGTAACATAGTAACAAACCATGGGTGATTTTTATTAAGGTAAACTGCCAAACCTCATGACCTTGGAGCTGTCACTTTAAAAAAAATATTTTGTTAACCCTGATAAAGCTAGTTCTTTTTCATGAAGTTGCTCAGCTTTCACTGCGATATACTCCCTTTTCAGAAAGTGTTGTACCATTAATGACTGAATGCATATGGACAAATTCAGATTAGACATATCCTTAGCCCTGGTGATATTTTTGCTTTGCATTGCCTTTTACACTTCTGGGTTGAAAACACTGTAGGGGTCTGAGCAACTAAGGAAGACAGGCAAAAGAGGCAATGCAACAGAGTGGTTTTCTCACTTCACATGACTTGATTCTGAGCTTCTCTACCAACTCCAGGTCCTCCAATGTAGTGCCTAGCATTCAAACCACATGCAAATGCATACTTATGCCACCTTATCATAAACATAACTGGGAAGAAGGAAAAGGGACTTTTTCCATCTTGTCAAATGACTTTGGTACAAAAGAAGTATAAAAGTAAACACATTTTTTCCCCTGGCCTTTATCACTGCATATATGTGCTGTCATATAGACTGGTTCTCAGGTCTAAAATATAAGACCTTCTGAGTAGAGCTGCTAAACACAAAAAGTACAAAGGCAAGGTGTATTTAAAATATTTTTTATGTGGTTATTATAAATACATGTTATTCTACTGTAAAAAATCTTTTTGTTATTTTAAATAATTTGTGAGTAATAATAATTCCTGAGGAAATATGAATGTACGTTTAGTTCATTTATTCTACAAAAAATATATATATAATAGAGCCTGAATTTTGGATGTCTTCACCCTTAACCCTCTTTGTTCTCTTTAATGATCACTTTCCCTACTTTCTTTATTAATGATTTATTTTTCTTTTTGAAATCTTGACATGAATGATTGCTATGACATGAGGCGATCTTTGAAATTAATATGTGAATATGTGAGGTAATTCCTGCTGTGCTGCTTTTTTTTTTTAGGAAAAAACTTCCCCATCTGTTGCATATAGAAGTTCCTAGGCTAGGGGTCAAAGTGGCTCTGCAGCTGCTGGTCCATGTCAGAGCCAAAGCAATGCTATATCCAAACTGCACCTGTGACCTATGCTGCAGCTTGTAGGCAAGGACAGATCCTTAATCCATTGAGAGAGGCCAGGGATTGAATCCGCATCTTCATGGACACTATATTAGGTTCTTAACCTGCTGAGCCACAACAGGAACTCCAATAGTGTGTTAATCTTCACCACATTTTCTTCACCCTATGTTTCTCCAGACCCCAGGGAATTCGCAAATGGATCAGATGCAGTCTTCTTCTCACAGGTGTCCTTAGCCCCACTTCTCTCATCTTATTGCATTTTGTCAGCCAGCATTGTCACAAACTATGCAACTAAATCATACTGTACTTTCTCTATTCCATTTCTCCACTGACTCACTTGTTCCAATACACAAAACTCAATTTCCAATTGGTTTTAAAAACTACCACAATATCCCAACACTTTCCCCTAATGAATTATTTATTTGGGGTACATTCATGTTTATCTGTTAAATTATTTGCGCTTCAATGGTACTGTCATGAACACTTTTATCAAATAATTTCTGAACCTAGAAATGAAAGATCATTCTTATGCATATAACCTATGCATACAACTTTGCTTATACTATCGTAGCTTCAGTTTCTTTATCTGTAAAATAAATTATTGGAATAACTATTCCAATTCATGAGTTTATGTCTTTTGTGGTCTTTTAAACTTGATACAAGCTATATTAAATGCTGTTTTAAATTAATCATATGAAAACTCAGTAATAAATTCCATTCTATATAAAGTATATACCGCTTCATTTCATAATTTATAATCTGCTTCAAATCTTTCATGTAAAAAAAAGTAAATAAAAATATAGACTTTTCCAAAAACATATTTTGAAGACCTTTGCTTAAGTGAGCTCAGCTGCTATTGGCATGTTGCTAACAGTAAACTATTCAATTTAAATTTCAAATTAAAACAAGTCAGTGAGTTTTACAGGTAATAATTGATGAATGATGGACTATTTTATTTTTAAATAACCAAGGGAAAATAATCATCTGATTAGACAAAATCTTGACAAGAACAGTGAAGGTATACTGTAATGTGTAAAAGAACAAAACTTACACAATTAGTTTATCTTCTCCTTTAATAGCTATGTGATATGATAAATCTGGCAATCTTAGCCCGAAGGAGAAAAGGGGAAAGGTCCTGATCTTCTGGCTGATAAGGATCTGTATAATACTAAAAATATAATAAATAAATTAAAATATAATGCAGACTGTTTTTAGCATAATTATTTTAATACTTAAAATACATATGCATGATGCAGAGACCTTTTCAGCAACTGAATTGAATATGATATTTTTACTTCAAGATAACCTGAAAGTAGAAAGTGAGTCCAAAGATGATTTAGTGTTAATATAGGATTAAGGGTGATAACTATCAAATTCATACTGGAAATATGAATTAGAACTGACTAGCACTAATAAAGACAGGAGAAAAAGTATCCAACTCTAGTTGTTACAAAAAGAGAGAGATCTTGCCATATAAAAGAATTATCTTCTTAGATTGTAACATTACTTAGGTTCAATTATTTAATTAAAATATTAACTTTTAAATAGCAAAGAGTGGGTGATTTATTATTTGCATCTCTGCTACATCTCTAACTAAAGTTTTAATATTCTAATAGCATGTTGGTGACCATTCAAGACAGTAAACTTCAATTTATTCATTCATTCAATAAGTCATATTGATTCTGATGTTATCAAAATTGAATTTGGAAAGGTGAGGAAATTATAAAATACAGTTGCACCTTGGAAAACAGGATTGAACTGTGTAGACCTGCTAATGTAACTGAGTACAGCCCTATGAGGCCTTGACAGGTCAGACTTTCACATATTCTCTGCCTGACTCAGTTTGTAGAAAAGCTTTAGCTACCCAGGTCTCCCCACAGACCCTGAATGAAGCATTAGACCAGATGTACTTAACAGATATTTATAGGACATTCCATCCAAAAGCAGCAGAATACACATTCTTCTCAAGAGCACATGGAACATTCTCTAGGATTGATCACATCCTGGGCTACAAATCAAGCCTTAGTAACTTTAAGAAAATTGAAATCATATCAAGCATCTTTTCTGACCACAATGCTATATGACTGGAAATCAACAACAAGAAGAAAACTGCAAAAAACACAAACATGTGGAGACTCAACAACATGCTACTAACAACCAATGGATCACTGAAGAAATCAAAGAGGAAATTTAAAAATACCTAGAGGCAAATGACAACAAAGATGCAACACTCCAAAACCTATGGGATGCAGCCAAAGCCGTCCTAAGAGGAAAGTTTATAGCAATACAAGCCCACCTCAGGAAACAAGAAAAAGCTTAAATAAATAAGCTAACTTTACATCTAAAACAGCTAGAGAGAGAAGAACAGATAAGAACTAAAATTAGTAGAAGGAAAGAAATCATAAAGATCAGAGCAGAAAGCAATGAAATAGAAAGAAAAAGAAAACCGTAGAAAAGATCAATGAAATGAAAATCTGGTTCTTTGAAAAGATCAACAAAATGGATAAACCCTTAAAGAAGATATCCTGAGAATCTGTAATGAATCAGGGAAAACTAAGGACACATGATTATTAAATGTAATGTGGTATTCAGGAGGGAATCCTGGAATAGAAAAGGGATATTAAGTGAAAGACAAGCATGGAGCTTAGTTAATACTATTGTTCTAATGTTGGTTTCTTAGTTGTGACAAATGTACCATAGTAGTATGATGTTAATAGTAGAACTTTAATGAGTAAGTGGGAATTCTTTGTACTATTTGCAACTTACCAGTAAATCTAAAACTGTTTTTTTAAATTGATAAACTTTTAGTCAGACTTATCAAGAAAAAAGAGAGAAGACTCAAATCAATAAAATTAGAAATGAAAAATGAGAAGTAACAATGGACATTACAGAAATACAAAGGATCATAAAAGACTACTATATGCAGCTATATGCCAATAAAACGGAAAACCTAGAAGAAATGGACAAATTCTTAGAAAAGTACAATCTTCCAAGACTAAACAAAGATGAAATAGAAAAAATGAATGGATCAGTTACAAGTACTGAAATTCAAAATGTGATTAAAAAACTACCAACAAACAAAAGTCCAGGACCAGATGGCTTCACAGAGAAGAGCTAATACCTATACTTCTGAAACTATTTCAAAAAATTGCAGAGGAAGGGACACTCCCAAACTCATTCTATGAGGACACTATCACCCTGATAACAAAACCAGAGAAAGATAACACAAAGAAAGAAAATCACTGGCCAATTTCACTGATGAATATAGATGCAAAAATCCTCAACAAATACTAGCAAACCACATCCAACAATACATTAAAAGGATTGTGCATCATGTCAAGTGATGCAAGGGTTCTTCGATATCAGCAAATCCAACAGTGTGATACACCACATTAACAAACTGAAGAATAAAAACCATATGATCCTAACAGACACACAAAAAAACCTTGACAAAATCCAACACACATTTCTGATAAAAACCCTTCAGAAAGTAGGCATAGAGGGAATCTACCTCAACATAATCAAGGCCATATATGACAAACCCACAGCGAACATCATTCTCAATGGTGAAAAGCTGAAAGAATTCCTGCTGAGATCAGGAAAAAAATAAGGATGTCCTCTCTCACCACTACTATTTAACATAGTTTTGGAATTCCTAGCCAGAGCAATCAGAGAAGTAAAATAAATAAAAGGAATCTAAATTAGAAAGGCAGAAGTAAAACTATAACTATTTGCAGTGACATGATACAATACCTAGAGAATCCTAAAGACTCTACCAGAAAACTGTTAGAGCTCATCCATGAATTTGGCAAAGTCGCAGGATACAAAATTAATACACAGAAATTGATGGCATTTCTATATACTAACAATGAAAGAGCAGAAAGAGAAATTAGGGAAGCAATCCCATTTACCATTGCATCTGAAAGAAGAAAATACCTAGGAGTAAACCTACCTAAAGAGACAAAAGACCTATACTCTGAAAACTATAAGACACTGATGAAAGAAATCAAAGATGACACAAATAGATGGAAAGATATACCATGCTCTTGGATTAGAAGAGTTAATATTATCAAAATGACTATACTACCCAAGGCAATCTATATATTCAATGCAATTCCTAACAAATTACCAAGGACATTTCTCACAGAACTTGAAGAAAATATGTTAAAGTTTGTTTAGAAGCACAAAAGACCTAGAATAGCCAAAGATATCCTGATAAAGAAAAATGGAGCTGGAGGAATCAGGGACCTTGACTTCAGATAATCTTACAAAGCAACAGTCATCAAAACCATATGGTACTGGCACCAAGTCAGAAATATAGATCAGTGGAACAGGATAGAAAGCCCAGAATTAAACCTACACACCTACAGCCAACTAATCTATGGCAAAGGAGGCAAGAATATACAATGGAGAAAAGACAGCTTGTTCAATAAGGGGTGCTGGGAAAACTGGACAGCCACATGGAAAAGAATGAAATTAGAACACTCTCTAATGCCATACACAAAAATAAACTCAAAATGGATTAAAGACCTAGATATAAGACCAGATACCGTAAAACTCTTAGAGGAAAACATAAGCCAAACACTCTCTGACATTTACAACAGCAGCATCTTCTCAGATACACCTCTTAGAGTAATGACAGTAAAAACAAAAATAAAGAAATGGGACTTAATTAAACTTAAAAGTTTCTGCATAGCAAAGGAAACCCTAAACAAAATGAAAAGACAACCCACAGAATGGGAGAAAAATCTTTGCAAATGAATCAACTGACAAGGGATTAATATCCAAAATTTATAAACACCTTCTGTAGCTCAATACCAAAAAAAAAAAAAATGAACAACCATATCAAAAAATGGGCAGAAGATCTAAACAGACAATTCTCCAAAGAAGACATACAGATGGCCAAAAAACTCATGAAAAGATGTTCAACATCACTCAATATTAAAGCAATTCAAATCAAAATCACTATGAGGTATTACACAAGCCAGAATGGGCATCATCAAAAAGTCTACAATTAGTGCTGGAGAGGGTGTGGAGAAAAAGGAACCCTATTACCCTATTACCCTATTACCCTGTTGGTGGGATTGTAAATTTGTGCAATCACTGTGGAAAGCAGTATGGAGATTCCTCAGAAAACTAAAAATAGAACTACCATTGGATCTAGCAATCCCACTCCTGGGCATCTAGCCAGAGAAAACCATGACTCAAAAAGATACATGTACTCCAATGTTCATTGTAGCACTATATACAATAGCCAAGACATGGAAGTAACCTAAATGTCCATTAACAAAGGAGTGGATCAAGAAGAGGTGGTACATATACACAATGGAATATTACTCAGCCATTAAAAGGAATGAAATATTGGAATTTTTAGCAACATGGATGGACCTAGAAATTATCATGTTGAGTGAAGTCAGTTAGAAAATGAGACACCAACATCAAATGCTCTCACTTACATGTGGAGTCAATAAAAGCACACAATGAATTTCTTTGCAGAACATATACTGACTCAACAGACTTTGAAAAACTATGGCTTTCAAAGGAGACAGTTCAGGGGGTGGGGGATGCACTGGGATTGTGGTATGGAAATCCAATAAAATTGGATTGTGATGATCATTGTACAACTATAAATGTAATAAATTCATTGAATGATTTTAAAAAAAGAGTGTATGACTGTAAGAATGTGAACATGTAGTAACAAAGATAGCAGTTAGGCCAGGAGAACTGGTAACAATTTAAACAAAATGTTAATCACATAGCAGAGTCACAGAAACTTTTAGTTTCTCCATGAAGGACATAGATAACAGTGTCTGAGTTGTTTTACAGATACTAAAACCCCTACCAGATGGAAGAAGCTGACTGTCTGACCATGAATATGTAGCCCACAGACCGAATGAAGCCTAAGAATTGATGACTTCAACCCCTATGATATCACACTGTTACCTCACCAATCACAGAATTATGCATGATCTGGTCACACACCCTGCACCTCTCCTCCTCACCTTGCCTTTAAAAACCCTTCTCCGAAATCCATCAGGAAGTTCAGCTCTTTTTTGAATTAGTTTCCAGTACTCATTGTTTGGCCTTGCAATAAATTCTCTTCTTTCCTTTACTACAAACTGAAGTCAAGAGATTGGCTTTGCTGCACGTGGGAGAGCAGACCCAAGTTTGATTTGGTAACATTGATACATGTAATTTTTTTTCCAACAAATACCATTCTACAAGATTAGATGTTGACTGATATCTATGGCTATGGAACTATGAACAGAGGATTGACTATAAAGTTACATGCAGATCTTCAACTGCAGAGGGGCTGGTGCTCCTAACCCCTAAATTGTTCGAGGGTCAATATAATACTTATCTATTAATGCATACGACATTCTGGTAGCAGTTACAAGGATATTTGCCCATGTGAATGCTTACAATTTTCTAAATCCATGGTGTTATGGGCTGAATTGCGTCCCCTGTCCCAATTTCATAAGTTAAAAACCTTAACACTAGTACCTCAGATTGTGACCATTTAGATAGAGGACCTTTAACAAAGAGTGATTAAATGAGACCATTAGAGTGGGTCTTAATTCAACCCAGGTGGTTCCCAGAAGAGGGATCTGATGAGTGGAGGAGAGAAACAGATGAGGGAAATAACAGGTACAAACTTTCAGTTACAAAATAAATGAATAATAGGTATGAAATGTACAGAGTGGAGAATATAATTAATAATTATGTAATATATTTGTATGGTGACAGATGGCAACTAGACTTATCATGGTGATCTTTTGAAATATCAAATCACTATAGAAATATTGAATCACTATGTTGTATACTAGAAACTAACAGTGCTATAGGTCAACTATACTTCAAAACAAAGCAACAAGACGAACGTATAAAAAAAGAGATGAGATTTATGGTTACCAGTGTGGGGTTGGGGGGAGACAGGAACTGCATAGAGGCAGTCAAAAGATATAAACTTCTAGTTATAAAAATCAGGAGTTTCCATCATGGCTCAGCAGAAATGAATCTGACTAGTATCCATGAGGATGCAGGTTCAATCGCTGGACTCAGTGGGTTAAAAATCCAGCATTGCCATGAGCTGTGGTGGAGGCCGCAGATGTGGTTGGGATCTGGCATTACTGTGGCTATGGCGTAGGCAGTGGCTATAGCTCCAGTTCGACTCCTAGCCTGGGAACCTCCACATGCCATGGGTGTGGTGCTAAAAAAACAAAAACAAAATAAAAATAGAGAGTTAAATCTTAAGAGTTCTCATCATAAGGAAATATATATTTTTCCATTCCCTTAATTTTGTATCTATATGAGATGTTAGATGTTCATTAAACTTAACTGTGATAATCATTTCATGATGTATATAATTTAGATCATTCTGCTGTACCCTTTAAACATACAGTGCTATATGTCAATTACATTTCAATAAAATCAGGTTTTAATTAAAATGAGGTCATTAGGGTGGGCCCTAATTCAGTCTGCCCCATGTCTTTATGAGAAGGGAAATGTGGACACCCATGAGGATACATGCCCACAGAGAAAAGGCTGTGTGAGGACACAGTGAGAAGCCAGCCATCCATGCCAAGGAGAGCGGACCCAGAAGATACCAAACATGCCAACACCTTGACCTTGGACTTTTTGTCTCCAGAACCATGAGGAAATAAATTTCTGTCATTTAAGCCTCCTGGTCTTTAGTATTTTTTTATGGCAGCCTTAGAGACTAACTCACAGGAGTTGCTTCAGAAACCTTTCCATTTGTAACATTGCATCATCAGGTTTAGCTCCAGGAAATGATTGCATGGAAAGATATATGTTCAGTTACCTTTGTTTCAGCTCTTCTGGTGAAGCATTATTCTACTATAAAGATGTACTACCAGGGAAGGTTCTCCCATCCTGATTTACCTCTTCTCTATCTTTTTGGACACCACCCAGTTTGATTCTCCAGGTATCACATAGCTTCTCACTATGCAGCCAGACTTCCATGGGTATCACTGCTGAGAACTGATCTTGCTGAACTTCAAATGGCCCCAAGGAACTACCTATCCACCAGCTGCTTTGTGCTACTCAGGGCCAGGACTGGGGCTAGATGCCCCTACACTGGCCTGACCCTGGCAGTTACCTCACTCTGAATTCTAGACCTGGTGGGGCCACACACTTCCAAAGCATTCCTTGGCCCAGGTCCTTGGTCTTCCTTCAGAGCATATACAGTTTGGCTTTATGTACACAGGAGATATTAACAGATTTAACAAATTATATTTAAGCCTTGAAAATGGGTGCTAAATGAATGATGACAGTGAGTTCCTTAGGAATTAACAGAGAGTTTGACTTGCCTTGATGCTATAAAAATAGTTTCATAACTTGAGCTTGGAGGATAGGATTTTAACAATGTTTGGAAGGTGGAATCTTCAAATCAAACAAAGAGAGAGATGAATAAGAACTACCAAAATACCAGAAACTTCAGAGAAAACACGGGTCACAAGCCTGGCTCTGCAGCTGACCAGCTGTGCAGCATGGAACAAATTACAGCCTCTCTGAACTTCTATTTCCTCACGGGTTTATTCAGATGATTAGAAATAATCTATATGAAATGACTTACTTTGTGCCAGGCAAATGGCCTGGATTCACTAAATCATTCTATGCTATTATCATTGTTTCTTGATTAATGCAAATCTAACCACCATCATCTCAGCAGGCCTCATTTTAGCACTCACTTGACAGACATCAGAAATCAAAATTGACCTTAGCAATGATTTTGTCCAGTCTCCTCATTTTTCAGAGAAAATGAATGCCCAGAGAAATTAAATGACTTGCCCTGGGTTACAGAACCAGTTGGTGGCCATGACAGTGCCAACAATAGTACATGAGATTTCTCACTCAGGTTCAGAATACTCTTCATTTCAGAGAACCTCCTTAATAGCAGTACACAAATCTTCATAAACATGTATTTGTAAATGTATACTAATTACATGTAGACAGTCAATGAACTGAAATAAACGGAATCATTATTAAATCTAAGTGTTGCGGTTATGCTGCACATTTACACTTGGGACAACTCCAATGTACAGAGTAATTGAAGGTTCTTGATTGTCTCTAACAAATCTAATCTTCCTCACAAGCCCTGACCCTGCCAAACAGGGATAAAGTTCATTGTGGGTAATAATTCTGGCTAATTATTAGCATCTCAGACTCAGGCTTAAATGTTGTTTCAGGAAAGTGCCTTGTTTTACAGACTGCCATCCACAAGTCTCAAAATGACAATTAAGACTATGGGGAGGGGACACAAGGGAGTCCCCAGTCTCTACAGAAGTGGAGGGGTAACTGGGCACTTCTGGGTGATCTCTGGGCTTCTGGGTCTTCCTAGGACTCGGCTGGATAATGGCTGATCCATCCCTGGGTACTGTACTATGTTCTGGGGTGCAGCATAAATTTGTGACTTGTTCTCTTGCATACATGAGAGTTTGATTATCCTCCCCTCCTGTTTTCAAAAACATTATCCACCTGGTGTTTGATGAGGCTAGTTATACTATGGTTTTGTACCACGGCCCCTTGCCCCTTGCCAGCCACCCACAGGCAGGTCTCCTAGATCTGGTCTCAGCTCCCTTCTTCCACCTTCTCTGTGGGTCATGTGGGCACTTCCAAGTCCCATCCATGCCCCATGAAACAAGGAAAGCTCGAAGCATTCTCTCAGGTCCTCTCTTTGCTTAATGCTACCATAGCTTCATTGTTTTCAGTGCCATGGCTGAGCATGTTGCTACAATTACTACATAGTAAGGTTCCCTTTCCAAATTTCAAAATAAAAGTGGGAAAAACCCCTTCTGACCGGCTTTCTCCTTAATTAACTCCACACCTCTGACTGGGATTGCACACAAGTTGGTAAAAGCTGTGACACATGTTTCACTCTATGCTTTTTTTTCCACCTTGATATCTGTCTTGCTCACCCAATTTTATTGGATCATAGGGGATTCTAATTACCCCTCTTCAGTCTACTGCAAACTCCTCTTCTGACACAATTTCCTGTGCCTTCTTTGCACTTTGGATAATAATAAATATCTATGATTTGAGTGAGATAGCCTAGGTTATTGATGTTAGAATCTCAGGCATTTAGGAACTAGGGTTTAATTAGGATAAAACACTCATTTCCTAACACAACTTGTAGATTTGGTCTCTCTTGCCCCCACTCCCACCTTTCAACATCATCTCAACCGTCTCCCCCTTGATAACTACACCCTAACCACACATATCAAACTAAGGAGGCTGACTCTCCTGGGCCATTTTTCCTTATTCTCTTTTCCTGGATCTTGGCAGACATGGTTTATTCTTGTCTTTTAGGTTTCAGATTAAAAATCACCTCTCCAAAGAGGAATTCCCAGAGCTTCTTAATTAAAGATTTTGAAAATAACCACCTGTCCCCTCCATCCATTTGTTTCTAGCACAGCACTTTTGTTTTTACCACTCATAGAACTTAAGACAAGTTTAAACTGTTCTGCTCATTAGTATGTTTGTTCATTTTCTGTTTCTCAATAGAAAAGAAAATGTATGAGACCAGAGACTATGCTTATTTTGTTCACTATTTTACGCCTAGAACTAAATACACACTTGGAGTATAGTGGTGCTCAATAAGTAAGGAATGAATGAATGTATAAGTTAATGTGATAGGACTCATCATAAAGTTGCCACTTCCTTATGTACCTAGAATATTTATCCTTTTGTGAGCATCACAAATTCCATAATTAATGTAGAATATGATATATAAGAACTGTTAAAATCCTACCTGATGAAGAACGGTCTTCAAAAAAACCTAAAGGACATGTATTAAAAAAGAAAGAAGAAATTTTAGAACTTACTGTATTTCAAACTAGCATCTTACGATCTAACTACTTTATGCATTTGATTATTACTTAATTTGTAATATTTATTCATTGCACTCTCTTTTATATAAAACATCCACTATATCTGTTACACAAAACTTCTGGATATTTTTTAAATAAATGATAGTTAATAATAGTCCTAGCCAAAGCAATCAGACAAGAAAAATAAATAAAATGAATCTAAATTGGAAAAAAAAAAAGAAGTAAAACTGTCACTGTTTGCAGATGACATGATACTATAACTAGAAAATCCTACAGACACTACCAGAAAACTGTTAGATGGGAGTTCCCATCGTGGTGCAATGGTTAATGAATCCTACTAGGAACCATGAGGTTGCGGGTTCAGTCCCTGCCCTTGCTAAGTGGGTTAATGATCTGGTGTTGCCATGAGCTGTGGTGTAGGTTGCAGACATGGCTTGGATCCACATTGCTGTGGCTCTGGCATAGGCCAGGGGCTACAGCTCCAATTCGACCCCTAGCCTGGGAACCTCCATATGCCGTGGGAACAACCCAAAGAAATAGCAAAAAGACAAAAAAAAAAAAAAGGAAAAGAAAACTGTCAGAGCTCATCAATGATTTGGTTAAATTGGAGGATACAAAATTAATACACAGAAATTGATTGCATTGCTGTATGCTAACAATGAAAGATCAGGAAGAGAAATTAGGGAAATAATCACATTTACCAGCACATCAAAAAGAATAAAATTCCTAGGAATAAACCTACCTAAAGAGACAAAAGACTTATACTCTGAAAACTATAAGATACTGATGAAAGAAATCAAAGATGGGAGTTCCTCCTGTGGCATTGTGGGTTAAAGATCCAAGGTGTTGTCTCTGCAGCTTCTCAGGTTATTACCAAGGTGTGGGTTCAATCCCCAGCCCAGTACAGTGGATTAAGAATATGGCATTGCTGCAGCTGTGGCTGGATTCAATTCCTGGCCCAAGATCTTCTATATGCCAATGGTGAGGTCATAATATTAAGAATAAATAAATAAAATATGACAAAATAGATGGAAAGATATACCATGCTCTTGAACTGGAAGAATTAATACTGTCAAAATGACTATACTACACAAGGCAATGTATAGATTCAATGCAATCCCTATCAAATTACCAATGGCATTTTTTAAAGAACTAGAACAAAAAAATTAAATTTTTACAGACACATAAAGGATGGCAAATAGCCAAAGAAATCCTGTGAAAGAAAAATGGAGCTGGAGGAAGCAAACTCCCTACCTTCAGACTATACTACGAATCTACAGTCATCAAAACTGTATGGTACTGGCACGAAAACAGAAATATAGATCAATTGAACATGATAGAAAGACCAGGAATAAACCCATGGACCTATGGTCAACTAATCTATGATAAAGGAGGAAAGAATATACAATGTAGAAAAGAAAGTCTCTTCAATAAATGGTACTGGGAAAACCAGAGCACTACATGTAAAAGAATGAAATTAGAACTACCAGGAGATACCACCTCACACCAGTAAGAATGGCCATCATTAATAAGTCCACAAATAACACATGCTGGAGGCAGTGTGGAGAAAAGGGAACCCTCCTGCACTGTTGGTGGGAATGTAAGCTGGTACAACCACTATGGAGATCAGTATGGAGGTATCTTAGAGATCTATACATAGAACTACCATATGACCCAGCAATCCCACTCTGGGCATATACCCAGACAAAACTTTCCTTAAAAAATACACATGCACCTGCATGTTCATTGCAGCACTGTTCACAATAATCAAGACATGGAAACAACCCAAATGTCCATTGACAGATGATTGGATTAGGAAGGTGTGGTATATACATACACAATGTAATCCTATTCAGCCATAACAAAGAAGTATATAATGCCATTTGCAGCAACATGGATGGAATTAGAGACTCTCATACTGAGTGAAGTAAGACAGAAAGAGAAAGACAAATACCATGTGATATCACACATATCTGGAATCTAATATAAGGCACAAATGAACCTTTCCACAGAAAAGAAAATCATGGACTTGGAGAATAGACTTGTGGTTGCAAAGGGGGAGGGGGAGGGAGGGAGTGGGATGGATTGGGAATTTGGGATTAATAGATGCAAACTATTGCTTTTGGAGTGGATTAGCAATGAGGTCCTGCTGTGTAGCACTGAGAACTACGTCTAGTCTCTTATGATGGAGCATAAGAATGGGAAAAAAATGTATACAGGTATGTGTAACTGGGTCACCATGCTATGCAGTAGGAAAAAAAATTGTATTGGGGAAATAATTTAAAAGAAAGAAAGAAAGAAAAAAGAACACTCTTTAACACCATACACAAAAATAAACTCAAAATGGGTTACAGACCTAATATAAGATTGGATACTATAAAACTCTTAGAGGAGAATACAGGCAGAACACTCTGCCACATAAACCACAGCAATATCTTTTCTGATCCACCAAGAGTAATGAAAATACAAACAAAAATAAACAAATGGGACCCAATTAAAATTAAAACTTTTTGCACAGTAAAGGAAACCTTAAATAAAACAAAAAGACAACCTACAGAACAGGAGAAAATAGTTGCAAATGATGCAACTGACAAGGGCTTAATCTCCTAAATATACAAACAACTCATATGACTCAACAACAAAACACAAATAACCCAATCAAAAACCTGGCAGAAGACCTAAATAGACATTTCTCCAAAGGAGACATAAAAATGGCCAGTAGGCACATGAAAATATGCTCAATATTTCTATGTATTATAGAACTGCAAATCAAAATTACTGAGGTACCACTTTACACCAGCTAGAATAGCCATCATCAAAACGTGTACAAACAATAAATGCTGGAGAGGGTGCAAAGAATAGGGAACCATTTTACACTGATGGTGGGACTGTAAGTTGGTACAACCACTATTAGTATGAAGGTTCCTCAAAAAACTAAAAATAGAATTATCATATGACCCAAAAATCCCACTCCTGGGCATCTATCTGGAGAAGGCATATATGTACCCCAATGTTCATTGCAGCACTATTTACAATAGCCAAGACATGGAAGCAATCTAAATGTCCATTGACTTAGGAATAGGTAAAGAAGACATAGTGTGCGTGCGTGTGTGTGTATGTAGTAGAATATCATTTAGCCATAAAAAAGAATGAAATAATGCCATTTGAAGCAACATGGATGGACCTGGAAATTATCATACTAAGTGAAGTTACACACTGAAAGATAAACATCATATTATATCACATACATGTGTAATCTAAAAAAAAAAAAAAAGGATACAGATGAACTTATTTGCAAAACAAAGAAAGACTCACAGACTTTGAAAACAAATTTATGGTTACCAAAGGGGACAGGTGGAGGGAAGGAGTGGACTGGGGGTTTGGGACTGGCATATGCATACTGTGGTATGTGGAATGAGTGTCCAACAGGGACCTGCTAAATGGCACAGGGAACTCTATCCAATATTCTATGATAATCTACATGGGGGAAAAAAACTGAAAAAGAATGGATGTGTGTTTACACATAACTGAATCACTTCACCATACAGAAGAAATTATCATGTTGTAAATTAATTATACTTCAATAAAACTTTAAAAATGAAAAAAATAAAATGTTCTGTTTCTTATCTACATAAATACATGTGTATGCACACATTTATGGAATTTTTACTAAAATCTAAATTTATACTAAAATGGCATAGAGACTGATTATTCTATCCAGGTGTATTGGTGCTATAATAGAAGGTAATTGCTACCTTGTGATGAATGACATCAAAGCTGTTCTCCTTTCAGGTAAAGCTGATAGAAAAATGACTGAACAATGGCTGTTTCTTCATTATCTCCTTTTCCTGCTTTTTTTTTCTCCTAGGACAAAAATAGAAAACATGTTATTAAAATACCAATTATATTACTCAATTGAAATATATACAAACTCATGAGAAGCAAGATTTAATAGAATTTTCTAACTAGGCATGCATTGTAATTTTTATTTAATTGTCCCTTATTCAGAATTAAACCTCTGTTTTTCTCCTATAGCTCAATTACCTACTTAGAAAGACATTTTACTGTATGTCAGAAACTATTATTTCTGCAGTATTTTTTCCTTTTAATTAACCATTGCTCTATGAGGGTTCTAGATTTATAGTGTGAATCTTGAAACAATAGATTTTATATGTATTGAGTTGTATCAGAGGTTAACAGTTTTAATCACTTGGTTATAATTTAGCTTTTTCATTGTTTAAGTTCCTATGATGTTTTCTACTGGTAGTGTCTTTCTACTTCTCTATCCTCCACTTTCCTCTTAAAAAAATCCCAATTTAGTATTTGCTCCTTATGATTTAGCAGAACTGAAATTTAAACAAGAAACAATCATATTGAAAGAGACTAGTCCTATTTTGTAACAATATTTATTCATTAAGGAATATGTATCACAACCATGATTTTTTATTTTGAAGTGTCATATAGCTCTTCATTCATTTCCTACAAACTTGTTTGAAAACAGAATATGTAGACATTAAACTTTATTACAGGGAGTTCCTGCTGTGGCTCAGTGGGTTAAGTTCCTGACGTTGTCTCTGTGAGGATGAGACATTCACTATTAAGTTTAGACTAACTTTTTATTATCAAATAATTTCTATATGGATTGCTAAAAATCTGATTATATTTTATTCTTCCCTAATTTTTCCCTCTTTCTCCTCACCTTTTTTCTTTCTATTCTGTCGCCCCCTTCTCTCTGTATTCTTCCCCTTTTTCTTCGTACTGTTTACAATGAGGAAGACAGCACAGTATACCCTCTGATTCAGTGTTCATCAATACACCTTGACAATCACCTACACTATTCTTATTCTTTGTATCAAGTAAGGAATAATCCCTGTTGTGTTGCTCATTATTGCTCTAGTGCTCTACAGATAGAGATTGTTTGCTTTATTCAGTTATATTTTAACTAGATAAAATTAATGACATTTAAATTATTAAAATGCACTTAGTTGTGTTTATGTCCCCAATTTTGGATTTTCTTATTGCTATTTTTATAGGATCATGTACAATGGTTAAAGCAAATTTTATAGATTACAAAAGTTTTAAATTACCACTGAAAAATTCAATCCATATAGGAGTGTATAAAGAAACAAGTCAAAGTTTTTCCCTTATTATCTTTACCTGTTCCCCCAGAGGGCATTACTGAGAAGTGTATACCTCCATAGGGATTTTTACTTGAATATACATGGATGCATCCAAAAAATATACATAAACTCATAAATACGTATTTTAAGCAAAAAAAAATGGATCATAGAATATTATTATAAAACTATATATTTTAAATGAATAATTTTCATGGATACCTACTCACTTAAATGATTTTAAAACTAAATTCTTGTAACAAGTAATATAGATATGACATTCATATTCTTGACATAGTGTGATTTTTATTTTTTGGCTACAGAATGGAGAAGCAAATGAAAAACAGTCACATTTAATTGCAAATCCAGTGATTTATTTAAATTCCAAGAATTTGCTAGTTTTGAGATTTATTTTCTTCAAATATGGGATACATTAGACAAATATGGGGTAAGGTTAGAAAGATAATGATCCAGTTGATGTCTAATTGCCTGTACTGATAGCACTTTCTGTTCTGTAACAAAGAGCATACATAACAATAGCAGTAGTAATGACAGCAAGAGTAGAATGGTAAGTCATATTATACTTTATTAAAATATTATTTTATTGCTGTAACTCAAGTCAGCAGTATTCTAAATAAGATAGAACTTTATTTTTCTTTCATATAATGTTCTAATCTAGTGCGGTGGCTCTCTGTTCAGAGATCTTGGCTCTTTCTATTTTTTGTTCTGCCATCCTCAACAGGCAGCTTTCTGTGGTCAGGAAGGCTGTTTTGGCTCCTGCTGTCATGGCCAAATTCTAGCAGCCAGGTGAATAAAACGGGAAATAGAATGCTGGCCCTTCCCTTTTAAGGCACTGTCCAGAACTTGCGTACACTTCTTCTGATCTCTGCCATTACCCAGGCTTTTATCACATGGCTCTACTTAACTTCACGCAAAGACAGGATTTAAAGTATTTCTCTGTGTTTAGCCAAAAGTTTTATTGCATAAAAAAAGATAAGACTAGCTATATAATTAGCAAGTTACATTTCTGTCACATATTGACATTATCATAAACAGTTTATAGAGGATATTAAAATGCATTATCTTATTTGATAAAGGGATACCATGTGTAACCAGTAATGGATACCTTTCGATACTCATGAAATGGATGATTTTATAAGGAAAAACAGTACGTCTGAGAGATTCTTGAATTAACCATTAGCTTCTCCTCTTTCACTACTCTTCTCTTATGCCAATTATAATTTGACTCTTTTCATCCTTTGTATATGTCACCATCACCCACCATTAGTAGGAATGGAGTGAATGTAACCCCATCTTTGCTACTCCTCTTGGTTAAGTCACTTAACTTCATTTTGTCTGAGTTTTGCCATCTGTTAAATGCTGAGCACAATGCCTGTGTTATTTCTGCAGATAGTGCACAGAAGAATGCAAAATAGGAAAAAACATAAAATTATAAATATTATTTAGTAGATGCTATGCTTAAAGAAAATAATAATAGCCACTAATTATTTATTACTCTGTGTGAGCCAGACACTGTCTTAGATTCTTTAAATATAGCTCCCATTATATATAAAATAGATACCCAAGAAGGACCTACTATATAGCATAGGAAACTACACTCAATATTTTTAATAACCTCTAAATGAAGAGAATCTGAAGAATGTGTGTATATATATATATATAATATACTATAACTTAATTGCTGTGCTGTGCACCTAAAATTAATATGATATTATAAGTACACTTCAATGAAGAAAAAATATAGGAGCTCCTATTGTGGCTCAGCAGGTTGAGTTGAAGATCCAGCGTTGTCTCTGTGAGGATGCGGGTTTGACCCCTGGCCTTGCTCAGTGGGTTAAGGATTCGGCATTGCTGCAAGCTGCAGCATAGATCGAAGATGCAGCTTGGACCCAGTGTTGCTGTGACTGTAGGGTATGTTGCAGATGCAGCTCTGTTTTGACCCCCTAGCCCAGGAATTTCCATATGCCACAGGCATGGCCATAAAAAGAAATATATATATATATATATATACACACACACATTTATATATAATATATGTATATATACAATATTGTATATATATTTACAAAAATACATGTATATATATTTATATATATATATATTCATATATATGTAGTTTAACTCTGTCTTTACAACAATCAGGTGGTTCATTTTATAGTTGCTTTCTTTTAGAGCTGAGGAAACCAAGGCTTAAGAGACATCATATGATTTACCCAGTGCTGCTTTCACCATGCTCAGGCTCTACTATTTCAAACTTTTGGGGTTTTTAGCCTTTCACATTTTAAGAAAAAGACTGGAATATCCATCTGAGTTGTTTTACTGTAGTGAGAAGTAGTATGAAATTATGTCAGATACTCAGGAAAGAAAATGACTCAATAGGGACCTTTTATAAGATTGATGATTTGAAAATCAAATACTCTGGTTCCTTTTCCTGAAGGTCATCCCCGTCATGCTATTTTTGTCTTCGTTTAAGGACTGACAGGAGATATTTCTTGAAGTCCACTGCGCTCATGTTTAACTTGTGCTGTCATCCATCCTAGTCCCCCACTTTGCTAAGTCAGAACTGAAACCCAAGGCTAGCTTGGCATGCTGCTGGTCCGGATGAGTGAATGGGGAGGACTCACACAGAGGTTGAATTCTCATTTTTGTAGAGTGTTACCTTTTAAGGTGGGCAGTATGCATTGACTTGGAAACCTTGAGATGGCTTTTTCCTGGCTAATAACAGTGTACCTATCTGGTGGTTAATTATAGGCCTTCAACCTTCAGTACTTCACTTTTCATGAGATCAGTGTTTATTCAGAACAATAAATATAAGGTCTATGACACCTTTAAAGTTATGCTCAAAAGTGACTCAGTGACCACTGATGAATAACTGTAGCTATTTCATGCCTTTCTGAACATATTTGGTTTTTCACAAGCGATAGATTCTGAAAGGAGTAGTATTCACAGTGGGTGCTAGGAAAGCACACATATTAATTCCACAAAATCTAGCTAAGACTTGTGTCTAGTTATTTAGGGGGTGACATTAACAGAGCTTTGTTATATAATCTTTATGCTGATAAGGGCTGAGCAGCTGTCAGGAGGATGTTTTCTCAACCTCTGCACTGGGACTGCCCTTTGTTTCTGACACAATTGCTAAAGAACATGGTTCTCTGGCACTCTTGGAGATTTGGGAATATATGTACTTTTAAAAATGTGTTTTCTAGCTGAAAGCCTTTCCACTAAAATCTGGAACAAGAAAAGAATGCCCACTCTCACCACTTTTATTCAAAAAAGTATTAGAAGTAATAGCCACAGCAATCAGACAAACAAAAGAAATAAAAAGTATCCAAATTGGAAGAGAAGAGGCAAAATTTTCACTCCATGCAGATGACATGATACTATATATAAAAAACCCTAAGGACTCAACAGAAAAACTACTCAAACTCATCAACAAATTCAGCAAAGTAGCAGGATATAAGATTAACATTCAGAAATCAGTAGTATTTCTGTATACTAACAATAAAATATTAGAAAAGGAATACAAAAATACAATACCTTTTAAAATTGCACCCCAAAAAATCAAATACTTAGGAATAAACCTAACAAAGGAGGAGAAAGACTTATATGCTGAGAATGATAAAACAATAATCAAGGAAATTAAAGAGGATTCAAAGACATGGAAAGATATTCCATGCTCCAGGCTTGGAAAAATTAATATTGTAAAAATGACCATACTACACAAAGTAACCTACAGATTCAATGCAATCCCTACCAAATTACCCATGACATTTTTCACAGAACTAGAACAATCCATCCAAAAATTTATATGGAACCACATAAGATCCAGAATTGCCAAAGCAATTCTGAGGAACAAACACCAAGCAGGAGGTATAACTCTCCCAGACTTCAAGCAATATTACAAAGCCACAGTTATCAAAACAGTGTGGTACTTGCTGGTACCAAAACAGACAGACCAATGGAACAGAATAGAGAACCCAGAAATAAACCCAGACACCTATGGTCAATTAATCTTCAACAAAGGAGGCAAGAATAAAAAATAGGAAAAAGACAGTCTTTTCAGCAAATGGCGCTGGGAAACCCAGACAGCTGCATGTAAATCAATGAAACTGGAACACACCCTCACACCATGCACAAAAATAAACTCAAAGTGGCTGAAAGACTCAAATGTAAGGCAAGACACCATCCAACTCCCAGAAGAGAACACAGGCAAAACATTCTCAGATATCATCCTTACAAATGTTTTCTCAGGTCAGTCTCCCAAAGCAACAGAAATAAAAGCCAAAATAAACCAATGGGACCTAATCAAACTGACAAGCTTTTGCACAGTAAAGGAAACCAAAAAGAAAACACAAAGACAACTTACAGAATGGGAGAAGATAGTTTCAAATGATACAACTGACAAGAGCTTAATGTCTAAAATATACGAACAACTTATACAACTCAATAGCAACAAAGCCAACAACCCAATGGAAAAATGTGCAAAAGACCAGAATAGACATTTCTCCAAAGAAGATACACAGATGGCCAACAAGGACATGAAAAAATGGTCAACAATGCTCAACATCACTGATTATTAGAGAAATGCAAATAAAAACTGCTATAAGTTACCATCTCACACTAGTCAGAATGGCCATCATGAATAAGTCCACACATAACAAATGTTGGAGACAGTGTGGAGAAAAGGGAACCCTCCTGCCCTGTTGGTGGGAATGTAAATTGGTACAACCACTATGGAAAACAGTATGGAGGTACCTTAGAAAACTATACATAGAACTACCATATGACCCAGCAATCCCACTCTTGGGCATATATCTGGACAAAACTTTCCTTGAAAATGACGCATGCACTCGCATGTTCACTGCAGCAGTATTCACAATAGCCAAGACATGAAAACAACCTAAATGTCCATTGACAGATGACTGGATTAGGAAGATGTGGTGTGTATATATACACAATGGAAACCTACTCAGCCATAGAAAAGAACAAAATAATGCCATTTGTAGCAACATGGATGGAACTAGAGACTCTCATACTAAGTGAAGTCAAAAAGAGAAAGACAAATACCATATGATCTCACTTATATCTGGAATCTAATATAGGGCACAAATGAACCTTTCCACTGAAAAGAAAATCATGGACATGGAGAACAGACATATGGTTGCCAAGGGGGAGGGAGAAGGAGTGAGATGGATTGGGAATTTGGGGTTAATACATGCAGACTATTGCCTTTGGAATGGATAAGCAATGAGATCCTGCTGTACAGTACTGGGAACTATATCTAGTCACTTATGATGGAGCATGAAAATATGAGAAAAAAGAATGTATACATGTACATGTGACTAGGTCAACTTGCTGTACAGCGGAAAATTGACAGAACACTGTAAACTAGCTATAATGGAAAAAATAAAAATCATTATAAAAAATAAAAATGCCTTTTTTGTCTAAGCTAATCACAATAGATTCTGTTTTTTTCAACTAAGAACCCTAAAGATATAGCCATGAAACCTGCTTAGAAAGCTTAGAGAAAAAGTAAGATTCATTTATTCACTGGATCAGTTGTTTACCATTTCCATATTCCATTTTATCTGCTTCTTTAATAAATACTTAGCTCATTTAAAATGTTTATTGTGCAACAGCTTCTTACATGTCATTTTATTATTTTTTTGTGGGAGGAAGAAAAATAAATTATGCAAGGACCCTGCATTCAAGGGCTTTATTTAAAGGTGAGTCAATCAAACTACAAAATAGAAAGCAGACAGTGCTATCAGAGAGGAAACAGCAGTACTTTGCTAAGAAGGCTCAAAGGAGAGAGCAATTGGATCCAAAAAAGGCATCACCTCTTTCAGGAAAGAAATGGCATATGAGATAGGACTAAAAGCGCAGATTTGAACAAAAAAATGAGATAGATATCTCTCAGGTAAAGAAGGCATGAAGGTCAGGAATATGTGGCATATGCAAGTAACAATCAATACTTAATTATAATGCGGGATGAATGGATCCAAAAAGGGACAAAATGGGAAAGTCCAGATCACATGAGCTTGCAAGAGCTTTGACTTAAATTTGTAGGTCTTGAAGGATTCTTAGGAGGGACTACTTCAAGAAGGGTATTTTTTTAATACATTATTAGCTTTATTGGGATATATTTCACATAGTATATCATTTGGCAATTTAAAATATAAAATTCAAATCTTTTGTATCAACAGTGTTTTATGGCTTTAAGACTATAGGTTTTTCACCTCTTGTTTAATTTTTCTTAAGTATTGTATTCTTTTTGATATCATTATTAATGGAACTAATTTCCTTAAGTTCACTTCTGAATTTTTTTCATTGCAAGCGTTTAGAAATGCAAGGGACTTTTGTGTGTAGATCTTGTATCTCAAAACCCTGCTATATTCATTTATTAGTTTTTTAGTGCTTTCCCTAGGATTTTTATAGATAAGATCATGTGATAGGAAAGTAGAGATTTTTTTTTATTTCTTTGTTTCTAATATGGATGCCTTTTATTTCATTTTCTTGACTAATTGCCCTGGCTAAAACTTTTACTAAAATATTGAAGTAGCAAAAGAAAACATCCTAGTCATATTTTTCACCATTAAGTTTGATGTTAGCTGTCGGTTTTTCATAGAGGCCATTTATCAGGTGGCAAAGTTTCCTTCTGTTTCTGAGGGTAAGTCAAGAAGGCTATTCTAATGCCTATATCTAAAATAGCCTTCTTTAAAATTGGGAATTGAAGATACTGATGGTGTTATTCAAATATCAAGGTAAAATGTAATGACAGCCTAAATTAGAGTACAGAATATAGCATAGTTATAGATGAGAGAGATATTGAAGAGGTGCAAAGGGTAAGAACAGGTGATTGAGCTGACAAGGATGAAAATGTAGCAGGAGGTGTCCCTTGGGTACCTGAGGGTGTAAAACATAAGAGAACATGGTTAAGAGTCCAAGTTAATCTCAGCTTGACTTTTCAGAGTCATATGCCCATGGCCAAGCAATTTGGCCTCTTGGTAGCCTCATTTCCTTAAGCTATAGAATGTAGATATGACAACTCACAGATTTTCTGTGACTATTAAACACATTATTATATGTGAAGCCTTTAAAAAATGCCTGGCTCTGAGTGTTACCTGTAATTATTATTATTTCAAATGAACCTACATTTTCCTTAGCTTATGAACATATACAAATATATAGTCATCAAATCGGTACTTTCCAGCCAAAAACTGGACATAAAACAATGTTCTTCTAAGAATGAAAAGGGCAATGCACTGATTCTATTGGTGCAAAATATTAGTTATCAAAGCCAAGGTAGAGATACAGATTTTGAGATATGTTCACATCTTCAGGGAAATAGCTTATTTCCTTATTCAAAACCATGACTGACTATTAATGAGAAGACAGCGCAAATAAAGCTCAGAAGTTTTCAGAAACAGGTATCTAATTAATATACATAAAATGTGTCTTTACAGAGCAAAAGTGCATATTAAGTAAATCTAATCAAACATAACCACAACTTAATTGCCTTACATTTGCCTAACACATGCACACACTGCTGAATAAAAGGAATAAAATATCTTGTCTCTAGGAAACTACTGCAGTTAACAGTTTCAACAAATATTTTATTTTTCAACATTTCTGTTATCCAAATCCAGAGGAGCATCTAATTAGAACACAGAACAGAGGGATACCATGGACTATTATATTTAAAAAGGCCACGAGTGTCCGTCGTGGCTCAGTGGTTAATGATTCTGACTGGGAACCATGAGGTGGGTTTGATCCCTGGCCTTGCTCAGTGGGTTGAGGATCTAGCATTGCCGTGAGCTGTGGTGTAGGTTGCAGATGTGGCTCAGATCTCGCGTTGCTGTGGCTCTGGCGTAGGCCGGTGGCTACAGCTCTGATTCAACCCCTAGCCTGGGAACTTCCATATGCCATGGGAGTGGCCCAAGAAATGGCAAAAAAAAAAAAAAAAACCAAATAAATAAAAAATAAAATGGCCACATCTGAGCCTTATGTGAACTTTTATGTTTATATAGCTGCTTAATAATGTAGAGTAGCTCTTTGATAAATATATTTAAAATTTATCCTGAAATAATATTTTCTGTAAGGAACTAAATAAAACCAATAATTAATGCCTAAAATAAAACTGCATAGTGTAAAACAGAATGAAATGCAGTTCACTTATCTATACATTTTACTTTAAACTATATACATGATTTTTTACAAATCCTTAATATTACAAGTCTAAAATGTCTCAGGTATTCTACACACTAGTGTATGTAAATTGTTTTCATCTCAAACTAATGAGGATTAATAATATTTTCATCAATAGGTCACACTATCCCCATCCTAGTTTAAGATTCTTTCTTCGGTTTTGTCAGTCTTCATCCAACTTGGAATTATCAAATAAAAACAAACTAAATAAATGTTATGCAGTACACTTTTTATCTCATGGTATTCCCTCTTAAAGAAATACATAATTGAGTTCTAGTGTTTCAAGTTCTATATTATATTTAATAAAATTTTATAACAAAATACTGAGAGTGAAGAATAAGTGAATACTAGCATTAGAAATAATGGGAATAAAAATGGGTCAACCTTCCTATAAGAAATTTAGATATGGTTTCAAAAACTTTAAAAAGGATATATTATTTGTTACAAGACCTCTACATTTAGGAATCTATATTTATGAAAATAATCAGAGACATTGACAATGATATATGCTCAAAGTCAGTTGCCTACTAAAAATCATAGTATATACAATGTTTTATGTATTTATAATAAATGTTTTATTATATATTTATATAAAATATAGAGTATATAAAAGTTGAAATATAATATAAATTTATATTTCCAAAAATGTTACTTCATAGTACAACATTATAATTAAATATTTAGCAACCACTCAATAATGGTGCATTTGAAGAAATTTCACTGACTTAACAAAAATGTTCAGGAAATTGGGTGTTCCCATCGTGGCTTAGTGGTTAACGAATCTGACTAGGAACCATGAGGTTGCCGGTTTGATCCCTGGCCTTGCTCAGTGGGTTAAGGATCCAGCATTGCCATGAGCTGTGGTGTAGGTCATAGACACAGCTCAGATCCCGAGTTGCTGTGGCTCTGGCATAGGTAGGCGGCTACAGTTCTGATTAGACCCCTAGCCTGGGAACCTCCACATGCTGCAGGTGTGGCCCAGAAAAGACAAAAAAAAAAAAAAAAGTTCATGAAAAAAAGTGAAAAAAGAAAGAAAACTATAGCTATTTCCCTATTTTTAATACACACATATATTTTTGTCTGCATATGTTTTCACAGTTATGGTTGACTATAAAAGCATATTTTTCTCTAAGGCCTAGGATTCCTCAGGCAAATGTCATATTATAATGCAAATTTTTTGTTCCCCAATCAACAAGAGAAATTCAAGCCCAGAGGCTGAGATATTAAATTGGTTTAAGCAAATTGGTTACCACATAACCAGTTGAATTTAAAGACTGGTGTAAGTTTAGAAATATTAAGTACATGCTTAGATTTAGTCTTATGTTTTAGGGGGATTATTCTGCTCTGGAATCCATAGCTCCTGGACCACCAGTGTGAGAATTAACCCAATGGTATCATAAAACCTAAGGTCCCTTGACCAACATTCTTTGACAATTAAAAGTAAAAGGATCTGCATTGACCCCTGGACTTAAGACACCATCTTCATACCTAGACCTGCTGATGTAAATGAAATTCCCTCTTTTGTCAAAAAAGACAGATAATTGTAGAGTTCCCTCCCCTCACTCTTCTATGCCATTATTAAGTGTTCTGGAAGAGCAGGAAACTGCAATTACTAACTCTCTTTGACTAGATGTCTTGGTCAGTTTGAGCTACTGTAATAAAACACCACAGACTGGGGGACTTAAACAAAAGACATTTATTTCTCACCATTTTGGAGGCTGGAAAATCTAAGGTCAGGGGCCAGAATAGCTAGGTTCTTAGTGGGAGCTCTCTTCCTAGATTATAGACAGCCACCTTCTCACTGTATCTTCACTTGGCAGGGAGATAGCTACAGTCTCATTGTAAGGACACTAATTCTATCATAAGAGCCCCACCCACATGACCTCTTCTAAACATGATTACCTCTCAAAGCCCCATCTCCAAATAACCTTCACATCAGGGGTAGGGCTTCAACATGTGGATGGGGGCGACACATTAAATCCATAAGGCTATGGATCTTCTTTTTCTTTCCTACTAGGTCTCAGAAAGATTGGAGCTGTCAATACAGCTTGTAAATATTTCAACAATAGTCTGTGAGTTAATTGCAAAGGCTTAGGAATTTTGAGGAAGAGAATCTGCTTCCGATTTGCACTTCTGCACCTGGAAATCTTGCACTTAATCGTATAATACATACACACATATAGATAGATATGGAAGCAATGGAAATAAATCACCAATGCCTCCCAAAAGTGGAATTGCAAGTGAAGAATTTCCTTCTTATATTAAAAAAATACTGGTCTATTATTTGTTGCAAAAACTTAACCATAAAATATGGGAGTTCTATGGGAGTTCCCATCGTGGCACAGTGGAGAAGAATCTGACCAGGAACCACAAGGCTGCAGGTTCGATCCCTGGCCTGGCTCAGTGGGCTAAGGATCCCACGTTGCCGTGAGCTGTGGTGTAGGTTGCAGATGTGGCTCGGATCTGGTACATTGCTGTGGCTCTGGTGTGGGCCAGCAGCTACAGCTCTGATTGGACCCCTAGCCTGGCAACCTCCATATGCCATGGGTGTGGCCCTTAAAAGACCAAAAAAAAAAAAAAAAAAAAAGACAAAAAAAATACTAGTCTATTATTTGTTGCAAAAATTTAATCATAAAATATATGTAGTTCTAAAGATCTAATTTGTAGTATATCCATCAAGGGCTGAAGATTTGAATTTAAATCTATGGTAAAAGCAACTATGTCAAAGGAGAAATTCATTAAATAGATTACAATCCTATTGTTTCTTTGTAAGTCAGGTATTATGTGAAAGCATACCAAAGAATGTGCTAATTTATATCACATTAATGCTAATTCAACTAAGAATTCTGTCTCTGACAGTGGTAATGAGGGTCATTCCCCAAGTTATTACAGAACCTCTAGTTTTACTTTTGGAGACTAAGTCCAATTAAAGTTAGACACATTAAAAGATGTGAGATGTGTCCATGCTATTTAGCCATCATTAAATCTTTACCCAAGTACTGAGTCTTCAATTAAATTTTATTTCATATTTAAAACAAAAGTTTACATTTACTTGTAGTATGTTCATATACACTTTTTTTTTTTTTTTTTTTTTTTTTTTTTGCCTTTTCTGGGGCTGCTCCGGTAGCATACGGAGGTTCCTGGGCTAGGGGTCTAATTGGAGCTATAGCCGCTGGCCTATGCCAGAACCACAGCAATGTGGGATCCGAGACACATCTGCGACCTACACCACATCTCATGGCAATGCCAGATCCTTAACCCACTGAGCAAGGCCAGGGATAGAACCTGCAACCTCATAGTTCTTGTCAGATTCGTTAGCCATGATGGGAACTCCCATATATACTTTTTTAAAAGAACATCTTCATTATATTTTCATTATTTGATCTTCCTCCTAAACCTCCTGACCTTGAAACAGTCTTAGCTCAATTTAATAATAGAAATAGTCACTTTAAGGAAAATGCTCAGTTTTCTCTTTTTACTTCTTCCCTCTTTTTTTTTTTTTTTTACCCAAAATGGCATATGACATATGAGAGGGATGTTGTACTAGTCGAGAAAAGTTGCTGTTTTTGTTGTTAATCATTGTGCCATTTTCTGGCCACTTTTAGTCACCTCTCTCCTAATATTTATGCAGTCACTCTGCCTGGTGAGGGCTTACCTTGTCCCGACGTAATATGTGGACCTGCCTTTCCAGACTTTGATAGGTGGGATATTCTTCCTAATGCTCCAACATCCCTTCTGTCTAGACCTTGGCCAAGATGTCTCCTCATCAGCCTCTCCAATGCCTCTGGAAGGCTTCAACTGTTTACTGCATACCCCACCCCCAAGGAGCCCCAAGAAGCCCAGGGGAATCTCGAGTCCCATCCATACAAGACAGTACAAGAGGCAGTTTAGGACAGTGAAACAGTAATCCTTAAAGCACACTGAGATTCCAGACGTGGAACACAAGGAGCTGCTCTCCAAGTTCATGCAGCATAGGGTTTGGAAGTAAGAAATGGGAAAAGCAAGCCAATGTTAAAGGAAATGTGCCCCAATCCTAAATTTTATACTAACCTAATCTATTAATACTAATTCTAGTCTTTTATTAATCTAATGACCAAAAGTCTCCTTCCCTTTTTATTGCTCTCAACTTCATTTTATTATGCCTTCTTTTCTCAGGCTAAACCCCCCAAAAGGGGAAGATCAGCCTCTACCTGTCTTATCCTCTCTCTCATCCTCTCTCCCTCTTTTCTGTCTTATCCCTAGTCCTATGATTTCTTTAGTATCCAGGGAAGCAAGAATTTCTTTTTTATGTCTTATGCCCTATTCCCCTACATTTCTGTGCCCCTTGTTTTGGTCCTACACCAGATTTCTGTATCTCAGTGCATAGTAGTGCTAACCATCAACCAGGTATGTCAGAAATCTAGGAATCATCCTTGACACCTCTTTATTCTCCATTTCCTGCATCCAGCTCTACCAAGTAATTCTGATTCTTCCTTCTAAGTATCTCTCAATATTATCCATGTCTCCATTTCTACTGCCTTCAATATCCAACTCTGAGTAATAACCATGTCCTTTCCATAGCATTTCTGCATTATTCTTCTAACTGTTCTTGAATCCACTTTTTGTCTGCCTCAAATTCATTCTGTACTCTGAAGCTAGAGTACTCTTTAAAAACCTGCTTAACGAGGCTCTCCCTACCTAACTCCTATCTCATCTCATAATATTTCCCTCCTCACTCTCTGTGCTGACCCATGTTGACTTTCCTTTCCCCACCTTGTTCTCTGGGCTTAAGGAACTAAAATGATTTCCTTTACTGTTCCACATTCACTCCAACTCATTCTTCAGATCTAAACTCAAATGTAATTTCTTCAAGGAAACTGTCTGTGAATTTACTAGGCCAGATGAAGTTTCTCTTTATAGATCACTATAACTTTTCTTCAAAGCACAAAATAGAAGCTATAATTATATATATGCAATTTTTCTTTGATGTCTGTCTCCTATACGGTGAGTTCTATGAGGGTAGGGACCCAAACCTATTTGATTTTTACCACTATAATTACTATATTTTTTATTAATCCTAACGTCTGCCAGGGTGATTGGATAAGATGAATGTTAAATAACTATTTGTTAAATAAATCAAGTGATAGTGACATGATTTTAAATTTGATTGGATATAGAATAAAAACAATATGGAGAAGCCAATGATATTGTAAGGGACAGAAGATGTATGCATGATGCTCCTCTGTCAGATAGTAAGTTAAAGATTTGGCTTTCCCAGTCATAAATATTGGAGAAAAGGATATATTTCTTAAAATAATTATATATTGATCTTCACTGAGTTAAAGTTGACATTGTATGAGATATTTTGATGTTTATCATGAACTTTGGATCATTAAAACTGAAATTAAGCATTTTCGTGTGTATGTAAGTATATGTATACACATAAATAGTAACTGGGTCATGAATATTTAAATAACTATAAGTACCTCTAATGTTCTGAATAAATACAGAATCAATTCCAAAATCATGTAAAACTAATACAAATAATCTAAAATTTTCTGTATTTTCTAATTTTATTACATTGATTTCATAAGAAAAATAGTTACATGCAGTAACTGATTCATTATCATTAATTGATTCAGTGATAACTTCAAAGTACTTGAGGAGGTATTCAAATTATTATATCAAATCCAAATTAAAACAGATTTAATACTTGATAAATCCTTCTTTGATTATTTTCCCAAATTTTATGATAAATTGCCATTTTTAAATGTTGAGACTAGGAAAAGTTTGATCAGGTAAAAATTTTTGTAAATGAGCTAGGATTTTATTACCAAATAAATTTTATTTTCATAAGGATGTGCTAGCCTTAATTTAGTCTGAGATTAAAATACACAATGAATGATTTTTCAGACTTTCCCAAGTAACAGCAGTCCGTAAGTATTTATATTCTTAAGGACATTAAAATTAACTTTTAATGCTAATTTTAAAAAATACATATATTTTTTTAAGTTTCAAAAAGGCAAAGATCAGTTGCTCAGCATACATTTCATTACTTAAATCATATGCTTTTAAGACTTTCCCAATTTCTATTAAAATTTATATTTAGGACACTAAAGTTAGCCTGACCAAACTTGGTAGTATTTTTATTATTTTAGCCACACACACACGTACACTCTAAAATAAACATATTATATACTATTAAAATTGACCTGGGTACATTTTCCAGGTTCCAAATTAGATTCTGATGAACCTTTTTTTTCCCTATTATGTTCCCATTTATATATTTTAAAGGGTTACACATAACTCTTACATAAGTAAGGATATGAAGTTTGCCTTCTTAGAAAGTGTTTTTCCCATTAAAAAACAAACCAAAAAACAGATGCACCATTGCCTGTTTCACAGTCAGAGCCAATCTGAAATGGCTGATGCTTGCTCAGGGAAGTCATAAAGAGATCAAATGACTTCTGGGCCAATGGAAAGCCCTACTGTCTAAATGCTTTTCAGGCCAATTTGAAGAAGTAATTAGACTCACTGGAAGCTTGTGTGAATAATGCTGCAAGAACAATTATGAACTGCCCAGACATACTGCTTTCAATATAGAACTTGTCTGCCAATTCTGATGGCATATGTGTAAAATTCGAGATCTTGATATTAGAATGGGTAAAATGATGGCAACATCGTGATATAGCAAAAACTGTGGTTCATTCCTGAAATTAGTTGTCATTAGGTAAAAAGCCAGCTATTTGTCAATTGAAATATAATCAAGGTCTCCTATCTGTCTTTAGCACTCAGCTTTTCTTGTTCTAAATGTCATCAAATGACTTTAAATCTAAGGAGTTTACAGATAATAATAGAAAAGGCTTCTAAGAACTGAAATCCATAAACACATGGCAATGGCAGGCCATTGTAATGCAATTAGAGGATGTTGTGTGGATGCCTCTGAAGTGCCTATAAATGAATGTGACTTCGGTACTGCTGCCAAATGAGTCCAATGCCCCACAAATGAACTGAAAATCAAGTGCCTGGAATATTGTCTACAGTGTCACTTTAAGATGACTGCCGTGCTACATTATTACTCTAGTGATTTGCTGCAAATAGCATGGCACATATATACACAGGGATATTATATTTAAACCTCATCTTATTCTAATGAAAAACGTGTTCACATTCATGAGACTACGCATGTCACCAGAGTTAGTATTCAGCATGACCGAAAGACTGTTTTATTCAGAGTATGACTGGAAGTTGATCCTGACAATATTAAAAATATTTATTACAAAGTTGTAATAATGCAGAAAGCAAAAACAATATGGAATGCAGCGTTGGTTTCTATTAACTTCAAACACGGAATCATAGTTAGTCTTATACTCAGTACGCGGATATTTTCTAAGCAGATTTTTTTTCTTTTTCTAATAAAAACCTTATAAATCTTAAAAATGATCTGGCAGTTCCAATAAACAGGTGTAATATTTGGGTTATCCTTTAACAATCTCCTACTTGATTAGTGCTGATGATGTGCCAGGTACTAACTGATTTACAAATATTAACTCATTTAATCCTCAGAACAACCCTGTGACATAAGTAAATTAGACCCATTAACAGCTGGTGCAATTAAGACACAGAGAGGACAAGTAATGTGCCTGGGGTAATAGAACCAGTGAGTGAAGGAACCCAGTTTAAATCCAGGAAGTCTACTTTGCATGTTGACCTGAAACATATATGTATTTGTTGTATTAGTATGAGAATCATTGCAGAGTTTTTTAATGCTTTGATCACAGATTCCACCCTCACCGATTCTGACTTAGCGAATCTGGTACAGGCCCCAGATATCTTCACTTTTAGTAAGACTATATAGTGCTTTTGGTGCTACTGTTGTGTTGGCCACTCTTTGAGACAAACTGATTTAGAAGCATGTGGTTGTTTTCACCATATTGGATTCCTTATTCTTGTTCTACTCTATGTTCATCCACAGTAATTTTTAAAACTAACTGACAAAAGATACACCAGCACTCATTCTGTTCCTAAATAGAACAGTTCAGAGACAAAAAGCACATATGGCTCATTTTTAATTATCACTGAGATCTGGCCCTTCACAGATCAAATGCTTTTACAGATATTATTTATTAATCTACAATAAGTAGTGAGCCAAAACCCATATAAATTTCTGTTAACAGAAAGAGCCATGAGCATCTTTCCTTAATACGATTGAGACACATGCTTCTTGAGTCTGCATTCTATCAAACTTTTTAATTTCACTTCATCCATGATGATCTAGGCTGAAAATTTCTTTTTGTCTTTCAGATGAATACTCCCTACTAGCACTGCAATAGTTAATTGAGTATTTCCATTTTATAAAATATATTTGAGTGTAATGACTACAAGTACTTCGTTGAATATTCATTAACTATCCTTTTCTCACAGGGCATATAAATCCTCTGAAATGCAATACATATACACTTTAAACTTTGACATAAAATACTCATATTTCTAAGATAAAGGAGTTATTCTTCTTTAAGCAATCTCTCAAATCATATATAATCAGGAACATTGGCAACACTGCTGCTATGAGAAGGACAGAGAGAACATCAAGAAATCCAAATGAATTCAAACCCATTAAATGTAATGGTGTGGTAAATCTCAGTGTACCATCTGCTGTAGAACACTGATACACTATTGGAATTCCACATCTTATTTACATAACAGATAAGAATGTGCTGGTAGATTTATATGGTGAATAAATACCCAGAAACAAAACTAAGTTTTTCCTATATTCACATCTGGGGATAGCCACATCTGTATGAAATTTAATCCATTTCTGGTTAGCTATTCTACAGTAAAATTTAAAGTGCCAGCTTATCCAAATGTTATCAGCAACATTGCCAGTAAAACTAAATAATCAATAAAAGAAATAAGAGTTCTGTGCAAAATGCGAAGCTGACCCAAAGAATTCTGTCTCTTTTATACTGAAATGTATATTTAAGGAATAGAACTGTAAGACTGTAAGCACAAATATGTTAGACAAAACTATTTTTGTGCTTACATTTAACAAAAAAAATGGGAATTTTGACTCATATTTACTCAAAAACAACTTGGGAATTAGGGTAGTTATTAAAATTACATTAAATTTATAGAAGTAATTAATTCACAACACCTTAAAATACCTAATATTTAAGTCAGTTACCAAACACTAATACAAATTTTGAAAGAAACATAAAATCAAATTTTACCTTTTTTGGCAGGGGAGCCACACCTGTAGCATATGGAAGTTCCCAGACTAGCGGTCAAATCAGCTACAGCTGCCAGCCTATGCCACAGACACAGCAATGCAGGATCCAAGCTGCATCTGCAACCTATACCACAGCTCACAGCAACGCTGGATCTTTAACCCACTGAGTGAGGCTCGGGATCAAACCCACATCCTCATGGATACTAGATGGGCTCCTTACCACTGAGCCCCAATGGGATCTTCCCATAAAATCAAATTTTAAAGTGGAATGGTCTCTCATCTAGAATTCAAAATAATCTCCTCCTTTACTTTTACTTAAGGATTTCCCTTAAATATATATAAATCCAAAAGCCTGTAGATGTTTTCATAAGCATATCCTACAAATAATTATAAGACCAGATTATCTATCTCTGTATATATCCTTTTTTAGCAGCTGGAAATAATCAGCAAGGTATCTTATGAGTTATGCAGACTTTCATCTGCAGTATTTAATTTTTTTTAATTTAAAGGAGGTTAAAGAGAAAATTGATATTTTTCAGGATTGTATCTCAAAGCTCATGAGATACCAGATTTCTTCTAGATCCTCTCCTGTGACTTTTCTTACCAGCAATGTTGAATAATTAAGCACTTCTGCATTTACATTCAGCAACCAGGATTTAATTAAACAATTCCTGTCTCTTCAACTGCTCTTACCAAATCTCCTGAAGTTGAAGAGTGCTGCTGTTGACAATGGCAGTCCACCAAGTGGAAAATTATGCAAAGAAAATTGAGAAAGTAGAAAAGTTGCCAGGCCTGGTGCCTTAGGGAAAGTGTGAGAATATGAAAGTAAATACAGAGTATTTTGGTTACTGCTGTTGGCACTCTTCTTGATTATGTAATTGACTTCATAAATTGATTTATTACATGTTTACTACTTATTATCAAATCACAGAAGAAGGAAACAATTTTGTTCTTGAAAGAATGGCCCATTATACAAGGCTGATCAAGAGTGTATTCGGCAGAGTTCCTGTTGTGGCTCAGTGGTTAATGAATCCGACTAGGAACCATGAGGTTGCAGGTTCGATCCCCAGCTTTGCTCAGTGGGTTAAGGATCAGGCGTTGCTGTGAGCTGTGTTATAAGTCACAGATGCGGCCCGGATCCTGCATTGCTCTGGCCCTGGAGTAGGCTGGTGACTACAGCTCCGATTCGACCCCCAGCCCAGGAACCTCCATATGCCACGGGTGCAGCCTTAGAAAAGAAAAGAAGAAAAAAAAAAAAAAAAAGCGTGTATTTGGCAATGTAATTGACCATTGTGGTAAACTGAGCTAATTTCAACATAAGCTTTGTAAAGCAATATTTTTTTTTATGATTACCAATAGTTAGAGTTAATTTTTTACTAAAGTCACATATTTCACATCATACACAGGCCCATTTCTTTTTCATACAGTTAGAACTTTGCTAACAGGGACAATTACTTAGCATATAAATAGAATCTGGATTCACATTGTAAATGCTGTGAAACCATGGTAGTCTACTGATATACTATTTGTTAACTTAAAAATGAATTTGATGTCATCATTTAACAAAGGCAAAAAAAAATCTTCAATTATTGGTTACAAAAGCGTTTCTAATGTTTGCAATATTTATTAAGTACATAATGTGTATTTATATTGCAAAATACACAATCACACAAAAGTGAAAATAATGTTTGTCCTCAATATGACCCCTAATTTAAATGTGTATAATTGATAAACAATGTGCAGTGGGTTGAATGATGAGTTTCAGCCTCAAAATATGCTCATGCCCTAAAGTCTGTTGATTGTGATGTAATCTAGAAAAAGTCTTTGTAGATGAAATTTTTTTTTTTTTTGTCTTTTTGCTATTTCTTGGGCCGCTCCTGCGGCATATGGAGGTTCCCAGGCTCGGGGTCGAATCGGAACTGTAGCCACCGGCCTACGCCAGAGCCACAGCAACGCGGGATCCGAGCCGCGTCTGCAACCTACACCACAGCTCACGGCAACGCCGGATCGTTAACCCACTGAGCAAGGGCAGGGACCGAACCCGCAACCTCATGGTTCCTAGACGGATTCGTTAACCACTGCGCCACGACGGGAACTCCAGATGAAATTTTTTAATATGAGATCATCCTGGATTTGGGTGGGCCCTAAATCCAATGGCAAGTCCTTACAAGAACATACACAGTCTTATAAGAAGGTGCTGAATCTTTAAAAGAAACAAACATTAGGCTAAGTGAAATAAGCCAGGCACAGAAAGACAAATACTTTGTGATTTTACTTATATGTGGAATCTAAAATAGCCAAACTCATGGAAACAGAGAATAGAATGGTGATTTTTAGGGGCAATAGGGAGGAGTGATGGCCAAAGGGTACAAAGCTTCAGTTATGCAAGATAAGTAAGTTTTGGAAACTTACTATATAGCATATTGGCTATAGCTTACCATACTGTACTGGATACTGAGGATTTTCTGAAAATGTACATTTTATGTTAAGCATTCTTAATACGCACATCATCATCATCATCACAGAGGGGAATAGAAGGAAACTTTGGGAGATAATGGTTACATCTCTAGCCTTGATGGTAGTGATGGTTTCACAGGTGTATACTTGTCCCCAGATGCATTCATTAGTGTGCTAAATATGCACAGCACAGGAAACCAAATCCAGTCTCTTGGGATAGACCAGGATGGAAGATTGTATGAGAGGGGAATGTATGTATATGTGTGTCTGGGTCGTTTTGCTGTACAGTGGGAGTTGGCACAACCTGTAAATCAACTATAATTTAATTTTAAAAAGATAAAAAGTATGACAGCTTTTTGCATGTCAATCATGTGTCAATGAAGTGGTTTTAAAAAGAGAAAGAGAGATAGAGGACACAGAGGGGAAGGCTATGGGAGATGGTAACGAAGATCAGAGTTATGCAGTCCCAAACCACACAACTCCTAGGGCCACCAGAAGCTGGAAGAGGCAAGGAAGCGTTCTACTCTGGAGTGTTCATAGGGAACACGGCCCTACTGACGTCTTTGTTTTCGGACTTCTGGTCTCCAGAACTATGAGAGACATTTCTAATATTTTAAGCCCCAAAGTCTGTGGTAACTTGTTATGGAAACCCTGGAACAGACACAACATATTTAATGTAAAACATGTACCACTCTGGTACAGAGCAAAACGGGCTCTGGCATTACAAAGGTTAAAGTCTTAATCAACTGTTTATTACTTAGAATCTTAGGCAAGTTATGTGACTCTCCCAAGCCTGAGTTTCCTGAACTATAACATATGGAAATGGTAAATGTTCATGTACTGTGAGGATTAAATGAAATTAGGCTGTGGTATGCCTGGCACAGTAGTGCCAATGCATTTTCAGTATTTTCTCCTCCTTCCTCCTCCTTCTCTCTCTTCCCTTTCTTTTTATCCCCTCTTCTCTCTCCTTTCCTACTAACAAGCTAACTAGTTAAAAATACTAATTTGTTAGCATTTGATAGTTTGTTTGTTATCAGTTTGCCGGAAAATGATAAGGAAAAAGAAAATTCAACAGTGAAAGAAAATAGAAGGACATTTAAAACATATTCTTTATATAATTCAACAATCAGAGATACTATTTACATGAGTAGGTAGAACTGATAAATTAAAAAAACCCTTTTTCTACTCTCTTCTGAGGGGATAATATATTCTTTCACAGTAATTTTATACACTATTTTAACCCATCCTTGTAACACCCAAATAAAGAATACACTATGAAATAAACTTCCCTCAACTTAGTAAACTTAGTCTCAGAGAGGTGAAAATAAAAATCATTGGAGGAGTTCTCGTTGTGGCACATCGGAAACAAATCAGACTAGGAACCATGAGGTTGTGGGTTTCATCCCTGGCCTCGCTCAGTGGGTTAAGGATTCCACGTTGCTGTGAACCGTGGTGTAGGTCGCAGACACAGCTTGGAGCCTGCGTTTCTGTGTCTGTGGTATAGGCCAGCAGCTGTAGCTCCAATTAGACCCCTAGCCTGGGAACCTCCATATGCTGTGGGTGTGGCCCTAAAAAGCAATAAATAAATAAATAAATAAATAATCAATGGAAAAGAGAAGTACAATTTTAGATTCTGTGATTTACAGAATAATGAACTCCAGGATTCCCACATCTTAATCCTCTTTCACACAAACCTGTGAATATGTTACCTTAGAGTAAAAGAGACTTTGAGATATGATTAAGTTAAGGGTCTTGAGTTAAGGAGATTTTCTGGGAACATCTGTGTGGGCCCAATGAAAGCACAGGAGTCCTTACCAAAGGGAGGCAGGAAGTCAGAATTAGTAAAGGCAGCATGATATAGAAGCAGAGATGAGAGAATGAGAGATTGGAAGATACTATCCTGCTGGCTTTTAAGATGGAGAAAGCACAAGGTCATGAGCAGGGATGCAGGTTGCCTCTAGGTGCTAGAAAAGGCAAGAAAATGAATTCTCCCCTAAACCTTCCAAAAGGAATTCAGCCCTGTCAACACCTTGGTTTGAAGAGCTCTGACTTCTAAGACTGTAAGACAATAAGTTTGCATTGTTTAAGCCATTAAATTTGTGGTGAATCATTAAAGCAGCAGTAAGAAAGCAAGACAGAGTCCCATGACTGCTTTTCCTCAGTTATGTTTATTCTTTTCCCCAAAACTGCCTCCTAATGTGATTGAAGCATTTCATCAAGTGCATAAAAACTGTATTTTTGTTCAAATTTTACCTATCCTGAATCTGTTTATCAAAACAAATGTGAAGATTAAATATATATAAAGTTGTCATTTCTGTAATTAAATTTGGAAAGAATTACATTTATCTTGCCCTTTATGACTGAAATGCATTGACTTCAATAACCCCTTGGCTTATTTTAATATTTTTAAAAATATGTTTTTTGGAACATTAGCACTGGGGTAAGGGGTCTGGAGTCACACATATTTGGGAAATTCTATATAAACCCCTTTCCCTGGGAGGTTCATAGGGAATTTCCCTGTAACTTCTTAACAGTATGAAAAGTTTTTCATGTGTTCTTACCACTTGCTCACTTCCTATTCACCTCTGATGGCCATCAAATCTGGCCTATATCCCTGCTATTTTGCTGAAACTGTTCTTCTTGAGGTCTTTAAAGAAGACCATGATGTCAAGTTCAAGGAATATTTTATTTCCTGATGTTTCTCAGATTCTCAGGAGAAGTGGGCTTAACTGATGACTCCCACCATCTATTCAATAATTTGTACTATATTTACGTATGTTTATCTAAAAACACAGTTGACTTAATATACTTGTATTTAAGGCACATGATTACTACTGAGCTTCACACAGCCCTTCTCTGATTTTATTTGTATTTATTTTCATCTTTGTCTCTGAACCCATTCCTATTTTTCTTGCTACAATTGGCACCCATTCTAATATATCTGGCACACGTTCTTAAATGTATATGTACTTTTGAGAAATACATATGATCCTTGCATATGCCCTTTATATAAAAATTGTGCTATAGATTCATGTTAGAGCATTCATTCTGTTTCTTACATTTTTCTTTCAACATTTGGTTTTAACATCTGTTCATGTTGTTAAATATATTTCTAGGGAATTCCCACTGTGGTGCAGTGGAAAGGAATCCGACGGGTATCGGTGAGGATGTAGGTTCCATCCCTGGCCTCGCTCAGAGGGTCAGGGATCCAGCATTGCTGTGAGCTGTGGTGTAGGTCGCAGATTCAGTTCTGATCCCGCATTGCTGTGGCTGTGGCATAGGCTGGCAGCTTTAGCTCTGATTTGACCACTAACCTGGGAACTTCCATATGCCACCAGTGTAGCCCTAAAAAGCAAAATAAATAAAATAAAATGCATAAAATATATTTCTCATTCATTTTTTCCAAATGATGAACAAACACTTTTTTCTAAAGACTCTGTCCACTAGTTTTTACTTATTTCTCTTCTAATGGGCAAATACAAGATAGGTATCAAAGCTACGTTATCTCCAAATCCTTACAACCACAGTTATCTTCATGCTCCTTCCTCTAAGACCTGTACACAGGTGTCTCTGGAGTATTCATCCAAGAGTGGGATGACTGAGAATAAAGCTAAATGCAGTATTTTCACTGAGAGTATAGTGAATGAATAAATAAATTTATGGAGAATATAAATAGTGAAAATATTGAGTTTCCAATTCATGAACATATTACATCTCTTCTATTATTTAAATTTTCTTTAATTTCTCTCAATAATAACTTGTAGGTTGAAGAAGTCTTGTATATGTTTATTCGATTATACCCAGGTATTAGATAAATTGTATACTAATGTCAGTGCTATATTTTTCAATTTAATTTTGTATATTTTGGCTTTTATAAGTAGAGAGAGAAATAAAATCACAGATGGTCTCCATTATTTCCACTTTACTATCTGTCTCTTGGGAAAAGGACTAACTTCTATCTTTCTCTTGTATCCATGGGAAGGAACACATTCATGTGCTAAACAAAATTCTGTTGACTAAATAAATGAAGACTTTGCATAGATATTTATGCAGTCAGGGCGATCACTCGGGTTTTGCTGGTCCCCCTTCCTGTGCACCAGCAAAGTCCTTAGCAGTGGCTTCCTCTCTTTCTAACATAGAGATGATTTGACAAAAATGTATAATGTTAAATTATTTCACCATAAACCATAAGTCCCCACTCTCAATACCAAAGAAAAGCATTATTTCCAATACAACACACACACACAAATGTAATAAACAGGAGCTGCATAAAAATCACAGCCTTGTCTACTACTGAATTCTGTCAAACTGACATCTCCGAAAAATTTTTGAGATTGTCCAAAATCCAAAAGCACAAATAAGGCAACAATCTTCAAACTTTAATCCCTTAATCCTCAACAAAGCTTTTTTCTTTTCTTTTTTTTTTTTTTAATGCATCAAACTGCTATAGTCTACACCGGTGAGAAAACCCAAGAAAAGAACTCTTGATTCCTTTCATTCAGAATCCAATAACCCATGCAAAGTTCCAACTGTTGTTAATGAACATTTTCACATAATCCAAATAGAAAATGCAAACAAGTTTGTCATGGGCATTAAAGTGAGCCAGTTTCTGTGTGATTATTCAAATCAAATATCTGGCTCTGCTTCTTGGGATGAGGTATCTGCCAACTGTCAAATGTCAGGCTAGATGAAGTTGGAGGAGAGGAGAGGAAGAGCAGACTGGGAAAGAGGGATCCTTCTGTTTATATCATCATGTTTCAGCACCATCCATGCACTGTTGTCATGAAACATCAGTGTCTTTTGTCTAATATTCAGTCCAATCCCACCATCTGGACAGTTCAACCCACTTTTGCAGTTAAAAACCCAATACAGTCAGTGTGAGGGTTTTGTTTTGTTTTGTTTTGTTTGTTTGCTTTTGGTCATTGTTAATAAAAATGTGAATGATTATTACTCATTTCTAAAATTCTCTATTTCTACATAAAAATCAATGGTCACTTGCTTTCCTTTCAGAGACCATGGATAAAAGATATTTTTGGTATTTCATTAGATGAAATATTTTTCTAAGGAGAGACATACTTGCTTGTTTATTATTAGTGCAATCTCATTTGACTTAAAAGTTTGGATCATGTAATCAATTGCTGTTTTACACAGAGTATTTTCTCTGAAAATTCCTAATCCCCCAAATCTGTCAAGACCTTCCTCCAGTACCAAATATGCTGAATGTATGGCAAACATGTTTGAAGTCAAGCCCATTGTTTCACCTTTTCCAAGATTCAGAGATTTTTGTAAAATAAAACTAAAAACAAACAAAATATACTAAATTTGAGTATAAACCTTATGTGTTGGGCATAATTTGTATTCATTTTCAAAATTGTGACCCAAAAATAGCAAATGGGCTCTTCTAACAAATTAGACAACATGATATTGAGTAAGCCAAAATGATTGTTTCTGTTTTAACACAACTTCATCAGGGAGGAAGACAGTAATTTCTTCCTCAAAAGTTCAGAAAAAAATTCATCTTTCCTATACACATAGAAAAGAACTGAAATCCATTATTTTGGATTAAAAATTGTAAGAAAAAATGGACTTGCCATTTGAAATAGTTTATAATTCTTCAACTTATGAAAATATTGAGACTTAAGATACTACACCACTAACATAATAAATTCCAGTGGCAACGTCTTGAGAGGTCTATTATTGGCTTGCAATCCTATAAAAATATTTATTCTTAAAAACATTTTTGTTGTTGTGCTGTAGACAAATGTACCGAAGGTTTTTGATCAAACTATATTAATAGCTTCCTAAAGGTATAAGCTGAAGACATTGTAAAAAAAACTTGAATAATACATTATATGTACAGAATACACTATAATTTTATTATATATTATTATATATATTTATGAAGATTAAATCTAATTTATCCATAGAAACTTTTTGGTATTTTTTCTTTTTCGGCCACATCCATGGTATATGGAAGATCCCCGGCCAGGAATTGAGTCCAAGCCACAGCTGCAAACTACACCACAGCTGTGACCTACACCACAGCTGTGACCTGCACCACAGCTGCAGCAATGCAGGATCCTTAACCTGCTGTACCATAGGAGGAACTCCTACTTTTTACTTTATTATAAAATAGAATTTATTTTCTGTATGCTATGTATTAATATACAGGAATTTGGTAATTATTTTTATAGCATCACATCATGAAAAGCTCCTGAAGTTTTGTTCATCTCATTTCAGATGTAAAAATTCATCTTCTTTAAAGATGTTATTGATGCTATTCTCAAATGCATTTGTGAAGCTCCTGGTAGGGCTGAGGTAGAACAGAAATGGAGTATAAATTCAAGGTCTGGAGCACAGTGCCTAGAACAGGTAGCCCTGGAACTGAGAAGGTTCAGAGAATGGGGTAGAGGAATTTGGCACAGCAGATAAAGCAAGGTAAGTGCTCTTCTGGATTGGATTAGTTAAGGCAAGAGTCTAAGCCTCACGAAGGTCAACAGTGATTGGCTGACATATACATAAGACAAATTTCAAGACCAAGAAATTTGCAGTCAACAAGCAAATCAAGAATGAGAGAATTATGGGAGATAGTAAGCAATGTAGAAGATACAGTGCAAGTAGGCTTAGATAGGATTCTTATTACTCAGCCTTATGAATGGTGGACATAATTTCCGATGGGTATTTTTGTTCACACATAACCTATACTTGCGTTTCTAAAATAGTATGCTACCTAAGTAATTAGATAATATTTTGGCTATTCACATTTTTTCATATACCTATCTTTTAGCAATCCTCAAAGGAAGTTGGAAGAAAAGTAATATCCACTTGTCCAGTTGTATATGTTCAATGTCTCACAGAAAAACTGTAATAAATGACAGCTAATTTACCCTAACTTAAAAAAAAATAAGACCTTAGTTTTTATCATTTTAAATTATTTTTCCATCCATGTTTCCCCCAATTTTTTCTCAAGAGTACATATAATGGGGTTATACTCAAATTAAGATCTATATACTTTATATTATGTAGACATTTTAGACAATAAAATGTTTTGAAAAAACATTCATTTAGTTTTTCTCCAGGCTCAGAAGTGACAATGTTCAAAGTCATGTGTGTCCATCTTTGAATTTAAGATAGCTGTATAAATATTATCTTTCACATGTTCTTTTCCTGTTTGCAAGCAAATTACTCATCTTTCACACAAAAACTTAATATTACTGAATTGTACGTAAATCATTTATATTTTAAAACTTGGTAATAGTTCCGACACTTAAGAGTCAGAAATATTGGAGTTTTGGTTGTGGCTCAGTGGGTTAAGGAACTAGTATCCATGAGGACGCGAGTTTTATCCCTGACCTTGCTCAGTGGGTTAAGGATCTGGCATTGCTGTGGTATAGGTCACAGACGTGGCTCAGATCCCAAGTTGCTGTGGCTGTGGCATAGGCCAGCAGCTACAGCTCCAATTCGATCCCTAGCCTAGGAACGCTGTGGGTGTGGCCCTAAAAAAAAAAAAAAAAAAAAAGACAAAAGGAAAAAAAAGAGTTAGAAACATTGGCAAGAATAATATAGCAGAGGAGTTCCCGTCGTGGCGCAGTGGTTAGTGAATCCGACTGGGAACCATGAGATTGCGGGTTCGGTCCCTGCCCTTGCTCAGTGGTGTAGGTTGCAGACACGGCTCGAATCCCGCATTGCTGCGGCTCTGGCATAGGCCAGTGGCTATAGCTCCAAATGGACCCCTAGCCTGGGAACCTCCATATGCCTCAGGAGCGGCCCAAGAAATAGCACAAAGACAAAAAAAAAAAAAAAAAAAAAAAAAAAAGAATTTAGCAGAAACAGCATCCAAAATTTAGTAATTACACAATGTAATAGATCACCAAAATAAATAGAGATATCAGATCAAAAAGAGGTTTTTGTTGCAATGATCTTATTTGAAAGTTTTCAGTTTATTTTTTTCTAAACACCATTAGTCGAGATATTTATCTTCTAAACTAGCTATCTGAAAAGCATCTCAGAGCCTTTCTGTAAATCTATACAGTGTTTTTCAAGTCTTACCACCTAAACACTGTTTTTAAGAATTGGACTTTCCGTGACTTAGTCTGATTTTGTTATGTTTGGTTTTCAGTGCATAAGTAAAAATTCTAAGGATTCCTCCATAGGCTATTCTTCACATTTGCTATTGATCAATATCCAGATATGTGGAAGAGATAAAAGGTGCTTTTCTTCTCGCAGTGCCTGTGATGTATATTCTACCATTACTGTTAGAACAAAGTCTTTTCATGAGAATGTAAACTTGAGACTTCCGAAGTGAGCTATCGGGCACAGTCTTAGATATTTTGTAGCGTGAAAGTTATGAATCTTATTAATAGAAGCACTTACTGAACAAGCCCTTGTTGATTTCAGTTTTGGCATTAGTTCCCCCTTTGCCAATAGGATGAGAGTTCTTCCCATTACCCAGGTGTTTGTCTGGGTGAATTGCATCACAATGTCTTAGTTCAAGTTAGAAATAATCTCTTTTCTTCAAAAACACACAAAGCAAGTCTCCTGGACCACAAATATACCTAACCAGTTCCCCCTGGTTAATATATACTTTGCAGGGTTCCTATAAGAAGAAATAATCCATGTAACACAGCACAGTCTTTACAAATAAGCATTTGCTAAACTATAGCTATGATTATTTTTAGTCTGACTAGTGTCTCTTCAAGTCGGTTCTACCTTTTCTTTTAAAAGTTCATGTTTATTGATTTATATTTATTTCCTGGAATAACCTCAGGCACAAAAAATGCCTTTATTTTTGTTTCTCTGTTTGCTTTTGGTTTGATTTAATCAAATAATCAAACATTTAACATGTTTCCAGTTTTTAAGTACCAATATTTCCAGTAAAAATATTATAATTATGGAGGAAGACAAAATATATTTTCATATACAAAATTCCAACTGACATGAAAAGTTGTTTGTGAATCAGCAAAATACCTTAAAGTTTATAGAATAAAAATGTGAAAGCTTTCAAGAGGGTATTGATAAACAAGAATAATTGGCAAAGAAGTGGCCTGGAAGATATTAAAACTTAATCTTAAAAAAAATAGTATAATCATGACATCACAGGGCTAGCACTGGAATACAAAAATTTTATCAATGGAACAGAACTAAGTGTATAAATAGATGGAAGTATTACAGAATGTATAATAAGGTCCATGGAATACAATTACTTAATACAATTTAAGCACAATCCAAATTGAAAAAATTAGATCAAACTTCACTGTACATTATAGAGAGAAATAATTTCTTCATTAATTAAAAACATATATGTAAAAAAATAAAAATATGGTAAAAATACAAAAAAATTAAAGATATGAGATTTATTAATTCACATTAAAACTCCAAAACCCATGAAAGAAAAAATATACATATTCAATTACATAAATATGAAAACTTAACTGACAAAAGTCATGAGAAAATCAAAAGAGGATGATATCAGGAATAAATGATTGCAAACAAATATTAAAGAGTTAACCTCCCTGTTTATCTGTGACTACAAAGCACCAAAAAGTTTGGTTCGTTTTGTTTTAAAGGCAAAGAAAATAAACAGATATTTCACTGAAATAAGTACTGATTTAAAAAATATTAAAATTATTATTAGTTCTCAGGAAAATAAAATTACTACCTGCATTGAATAGGCAAAATAAAATAAACAGTAGTAACATATGATGTTGGTAGAGTTATGGATAACTATTAGAAAAGAGAATCATCAGGCAGCCACAAGTCTATTTGGAGAGATCGGGAGCTTGGGCTTATCAGACACAACTTAGAATAGATTTACAAGGAGATCCTGCTGAGCAGCATTGAGAACTATGTCTAGATACTCATATTGCAACAGAATAAAGGGTGGGGAAAAAATGTATACATGTAAGGATAAATTGATCCCCTTGCTGTACAGTGGGAAAAAATAAATTAAAAAAAAAAAGAAAAGAAAAGAGAATCATTACAAGTTTCTTTGGAAAGTAATATAGCACTTAAGTAATTAATATTGAATAACTTAGCATTTGACTTGGTTTAAATAATTAGTATTTAAAATATGCATAGTATTTTACCTACCTCTCCCATTTCTTAGCTCTTATCAGACAGGAATGCAATTATCAGAATTAAAAGAAATGTCCCAGGATACTTATTATATAGTATCGCTAGTAATAGCAAGACTTGAAACAATCTGAATTTTCCTCCAAATTGTAATGACTAAATGATACATCTATTGACACCTTGCTGTGTATATAACATTGATTTTTTATGCAGATATTAACATGAATGAAGTTGATATATGCATTGCTTTGGAAGGATATCTAAAATATATTGTTAGGTCCCCAAAGCAAATTATAGAGTGTATATGTATTGGGTGTACGTGCATAGCAATCTCATAAAATGTGAGCACAATGTTTGGAAATGTATGAACATTCACAAGCCAAATAACTATTAGTGGCTGTACTTGGTATTGGAAAAAGAAAAGAAAAAACTGTTAATTTTATCTTAGATAAATCGATTTATTTTCACATGTCACAGTGACCAATTCTTTTTACAACTTACATCACTGAGAAAAAAAAATAGTTTTTTTATTTCATATGTGGTCAAAATAATTTGGTTAGCATACTTATAACAATATGGGCATAAGTATTAATATTTATACTATAACTATGAAAAACTTGAGCTTCAGAGAATTTGAATGGTGTATTCAATGACGTGTAACAGAAAATACTGGTTCCATGACTCAGAAACAGGTATTTGTGTCTCTAAATTCATTTACTTTTAAATTTATCCCATTGCTTTTTGATTCTGTGTGCTAAATTTCTCAGACTGGTACAACTGTGATTTAAATTGAACATACATTGATCCACTTCATGTTTCTTGAATGTGTAGATTCAGGAATAGGGTGAAAGTCTTAGGTATCTCAGACAACTACAAAGCTAAAGAAATCTTGATTATCTAAAGGTTTCCTTTTTCAGTCAAGAAAACCAAGGACATGGGGAACAATGAGTCAGTATGGTGCAGTGGTTAAGAGCAAGTGCTTTGGAGTCAAACAATTCCCAAGTCATTTATTAACTAAGTGACATTTACGGCTGATCATCTCTAAACCTCCAACTACTGTCAAGCACTTAGACCAAAAAACCTAAGGTTTATCCTCAATTTCTTCCTTTCTTAACACTTTACATCAAATCCATTGGGTCTTGTTAATTCGACTTCCAGAAAAATCTAACCAGTCTATACCCTCCATATCCACAATAAATCTAAGCACCATTATACTATGCTTCAGCTACTGCCAAAGCCTTCCAAAACTTTAATCTCTTTCCATTATTGCCCTTTTCAAACTCATTCTCTATAATACTCCATACTCTTAAATTATACAGGTGAATTAGAGTTTTCTCTGTATATATGCCCAGGAGTGGTATTGATGGATCATATGGTAGTTCTATATTTATTCTTTAAGGAACCTCCATACTGTCCTACAGAGTGGTTGCACCCATTTACATTCCTACCAACAGTGTAGAAGAGTTCCCTTTTCTCCTTACCCACCCCAGCATTTATCGTGTGTAGACTTTTTGATGATGGCCATTTGACTGGTGTGAGGTGATACCTCATTGTAAGATACATGCCCCACCCTAATGCTCACTGCAGCGCTATTTACAATAACCAAGACATGGAAGCAACCAAAATGTCCATCAAGAGAGGAACAGATAAAGAAGAAGGTATAGTACATATATACAATGTAATATTATTCAGCCATAAAAAGGTTGAAACATGCCATTTGCAGCAACATGGATAGGCCTAGAGATTATCATACTAAATTAAAGATAAATATCATATGATATTACTTATACATGGAATCCAATAAAATGATACAAAATAGCTTATTTAATCAGAAGAAACAAACTTACAGATTTCAAAACCAATCTATGGTTACCATGGGGAAACCACTGGGGGGAGTGAAGAATTGAGAGTAACACATAGACAATACTGTATACAAAATGCTTAGCAAGAACCTACTGTATAGCACAGGAAAGTCAACTCAGTAGTCTGTAATAATCTATATTAGAAAAAAAGAATGGATAGATTTATATGTATAACTGATTAACTTTGCTGTATACCTGAAGTACAACACTGTAAATCAATTATACTCCAATAAAATTAAATTTTAAAAAATAAAAATAATAATAAAATAAAATATACAGTTGACACTTGAATGAGAGCTAGGGTGCTGACTCCTATGCAGTTGAAAATCTACTAGTTGGCCCTCCATTTCCACAGCTCTGCATCTGTGATTCAACAAACCTTGGCTCTCTCTGAACTGTCGTACATTATTTATTGGAAAAAATTCCACAGATAAGAGGACCAGCCCAGTTCAAATCCATGTTGTTCAAGAGGCAATTGTACAACAAATCAAGTCACTATGCTTAAAAGAACTCCATGAACAATATGTCTTAGACAAAATTGCATGCTTTACACATGGTCTACAAAGCCCTTTATGTTCTGGTTCCAGCTCTGGTTACATCGCTCAAACCCACTGACAAGGCCAGAGTTAATATGGTTTCATTTAAATTCCTAAGTTGTGTAAAGTTCTTTGTTGGATGAGGGCTATTCCCTTCACTGTTTCACATACCTAGAACTATTTTTCCTTCACTCTATCATGACTGGCACTTCTTTACTCTGCAGGTCTTAGATTAAAATTTACTTAAGCATAGCTCTAGATGTCAGAAGTCTGAAATGGGTTTCTCTGGGCTAAAATCAAGGAACCAGCAACCAGCATTTCTGCTGGACCCTTAGCAGAGTCCATTCTCTTATTTTTTCCAGTTTCTAGAAGCTGCCTGCATTTTTAGCCACTTTCCCTTTCTTTCATCTTCATAGCTGGCAGTTTTGCATATCCCAATCTTTGTCTAACTTTGACCCTCGCATCTTCCTCTGATAATGACTTCTGTGATTATACTAGAATTATACTTCTGATAATTCAAAATAATCTTCCTGTCTCATGGCCCTTACTTAATCACATCTGCAATGTTCTTTTCCTTACAAGGCAACATTTTTATAGGTTCTGGAGTCTAGAAAGTGGGCAAACCCTGAGGCCATTGTTATGCCTACCACATACTTGACCACTGACCTTATTTTCTGACCTCTCTGATCACCTACAAAACCATTAAATATATTTTTATTCCAAAGATTGAATTTTCTGTTAATATTCTCTTTATCTTTTCCTTTAAATCCTTGAATGTATTTTTGAGAGCTGCTTTAAAGTCCTAGACTGCTAATGCTAATGTATGGATCATCTTGGGGCATTTTACAGTTGACAGCTTATTTCTCTTATCTAGGAGTCATGTTCTACTGTAAATTTGAATAACCCATTTACAGACTTTAGACTCTTCATCCTTCTCTAAAGAGTGTTGGCACACATACTAGCAGAGAATAAAATTAGACTAATCACACCGATCGATCTTGTGGAGCTTCACTTTTATACCTTGTTAAGATGAGACTATGAGATTTACCCATGCTATTTGTTCCTTGAATATAGGTTTTCTTCTTAAAATAAGGCTTTCTGGTATTTCAGTAGACAGGCTTGGGTTTTTGTCTAATCTCTAACTCGGTGAAACTGAAATTCCAACTCTTTTTTTTTTTTTTTTTCCCCTGGCAGTGGGAAGCAGTTGAAATCTCTGCCCAGCTTTTTCTGACCTCCAGCAGTAGCTTTCTGCTTGGCTTCTCTGAGGATTCCTTGATCTTGTTCAGTTCAGAGGACAATTAAGGATCTTGAAGGGAGTTATATGTAGATATGGCATCCTTCCTGCTTTGCCACTCTCCCTTCCCTGTTTAATTCTCTAGCTATTCTGGCATTCCCAACCTCCATCTTTTGACAGTTTGTAATTCTCTGTTACTTTGATAGCCGCCAATGAACTGTATTCCCCTTTATGTATGCCCTTATATAGTTCACCCCCCCACACACACACACACTTTTTCTGTATTGGTCTTGTGACTGCTTTGACCAACAGAATATGGAAGGAGAGTTGATTTAGCATCTCCAAGTCCAGGATTTAAGAAAATCTGCCAAGTTCTTCCATTTCACTTTGGAGGATGCCAGTTACTATATGAGAAGTCAACTCTCTGAGACTGTCCTACAGTAATCTAACCAGCCTTGCCAGGTGGAGGAGTAACATAGAGGAGAAACAAGATCCTTGAACAGCTCTAGCTGAGCTCCCAGCTGAGAATGAGCACTAACTTGATGCAACGTCGATGATGTCATTTTGGAAGTTGATCCTCCATCCCAATAGTGTGTTTCCAGGTCACCATACATGGAGCAAAGATAATTTGTTTCCACAAAGCCTTTCCCAAAATGTAGAATTAATTTTTCCCTAAATATTTTCATTAAAAAATAAGCTTTCTCTCTATATATATACATATACACATATACAAATATTTATACATATCTTACACTTTAAAAACATTAAACACTGAAATACATATAATAAAATGGAAATCACTCATATGCTGGTCACACACAACTTCCTTGCCAAAATTAATTTCTAATGATCTAACAATACCTGGTTTGTTGTGTATGCTTCCAAGTGATACTACATGTATGTATGCATGCATATAAACTCATATTATATATAATATATATTTATAAATATGGATTTTATTTATATATATTCACTTGAATCATAATTCAAATTACTATAAATAAAAAAAAAGCATTTTTTTTTTGCTTTTTTTGCTTTTGAGGGCCACACCTGCAGCATATGGAGGTTCCCAGGCTAGGGTTCTAATTGGAGTTGCAGCTGCCAGCCTATGCCACAGCCGCAGCAATGCGGGATCTGAGTTGCTTCTGTGACCTACACCACAGCTCACAGCAACACCAGATCCTTAACCCACAGAGGGAGGCCAGGGATTGAACCTGCATCCTCATGGTTATTATTCAGGTTTGTAACTTACTGAGGCACAAGAGGAACTCCCTTTTTTGTCTTATTAATATTATATAAATGCATTTACCTTGATTTTACTGGTGTATTATTTGTGTTATACTTTGTATTAAGTATGTGCCAGAATTTAAGAATAAACATATGGTCATTTTGACTATTTTTAACTTTGGAGTATCACCAGTACTGCTCTACTTAAATTCCTTTTATGGATATGTATACACACATAATCACGCACATACTTCTGCAAATACTTCTGTATAATAGATTCTTTCAAGTAGACCTTTTGAATAAAGAAATTTTAATATTTTAAAGTTTAATTAGATATTGTATGTACGTATGACTGTCATAAGATAGTCATGTGAAAGAGACATTAATATCTCAAACCCTCACCAACACTAGATACTGCGAATCTTAATCCACTTTTGCCAATATTATAAGTAAAACTGACATCTTACTGACATTTCAGTTTGCACTGCCCCTGTGTATTTCTTCTTCTACCATTTGGCCATACTTGAATTTTGCTCTTTTTTTTTTCATATAATGATTTTTATTTTTTTCCATTATAGCTGGTTTACAGTGTTCTGCCAATTTTCTACTGTATAGCATGGTGACCAACTTACACATACAAGTATACACTCTTTTTTCTCCCATTATAATGCTCCATCATAAGTGACTAAACATAGTTCCCAGTGCTACACAGCAGGATCTCATTGCTAATCCATTCCAAAGGCAATAGTCTGCATCTATTAACCCCAACCTCTCAATCCATCCCATTCTCTCCCCCTCCCCCCCCTTCGCAACCACAAGTCTATTCTCCAAGTCCATGATTTTCTTTCCTGTGGAAAGGAAGTGATATCATACAGTATTTGTCTTTCTCTTTCTGACTTCATTCAGTATGAGTCTCTAGTTCCATCCATGTTGCTGCAAATGGCATTATTTTGTTCTTTTTTATGGCTGAGTAGTATTCCATTGTGGCTTAAAGAGTTAAATAGCAGACAAAATACCATCAAACTCCTGGAAGAGAACATAGGCAAAACATTCTCTGATGTCAACCTTACAAATATTTTCTCATGTCAGTCTCCCAAAGCAACAGAAATATAAGCAAAAATAAACCAAGGGGACCTAGTTGAACTGACAAACTTTTACACAGAAAAGGAAACCAAAAAGAAAACAAAAAGACAGTTTACAGAATGGGAAAAAATAGTTTCAAATGATGCAACTGACAAGGGCTTAATCTCTAAAACATATAAACAACTTATACAACTCAATAGCAAAAAAGCCAACAACCCAATGGAAAAATGGGCAAAAGACCTGAATAGACATTTCTCCAAAGAAGATATACAGATGGCCAACAAGCACATGAATTTTGCCCAATTTTTAAAGTGTGGTTGTAATTTTTCCATTAACTTTTAAAAGATTTTAGGCAAATTATATATGGTAATTATTTGTTTCATATATTTTTCAAGCACTTTATCCAAATCCATTTCTTTTTGTAGTTAATGTTGTTTATACTTTAGCATTTTAAAAGTTTTATATAATCGATGTTTCTATCATTTCTGCCACATATAAACATCATTGGAGTTGAAATGTACTTTCTAGGTTCAAGGTTATAAGGAATGAACTCTACTTCTTGATAGGAAGTGTTCAGGTTCTGCAAGAAAGTGTGGAGTCAAAAATACTACTCTGGGCTTTTTTTTAGAAAATGCAATCTGTCAGGCTGTATTTCAAAAACTGCTACTAATAAATAGGTAGGTAGATAGATACATGAACAGATAAATAAATATAAATAGATTTTGGTAGGGAGCTTAAGTTTAAAATAATAGTTCCTCAAAACGCTGAAGATATTGCTTAATCACTTTCTCAATTGAGTTTTGCTAAAGGGAAATCTGATGCCACTTTGATTATTTCTCCTTTACAGATAACCTGAGTTGTGTGTGGCTGTGTTTATTTGCCTGCCTGCCTGCTTTTTTTCTGCAATATTATTTTTTATATTTGTACCATTATCTTCTTTGTTCTGAAGTTTCACCACATTGAGTCTACTTGTCTGGTTTTTTATTGCAGCCTGGTGGTACTTTCAGTGTGAAAGGATGTGTTCCTACCCTCTGAAGCATTTCACTCCTCTCAAGTCCCATCCCTGACTTTTGGAATGTGCACACAGTAGACACTGGGACTTCTAAATCTTCAACGTGTCTTCATCCATGTCTTTGTGTCTTTCCTTTACATATTGATGTATATTTTTCTTCTTAATATCAGAATTATATGCTTTTAATAAATGTTCTGCATAAAAATGTGAACCTGGAGGTCAACATTAGCTTTTAGTAAACTCTTTAACCATGCAGAAAAACCAATATATTCATCCCTTTGGTGATACCGTACACGCTTTAACACTATAGATGATTCTGATCAGTTGCCAAATTATAGTTCAAAACTCCCCCCACTTTAGTTTGTTGCAAATGTTATATTTAGGTTTGAATAATATACATTTTTACTGTATAAACACCAGCCAAAAGAATATGTTCTATGAAGTTTGGATATTAAGGGAACATTCTCTCCATCAGGGCTCTAATTCCTTAGAAAAATCTTTCAGCTTTATAATTTTATCTTCTGTTTTGACAATTTGATTAAATTTTCCATGATTGAATTTTATATTTTAGTGATCACTATTTCTTCTTATATAGCTTATTATTATTGTAGCTAATGAATGTTGTTAATGAACGCTACATTTCTCCCTCCTTTGAAAGTTACTGCTCATATTTGTTATCATTTTCTATTTCCCCTTTTAACTCTGTTCTTTGGAAGCTAGTTCCTATGTTTGGTAACTCACATTTGGTCCTTTTCTTTAACTGTATTGCTTTTTCTCAAAAGGTAGGTGATTTTAGATTAATTGTTCTTATTTTCTGTTTAGGTTCTAATTTGAATAGGCATTTCTTTAGTCAAAACATAAACATAAATTTTATTTTGTCTTCTTAGAAACTTTATCTCACATAATTTTTGTTGTGATTTATTCAAGTCTGGTTTTTCTGTTAACTCAACTTCACCTATTTTCTATCTTATAGGAATTCCTTATAATTTTTAGTGTACTTTAGTATATATATATACACATATACATATTTAGTATATATATACATTTACATATTTAGTGTGTGTGTATATATATATATATATATATATATACACACAATGAGAGAGAGATAGAGGTACTTTGCTTATGGTATGTTTGTTTTAGCTTTATAATTTTTTAAACTTGAAAAATAGTACATATTTTCATTTGGAAGATAGGCAATTTGTATGCAATATGCCATTTATAGCCTATTAGTGAAATCATTAATGTAAGTTTTATATTTCTTCATTACTCTATTCTAGTTCAGACACCCAGTTTCTACATGTGGATTTTTTTTCTCACACTACCAAACAATACTAACACCATCTGGATGTCCTAAAATTCAAGTCAGTTCTAACACTATCAGTTCTCACAGGTTAAGGGATCAAGCCTTCAAGACTGCCCTCCTTCCTGCCTCAGATGCCAGTTGCCAATCACAAATCCAGGTTTTCACTTGCACTTCTGACCAAATAGCTATACACTGGAGATTCCAATGACCTTCTCCTTGAGTTGATTAATTTGCTAGAGCAGCTCACAGAATTCCAAAACATTTACTTACTAAGTGACTAGCTTTTAAAATAAAAAGGATATAACTCAGAAATAGCCAGATGGAAGAGATGAATAGGGAAAGATATGGGAAAAGGGAGAGTAATTTCCTTGCCTCCTTGAGAGAATCACTCTCCCCAAATCACCATATGTTTACCAACCAGGATTTTATTTTATTTATTTTTTTTTTTTAGGGCTGCGTCTGCAGCATATGGAGGTTCCCAGGCTAGGGGTTGAATCGGAGCTACACCTGCTGGCCTATACCACAGCCACAGCAATGCCAGATCCTTAACCCATGGGTGAGGCCAGGGATTGAACCCACAACCTCATGGTTCCTAGTCAGGTTAATTTCCACTGCACCATGAGAGGAACTCCCCAACCAGGATTTTAGGAGCTCTAAGCCAAGAATGGAGATGAGGCCCAAATATATTTTTATTATATATGTAACTATATATTGTAAATCAAAATATCACAACTAATAGCTGTTTTTGAAATTATAATTTATACTGATAATATGATGCTCTAAGGATAGTATTGCTGAAGTATCATTTGCCTCAGATGGTGATTTTAATCCAATCACTTTTTTAGCTGGAAGAATTGGATATGATTTGACATTTTATTGTTTGTATTTCCAATATTTCCAATGTTGTTTGTACTTGTGAAACACAGATTCAATTTATGATAGAAGCCTTGCCCTATTTTCTTCACATCAACTAATAAATGATAATCTGCATGTCTAATGAAGTGACAAGCTTGAAATTCTGCTATAGTATAAGATCATATGTATGAAAAGTATTATATTTCATTCCATTTTATTAAATTTAATATCTCTGAGGAAAGGGACCATTTTTAACTTTTTATATGAACCTTCTATTTTTTTTTTTTTTTCTTTTAGCCATGCCCAAGGCATGCAAAAGGTTCTGGACCCTGGATCAAACCTGAGCCACAGCAGTGACAATGCTAAATCCTTATCATATTCTTCTTTAAGACCCCATTAAAGGAGTTCCCGTCGTGGCACAGTGGTTAACGAATCCAACTAGGAACCATGAGGTTGAGGGTTCAGTCCCTGCCTTTGCTCAGTGGGTTAAGGATCCGGCGTTGCCCGTGAGCTGTGGTGTCGGTTGCAGACGGCTCAGATCCCGCGTTGCTGTGGCTCTGGCGTAGGCCAGTGGCTACATCTCTGATTCGACCCCTAGCCTGGGAACCTCCATATGCCGCAGGAGCGGCCCAAAGAAATAGCAAAAAGACAAAAAAAAAAAAAAAAAGCCATTAATGGTGTGCCTTCTCATGGAATTGATTCCCTATAGCCCAACCTCCACATTTGTGCAATCTGCAGGTTAGATGTGCTATATTTGCATCAGAACATAGGTCTGTTATTTCATTTCCTGCACTGCATTTAAAATGTACATCTTTGTACCTCCAATGCCTACTTTGTGCTAATACCTCAAAAACACCCTACTATCTCCTAAACTAGATTATGGGCTCCTTGAGAGCAGGAATCCTGGCTCTTTTGCCTATGTTTTCCTGGCATCATACCAATCATTGCAATATTTGTACCCTACCATCACTCTTTTAAGTAATAACTATATATATTTTCGATTCATATACTCATTACAATAAACCTGTGAAATGAATAATATGATTCCTTTTATTTTAATTTTTTAATTTTTAAAAAAATTATTATACTAGATTTACAATGTTCTGTCAATTTCTGCTGCATAGAAAAGTGACCCAGTTATACTATATACACATTTTTTCCTCATATTATCTTCCATGATGTTCCATCACAATTTGCTGGATATACTTCCCTGTGCTGTACAGCAGGACCTCATTGCTTATCCACTCCAAATGCAATAGTTTGCATTGACTAACCCCAAACTCCCAGTCCATCCCACTCCTTCCACCTCCCCTTGGCCACTACAAATCTGTTCTCTAAGGCCATGAGTTTGTTTCTTTTCTGCAGATAGGTTCATTTGTGCCATATTTTAGATTCCACATATGTGATATCATGTATTTATTTTTCTCTTTCTGACTTACTTCACTTAGTTAGAGATCTCTAGTTCCATCCATGTAGCTGCAAATGGTATTATTTTACTCTTTTTGTGGCTGAGTAGTATTCCATTGTGTATATGTACCACATCTTAATCCATTCATCGATGGACATTTGGGTTGTTTTCATGTCTTAACTACTGTGAATAGTGCTGCAATGAACACAGAGGTCACATAATCTTTTTCAATGAAAGTTTTGTCTGGATATATGCCCAGGAGTGGGGTTGCTGGATCATATGATAGTTCGATATTTAGTTTTCTGAGATACCTCTGTAAGGTTTCCCATTAGTAGTTGTACAAAATTACATTTCCATCAACAGTGTAGGAGGGTTCCCTTTTATCCACACCCTCTCTAGCATTTGTTATGTACAGACTTATTAATGATAGCCCTTCTAACCCTGTGAGGTGGTACCTCATTGCAGTTTTGATTTGCATTTCTCAAATAATTAGTGATGTTAAGCATTTTTTCATGGGCCTCTTGGCCATTTGTGTGCCGTCTTTGGAGAAATGTCTGTTTAGGTCATCTGCCCATTTTTCAATTGGTTGTTTGTTTTTTGCTGTTGAGTTGTATGTGTTGTTTGTATATTTTGGAGATTAAGCTCTTTTGGGTTGCATCATTTGAAACTATTTTCTCTCATTCTGTAGGTTGTCTTTTTTGGGATTTTTTAATAGTTTACTTTGCTGTGAAAAAACTTGTAAGTTTGATTAGGTCTCATTGGTTTATTTGTTTTTCTTTCTGTTGCTTTGGGAGACTGACCTAAGAAAATATTTGTACAATTGATGTCAGAGAAAGTTTTGCCTATGTTCTCTTCCAGGAGCTTTATGGTGTCTTGTCTTATGTTTAAGTCTTTAAGCCACTTTAAGTTTATTTTTGTGCATGGTGTGAAGGTGTGTTCTAGTTTCATTGATTTACATGCGGCTGACCAGTTTTCCCAGCACCACTTACTGAAAAGACTGTCTTTTCCTCATTTTACACTCTTATCTCCTTTGTCGAAGATTAACTGACCATAGTTGTTTGGGTTTATTTCTGGGTTCTCTATTCTGTTCCATTGGTCTCTATGTCTGTTTTGCTACCAATACCACACTGTCTTGATTACTGTAGCTTTGTAATACTGTGTGAAGTCTTGGAGAGTTATGCCTCCCACTTGATTTTTGTTCCTCAGGACTGCTTTGGCAATTCTGGGTCTTTTAGGCTTCCACGTAAATTTTTGAATTGTTTGTTCTAGTTCTATGAAAAACGTCTTGGGTAATTTGTCAGGGATTGTATTAAATTTGTAGATTGCTTTGAGTAGTATGGTTATCTTAAAGATATTAATTCTTCCAATCCAGGAGCATGGAATATATTTCTATTTCTTTGAATCTTCTTTAGTTTCCTTCATTAATGTTCAAAATCTATGGGATGCTGCAAAAATAGTTATTATAGGGAAGTTCATAGCAATACAGGGCTTCCTTAAAAAACAATAAAAATCTCAAATCAGCAACTTAACCTATCACCTAAAAGAATTAGAAAAAGAAGAACAAACAAAACCTAAAGTCAGCAGAAGGAAGGAAATCATAAAGATCAGAGAGGAAGTCCATAAAATAGAGATTTGAAAAACAATAGAAAAAATTCAATAAAACCAATAGCTGGTTCTTTGAAATGGTAAACAAAATTGACAAACCCAGTGGCCAGACTCATCAAGAAGAGGAGAGGAAAAACCCAAATAGACAAAATAAGAAATGAAAAAGGAGAAATCTCAATGGATAATTCATAAAAATTCAAAAAACATAAGAGAATACTATGAAAAATTACATGCCAACAAATTTGATGACCTGGAAGAAATGGACAACTTTCTAGAGACATACAGCTCCCCGAAACTGAATCAAGAAGAAATGGATTATTCATTTTAAAGAGAAAGAAAATGAAAGCACAGAGAGATTTAGTAAACTCTCCAAGGTCACATAGCGAGTCAGTGTCAGAATCAATATTCAAACCTGAGGAGTTCAGTTTCAGAGTACAGGCACTTAATACTATGCTTAAGTATAGGCTTGATAACACTGAGTCAATGAATATGCATCAGAAGAGTATAAAGCATACTGTAAATTCTCAAATAGATTTCATAGTTTCTAAGGAATATTTACCACAAAAACTTTTATAAAAATGAACAGGATGAAGCCATATAATTTCTTCAGAGTTCTGCAGCAATTTTCCTATGGCATTTATTTACTAGTAAACAGGTATTTAAAAAATTTTAAATTTAAAAGAGCACTCGCAACATGCATCGCTTATTGGCAATAAATTTTACCATACCACACTATCTTTATAAATCAATGTAAATCATCAAACAGTTAGATTTGGATAGTATCTCAGTAGAAAGAAATCCAGTTTATGCACTTGCAAATGCCGTCTTAAATTACAGGCATTTATTCTTTGAATATGTAGGCATAAAAAACCATCCAGAGATTAAGATTTCAGCCTCAACCAATTTTGTATCACATTGGAAGAAATGCTTTTGTTTTCACACTACATATAAATGTAAAATACCTAAATTTTTTAAATTGATCTTTTTTAAAACTCCGAATCTATGAATATTTGAGATTCACTTTTATATATATTTTTGAACATGTTTGAAAATGACAAATGTAGAAAAACATGCGCATGTGTTCTTTATTCTAAGAAACATTCGGTAGGCTAAGCTTTTAAAATATTGCCAAATTAAATAAATGTTAATTCAGTTTTCTTGCATCGAAAATAATCTCATTAACTCAATAAACCAAGACTTGCAAAGATCACACCCTGCAACACACACTCACACACAAAGTTAAATACACATTTTTCTGCATGCTGAGGTATTTCATTCCAGCCTTTCTAACTCCCTGTGCATGGAAGTAATAATACTACATATCCTTAGGTTTATTTCATTTTTTTTCTCTTCTCGAGTGTTGTCGTAAAAATAAATGAATATTGTTCCACTGTGCATGCTTTTTACACTCCTCATGATGAGAATGGATTCATGATAACCCATTTATTTTCTTTTCTTCTAACAATCTTTGCAGCAAGAATGAGATGCCTGAATTTTAATGCCTAATATAATCTTTGGAAGACTATAAACTTTTAATAGACTTAAACATAAAGTGAGGGAGAGGATAAATAGCAGGGAAATCTGTGGTTTGTTCCAGGAAATCCTGATTAATAGCCTCCCGATTGTGTCAGACCACCCTGAATATTTTCTGAAAACAACTGGTTCACTTTATGGCCAAATAAATTGTAAATGAATTTACCAATTTCTAACCAAATAAAAATCTAAATGAAGAGGAGGGGGCAGAAGAAGACACATTTCTTTATGTCATGTAGGATCTATAACATGTCTCATTTTATTTGTTCTCTGTGCTATTTATTCCTGTTAATGTCATGTGATAATCACAACAGGTATAAGGTAACAGAGGTTTTCTTTGTAGACTTGCCCTAGCTATAAATCGTTCTAGGGTAACTACAAATTAACAGAAAGTCAGAAATATTCAACACTGTTTTAAAAAACCTCAAGGGTAAAATACTGCCTGATTTCAGTGGTATGCAAGCACAGAATTTAAAGCCTCCTTGGATGGAACAAAAAATCCCTTCTGTAATGTCACCTATAGCGACACTTACTATGTGATTTGAAATTCTGTTCTGTGTTTAAAATTTTTTGAAATATATTTTAAGCATTATGATATATATAGTTTTTGAAATAAGTCAGCCTATCAAGGCCTGAATTTAACAAAAAAAAATGCAAGCATACTTTATTAATCAGGAAAAAAATGGAATTAGGCATTAATAATGTACAAAAGGTTCAAATCACTATATTTGTTAATTTCTTCTTGTTGACTTCTTTTCTAAAATATGAAATGAATTTTTAATTACATAAAAGAAAAGAAATGATATAAGCTCTTGGAGTGATAAAATACCGTAAATGATTCTTCCAAAATTGCATCTCCTTTTAAATGGATTGGCAAAGAAAAGAAAACACTTAAAAAACATTAGTTGGTTTTGCTACAATATACACAACCCCCTGAGCTTTGCCTCTTAAATCAGCATTCTGCTGTTAAATAATAAAAGAAAAGTCCCATTATTTTCCCAGCTTCACTTTGCTTAAAGTGATTGATGTAGAATTTTACTGCCATCCAATGGCAGCCGCCTAATATAGTGCAAGTAAATGTCTAAAGCTTTTTGATCAAATTGCAGTCTAGGGAATTTAACTTATGTAGTACACTCGGAACTTACATCAATACATCTCTGTTTGTTACACAGTGAGAAAGAAATATGACTACAGTTTCAATTTATTGTGCGTTCTCCAAATTCAATTTAACAGTGAATTACTAATATTGCTGAACATAATTACCTAAATGAATAAATCAACCTAGGCTACTCGCTAGAGAGAACATTAGAGCATAATATTAATTTTTACTTGCACCTCATCATATTAGTTTAAAAGGTTTCTTTTTACATTTAACAATATTTTCCTACCAGGCAAAATGGCCTTTATTAAAAGACTATTCTCAGCTTTACTTCTGTTATTTGGAAGTCATTTGAATCTTTTTTAGCCTCTACTGTACATCATATAATTTCTGATTAACATTAAATTGCATACTGTTTTAATTATAATCTCCATTCCTAAATGATTGCGTATTTAGATCATTTCTCAAAAAGGCAAAATAAAAATTATGCCTGATTGATATGAATGAGTTTGTGCTTTGGATATTCAAGCTTAGTTATTTAAAATTCCCAATTTGAGGTAGAAGAGCTAATGGGTAAGAAACTAATTTTATTTTTCATTAATATTAACTAAAAGATAATATGATATTATAAGTAAATTGCTACTACAAATTAATATATTTAAATAAGGCTTTATGAAATATATATTTTATAATTTACATGTGAATGATCCTTTGCTAAAATATTGAAAGTTTAAATATAAGGCAAATGCAGATAAATACATAAATTTTAAAAAGTCTTGCCAGTATTTTTATTCAACTGAATGTTTTAAAGTTGTGTGTGTGTGTGTGTGTGTGTGTGTGTGTGTGTGTGTGTGTGTGTGTAAAAACAACCCCAGGCTTTAAATGTGTTTTGGTACTCTTGAACATCTGAGACCAATAATTCAATGGAACTGAAACACAGTAACATATTTATTTTAACTGATTTTGCATTAGAACATTTAATTCCAACATTTAGTTAAAACTTTACAATGTTATTGTTTCTTTAAATGTTTCCAAATTAAGTCCAAAGCAGTTTTTAGAAAACTCCAGAATCTAAGCAGACTTCATGCTGAGAACAATTTTGTAAGGAGCTTAAAACAATTTCAGGAATTTTGGATGGATCTAGATAAACTGATGAGCATCCACTGATATTAGATGAAATTTGAAGACTCAGTGTTTCTAAAATGAAGGTAGGGTGCCTCTGTGTGCACTAGGAATTATAACTTTACAATATCTTGTTTGTAGAGGTATCACAAAATCACAAATCTAAAGAAAATACTGTGACTTTGACACATACCAACAATGAAATTAGCCATTTAATTCTAGGAATATCAAGCTGGTAAATGCTAAAAAAAAAAAAAGTTTTTCAAATTGTCCATTTCTCTGCAGCAGGTTTGATTTTTTACGAATTTAACATTATACTACCATGTAAACCCTCTTTTCTAACCTGATGCTTTTGATGTTACAGATGAAAATCTCAGTTTTAATGTCTATAAAGGCAGTCTAAAGTTCCCTCTACCTCAGCTATGTTATTTACAAGATTAGAAATGAAACTTTAAAGATAATATTGTTAATAGAAAAATCAGTTGCTTAGTGTATTCAGGCATTTTTAAGAAGTTTGGATAAATTTACACTAATTCTCATTAAAAGAGAGCTCTACATTTACCATATCTTATATCTTTACATAGAATAATTTATATATATATTATATACATTATACAAATATATTTATATGCTATAAAATATTACCTTCAGAGTTTTTCATATTTGATACCCCCATTAAATTTTAGAAATTTGTGAATTTTTTAAGGTATAAATCATAGTTTAATTTAATTCATATTACTCTACAAATTCTCTTTATAACTGAAGGCTATTTGCTTTGCCACCAAAAAATCGCCCTGTCTAATAAGTACAAATTAGCATTTTCTCCACCTACATGTGCATTCAAGTGAGTAAACCAAAGTATGAACAGCATCTGCAGAGAGTTTTGAAATGTTTCAATTACTTGAAACATCTTGTTCTATAATGATTTTAATTTCCCCTTCATTTGCAAGACTACAAAGGACTATTTAAATATTATTTACAATGTGTTCATTCACTATAGCTTGGGGAAATATCTGCTTTTGGTTTTAACCTATGCAATAACCAACCTACATCTACGTCTTTTGTTTAAAGTGATAGAAGGACTGATATGAGAATTGGTATATAAAATGTTTAATGAATTTATGATCTTTTTAAATAGCACTGGTAAACACTACCATATTAGTTCTTAACTCTAGGAAACATACATTCTAATGTGAAATTAATATTATGTCATGTTTGAACATTTTCTTGTGGACTAAATTGTTATGTCCATTATTATCAAGTATATCTATGGTGCCTTTTTCATCTGTAGAGAGTGAAGTAGGGAAAAAAAAATGCACATATGCCAAGAGACAGAAATGGGTACATTTGTAAGCTGTGCTTCTTTGATGATATAAATGTTCCAAGACATATTTGCTGCCAAATCTTTGCTCTCATACTTGTATTACATTTTAAAAAATGATTTGGACCAAAACCTATTTACATTAAAGCTGTGATTAGTTACAATATTCTGTTTGCTCCCTTTCTTGAAAATAAAAATCTTACCCCATGGGTAACACAATTCCTATGCTATGACACAGAAGTTCCTACAGCTTTCCAATTTCGTCAGAAATGGAAAAGCCCATTATGTTTCTGCAGACAGCATTGCTGAAGGCTTCTGCTAGCCACCTAATAAAATGATAGCTATTTTGAGTTAAGCATTCTAATATCAGATCCTATCAAACCAAGGAATTTCAGAAGCACAGAGATTAGTCTTTCTTCCTCCAAAGATAGCATCAAAATCTGATCAAGATAAAAGCAAAAACTTCTGATGAATATACACTACATGATTAAAACCCGAAGTCCCTATGGTTTAAACCTTGAAGACATTTTAATTATCTATTTAACATCTTGCTATTTCTGGAATTCTGACTGAGAATGTTTCTGACATAGTATTTCATGGAATGTTCTTTTCTCATACTGAGCTGCTTTTATACGCCAGATGTAAACACAAAAGCTTGCCTTTCATCTTTTTAAACTCCATCACATAAAAGGAAAGGTAAAAACCCTGAAGACTACTTTTTCACTGAGTATCCTACATATACTATAGATTATGAAACTAACAACATTTTCAATTGGGAAATCTAGTTATTTTCTTTAAATTTTTATACACTTCTCCAGAGCATATTTAAAATTAGATCATTATTATCGTGATTTAATTTTATTTCTTTGAGAGGGAAAGGAAAAATATTTTAGATGTCATATGCACTGAGATGTTTGCTTCCTTCACAGGAATTAAGCACTCATAATTTTCACTAACTTTTAATCTTACCAAAGTAAACAGATTATAATAAAAATTTTCCTTAAAACACAAAAGCAGCATTTGCTAAATAAATTTTCATTTAAAGCAAAGTTTGCCTCAGCTAAACCAAGTTCCATAAAAACCTCAGAAAAAATTCAAAGTACCATGAATTAAGGGTATTAGCATCACATTTTCAGATACTCAAAAAGTAATTTTTTGTTTGTTTTTTTTTTTAACAAGGCTAAAACAGAAAGAAAACAAACATAAGCCTTATTGCTACAGTTTGTGATTTTTCTTCATATTTTTTATTTTCTTGCCAGAAAGTTCAGTTATATGTCTCTCTATATTTCTGTGTCTGAAGGTTTATTGCATATTTGCAATTGTATGATTCCATAATTGCATATTTATTTTACCTTTGAGAAGGTTAAGGTCATATCATAATACATTTTATATTGGCACATATATCCCAGAACATCATGGTCATGAACCTATAACTCTTTAAGTTGGGTTTAAAACTGGATAAAGTTAAACAATGTTTGTTTCTAAAATGTGCCTAATTTATAATGGGATTTGGACAAAAAGTATGTTCCCATTTGGGTTTATTGACCTTCTGGCCCTGATGGTTACTCATAGGAGACAGATTTCATCTTCGAAGGGGGCATTTGCTAACTAGGACTGAAAGCATCATGGTGGTGGCATGCTCCCAGATTACCACTTGAGATCCATTGCTGGCTGATCAACAGAGCAGTTTGATTGCAATTTCACAAAGCCAGGTTCCTGCTGTCCTGGCTACAAGGTTTGTTTTCTTTTGTTTGTAGCAAGAGGGGAGGTGATGCTTGATTTTCTACTAACCTTTAAACCTTAAGGTTTCATTCTGGCCTAAGGAAAGAAGAGAACGTCTTAAAACCAAAGCGTTTCACTTAGTTTCATAAAAGTGGACAAAAAGAAACACCCCCTGCTGTTTTCTTGTTCATATTCTATCTACCAATGGCTGGATTGAACCTCCTTTTTAATTTCAGAATGGCACCTGGATCAAAGAACACAATAACCAAAGTCCAGAGGCCTGGAAATGGAGACAGCTCTCACACACACCAAAAAGCAAAACTGAAAGAGAAAATGCAGATGTGCCGAGGCAGCCATCAGGTCAATTCTGAGCTCCTTTGCCTGACAGTCAAGATCTTTTTGCAGTCGGTTGGAGTTTTGTTCTTCTTTTAGGACACAGTTTATGTCCTTCATCTGTGATATTCTCCATCTTTCCTTATATAACTTGCTTCCTCTGGCACGAGTAAAATCATGAAAAACACCATAAAATATTGAACAGGTTGTAAAATATAACACTTAGTTGTAAAGTAGAAAATAATGGAAAATAGGATAAAAAATTATATAAGTGTTCAATTACTTAGAGATTTGAATGACAGCTTCTGGCTAATTTAGACTTTAAAGAACCATCAAGGAGTTCCCACTGTGGCACAATAAGCATAATAGGACTGGTGGTGTCTTTGGAGCACTGGGATGCAGGTTCGATCCCTGCTTCACAAAGTGGGTTAAGGATTCAGCATTGCCACAGCTGCAGCATAGGTCACAACTGTGGCTCAGATCTGATCTCTGGCCCAGGAACTCCATATGCCACAAGGCAGCCAAAAAAGAAAACAAACAAAAAAAGCCCCCCAAAAAACATTAAAAGTATGCTTTGCTATGATGTCTATATCTCACACTTGGTGTGGCTTGTTTTTAAAAGTGGATTATAAATTTGATGTCAGAGATTATCATTTTCTCACATTTTGTATCAACATCTTGACTTCCACATTCCAAATGTGTAATACATGTTCATATGTATTACATGTGAACTCTTCTGGAACAGAACGATGAGTTAATAAAACTCACTTTATTGTTTAGTAAACTAACATAATGCACTATAACACACATTATTCTCCCAAATCTTAATTGTTAATGTTAAAATGTTAATGAATGTTATTCAAGTAGTTCGTTGCAGTCTCATTCATCTCCTACAATACTTAGTTTAATGATAAAATTATTAAGAGTAGCATATATTTTGCTACTAAATATATATAAGTTACAGAAAGTTTAAATAGATTCTGTCCAAATTTATCTTCATGAGAGACTTAATAGCAAAAGCATTTCCTACACATAGTGTAAGATTATCAAAACCATAGCCAACTAAACCCTGGCGAAATCATACGTAAACATTTATATACATAGAAGATAAAAGATGGCCCACTAGTGATTATTTAATATTTCAACTTGGTCACCTCCAAGGGTAGGCCAGGTTCTCCTGTGCTGCTAGGGAGACAGTCCTTATGTCTAGATTAGTTCATTTTTTAGAATTATCCGTTTTTAGAGTTACTTATGAGACAGTCATTGTGTCTTCTCTGGAGTGGTCAGTCTGGGACATCTGCCTACTCATCAGAATGTTTAAGCGCCAGTGTATCTGGAATAGATAATGTATCCAGGTCATAGGGTCTTTCTATTGGGATGGTCTATACAGTTTGTCGAAGGCTAAGTGCATTAAGACTGGTGGACAGATATTGTATATCTCATTTATACATAATACTTGGTGGGGTAAATATGCATTAAATGATAGTCAGATATACAAATTTCTCAGGACTATTTTCTTAAATTTTCAGCTGGGTATGGTTTTATATGATCACAGTACTCCCATAAGAAAACCATGCTCAGTTGAACATGGGGAATATCACTGCTTTAGTTACAAGGGTAACTAAAGTACATTGTCTAATCAATATCTCATAATTTTGCCAATGTTACCAGGATACTTCCAGTTTAAAAGTTTATCATAGAATATATGTGGATATCTCTCTATATATATTTATTTATTTTTCTTTTTTGTTTTTTAGGGCCGCACTTGCAGCATATGGAAATTCCCAGACTAGAAGTCGAATCAGAGATGCAGCTGCCTACGCCATAGCCACATCTGAGCTATGTCTGTGACCTACACCACTTTTCACAGCAATGCTGGATCCTCAACCCACTGAGCAAGGCCAGGTATCAAACCATATCCTTACACATACTAGTTGGGTTCTTAACCCGCTCAGCAACAACAGGAACTCCCTCTACAGATATTTATATACTATAAAAAGTTCTGCCATAGTAATAACAACAGCAATAACAACAATTTATTGAGCACTACTAGAAATCATATATCAAAGACAGATTTAAGGACAAAAGCATTTAGAAAAAAAAAGAAGTTCACTTGCAGAAGCAGAAGTTTTCATCAGAGTGCAGATTTTAGCAAAACTAGTTAAAATTTTAAAAATAGAAAATTGGCTAGGCATTTATGAAATTTGTAGTGAGTGTTCATGGTAGAAAATCAGTAGATGACTTTCTTACATGATTATCATATTAACAATGATTGTCACATATCTGCAGCATCGCATTACAAAGATCAGGATAAAACTATTTTATTAGGGAGTCAGTCACAAGAAATTGCAATATCTCATTTAATTTGGGGATTAGAATTAGACAGAATGACCCTGCTTTTGGTTGTTGTCACTGTTGTTTACTCACTTTGTTTACCTTTTCTCTTTCTCTGATATAAAAGATAATGTGATCCCTTATTCTTTAAGTGGAGCTGGGCAGAAAGAGATTATTTGTTCATAGACATTATGCTGGGCACCTTATTTCACTTAAATTTAAATATAAGCGTATGATGTTCATGGGGTGCTATTTACTCATTGAATTTAAAATTACACTGGAGGTGAAGCTGAATATGAATCAGCAATACATTAGGCTTAGTAAATAACTTAGCCCCCTTGATAATGATCTAAAATGCCAGCACCCACTTGTATCATATGTATGGTCAATATTATCTTCTGTTAGAGACTCATGATGAGATTACAGAGAAATTAGAAACTAATTAAGCATAGAGAACCAAACTTTTCATTCCCTAGTCCATTATATGCAGCCTATTACTCCTCCAGGAGCTTCTTAAACTTCACTTTAACAAGCTAGAAAAACATTATGAAGATGAATGTATCAACAGTTCTAATACATATTTGCATATGATTAACAATGCAAGAATAAAACACTCTCAGAACTACACTTGGTAGGATGTGGTCCTTTTCCTTCTGAGATATCCTTCGATATCTCTTTATTGGAGAATGATAATATAACTTTGAATGTTCAACTATCTTTAATATTGAAAAATTAGTTTAAGAAACAGTCTGAAATTAGAAAACAGTCTGCATTAAGTCAATTCTACTTTTTTAAAAGATGCAATTTATTTTTTCTTTCAAATTCATTCCTTAACGAATCAGTTAACACAGTAAGACCTCCTTCTGAGTTTGTGCCATGTGTGGATCAAATTCATGTGTAATTGGTATCTATTTGTTCATCAGTAATTAAAATGCTAGCATTCCTAAAAATAGTTTGCAAGTTAAGATCTAGTGGAACCAGAACTGCATTGCTTATAAAATAAAAAATTAACTTCAGCCTTGCTTATGTTGGACTAATATATTTTTCCTGTTCATCCCATATGGTAGAGGATCACAAAGACAGGATGGGATTCTGGGTCTGAATATTTATACTGGAGTGGGGGACCACAGAAACAAGCCAGCTATACCAGGTTGTTGCTAAGTCCTGGAATTTCCACTGCCTTCTGGGATGTCTCCGATTCACCCCCTTCTCCATCCTCACAGCTTCTACTAGGATTCCTGAAGTATTATAATAATCTCTTCTCTTCCTCACTGGCCTGACTCTAGTCTCTCTCCACCCCCACCTCTTTCCCACATTAATGTCAACGTTTCTTTCTAAAAAGAGATAAAATCTGATTTAACTTCCCTCTCTAAAGACCACACAATGATTGAATGATACGTGCATAATTTCAAAGCACCTAATCTACATTTCCACTTTAAACTTTCACCACCAGTATCCCTCTCCACTCTCCACCATGTGTGGCTTGGTCCACATATGCTCTGATCTATTTTCTCTTCTTACCACCTTTTCCTCACTTCTCCAGTCTGTCCCTGTATTCCACAGGTCTGAACATCCTCTTTCCTCTGCTAAGGATATGACTAAACCTCTTTTCTCCCCTACATTATTAAATTTTAATGTCTTTAAAATGCATAAACAAATCCCTTTTTTTGAAAATTCCTTAACTCTGAGTAAAATTTTATCCTTTAATTCCCAATCTCTGTTTTTCTATCTTTTCCCTCCCCTCCTCCCTCCCTGCCTCTCCTTCTCAGTAGTTAATGAATGGATAGATCGAAATACTTAATGCTAATGAAAGGATAAAGCAATGTATTCTCAAAGGTCATTTGCCTGTTTAAAGAGTTAAGGACTGCCCAACAAAAACATAAACAAAGATAAGAGAGTCATATAGCATCAGTGACAAGGATATCTATCTTTGTTGTCATTCATCTAGAAAACCAAATTTTTCAAGCAAAGAGAGGATTTACTCCCCTGTCCACAATAGGAGCAGTTCAACCATAATAAAATGTTGACTAAGCTGATCAAATGGGAAATGCAAGGGCCCAAATTATATGCAATTATGACATTTCCAAATTAGTAAAGTTCTAAGTATACCAAATGTGAGAATAGTGTTTTTTATATAAAATTAAGGCAATGCAGGTAAAACACTTCTGTTTTCATTGTGGCTGCTAGTAAGGTCATCGTTACTGTTCTTATTAATATCACTTATTTTAGATTCCCCTATATAGGTTTAGTCTAATGTTTTCTGCACCCAATGTTGTGCTTAAGTTAAAGAATGTATCAGTCAGGTTATTGCCTCAATAATGCTGCATAATCATCCATTACAGAAGGTGGTTGTATTTTATAGAAACCATATGTAGTTGACCCTTAAACAACACCATTTTGAACTATGTGGGTCCACTTACACCCAGACTATTTTTCTCAATAAATACATATACTACTATATGATCTACTGTTGGTTGAATCTGAGGATGCTAAACCATAGCTATGGAGGTTGGACTATGGGACTTAAACATCCATGAATTTTAATATCTGCAGTAGGTTCCAGAATCAATAGCCTGCAGCTATTCTGGGATGCTGTTTACTGCCTGTACATCCACAGAGCAGCTGTGGTTTGACCACAGCTAAATGGGGCTTGGTTTTATCTCAGTTTGCTCCAGTATAACCAAGAGTTAAGAGAGATTTGCTCCTCTATAAACCAAGAGTTAAGAGAGATTTTCTTCTCATGAAGAAAGACAGGAAGGTAAGAGGGCAAGTCAAATTGCCAAGCACATTTCAAGTCCCTGTCTATGTCCTACTTGCTAATTCTCACTGAGCCCTTCCCAGAGCCAAGGTACTGGGAAATATTCTGCCATGGAAAGGGTGATTATTTGCTAAACAATCCAACTATCACAAATTTCATCAGACTCTAGTCAGGCAGGGAACATTCAGATTATGAGTGATTTGCACTTATTTCCTCTCCTCAAGGAATCTATACTCTAAGAGCTTTTCTCTTGCTTCTCATTTTAGGGTCAAAGTGAATCATGTCTTGGTTTATTGGTCTCGTACCTTGCAATTATGAGTTTGAAAAGGTTTCTATGTACGCTACTAGTACTTGTGGAAATATTTTTGTGAGAGAATATAGTACTATGGATATGCATGTGTATATATACATATATATACACACAACTATGTATAATTTATTTAAGTAAATTCTATCCATAGCTAATTCATTACCTAGTATTATAATTCAAATAAACTGTGAAAATTGGAGAACTTATCAACATAAGCAATAAGGATTTCTTGTTAAATGCAATGTAATTTGATCTGTTAACAAGATATTTTTCTCATTTTAACAGTTCATTTATTACCCATTTATGGGAAATTTTACTCTCAATGACCAAAAACAGTTGTCAGAGGATCAGTATATAATATTATACTAATTCCATATGACAAACCTTGACATTAATTTGTCTTCTGATTCTAAAAGCCCTTCCTATTTTAATAGAGATACACATGGCAACCTAATCTGTCTTCTGTCTTTTTAGGATTTCTTTTAGTAATGGCCCAGAAAATTAAATTAACTTTATATATTTAATAGTGTTATTATAGTCTCATTTTTATAAGTAGCTTAGTGTCCTTTAAATGATGATATGTAATATGCAGGCAAGAGAATATTCTCGAACCCTTACTAATTTTGTTAGATGTCATATATAGCTTATTATTGCTAAAGAGTTAGGAATTGATCAACACATCATAGATTTAGAGAATTAAATGTCCCAAATGAGAGGAATATATTTCCCTGATCTGAGATCAAGTAAGTTACCTTGGAAAATTATTAACATAGGCCTCATTCAAGAGGATTTCAGATACTCAACTATGCTTTGTGGGATTAGTAGCATAATGTAGTACAAGGACACTGAATAAGATTTTATGATTAATTTTTGTTGTGGTTGCAGGTAGACTCTTGTTTCTTGTAGCAAGAAGTGTATCTCATTCAAATGTGAGTTGCAGTGACCCACTGAAGTTTTGGAGGAAAATCCAATAAGTAGAATCAGAACACAAGGGCAGAGTTCTATATTTCCTATAATGTCCTGTCCACTGACACACAAAAAAATGATGAGACCAGACAGCATATCTTTTGCTTGAAATTTGACATTTCAACTAAAAACATTACCTTAAATTTAGGTGTTCTAATTCTAAGTGGTTAAATTCATTGTTATTCAACGTTTAAAATTCATTCCAAAGGTTCTTTAACATTACAAAGAAATATACAGTTGCCCTAAGTTAAAAATGATTAATGAACATCAAAATAACTATTAACACCTCCAAATGCTTAACATCAGCATAAATAAAATGATTCGAGGATTTCATGTTAGTTTGTGCTCCTCACTCTATTAGGAGCCTGAAGGAGGAATCAATGAATTCTAACCACACTGAAATGTTTCAAGAGACAGATTTACTTTTGTTCTTAAAAGTATGCTCTTTAATACTTTTCATTGGAGGTAATGAATTTCAGAAAGGAAAGAGCAAAATTTTAATTCCTAAATACCTAACTACTAGTATCATTTTTTTATATATAAGCCATTTCCATTCATCATGAATTATTCATACACCTACCTTAATTTGAACTACCAACCCAACAGACTTAAAATCACACTATACCTAAAAATATAAACACTATCACACTGAAGTTGAGAATGCATTATTCTTTATACATAATTGCTATCATGCTGAGGTTGGGTTGCCACCTTTCCCTGTGAAACCACAAAGAGGTTCTCTATGTATACTTTCAACATATGCACATGTTAGTTTCTTTTACACTTGTTAAAAACAGACCCTTTTGGCATCCTTATTTTTTTCTAAAACTTTTTATCCTAGGTTTATTAGTTTTGCTTTACGGAATCATTCCACACTTATGACTACTAAATTGAAGACATCTCAACAGATAACTGCCTGAGAAATTCATAGGGAGGACAGAAACTGGGTTCCAAAAACTCCAAATTAGAGGCCTGTCTAGGAGTTATAGTAGTTCAAAAGCTCTGGCAGAGTTTGCTAGGAATGAAGCAAATCTCTATGTTTGTGTGTGTAGGATGGCCTCCTCAGCACTGCCTCTACCAAAGATAGACTTTGGGATTGACATCGATTTCATTTATTCCAACTATACTTTACACTTTATAATTTTACTCCTTAAACTATTCCAAGTAATATTTTTCAAACTCCTTAAACTATTCCAAGTCATTTTTTTTTTTGGAATGTTTCTGATTGTAGACTATCTCTTCTAATAATAAAATAAATTCTCTTAAAACAACAACAAAAAGTGAGAAACATCATGAGCATATAAAAATCTACCCACTGTTTGTCAATATGACACACATCTTTTTTTAGCTATTTTTAATATAAAGATTGTACTCTTAGAGAATCAACTACTGAATTTGTCAACACAACATCACAGTATTAAGAATATTGGGGGAGATGATTGTTTGCTTTTTTTGCTTACTAATTACTTGCATGATCATTTTCATGGAACTTTGCAAAGCAGAAAATGAAACATGAATCAACTCTGTAATCACACCCCTCTGTTCCATTCTAAAAAACCTGAAACTTTTCAGGTGCTTTCTAGTTTGCATCTCTTGTCAACTTTTATGTTCTTTTTGGCAATCAGATGCCAACAGCCCCAAACATGCATAGTCATCTAGACATTTATTCTTAAATTCCATTGCAAGTAGAAATACACCAGTAAGATGAACAACTGAATTTACAGGGATGGAGATTTATTTAAATGGGAAGATTAGCTATTTTGCACTATAACATTTATTATTTTATATTAGGATTATTAAGTGCATTTTTAGCTTTTTTGTTGGCTAAAACCAACAACCAACACTACGTTTCAATTTTGTCTAAGTCTTTTTAAAGTATCCTATATGTTGAAATTACATAAAAAATTCCTATGTAACATAATCCAACAATGTTCTTACTAGTTTAAGAAAAGCAATAAAAAGCCTTTGAACCAAACTGATTCTTTGTGTTTGCAAAACCATTCCAGGGAATGTCATGCCTATTGTATGTATTAGTTTCCTTCTCATCATTACTTTGCAAAGAAATTCAGTCCATTTCAAAACACACCTGCTATAAACCATAACTGTGCTGGTTATGGGCAACATGTCCAGAGGTGAGCTGGAGCTCACTCATTTGAGGCTTTGAGAGCTAAACTTTAAATATTCAGGAATTTTGTAAGCCTATTCTTAAACCATTGATAGTTTTATGGGTTACATGATGAAACTGCAAAGCCTACAAAGTTAGGGCTTTTCCCCATAGTAGAGAGGAGTTTTATCAACATGCCACTGGGTTTACCAGATGTGATCATTTCTTAACAATACCATCTATTCACCTTATAGAAACTAAGGAATTTGTGGATCATGCCTGTCACCCTCATGACTTTTCACTCATATAAGTGGTTGAGTAAAATTATAAAGGATTTTTTTCTGCAGGTTACTGGAGAAGGAAATTACTTTTCACAACTTTTCTAGAGTTCCCATTACCCAAAGGTCACTTCTTGTGAAGAAATAGGAAACAGTTCTGCTGACTTAAAAATAATCCATCAATAAATATTTCCCTTCTGTTTTAGCTGAGGTCTTATTAGTCTATGAGCAGCAGAGACACCATATTGCCTTGTCTGTTCTTCCCTCATTTAAGCCACTAAAGTTATATTTTTAGTAGGCACTGTGGAGCCAGAACAAGGTACTTTGCTGCTCAGTTAAAGTTAACTGGGGCCACAAGTGGCCTTACACAAGATCTAGGGAACAGATGGGCCAGTAAAGCAGGGCCATGGTGACCAGCCATAAAAGAACTCCTCCCAGGGTGTCTTAACAACAGCCGAAGTATTAGAGGCATTTCCTCTAGAGCCATCTGGCTTTGATTTTTCTAGCTACTTTTTTTTTTTTTTCTGTTGACACACAGACCCAAAAAGTTAAGGAAGCAATAATTCTTCTCTAGTTACTGTAACTGCTCATACAAAACCACCAGTCTCTCTAAAACCACCCATCAAGTAAGGGACCCATCTCACAAAAGAGTCCCCTGTAGGTTAAAATACTGTGTTAGCTAAGCAGAGGGTGGTACGAAGTGAAAATCTGGTTTAAAGTCACTGTACATGTTTTTCAGGAGTTCTCATAATTACAGGTTCGAGTGATATTAGTTTGTTTTACCCATCCCAACCTTAATTGAAGAACCAGTCATTCCCTCTATTACCCTGCCAAAATACTTTTGAAAAATGAAGCAAAGTTATTGTGCTCTTTTTGGAAAACACTTCTTCCCCCACCCCTAAACAATCATTAAAATCATTATAATATTAGCTATGTAATAAATCTACTAAAGCTTTATGAATTTCTGATTAGACCTATTATTCAGATGAGAAAACTTCATATACACTATTGAAGGGGAAGTTTCCCACTAGGAAAGGAAAAGTGGCTAACAAGATCCAAATCTAAAAGCATTTAGAAGATAAGTAAGTCAATTAGCAGAGTGGGAAAAGGATATGAATAAAAATATACGGTAGCATTTGAGAGTTTTTAATGAATAACCGGACTCAAATCAAAGGTTATATGTAATTATAACAGCGAATTGATGGTCCAAGATTTTGGCTTTCTCTGATGCCAGAGAAAAAACAAAAAGAGATACACGCAGAGTTCCCATCATGGCTCAGCGGTAATGAACCCAACCAGTATTCACGAGGATGCAGGTTTGATCCCTTGCCTCACTCACTGGGTTAAGTATCCGTGTTGCAGTGAGCTGCAATGTAGTTTGAAGATGCAACTTGGATCCCTTGTTGCTGTGGCTGTGGTGCAGGCCTGGGACTTCCATACGCCACAGGTGCGGCCCTAAAAAGACTCAAAAAAACCCAAACAAACAAAAAAACAAAAACAAAAACAAAAAAGAGAGATGCATGCCATTGGGGTCACTCCTAAGATAGAGAGTTTCAGAAAAGAGACTAGATTCTAAAAATAGAGTAAATAAATTAAAAGCCTAAGATCTAATTGTGATCAATAAAACTAGATGTCACTGAAGAAATAAAGCCATAAACAGAAAAATGAACCATACTTTAGGAGCTACAGAAACACTGTCAGTTATGCCATAGGGTACAAGTTGGGTCCGGCTGAAGCCAGAAACTATGAAATATGAAATTCCTGGATAGCAGAGGCCCACTTCTCCTTTGCACTTTCTTCATGGTACAAGTGTAAACTTTCTGGTTTAAAGGAGTCATATAGGAACAGAAGGGATGCTGATGGCAAGCTTTTAGTTACCTTAGATTTCTGTAGCTCCTTGGCTCTTTCTTTTATTTTAAATTAACAGTCCAGTGGTTCTATGCCTTGTGCTTATTCTGACACAAAGTAATGGCTTTATGGTGTTCCTGACTGTACCAAAATGTCTGGTGGTCAAGAAGATTCAGTCTGGTTTAGTTTCGCTTTGATCTGAAACTGATGGTGTTGAGATGATGTTGTCAGCAGTACCCCAGGTGGGAGTAGTTCTGCTGAAGAACCAGATGACACTAAATCATTCTCTTTTTAATTAACAAAATTTAATTTTTAGAGCAGTTTTAGGGTCACAGCAAAACTGAACAAAAAGAACAGAGTTCCCATATATCCCACCCTCCTCCCCATAATATCTGCACCACAATGGTACATTTGTTAAAACTATGAACATACATTGTTTGGTTGGTATTTATCCTGCTTGGTGTTCTATCTCTCTTTCATCTCCTTTTGGTATTTCCACTATGTGTATATTATATCTTTTGCAATTGTCCTACAGCTCTTGGATATTCTGTTCTTTTTAAAACATTTGTCTCCTCTTTGCTGAGTTTTGGAAATTTCTAACTGTCATATCTTCAAGTTTGGAGATTCTTTTCTCCACTCTTTTCTCAGCTGAGTACAGTCTGCTACTGAGCCCATCAAAGGCATTCTTCATTTTGTTAGTGTTGTTTATTCTTTCTTAGACTTTCCATCTCTCTGCTTACATTATCTATTCATTCTTACATATTGTCTACTTTTTCTGTTAAAGCCCTTAGCATATTAATCTGAGTTGCTGTTTCTTTTCTTTTTCTTTTTTTTTTCTTTTTTTTTAACAGTCAAAACCTGGGGCATATGGAAGTTCCCTGACTAAGTGTCAAATCAGAGCGGCAACTGCGGGCCTACACCACAGCCACAGCAATGCTGGATCCCAGCTGCATCTGAGACCTATGCTGTGGCTTGCAGCAATGCCGGATACTTAACTCACTGAACACAAGGCCAGTGATCGAACCCCCATCCTCACAGACACTATGTCAGGTTCTTAACCCACTGAGCCACAATGGGAACTCTTGCTGTTTCTTTTAAATTCCTGGTTTGATCATTGCAACATTCTTGCTATATCCAACTCTGGTTCTGATGTTTGTTAAATCTCTTCAAACTATTCAAATTAAAATTCCTCTTAGTATGCATTATAATTTTTTTTGTTGTTGTTGAAAGGCAGACATGATATATTGGATGAAAGGAACTGCAGTAACGAGGCCTTAGTAATGTGGTGGTGAGGTATAGGGGAGGAGAAGCATTCTATAGTCCTATGATTAGTTCTTAGAAACTTCACCAGTACTTCTCACTCCTCTGCTTCCTCTAGGTGGGAGGAGGACACTAGAGGAAGCTGGAGTTGAGTGTTTCCCTTCCTTCAGACAGACAAGGCTCTGATAAAATACCTGCAGCAGATTGGGCTCTGGAAAAATAGTTTCTCCTGAGGCAGACCTTATTAAAAAGAACAGAATTCTCTGGTGTATTTCTAAATGTTTCCTTTCCCCTCTCCCTACTGGAAGCACAGGAGGATTTTTCTGATACTCACTCTGAGGATCTAGTTGAGCTGCTGAAGGTAAAACTCACAAAATCATGAGGATCCCCCTATGACTGGATTTCCCTGGAGTTTTCAACTTTCAGACTTGTGTTCATATTGAGCCTCTAAAAATTTGTCATTCACAGTTCAGATCTTCCTATTTATGCCTTGGTTTCCATAGATGGTCCTGCTCATGGATTTCTATTTTAGTAAATTGTACTTTTCTGTATGTCCCTGTCTGCCTTTCCACTTTTTAGGTCAGTGGTTTTGCCTATGATATCACTCCTCTGATGGTTCTAAAAAGAGTTGATTTTTTAGTTTATACAGCTTTTTACTAGTTGTCAGGACAGAGTAGCAACTTCTAAGCTCCTTGAATGATGGACTGGAAGCTAGAAGTTAGCCATTCTGTTTTGAAATCCTGAACTTTGTTAGCTATAACAAAGATATAAAGTCTATCAATAAAATAGATTTTGAGATAAAGCAGAAGTAACACATTGAAAATTTTGAGTTGCTAAACCTGATATTCTGTTACTAATTTTCTCTCAGAAAGTGATAAGGAGCAGGATTTGGGAATATTAAGCAAGAAAGATCTGCTTACCTGAATTTAAAAGGAGTTACATATCTCAACACTTAATTAAAGGCATTCTGAAATTTTTTTAAGTTTTGCAAAAAAATAAAATTACTTATCAACAAATTGATAATTTTCTTTTTTAAAAAAGCAACTTGTTTTAATTTTTAACATCATACATTCCACACCTATACATGGTTTTATTAGTTAATGAGAAGAACATATGCACTATGTTCTGGTTTAGTGGCAAAATATCAAAAGGAACTAACAAATTTTTTTACACAAATGAATATATATATTTTTAAGTAACTTAGAGGGCTACTTCTGTGTAAAGACTGTGAAAAATTTTTAATTTTTTTCTATATAAAAATTTTGAAAAACACAAAGCCAGGACAAGAAGAAAAGGAAATCGTTTTTCAACAGAAGTAATGAATAAGCCTGAATATTGATACTGAGAAGTCTATCAGGACTAAACTTACATGGATATACAAAAGATGCTGAGAAATGTGTCTTAACATTGTGTTTGCAATAAGCACTCCCTTTAGGTAGTTTACATATGATACATTGAGTGAGGAGTGCTAGGTAAGCCACCACTTGCCCTTACCTTAACATGAACCATATGCTGAGATAAGGCTGCCAAAGGTAGGAAAAATTAGATACTGGGTGTTATGTAGAACATTCAGAAGGGGTACTCAATTACATACTTGTGAATATCATAGGATTTGCAAAGTTCTCAAGAAAGCAGTATTCTCTGAGTTGTGTAAAGAACATCTTCCCTGGAACGGCCAGATCTCAGTATGCTCTTTGGAGTGCATTACAGTCCTCAGTCTTGTGGGACTTTCTGGAGTAGCAGAGAATGTGGGACTGAAAGGAATGGTAAAGAACTGCCATGTTCACAGGAACTAACTGTTGCTTTTTTAGGAAAATCAGGAAATACTGGAGAAGAGAGTTCCCAAGATGGCAGAGTAAGAAGACACTGAGGTTATTTCTTCTTGTGGGCACACCGAAAGTACAACTATTTACAGAACAACTATTGACGAGAAAGACCAGAACTTACCAGAAAAGATTTTCCACAAATAAAGACATAAAGAAAGAACTACAACAAGACAGGCAGGAAGAGTATAGTTGCTATCTAGTCAAGACCTATATCCTGGGTGGGTGACCCATAAATGGGAGAACAATTACAACAATGAGAGTTCTCCCCAAGGAATGAAGGGTCTGAGCCACACATTGGGTTCCCCAGCCTGGGGTTCCTATGCTGGGAAGATGAGCTCCTATCCCAGGATGTTTGTCTTGCAAGCCTATGTTGGGAAGATAACCCCCCCCCCCCCAGAATGCTTGTCTTATAAGGGCAGCAGGTCTTTCTTTTCATGAGAGCCAAGTTGAGGGAAATAGAAATTCCACTCTTAAGAGGGCACAAATAAAATTTAACACACTCTGGGACCCAGGATACAAGAAATAATTTGAAAGGAGCCCAGGTCAGACCTACCTGTTGATCTTAGAGTGTCTCTCAAAGAGGCAGGGGGCACTGGAGCTCACCCTGGAGATATAGATACTAGTGTCAGCCACAGACGCTAGAGTCATCCAGCTCTGTTCCTGCCTGTCAGTCAGTAGGCACCACTACTAGGACATCTCAGGTCAAGCAACTGAGTGGGGACATGGCCCTACCAACAGGCTTCTTTAAGATGCCCTGATCCCATATCCATCTCTGACATAGATCCATCTAACAGAGGGCCCAGGACACAGTCCCACACATGAGTGCACAGGCACTAGACCCAGAAACCTCAGGACCCTGCAGTCAGAGACCCCAGGCACCAGCTCTGCCTACCAGTGGACAGGCACTAGCCTCAGGATCTCCTGGGTCCTAAACTTCCCAGGCAAAACTGCTCTAGTCTCAGGGCCAGACTCACCCACCAGTGGGTGGATACCAGCTCCTGGAAAACAGTAGCCTTACAATCTGCTGTGGCAGAACCCAGCCTATCTACCAGCAGTCCAGCACCTGGACTAGGACTGGTTGAGTCCAGGCCCTGATCACCACTACTGCTGAGACACCTTGGACCCTATAGCCAGCCATCCTAGGATCTGGACCCACTCAGCAGTGAGCCAATACAAGCTTCAGAACACCCTGGACCCCATAGCCAGCTATGTCAGGAACTGGTCCTACACACTAGTGGTCTGGCAGTAGATCTGGGATGACTGGGGGGCCCTGCTGCCAGAATATGGAACATGGTTCTGCCCACTAGTGAGCCAGCACTAGCCCCTGGGCACCTCCCTCGGTTTCCACATTTAGCCTCCTCCTACCGGGCCCTGCCAACCATCAGCCAGCAGCCCCTGCACAAGGCAAGGCCTGGGAACCAATCATACTGGTGACCAGATTTATCTACCAGAATGCCTACAAAAGGCAGTATACCACAACACAGAGATGCACACAGCCCACATAGGGGGCACCCCTAGAGCATATAGCTCTGGTGACCAGAGGGGAGTGTTCTTCAGAGACATAGGACATCTCCTACAAAAGGCCAGTTCTCCAAGGTCAGGAACCACAACAACCTACCAGGTACACAGAAATAAAAACAGCAAATTATGCATAATGAGATGAAAGAGGAATATGTTCCAAAAGGAGGAACAAGATAAAATCCCAGGACTACATAAAGTGGAAAAAGGCAATCTACCAAGTAAAGTGTTCACAGTAATGATCATAAAGATGATCAAAGAACTCAGAAGAAAAACTGATGAATAGAGGGAGAAGTTAGAATTTTTTAACAAAAACAGACATAAAAGGTATGATAACCAAAGTGAAAATACATTAGAAGAAATCAATGGTAGACTAAATTATACAGAGGAATAGATCAGTGAGCTGGTTACAGAGTAGTAGAAATCAAACAGAAAAAAGAAAAAGGATTAAAGAAAATGAAAGCAGATTAAGAGATGTCTGGGACAACACCAAGCATACTAACATTCTCATTATAGAAGTCCCAGAAGGAAGAGAGACTTGCTTCATATCTAAGACCATACACAGACTGAAAGTGAAGGGATGGAAAAATATCTTCTATGCAAATAGAAATCAAAAGAAAGATTGGGTAGCAATACTTATATCAGACAAAGTAGGCTTTAAAACAAAGACTGTTATAAGAGCCAAAGAAGGACATTACATAATAATTAAGGGATCATTCTTAGAAGAAGATATAGCAATTTTAAATGTACATGTACCCAAAATAGGACCACCTAAGTACATAAAGCAAGTATTAACAGACATAAAGGGAGAAATCGACAGTAACACAGTAATATTGGAGGACTTTAACACCCCAGTGGACAGATCATCTAGACAGAAAATCAATTGGGAAACACTGGATTTAAATGACTCATTAGGGCAGATAAATTATATATATATAATATATAGTATATATTATATATATATAAATATAAGTTATATATATATAATATATATAAACATTCCATCTAAGAGCAGCAGAATATACATTCTCTTCAAGTACATATGGAAAGTCTCCAGGATAGAGCACATGCTAGGACAAAAAACAAGCTTCAGTAAATTCAAGAAAACTGAAATCATATCAAGCATCTTTTGTGACCACAATGCCATGAGACTAGAAATCAACTATAAGACAAAACCTGCAAAAAACACAAACACACAGAGGTTAAATAAAATGCTACTAAGTAAACAATAGATAATTGAAGAAATCTTTAAAAAAAACTTAAAAAAAAACCTGGAGACAAATAAAAGAGAAAATACAACAAACCAAAATCTATGGGATGCAACAAAAGCTGTCCTTAGGAAGGTTATAGCTATAGAAGCCTACCTCAGGAAATAGGAAAAATCTAAAATAAACAACCTGCCTTTATACCTAAAGGAACTAGAAAAGAAGAACAAACAAAACTCAAAGTTAGTATAAGGAAAGAAATCATAAAGATCAGAGCAGAAATAAATGAAAAAGACTAAAAACAGAACAATCTAAGAGCTGGCTTTTTAAAAAGATACATAAAATGGATAAACCATTAGCAAAACTCATTAAGCAAAAGAAGAGAGAGAGGGCCCAAGGCAATAAAATTAGAAATGAAAAAGGAGAAACTACAACTGACACCACAACAGAGGATCATAAGTTATTCCTACAGGCAACTATATGCCAATAAAATGGACAATCTAGAAGAAATGGACAAATCATAGAAATGCATTATCTCCTAAGACTGAACCAGGAAGAAAAGAATATATGAAGTGAGAGCAATTACCAGTAATGAAACTGTATCAGACATTTAAAAAGAATTTTTAAAAAGCCTTCCAGCAAACAAACAAACAAAAAAACCCTTCCAGGAAACAAAAATCTAGGATCAGATGGCTTTGGGTGATTTCTACCAATTATTTATTTATTTATTTAATTTAAGATTTTTATTTTTTCCATTATAGTTGATTTACAATGTTCTGTCCATTTCCGTTGTATAGCAAAGTGACCCAGTCACACATACATATATATATGTATACATTCTTTTTCTCACATTATACTCCATCATGTTCCATCATAAGTGACCAATACAGTTTCCTGTGCTACACAGCAGGATCTCATTGCATATCCACTCCAAATGCAATTGTTTGCATCTACTAACACCAAACTCCCAGTCCATTCCAATCCCTCCCCTCCCCCTTGGCAACCACAAGTCTGTTCTCAAAGTCCATGAGTTTGTTTTTCTGTAGATAGTCTGCCAAATATTTAAAGAGGTGTTAACCCTTGACTTTCTCAACTTGTTCAAAAAATTTGCAGAGGAAAGAATACTTCCAAACTCATTCTATGAGGCCAGAAACATGTAGATACCAAAACCAAACAGTGATATCATTAAAAAAAAAAAAAAGAAAATTAAAGGCCAAAATCACAGATGAATATAGATGCAAAAATCCTCAACAAAATATTTACAAACTGAATCCAAAAATACATTAAAAAGATCACATGCTGTGATCAGTCAATTTATCCTGGGGATGTAAGAATGGTTAAATATCTATCAATCAATCAATACAACACACTGTATTAAAAAATTGAAGAGTAAAAGCCACATTATCATTTCAACAGATATAAAATAAGTTTTTGACAAAATCAACATCCATTTAGAATAAAAACTCATGACAAGTGGGTACAAAGAGAATGTACCTCAACATAAAAAAAGATCATATATGGTAAGCCCACAGATAACATCATGCTCAATGCTGAAAAGCTGAGACCATTTTCTCTAAGATCACATATAAGACAAGAATGCCAACTCTCACCACTTTTATTAAACATAGTGTTGGAAGTCCTAGTCACAGTAATCAGACAAGAAAAAGAAATAAAAGGAATCAAAATTGCAAAAGAAGTAAAACTCACTGTTTGCAGATGACATGATACTATACCCACAAGATCCTAAAGATGCCATAAAAAACTATTAGAGCTCAGTAATGAATTCAGTAAAGTTACAGGATACAAAATTAATACATGGAAATCTGTTATATTTCTGTATACTAACAATAAACTCTTAGAAAAATTAAAGAAACAATCCCATTTACAATCAGGTCAAAAATAAAATAAAAAATCTAGGAATAAACTTACCTAAGGAGGTAAAAGACCTTTTCTTGGAAAACTATAAAACAATAAGGAAAGAAATAAAAATGACACAAATAGATGGAAAGATATATTGGTTTTCATTTTTTGTCTTTTGTATTTTCAGGGCTGCACCCATGGCATATGGAGATTCCCAGGCTAGGGGTCAAATAGGAGCTACAGCTGCCAGCCTACACCACAGCCACAGCAACCCAGATCTGAGCCGCATCTGCAACATACACCACAGCTCATGGCAATGCCAGATCCTTAACCCCACTGAACAAGGCCAGAGATTGAACCCGCAACCTCATGGTTCCTGGTCAGATTCATTTCTGCTGTGCCACAATGGGAACTCCAGGAAAGATACACTGTCTTCATGAACTGGAAGAATAAATACTGCTAAAATGACCATACTACCCAAAGCATCTACTGATTCAAGGCAATCCCCATCAAAATAACAATAGGATTTTTCACAGAACTGGAACAAATAATTTTAAAATTTGTATGGAACTACAAAATATCTGGAATAATCAAAACAATCTTAAGAAAGAAGATCAGAGGTGCAGTTAGGTATAATACTCCCTGACTTCAGAATATACTGAAAAGCTATAGTAATCAAAACAGAAAGATACTGGCACAAAAAGATACACATAGATCAAATAGAGATCCCAGAAATAAACCTATGCATTTATGATCAATTAATTCGCATTGATGAATCAATGGAGGAAAGATCATTTCTTCAATTAAGAGGTACTGTGAAAAGAATATAAAAGAATGAGATTAGAACATTTTCCTACATCATTTACAAAAATAAACTCAAAATGGATTAAATACCTAAATATAAAACCTGAAACCATAAAACTAGAAGAAAACATAAGTGGAGTTTCCATCATGGCTCAGCAGAAATGAATCTAACTAGCATCCATGAGGATGCAAGTTCAATCTCTGGCTTGGCTCAGTGGGTTAAGGAGTCAGCATTGCTGTGAGCTGTGGTTTAGTTGGCAGATCCAGCTCAGATCTGGCATTGCTGTGGTTGGGGTGTAAGCTAGCAGCTACAGCTCTGATTTGACCCCTACCCTGGAAATCTCCATATGCCATGGGTGTGGCCCTAAAAAGACAAAAAAAAAAAAAAAAGATAGAACATTACTTGACATAAATCATAGTGTTTTTTCTTTTTTGATCTGTGCCCTAAGACAAACAAAAGCAAAAGTAAACAAATGTGGTCTAATTAAAGTTAGAAGCACAACAGAGGAAACCATCAACAAAACAAAAAGAATCTACTGAATGTGAGAAAATATTTGAAAATGAAATAATCAATAAAAGATTAACATCCAAAATATATGAACAGTTCATACAACTCAATATTAAAATACCAAGCAAGAAATGAAGATAGGCTAAAGGAAATCTGGGACAACATAAATGCACCAACATCTATATTATAGGGGTGCAAGGAGGAGAAGAGAAAGGGCCAGAAAAAAAATATTTGAAGAGATAACAGCCAAAAACTTTCCTAATATGGGAAAGGAATTACTCAAATCCAGGAAGCATAATGAGTACCATATAAAATAAACCCAAGGAGGAACACCCCAAGACTCATATTAATCAAACTGACCATAATTAAAGAAAATGAGAAAATACTGAAAGCAGGTAGGGAAGAGAAACAAATAACATACAGGGGAATTCCAATAAGGTTATGAGCAAATTTTTCAGCAAAAACTCTGCAGGCCAGAATGGAGTGGCACCATATACTTAAAGTGAAGAAAGAAACAAACCTCCAATCAAGATTACTCAACCCAGAAAGGTTCTCATTCGGATTTGAAGGAGAAATAAAAAGGTTTACAGGCAAGCAAAAGCTAAGAGAATTCAGCAACACTAAACCAGCTTTAGGAAAAAATACTAAAGGAACTTTTCTTAGGTGGCAAAGAAAAGGACACAATTAAAAACAAAAATATTACAATGACAAGGCTTACCAATAAAGGCATATATATAGTAAAGGTAGGAAATCATCCACACACAAATATGCTACCAAGGCCAGATATCATGAGAAGAGGATGGTACAAACGCTGGACACTAGTGATATAAGGCAACAACTTAAAAGAATCTTGTATATATATACAGACTCTTACATCAAAACCTCAGGTTAACTGCAAACCAAAAATCTACAATAGATACACACAGAAATAATAAAAAGCAATCCGAATACAATGCTAAAGATAGTCATCAAACCATAAGAGAAGAGAACAGGAGAAGAAGGGAAGAAAAAAGAGCAACAAAACAAACCCAAAACAGTTAATAAAATGTCAATAAGAACATGCATAATAATAACTGCTTTAAATATAAATGTACTAAATCCCCCAAACAAAAGACACAAACTGGCTGAATAGATACAAAAACAGGCCCATATATACACCATCTTCAAGAGACCTGCTTAAATTCTAGGGATTCGTACAAAATGAAAGTGAGAGGATGGAAGAAAATATTCCATGCAAACAAGAATCAAAAGAAAGTTGGAGTAGCAATACTCATATCAGACCAAATATACCTTAAAATAATGAGTATTATAAGAGACAAAGAGAGACATTACATAATGGTCAAAGGATCAATCCAATAAGAAGATATAACAATTGTAAATATATATGCACCCAACATAGGATCACAATATGTAAGGCAACTGCTAACAACCTTAAAAGGAGAAATTGACAATAACACAATAACAATCGGGGGGGGACGACTTTAATATGCCACATACAGCAATGGACAGGTCATCCAGAGAGACTATCAACAGGAAACACAGGATTTAAATGATGCATTAAACCAGATGGACTTAGAAGATATTTATAGAACATTCCTTCCAAAATCAGCAGCATATATATTTTCTCAAGTGTACACGGAACATTCTCTAGGATTGATCACATTCTGGGCCACAAATCAAGCCTTGGTAAACTTAAGAAAACTGAAATCATAACAAGCATCTTTTCCAACTACAGTGCATGCTATATGACTGGAAGTCAACAACAAATAAAAAAACTGCAAACAATGGAACAAACACGTGGAGACTAAGCAACATGCTGCTAAACAACCAATAGACCACTGAAGAAATCAAAGAGGAAATTAAAAAATACCTAGAAGCAAGTGACAACAAAGACACAATAATCGAAAAACCTTTGGGATGTATCAAATGCAGTTCTAGGAGGGAAGTTTATAGCAATACAGGGATACCTCAGGAAACAAAAAAAAGGCTCAAATAAACAATCTAACTTTATACCTAAAGAAACTTAGAGAAAGAAGAAGAGACAAAGCTCAAAGTTAATGGAAGAAAAGAAATCAAAGATCAGAGTATAAATAAATGAAATAGAAATGAAGAAAACCATACAAAAGATCAATGAAACTAAAAGTTGGTTATTTGAAAAGATCAACAAAACTGATAAACCCTTAGCCAGACTCATCAAGAAAAAAAGAGAGAGAACTTAAACCAAAAAAATTAGAAATGAAAAAGAAAAAGTTACAATGGACATCACAGAAATACAAAGGATCATAAGTGACTACTACAAACAACTATATGTCAATCAAACTGACAACCTAGAATAAAAAGACAAATTCTTAGAAAAATACAATCTTCCAAGACTAAATCAAGATGGAATAGAAAGAATGAACATACCAATCACAAGTACTGAAATTGAAACTGTGATTTTAAAATTTCCAACAAACAGAAGTCCAGGACCAGATGGCTTCACAGGCGAATTCTATCAAACATTTAGAGAAGAGATAACACCTATTCTTCTGCAACTACTCCAAAAAATTGAAGATGAAGAAACACTCCAAAATTCATTCTATGAGGCTGCTATCACCCTGATACCAAAGCCAGACAAAGATACCACAAAAATAGAAAATTAGAGGCCAATATCACTGATGAACATAGATGCAAAAATCCTCAACAAAATACTAGCAAGCTGAATCCAACAATACATTAAAAGGACTGTATACCATGAACAAGTGGGATTTATGCCACGGATGCAAGTATTTTTCAATATCTGCAAATCAATCAGTGTGACACACCATATTAACAAATTGAAGAATAGAAACCTCTCTTCTAGAATAGAAATCTCCTCTCAATAGATTCAGAAAAGCCTTTGACAAAATCCAATACCCATTTCTGATACAAACCCTCCAGAAAGTTGGCATAGGGGAAAACTACCTCAACATAATAAAGGTTCTATATGACAAACCCAAAGCTAACATCATTCTCAATGATGAAAATCTAGGAAAGAATTGCCAATTATGAGGCACTCTCTGAGGCATCTGAGGATGTCTGCTCTTGCCACTACTATTCAACATAGTTTTGGAAGTCCTAGCCAGAGCAATCAGAGAAGTAAAAGAAATAAACAGAATCCAAATTGGAAAGGAAGAAGAAAAACTATCACTATTTGTTCATGACATGATACTATACCTAGAGAATCCTAAAGGTGCCACCAGAAAACTGTTAGAGCTCATCAATGAATTTGGTAAAGTTGAGGATATAAAATTAATACACAAAAATCAATTGCATTTCTATATGCTAACAACAAAATATTGGAAAGAGAAATTAGGGAAACAATCCCATTTACCATTGCATCAACAAGAATAAAATACTTAGGAATTAACCTACCTAAAGAGACAAAAGACCTGTTCTCTGAGAACAATAAGATGCTGATGAAAAAAATCAAAGATGACACAAACAGATGGAAAGATATACCAGGCTCTTGTACTGGAAGAATAAATATTGTCAAAATGAGTATACTATCCAAGGCGATCTACAGATTTCAATGCAATCCCTATCAAATTACCAAGGACATTTTTCACAGAATTAGAAAAAATATTTTAAAATTTGTTTGTAAGCATGAAAGATCCAGAATAGCCAAAGCCATCCTCAGAAAGAAAAATGGAGCTGGAAGAATCAGGCTCCCTGACTTCAGCTTTTACTACAAAACTATAGTCATCAAAACTGTATGGTACTGGCATAAAGATAGAAATATAGATCAGTGGAACAGGATAGAAAGCCCTGAATTAAACCCATATACCTACAGTTAACTAATCTACGGCAAAGGAGGCAATAATATACAATGGAGAAAAGACAGTCCCTTCAATAAGTAGTGCTGGGAAAACTGGACAGCTACATGTAAAAGAATGAAATCAGAACACTTCCTAACACCATACACAAAAATAAAACTCAAAATGGATTAAAGATCTAGATATAAGACCAGATGCTATAAAACTCTTAGAAGAAAACACAGGCTGAACACTCTCTGACATGAACCACAGCAATATCTTCCCAGATCCACCTCCTAGAATGACAATTAAAAACAAAAATAAACAAATGGGACCTAACTAAACTTAAAAGTTTCTGCACAGTAAAGGGAACCCTAAACAAAACAAAAAGACACCCCACAGAATGGGATAAAATATTTCCAACTGAAGAAACTGACTAGAGATTAATCTCCAAAATATATAAACACCTCCTATATCTCAATACCAAAAAACCAAACAACCCCATCAAAAAATGGGAAGAAGGTCTAGACAGACAATTCTCCAAAGAAGATATACAGATGGCCAACAAACACATGATAAGATGTTCAACATCACTCATTATTAGAGAAATTCAAATCAAATCCACTATGAGGTACTACATTTTACCAGCCAGAATTGCCATCATCAGAAAGTCTACAACAATAAATGCTGGACAAGGTGTGAAGAAAAGGGAACCCTCTTACACTATTGGTGGAAATGTAAATTGGCACAACCACTGTGGAAAACAGTATGGAGATTCTGCAAAAAAATTAAGAACAGAATTACCATTTGATCCAGCAATCCCACTCCTGGGCATCTATCCAGACAAAACCATGACTCAGAAAGATACATATACTCCAATGTTCATTGTAGCACTATATACAATAGCCAAGACATGGAAGTAACCTAAATATCCATTGACAGAGGAGTGGCTCAAGAAGATGTGGTACATATACACAATGGAATATTACTCAGCCATTAAAAGGAAAGAAATAATGGCATTTGCAGCAACATGGATGGACCTAGGAATTATCATGCTAAGTGAAGTTAGGCAGACAGTGAGACACCAACATCATATTCTATCACTTATATGTGGAATCTGAAAAAAGGATACAATGAACTTCTTTGCAGAACAGAAACTGACTCACAGACTTTGAAAATATATGGTTATTAAAGGAGATGGGTTGAGGGTAGGGGGTATGGGCTGGGGATTTGGAATGAAATGCTATAAAATTGGGTTGTGATGATCATTGTACAACTATAATTGTAATAAAATTGATTTAGTTAAAAAAAAGTACATGACAATATCTTTGACGAATATGTACACAAAATCCTGAGTAAAATATTAGCAAATTTAATTCAATATTGCATCAAAAAGATTATACATCATGATCAAGTGGATTGCATCCCTGGGATGCAAGATTGGTTTCAGATATACTGATCAATCAATGTGATATCCTCATGAACAGAATGAAAGATAAAAACCAATGACTACCTCAGTAAATTCAGAAAAAAGGAAAAAAAAGTTTTTTTTTAATTTCGAAAAAGAATTCATTATAAATTGTACATTTTAATTGATAGTACTTATACGCACAAACAAAATTATCAGGTATAAAGGAATAAATCTAGCAAAAAGTAAACATGACTTTCAAGGAAAATCATTAAACTTTATAAAAAACATAATTTTGGGATTAGCAAATACAAACTATTATATATAAAATACATAAACAACAAGATCTTCTTTGTAGTATAGGGAACTATGTTCAATATCTTATGCAAATCTATAATAAAAAACAATATGAAAAGAAATATATATATGTATAAAGGGATCACTTTGCTGTAACCAGAATTTAACACAACATTGTAATTCAACTATACTTCAATTTTAAAAAAGATATAACAAAAGATAAAAATAGCATAAATATGAATATATATATATATATATACACACACACACACCATGTAATGATAAAGAAATCTTTATAAGATAGAAACAACCTCACTCTCAAATATATTTCTGTGCATTCCTGATGGACCACACACAGGCACTATACTCCTAGGGAAAGAAGGGACAACTGGAAGAAGGTGAACCATGGACACAAAGGTAAAACTTACCTACTTCACCATGTGGTTCTGACAAAATTCCATGTTGATATTTTACAGAGTGGTTTTAATTCTTGAATGTTTTTCTGCAATCTCTATTTCTATGGACAAGAGTCTCAAGTTCAGCAATGTTCCTAGATGTAATATATGGTCTTACAGATGGAAATATTGAAATTCTGGAGGAAGTGAGTAGAGGACTCAAATGAAAGCAATGCTCTTAAGGTCTCAAATTTAAGAGCTTTGAATTATCTTATACATCATTTTCTTAAAAGCCTGTATAGTTTTACTTTTATTGTACTCATCACCTTCAGACACTGATTATTTTGGCGAAGCAATCACAGAAACTTGAAAAATCAAGGTCTGATGAGAATCCCTAAGTAAACCATGTATCAGAAACCTGATTCTAAAATGCAAGGAGTTTAAAACATAACAGCCCAAATTCTGCATTTCCTCTCTACTGAGAAATCTGATAATGCACATATTAAAAACAGAATGGAAGTGTTAAAAAAAGAAAATAAATGAGTTAAGAGAATCACTCTTTGGTGAGATAAATGACATACAAATAGAGAAGAAAAGCAATGGAGTAAGAGAAAGCATCTACTAATAGAATTTGGAACCGTAATTTAATTTTTGCTTATAAAATATTGCCATTAAAATAGTTTAGTTTTGTATATTTATGTCTACCATATGAGTACCTTCATTGTTTTACATTTGGATACTTGATCAAAGCTATTCCATAAATTTTATTTTTCCCCAATTTGCTGGCAAAGAGCTAGTTGTCTCAATACCTGTTATTGAGTAATTTATCTTTTCCCATTAATTTTAACACAAACTTGTTATGTACCATGTTGTTTCCTCCAACAAATCTCCAGATATCGGAGTTGTTCAGGTCTTAATTGTGGATACTCTTTGCTTTTCTTTCTAGGTGTAGGCATTTACAGGGCTTTAAACACCACTATTATGCTGACCACTAACAAAATCATATCCCAGGCCAGATCTTTGACCACCAGATGGGACACATCCGACTTTCTACTTTACATCTCTACATATCAAAATGAAACCTTTCATTTTGCCCACAAAACATGGTTCCTCCTATAATACTCTTCTGGCTCAGAAATTAGTAGTACCATACAACCAGTATTTCCAGCTAGAAATTTAGAGGACTCATTCTTAAGGCAGCCTTTTCTCTATGGACCTTTCTCCTTCTGATCTAACCCTTCAGTACAAGCTCTGTGCCCTGTCTGAGGTTTATATAGACATCGTAAATAATGACTGTCTGCTAAATAACCTAAATTACCCACTTTTCTTGCAAGTCATGTCAATTTCTTCACACAGCAGCTGGGGCTCTGAAAAGTCAATGTCGGACTAAGTACCCTACTTTGCCAGAATAACCATTCTTTTCTTCATCACCAGGAAGATGTTTATTAAAAATACCCATACCAAGCTATACAGAGTAACTAAGTTAAATGGTGTCTTTGTTTCAGGGAAAAGTACAGGGCAAATATAAGCAATTGTCATTATTTTATTACATAATTTTTATAACCACCCTCTCAGGTAGTATTTTAAATCCATTTCACAAACCTGAAATTTGAAACTTAAAACAGTTAGCTAACTCCCCAAAGTCTGTTGTCTGTCTACAAAATTGGCCTCTTTCCACAATATTGTGTTACCTACCGTAAGAGCCTACTCAAGAATCAATGAAGAATCAGAAAGAGTCTTTTTTCAAAATCTCCCAGCTGAGCCAAAGTCTAAATTTCCTGTGGAGATTTTTCTACGTGCAATCTCCCCAAAGCTTTTACAACTTTAACTATTGCTTTAGTGACCCACCTGTTCCTCTAATACCTATACATCTACTTTAACACAAAACAATTTAGAAGATAATAAAAATAAGAACTCTTCTCATTATAGCCTCTGACATTTCAAGCTGCTTTCACATAGGCCATGAATAGCTGAAATTCAAAATGTCAGTCTTCAAGCTTTCAATGTAATTCTAGTTGCAGCGGAACACAACTAAAATTACAGAGGTTATTTTGCCACAGTCATCAGACATTTTTGTTAACTACTACTATTTTACAGCAAGAAATGGGCATTAACTGACACATGAATATGTAGCCAGAAATTTTATGTACCCAAGGAAAATGTTCAGAAATAAGTTTCTTATTTTTTGCTAAGTTGCAAATCTACAGATTTCTGACTCCTGTGAAATGGTGGATAGATGCAGCGTTATTTACCAAGATGGGTAAATATGATGAAAGCAGATTGGGGAAGGAGGGAAGTGGGAAGAAGTGGGGTTTTCTGTACTTTTTTTCTCTAATTTGCTTTTCATTGCTTCTCTTGTTTTCTTTTGGGTGTTAGTGTCCCAAACTTTCCCAAAGATAAGAATGACGAATCTTTATAAAAATCCAGAGTTCTAGGTATTTTCCTTGGAAATTCTGACTCAGTTATCTGAGTTGGGACTTGGGGAAACTGTATTTTTAACAAGTATGCTGAGAGGTTATTTATTACCAAAAAGACAATTATGAAATATTTGGTAGACAATCCAGCAGCTATGTAATAAACATTAATAAGTAGGCTCTTTCTGTAAGGGCATGGAATTCTGTTTAAAAGGCTACTTAAAGGCAGCCTTCATTAGGAGGACAGAATTTATAACTTTAGACCTTTTAAATGAATATCATTAAATATATTTTGCTGAAATAGCAAAACATTTTAATTTGTTTAAAGTTAACATTATAGCCTCAGAATGATTTCTGAGTTGGTTTTTTGAAAACTTTCAGATCAGGTTTTCCAAAATTTATTCTGGATGTCTATGAAACTGCAGATAATGACTATTAAAATATATATGGAAAAAGTAGTAACATCCAAAAAAATCAAAGTTACTCCTACAGATGAACAAGAAGAAAAGATAGACAATATAACCTACTAGAAAAAAGGAGGATAAATAAAAAGAGGAAACTCTAGTAACCACTAAAATTGAAAAGATATTCTAATGCATTAGTACCTAGAGAGATGTAACTCAAAACCACACCAAGTTACAATTCTCATTCATTAACTTGGCAGCTTTTAAAGTAATAATACCAACTATTGACAAGGAATACACTTGTTGCACAAATCCACAGAGTAATTTAATGATATCTAGTAAAGTTAGAATGACTATAAATTGTACTGTCAACCTGTGACTTTTTTAAAGACAGTAGACTAAAATATATAAAATTATGTAATATTTAATATATTTACTGACTGACAAATTGTTTTATTACATTGATAGGCCTATACATACCTCTGTTCAAAACTGTTTTTGAAAATTATATTCTTCGAAACAAATTCTAAATGAAGCAAATTGGAAAAAATGTATTTCTTATTTAAAACATTAAAAATAGCAAGCAGAATAACTATTCTGGAGCATATTTATATATTTAAAGCAGTTTGTCACTATTTTCTCCAGTTATTTTGTTAAAAATGTATTTCTCTTAAAGTTTATTATTTAAATCTGCAATATTTTCCAAATTCGATTCCAAAGTTGTCATCACTACCAAGAGTTATCACTAGTGTTTAACTTTTTGACTGCATTTAATTAATTAATTTATTTATTCATATAATTTATTTATTTATGTGCTTTTTAAAGCTTCACCTGTGGCATATGGAAGTTCCCAGGTTAGGGGTCAAATTGGAACTGCAGCTGCCAGCCACCACCACAGCCACAGCCACGCAGGACCCAAACCACATCTGTGACCTACACCGCTGCTCACTACAACGTGGGATCCTTAATCCACTGAGCAGGCCAGGGATCAAATCCATTCTCATGGAAACTAGTAGGGTTCATTACCACTAAGCCGCAATGGGAACTTCCTGACTGAATTTTAAAAAGCATTCATGATATTGTCAAATGTTTCATTTCTAGTAGAATAAATTTCCAAGAGCTTTATTTTGGTCCATTAATTGGATGCTCAATTGAACCATTTTTGATCTAATTTTATATATGAAACATCTAAATGGTATTATTCAATTCTGTGATTTTTCTCTGTGGTTAATGGAGCTAACATATTAACAGCTCCTGCTTCATTGTTTATAAGTATCTAAAAGATTAGGAATAAAAATATGAATACAATTTATTTATGAAAACAGTAATTTGATCTAAATGAAAAGCCATGCTTCTCAGGGGGATATGCTTGCACACTTTCCCCAGGTTCACAAGTTAAACTTGTGAACTGGACATCTTCAGGCAGTTTTCTTAATGTAACTATTAACTCCTGAAATAGCAGCTGATATTTTCTCCTCAGCTTTGTAATTTCTGGATTTCATGAACTCAGCATTACCTATATGACCTCAGTAGCAGAGGGAAAGCACAAATATATATAGTATACAGGTATTCCAGTTGCCATAAACTTTCTTGAAAAGGAAATCCAGTACTTACTTTTTAATTAAATACTTAAAAAAACTCACTGCTTCAACATTATTTCAAAATAAATAATCATGGCTGACTAACTCAATAAGTAGTTCTAAGTGTCTGAGAAATGACAAAACCACCCTAGCAAGACCAATTAACCACTCTCTACATGCTCAGATTCTGTTCTTTGTGCATTATTCACATGTACCTAAGCTCTTATTTCCTTTGTTTTCCCCAAACTCAACATATGGCTGTCTGCTAGTTTCATTTAAGTGGACAGCATGAAAAATAGTGTCCAGTGTTTATTCCACCAGCATGCAAGATTGTTAGGAGTCAGCTGTACTGAGCCACTGCTGACCTAATGCACATTGTTTTATCATCAATACTCTGCATGCTGTCCTTGAAAGGGAGGCACTAGCCATGTTTTGTTTGAGGTGGATCAGGAAAATAGTTAATTTTCAGAGTTAACCCCCATTGAAGTTATAACTCTTAACACTTCGTCTTATATTTTCATGCAACCATGATAAAAGGTGGAAGTATTAGACAAATCAGACATTCAGCAAAGAATGCTCATTTTTAATAAATGCAACTTATAACAATACTTCATTAAAAAAGAAAAATTCAAGACAGATGCTAAATCAATCAGGATGTATGGACAAGAATAGTAGAGTGACACTCATGGGAACAAATAAAGATGTTTGGTCTCCCCAGAATTGAAATTGTACACACCCTGCAATCCAGCTATTCCTCTTCTACATGTTCATTACAAACTGTCACACATGTGTACCTGGAAGTATAGGGAAGGGTTTCATTAAACCATTTGGATAAATACATTATGGAACATGATGGAATACTGCAGTCTTGGATCTATGGTATCAATGTGGGGAGCTCTTGACAAGAATAAGTGGGAAAAATAATGAAATGTAAATGCCTACAATAATATTCTCATGGAATTAAAAACTCACAGTACACTATTAAGTGTTATATATAAACTATATATATATAAATATATACAAATAAATATATAAATATATAATATATATATACTAACAAAAACATAAAATCATGAAGGTAAAGGTAAAGCTCAGGTTCATAATTGCACCTCTGGACAGGGATAAAAGGAAATGAGCCTAAGGAATTGTACTCCAATTGTAACGGAGTTTAATGTAATTGGGGCAGGGTATGCATTGTAATCATTTCTGAGTAGAGTTAAATAGATGCTCCTTATTTTATATTTTATGTTTTGGAAATTTCACTCAAAGACAAAATAACTTCATAAGGAATAATATTCAGTTTAACTTGGCATCATCTTGTTACATATTTATTTGCTTACAAAATCCCCTGCCCCATTACCACCTCCAAGGGATTCAAGAAAGGAAATATGAAAAATGTGGAACTTTATTGAAGAAAAACAGTTATAAACATGAAATAAAATATATAACCAGTATATCACTGTTCTTGAAGCTTTATCCATATACAATCAGAGTATGTGGATAGAGAAGAATATATGACTTATGAATAAAGGAAGTAATTCTCATGTTTAACTATCTCAAATATGCTCTTTTTTTTTTTTTTTTTTGGCTTTTGCTTTTTAGGGCTGCACTTGCGGCATATGGAAATTCCCAGGGTGTGGGTCTAATCTGAGCTACAGCTACTGGCCTACGCCACAGCCACAGCAATACCAGATCTGAGCCGCATCTTCAACCTACACCAAAGCTCAAGGCAACACCAGATGCTTAACCCACAGAGCAAGGCCAGGGATGGAACCCGCAACCTCATGGTTCCTAGTTGGATTCGTTTCCACTGTGCCATGACAGGAACTCCTCAAATATACTCTTAAAAGAGATGAATAACATTTGATAACTAACATTTATTACAGTGAAAAATGATTGAAACATACTAATAAAATCTATATAAGCTTTATGGAAATAATGAACACTTGTCTGTTTTTAATGTATAATAAAATATCAGAAAAGCTACCTTGCTGCAAATTACCTAGACTTTAGTTACACTAAGAGAACTACAGCTTAGTCAATCAAATAGTAATAGATGAGTTATAATGGATGTCAAAATCATTCTTATTAAGTTGGGCCTAGAATCATATCTATTTTGAGATACTAAATACATAGAAAAAAGAGGGGTTGTGCAGATTTGTATGATTTCAATAGAACATGTTTCATCTTTAAAATCTGATAAGAACTTTCCAATCCATAAAACACTGTAAGAGAAAACTGTAAATCAGGCTAGACACACATTTCAAAGAGCTGATGAGGTTGTAAATCACTTATGCCTCACTCTCGAGTTACCGCGATAATGCTCAGCACTTGCAGAGTGTTTTCTAGCTTCAAAGAGCTACAAATTTTAACTAATTAATCCTTACACTACCCAGTGAGACACTGATAAGAAACCCCTTGAAGAGAGCATCCAGCTATATGATTCACACTTGCCTATACAGAATTCAGCATATACACCATGTTGTGATTTCCTATCTTTCTATTTCAATAAATCTTGAGAGAGATGATATCCATATGTGAACACATGATGCATAGCCATCTATTGTGTATAAAATGATGTACACTGCACTCAATCTGCAACTAAAAGCTAACAAAGAAAGATATATGTGCAGCCAACACATGAAAAACATCTGGTACATTCTGCTGTATTTTCTTTTCTCATTTATTTTACATCTTGTTCTTGGCCATTTCAGAGTGGACTTGTTAGATTTGAATAAGCTAAAAGTCTTCCTTGGAGGATATACAATTCTCTTGTTAATTTTTAAATTATTTTTATTTGCTCTGTAATAAATGGTTTTAAAATTAAAAGCCTATAAATTATGCTGAATATAAGAGAATACCATATGGGAAAGCTTCACCCACACGAAAGAATTTTTAACTACTGTATTAAGAATTCTCTCTACTAGGATTCCCTTCTCTCTGCAGGTAGCTGGCTACAGCAGTCTACCAAAACAAATCTATTCCTGCAGTCAAGGCCAACACTGGGTCACTCAGGAGAGAGCACTTTCTGTCTGCAAAGGGCTCTAACATCCTTTTGCTGAGATAAGGGAAATCCTTATCTGGTTTTCCTGTTCAACTGAAAATTCATTTAAAAATTAATCCCCTTCTTACTCATTTCAAAGAAATTCTGCTTACCTTAAAATTGTTTGGCTTTTACCTAATCTCTATAAATATCTAACATTCCATAGACATCCACATACACAAAAGAAACAGTACAATTATACGGCCATCCAATGCTTGCATGTGCTTGTTTTAAATATTTGCTCATGCACTATTTGCATCAAGATTGTAGTTGTCATTCGATTGATGACTTATTTTGCAGACATCTCATGGACATCATTGAAGTAAGTGTGTACAATGTGAGTAACAAGATTTCTATGTGCACACACTTTATGTGTAACTAGATTTATACAGTTAAAATGGTCAGCTTTGTTGTCAAATACTGGCTATACTTGTTTTTAATATTTTTCTTTTTCTTTTCAAGTTCCAAGTATTTTTCCATGTAAGTTGAATAGAATAGACTATTGAACATTTAAATAAAATTCAAAAAGGTAAGCTCAAAATATTTTATTTCTTAGTGTTAATAATACATAGTTATTTCAGTTTTTCCTTAAATTAATTAATTATATAGGACTACTTAAAGCACTAATATGCCATACTGATTTATCATTTGAGTCTCTAAAGACACTATTACTTAATTCATTAGTAAGAGGAAATCCATTAAGGGTTGTTACATGAATCTACCTTAAAACAATTGATACTTTTACCAACACTAAGCTCAAATTCTTTCTAGTTACAATTAAATGTATCATTTATTTCTTCCTCTCCTTCTCTATCTTAATAGAGATGTAAAAAGGATTGGAACATGGAACAAGGAAGGTTTTCCTATAAAAAGGTCACAAAGATCTTCCACAAGAGACTGAGGTCTCAGATGAAGAGGAAAAATGCTATGGGAATGTAAATTGGTACAGCCACTATGGAAAAGAGTATAGAGCTCCTAAAATATTAAAAATAGAGCTATCATATGTTCTATAAGTTATATTTCTGGGTATATATCTGAAGGAAATGAAATCACTACTTCAAAGAGATATCTACATCCCAATGTTCATTGCAACATTATTCACAATAGCTGACGTATGGAAACAACCTAAGTATCTGTTGATGGTATATTGACAATACATGTGTCTATACACATACATAATAGAGACACTATCCTGACCTCCCTAAATCAGACCTGGGATTGTCATAGAAAAGAGAAACACATCTACTGCTCATACTTTAGGAGCAGTTCACCACAAATAGATCACAAACTTGAAAACATTTGCTTACATAGAGTCTAGGGAAGACATCATCAGAATTTGAGCTTGAACCCTAATGATTAGCCTTGGGAGTCTCTGACCTTAATTGACCTAATTTCAAAGAAAGGAATTTTCTTTTGCAAGAGAAGTTGACTCTTCGGACAAAAACTCTATTCTGGAAACAATCTAACCTAGCAGAACATTTGGCTATGAGACGGTAAAAGAAAAAAATTTGGACTGCAGACAGCCAGTTCAATGGGCTTCAAAAAAAAATACTTGGTATACTAACATCAAAGTTTTTTGGGGAGTTCCCGTCGTGGCGCAGTGGTTAACGAATCCGACTAGGAACCATGAGGTTGCGGGTTCGGTCCCTGCCCTTGCTCAGTGGGTTCACGATCCGGCGTTGCCGTGAGCTGTGGTGTAGGTTGCAGACGCGGCTCGGATCCAGCGTTGCTGTGGCTCTGGCGTAGGCCGGTGGCTACAGCTCCGATTCGACCCCTAGCCTGGGAACCTCCATATGCCGCGGGAGCGGCCCAAGAAATAGCAACAACAGCAACAACAACATCAACAACAACAACAGACAAAAAAAAAAAAAAGACAAAAAAAAAAAAAAAAAAAAAAAAAAAAAAAAAGTTTTTTGGAATTTTGAACCATGAAGATTTCCACAAATTGTTTCTTGTTTTGAAATGCTTCGTTTTTGAGTGTGGATTTATCTTTACAAATGATTGCTGATTTTTGTGACTGTATGCATGTATGAGTCCTGTAACATTTGCTTATGAGAGGTCAGACAGAGAACTCGTACAAGGTCAATAATGAGACAGAAATCTGGGTCTTGGGAGATGGCTTAACCTAGAGTAAAAGGAAACATTTTTTTCCTCTGTGGGTCTCTCATTTGTGAGGAAGAAAACTGTGAAATGATTGCAAATGAGACATAAACAAAGAAGGCTGCAGTCTCTAGTGTCCAATTTGTTGTTATCTTTCCTGTATATCCCTTATATCGTCTCAAAGACATCACTTAAATGTTTTAAACATTAGATCCTGGTCTTGTATACCTAAATGGGGAGGACCCATACAGTAGCTACCTGGGGATATTTGGTCTAAACACAGAAATAAATGAAATGTAGATAAGTGGGCAGTGGTCCAGAGCAAGATTCCTGGCTGAGGCATATATAAACCTATCAGGGATTCCTAGAAATATTTGGAGAAATTAAACTGGTTAATAATGATCTTATAAAATTAAGCAAAAAGTACATCACAGACTATATTGCTGAGCAGAAATGAGACTACACATATCAATTTTCTCTAGGTTTTCAGTAAATTCCACAAATCTCAAATAAATGTTATATCCTAAAATATGTTTGAAATGGGTTATATAAAAACCATATGATTTCTAGATATTCTTCATCATTAAAGGAAAGGTAAACCTCATGAAATTTAATCTTAAATTCTAAGGTTATTTTACCTTCAATAAAACTTACATAACTTAGGATAAACAAATATGAATTTTCTTGCTTTTTAATGTTAAAATGATAGGATTAAACCAGAACCTCCTTGGGATTTTTGCCATCTGGTGTCATGGCCACCGTGCTAAAATAAATGATAAACACTGTGCAAAATTAACCACAGAATGTTTGTGTCAAAATTTACCCCCTTCAGAATAAGAGTTGTTTTAAAATATGACATGAAATGTATCTTCCAACACCAAGGGCCAAAGAATTTTATTTAACAATAACAACCACAAAACTTTGGCAAGAGTAATATTACCGAAAGATACTACCACATTTTTACTGGAATGTGAAAAGGAAGTAGAAATTTCTCACTTCAGTAATATTCAGAGACCCTTAATCATATTTTTTGACACTTGTCAAGATGTATCCTAGGCATTATTTCTACCTTATAAAATCCTTTTTTTTAATGTAATTTTTTTTTTTTTTTACTTTACTTAAGAGTTGGGTCAAACAAAACCACACAAAACTTCAATCACCGTCCTAACCTGTGCCTGTTTCTGAACTTTGGACATAAACGTGAATACTAAATAAAAGTTTAGATTGACAAAAAATACATGGATAAATTATATGCTGATTCTCCATTTCTACAATATTCTTAATCACTATTAGTGTTTCACCTTGAACATTAACATTCAATTTTTTAAGGTATACTTTCTTTAAATAGGGATACCAACTATGTTTTCTTTCTCTTTCATTAATATACAATTTAGAATCTTTTTTTGTTTTTTAAAATTTCAAGCAGAAAATTCCCATGTGGAACAGGGGGTAAAAATCTGGTGTTGCCGCAGCTGTGGTGCAGGTCACAACTGTGGTGTAGGATCAATCCCTGGCTAGGAAACTTCCACATGTCATGGGGCAACCAAAAACAAACAAACAAAACTTTGAGTGTATCCTTATTCTAGTAAACAGAAATTATACTTATTCATACATGCATTTGCTGCTCATTTACCTTCCTCTCTATGCTGGCAGCATAATCTCTTTATGGACAAAATATTCTCTGTTTATTCTCTGAAGATTGAATAAAAAGGATCTTAGTGACTTCATAAGTCTTTTGGAAAAAGATCTCAAAATTAAGTTCTTCCAGTCTTCCACTCTTCATTTTCAACTCAATAGTTATGACCAAACATGTTCCAAAAGTCACTGGAATTGTTCACAATTAATATTCTCCTTAGGCTGAGTCTTTAAAAATATTAGACACTTTCTGGATTATGGTAATGTTCCTAGAGATTATTACAACGGTTTATTGGAGTAGGGTTTCTACAAATATAAAATTAATGAAAATATGAAGGTTGAAAAGACAGCCCACAGAATGGGAGAAAATATTTGCAAATTAACCAACTGACAAGGGATTAATCTCCAAAATTTATAAAAACCTTCTACAGCTCAATACCAAAAAAAAAACACGACCCCATCAAAAAATGGGCAGAAGATCTAAACAGACAATTCTTCAAAGAAGACATATAGATGGCCAAAAAACACATGAAAAGATATTCAACATCATTCATTAGTAGAGATGTGCAAATCAAAACCACTATGAGATACCACCTTACACCAGCCAGAATGGCCATCATCAAGAAGTCTACAAAGTGGTTAACAAATCCGACTAGGAACCATGAGGTTGTGAGTTTGATCCCTGGCCTTGCTCAGTGGGTTAAGGATCTGGCGTTGCCATGAGCTGTGGTGTAGGTCACAGAAGTGGCTCGGATCCCACGTTGCTGTGGCTCTGGCGTAGGCCAGTGGCAAAAGCTCCAATTGGACCCATAGCCTGGGAACCTCCATATGCCACAAGTGCAGCCCTCTAAAGCAAAAAAAAAAAAAAAAAAAAAAAAGTCTACAAACAATAAGTGCTGGAGAGGGTGTAGAGAAAAAGGAACCCTATTACACTGTTGGTGGGAATGTAAATTGGTACAACCACTGTGGAAAACAGTATGGAGACTCCTTAGAAAACTAAAAATAGAATTACCATTTGATCCAGCAATCCCACTCCTGGGCATCTATCCAGACAAGACCATAACTTGAAAAGACACATGTACCCCAAAATTCATTGCAGCACTATATGCAAAAGCCAAGACATGGAAACAACCTAAATATCCATTGACAGAGGAGTGAATTAAGAAGATGTGGTACATATACACAATGGAATATTACTCAGCCATTAAAAGGAAAGAAATAGTGTCATTTGCAGCAACATGGATGGATCTAGAAATTATCACGCTAAGTGAAGTCAGTCAGACAATGAGACACCAACATCAAATGCTATCACTTACACTTGGAATCTAAAAAAAAGGACACAATGAACTTCTTTGCAGAACAAATACTGACTCATAGACTTTGAAAAACTTATAGATTCCAACTGAGACAGGTTGGGGGTTGGAGGGATGCACTGAGGGTTTGTAATGAAAATGCTGTAAAATTTGGTTGTCTTGATTGTTGTATACCTATAAATGTAATAAAATTCACTAAGTAATTAAAAAAAAAAGTATGTTTACCTTAAAAAAAAGAAAATATAAAGGTTGAAAAAAACGGTAATTGTAAGAAACCTGAACTACTAGAATTAATAAAATAAATACAGAGCCTTTTTCATGCAAATTACAGTCAGTCTTTGATAACCATTGGTTCAACATCTGCAGTCAATCTAATGAAGATCGCAAATATTTTTTAAAAATTCCACAAATTTCCAAATTAAATTTGCCATGCCTAGCAATTATTGACATATCCTTTACACTGCATTTACAACTATTAACATAGCACTCATGTTGTATTAAATATCATAAGTAATGTAAAGATTTAAAGTATATGGGAGAATTGCATAGGTTTAATGCAAATACTGTGACATTTTACATAAGGGACTTGAGCAGTGGCAAATTTGAGTAACTGTATGGGGTCCTGGAACCAATTCCCCACAGAAACTGAGGGGCAACTGTATACCTTTTAAAAAGAAATAGCTCATAATGCACTTTTTTGGTCCTTTCTCTCTAATTATGCTAACAAATATCATGCTGAGAAAGGATTAGTCCTGATGGACAATCAAAGACAATGCTTCCTTCCTGGTAAAAAGGTGAGAAAAGATGTCCGGCATCTGAGCTGCAGTTATTAGGCATTGCAGCAGGAGGTCCATATGACCAGTTAGTGAGTGAGATCAGAGTTTGCTAAAGGGGAGAAACTGCCCTGTCACTAATGCAGGCTCCTCAGAGCCATCATATATGTAGCATCTCTGATTTGGTGGGTTGAAACATCACGGTACACATCTCCCTGACAGTTCAACTTAGTGTCCTTCCCTTAGCTTGGCAGCTATGACACCTGGCCAGGTAAAAAATCCTGGTGGGATAAAGCATTTAGCATAATAGCAGGACATGTGCACCTGAAAAATCTGAAGGAACAGGAAACATCCCTTAAAGGGAGAACCAGGATGGACCAACCCATTTAGTTCCAACTAACAACAACAACGAAAGCTGAGAAAGCAAGTTTAAACTGTGTTCACTGAATCTTCATAATGTCCCTTCTAGTAGTTAATATAGCAAATTGATGAAAAAGGTAGAACAAAATCTCCTGCTAATTTTAACGATATTGCTTAGTGATTATGCTTTTTTCATATATTTTTATAAAGTTTGTGTTTTAGTGAATAGGACCTCCTAACAATATTTTCCTTAATACTAAAGTTTGAAACCTAAAAATCAGGTAAAATTTATTTTTTCTTGACTGCTAATTGTTAACATTATGTCAAAATTCAATTCCAACATTTTTGAGATGTTCATTTAAGTAGCATAATAGGTATGTGTTAGCTTAGCCCATATATACTGTATAGACTACTGATATTAGCATGGGAAAACCATAAGTCTCCAAATGCACTAATCATATAATACTAAGTAAACACTTCTTGTCTAAAGAATATGGGTTAAGTTACATTCCAAAAGGACAACGTGGAATAAAAACATGGTGTCTTAGAAATGGGTGTCTAATACAATCATTTTTAATGTACCTCCCAGAGATTGCTTTAAGGCAAAGGTGACCATGAGGCCAGTGGTAGATGGTTACAAGCCGTCTTCCCCAACATCTGTGTAAATAGATTCAAGAACCAAAGGCTGCAGTTTCAAAAATTAAACTACAAAAGGCCGTATCTATAACTGTACATAAAATCGCCTTGTCTACCCCTTCTTCTTACCCCCTACTACTTCTGGTGCTATTAAAGAAAAAAGAATGTCTGAGGACCACCAAGGAGAAAAAGGGCAGAAAGAGGACATGGGAATAATTATTTTCAAGGGTGCCTTGAAAAAGTCATTAGTTCTTCTTTCTGGATTCTAGAGAAGCAATATCTGTGCATATAAATCAAGCCAATGTGCTCACAACACATGTGTTCATAAAAAAGTCAGTTTTATTGATATTTGTCTTTTTTAATTTTCCCATTGTCTTAATTTGTAGCAAGAATTTTAAATATGGCACATAGGAATGCTATGCTACTGTGCTGGCATTTGTGAACACAAACACAAAAACTGTGGCCACCTCACTTCTCAGCAACAAGACTAAAGGACCCCTTCTATGTGTCTTTAACCCACCAATATAAAATGATCCTCTATAAACTTAAGGAATACGAACAAAGATTTTGATCAAAACAAAAAACCTATAAGTTGGTGTGAGTGTGTGGAGGGGCGAGGGGGGTGATGGTGGTAGGGGTGTAGTTCAGGTTCTAAAACTTAGCCTTTAACCTTTATTGAACCCTATGTGTTAGATGCACAGCATACAATTAAACCATTGCAAGGTAAAGATGAAAAATTAAGGCTTTGTTTCCTAAGGATAGTAATGTTCACACACGGCCATGCCAAGACCAAAATTATCTCATTCCAAAATCCCTCTTTCCTCCAAACCCTACTATATTTCTTCCAGAATTATCAATATACAGATGATTAAGTTGCTGACACTGGAGTGAGTGTGTTATTTATTTATTTATTTATTTTGTCCTTTAGGCCACACCTGTGGCATATCAAAGTTCTCACACTAGGAGTCGAATCAGAGCTGCAGCTGCTGGCCTATGCCACAGCCACAGTAATATGGGATCCAAGATAGGTTTGGAACCTACACCACAGCTCATGGCAACACTGGATCCTTAACACACTGAGCGAGGCCAGGGATTGAACCACGTCCTCATGGACACTAGTCGGGATTGTTACCACTGAGCCACAAGGGAACTCCAACACTGGAATAATTTAAATTAAGATCCAGAAAAAACACAAAACATACATTAGCTTCCGTAAGTCACTAACATGCTACTTTCCTTCTGATTGAGAAAACTGTGAAATCTATGGTGCCTTCTTTTGTTTACTAATTTCTCAGAGTGCAATCTAATGTATACCCAAATAATACCACAGTGAATAATATTTTCATTTACTCCATCCCCATAGTCTTCTCTCTCTCTCTCTCTGTAGCTTGATTACATATCATCTTTGTTGAAGCAGCTCAAGTCCTTTTTATTTTAGAATCAGGAAATGAGAAGAAATATGCTGTATGATACATTAGGTCTCTGTGATCTGAGACCAGATTTCCATATTCCCAATTTATTTGTCATTGCTTCTTTTTTTGTTTGTCCATTTAATGCAATGATAAAATGAGACTTTGTTCAAAATGGTCAGCTTCTTTCTCAGGTCTTCAATGATGCCTGAAGGCCTTCTATGTAAAGCATCAGTTCTTTGAACTGGCAGAAGCAATCCTTCGTGATACTGCTTTGCTCTGCCTTCTCTGCCTTGCATGGTAAGCACTAGAAATTCAACTGCTAACTGTCTACTACGCTTTGTTTAACATTATTTGAGACAGCCCCATAAGGAATGGTGATGCCTCTCCCTGCTTAACATAGGTTGAAGTGTTGAGATTTGAGAGCATGATCTTTAAAAATGGCAGCTCCTCAGGGCATAGAGAACAGAAGACTGAGCTATATGAGAAAAATGTCATGAAAACTATCTATAAAAGTGACAGACCAATGACACTATTTCTTTTCTCCATTCTCCTTTCTGATATCCACATTAATATCACAAATGATAGGTAATAGTAAAAAGAGAGAGGAAATTCCCTGATGGCCTAGAGGTTAAGGACTTGGCATTGTCACTGCTGTGGCACGGGTTTGATCCCAGGCCTAGGAACTTCCATATGCCAAGGGGATAGCCAAAAATAATAAATAATAAAATAGGGAAAGAAAACATACCCATTTCTAATGACAAACAACCTGGATGTCTTAGAGCAACTGGAGAAACCATCACCTACAGGACAGTAAAGGTCACAGCCTAGAGAATGGCTGAAGGAAATCCAGCCAATTTAGGAAGCTCAAACCTGCAGAATCCCCATGAACCTCTAGACTAGAAACAGAGGATTCAACTGAGAACAGAAATGAGGTCTATATGACTCACACATTAAATGATTGAGTCCCCTCCACACACTTCCAATTTTCCCCCTACTCTGGGAGAATATTTGTAATCAAGTGCATCTTCTCCACCTTCCCCAAAGCAAATAATAGAATGGTTCTTTTCTATTCGATTAAATGCCTACACATATATCCAACCTCCACCCACTTCTAAAAGATAATTCCAATACCCTCTTTCAGGTAGAAGGACCTTAGCTTATCAGTTGATTTAGTATGGTGATTACATTTTTAATTTGAAACTGAAAACTGATAGAGAAGCCAATCAACTCACCTCAGGAATTTGAGCAAAAATGGGAGAGTCAACTTTCCATAGTAAATGCAGTAGACAGTATTAATCAAGGAATGATAAATTTGATATAAAAAATAATTCCTTACAATTTAAATTTTCAATGCTTTTAAAATAGAGTTTACTAAACTTTCCTCTAAAAAATGTATTGATGGGAGATAAACACACAGGAAGCATGTACTGGTGGTCATTAAGGAGATGTGCAGGAAGCAAAATAAAAACCCAACTAAGAAAGAATTCGTTAAAGGAATAGTAAGTGAGCCTCTATTCTGTTAGATCTCATACTAAACGCTATAGACAGTACGAAGTTGAATAAAAATGGGGTATTTATGTAACATTAAACTAAGTAGAATGAACAAAATATTAGTTACATCTACTATGAAGTTTTCATTACAGAAATTCTTAGAAATCATCGGAATTATGTATCGTGTACTTAGAAGGCATAAACTATACCCATTCAGTGCAAAAATCTCTCTTGAGGAGAAAATGAACCACAGTATGAACACAGACTATGTCTTTCTTAAGCCATCTTGAGATTTGCCCTATTATTAAAATCGATTTTCTGTGGTGTATACAACGCAGTATCATTCCTAAAAGATCTGGGTCTTAGGAAAAACTAAACTCATTATTTTACTTTCTATAAATAATTCATAGAAATGAAATCATATTTTTTTTTGAAATGTAGAGAGACACTTTGAAGTACAAAAGTCATTGTGAGGTCTGTTGAGGGGGGTGATAAAAAGTCTATGAATTGTGTGCGTATATGAGCCTCAGGAATTCCTTAGTCGTAGCTAACATATCATATCTTGGCTATACAGAATAGTAGAAAGTTTGAAGCTCCTGGAGTTAAAACAAAGTTAGTCCTAAAAATTGGTAACACCATTTACCAGGTGCATTAACTTTAACAACTGATTTACTTTTTCTGAGCCTCAGTTTCCACATAAGAAAACATCTGTCAACTTATGTTTTGCCCAATGCTTCTCAACTTCATTTGTCCCAAACCAGGACACTAGCCCAGTTACTTTCTTAATATTAACTTTTGTCAACAACACCGTTTACCTCCCTCAAAGCTGGCATATGCTTACTTAACTGCAGTTAAAATGGCTCACTTTTTCTTCCATTAGCTAATTCATCACTCCCTCTCAATCTACTTCTCAGTTGCAGACTCTGCTAAGGAGGCTGGAGAATCCAAATATGTATTTTTTCAGCCTCTACACTGTGTAGTCATGTGGCATGATTCTAGTTAATAAAATTTAAATGAAGTCCACTGAGAATTCTACAAAAGCCTTTGCTTTCAATATAAAAATGGATACACCTGACTTAGGAGGCCCTTATCCACTTCTTCCCTCCTTGAACATGATCATAAAATTTGAAATTACCTGTTCTATGGAGAAAGCAACAAGAAAAATCATTGAGTTGCTATCACCATGCAGTGGAGAAACTGAGTCAAAGGCAGGAACTGTCTACCTCTGATTGATTCACATGTGAAAAAAAAAAAAAAAAAAAGAATCCTGTTTGTTTAATCCATGGTTAGTTTTCTGGTGTGTGAAGTCAAAAACATTCCTTTCTGGCGCGATGTTTCTTTTGTTCCTTCTTCAACTTTTTTTTCCTCCTCTCACATTATTTGTAATATATAATTCCTTTGCCAAATATATTCAGGAAGGTAGCAGTGTCAAAAGAACACTGCTTGAGTATAGCATAGGAAAATCTACACAATAGTTTGTAATAACCTTTATGGAAGAAAAGAATGGACATATATGCATAAGTGACCCACTTTGCCATACCAAAAAAAAAAAAAATTAAGCACTGCCTGGGAAATCAAAGAGCTGGTCTTACTCAGTTTTAACACCTATTACAGCATAAAGCTTTGGGAAAGCAATTTAATATCTTACCTTCAGCTTCATCTTCTAAATGATAATTGAATAGATAGCATTTTATATTTAACCCTCAAAAAACAGGAGTTCTCTTATAGCTCAGCAGGTTAAGGGTCCAGTGTTATCACATCAGCAGCTTGGGTGGATGCTGTGGCATCGGTTTTGCCCCTGGCCTGGGAACTTCCACATGGTGGAAAAGAAGAAGAAAACAAACCTCAAAACTGTACCAAGGGCACAGTTGGAGGAAATGGTATATTGGAGTCCAGGTTAGAATCACCACATGGAAGATGGAAGCATGAGCCCACCTGGCAGGTTATGGAATCATATGAAGATATCATATGGAATCATATGAAGACCACAGAAGACACACTCTGGCTTCTCGTCTTCATGCCCTCTAATCTCCCCGAGTGTTTCCCCTGGGCTGAACTCAACCAGGAATTAATTTATCTGGGAGTCTAGGATCCACACCGCACAGCTCTGTAAGACAGAGCAAGGCCAGGGAGGGTGGGAAGGTACATCTGGGCACACGGGTCCAAAAATACACACAAATATGTATCAAATAAAGTTAACATCAGGGTATTAAAAGAGGGATGGACTCAGGAAGCACTTACGGATGGAGTGAAACAGAGCTTGTGAAACAGAAAAACAATCACCAAAATGTAGACAAAACCCAGCAAAATTATAAAGACAAAGTTCTTTACCTTCCCTTCTTAGGATGCCTTTTTATCCCTCCCATGATCTTTCCTCCATTTCCCTTCATTCAGTGATTTATTCATTCATTGACTCATTTGACAAATATTTATTGAGCACCAACAATTTTCCAAGACTAGGCACATGATCATATGCATGCTTATCACTCTTCTCATTTATGCATCATGCTTATTTTTCCTGCACTGTTTTTCTCCCCAACAGTCAGTCTTCTAATAAATTTTCACCCAAGACCCAGTCAACAGTCCTGCCCTAAGGTTTCTAAAACCCCTCTAAACCCAGTTAAGAACTTCCTTCCTATCCTCTTAAGACACTAAATTTGTATGTATTTTACTACTTGTCACAGTATATTGTAATTACTGTTTTTAATCTTTATTCTCCAACTGAGCTTTAAATATTTTGAAAGGAAAGATCATGAAGACTTCTTGACCTTTGTTAGAGTTTATTTTACACAGGTTATTAAATATTTGCATATAAGTTAATAAATTTATACTGATTTTTGGAAAATAAAATGTCCTAAACAACTCTGTCTCCTGCTACTTCCCTCTAAACTGTTTGGCTATATAAAAACTAAATTTTTGAAGCAATTACACAAATTTCCAGAAAAGCAACTCAAAGCATAAATTTTCAATTGTCTAATATTGCAATCCATGGACTTAATTTTTCCTTCAAGTCTGTCAGTAGTTACAATGTGGCTTGGGAATAATTACTAATTAACAGTAACAACATGTGGTTTTTTTATATTTAATAATCTACTTTTGAATCTTTTTTCTGTTTGCTTAAACCATAAGAATTTGCAGATAACTCAGCTGAAAACCAACTATATGGATGTTTTTGTTGTTAGTTTATGAGGACTAATGTAGAGAAATAGCAAGGATCAGAAGGACCTTTATTTTTGTATATAAAACATGTATCTTTGTTTAATGGCAACATATCAAGGGACTATGATATGAAATAACACAGTATTAAGATTATTATTCACTGCTTAATATCTCCCATACTCTATTTAGCCACTCTACATTCCTCGAATCATGTTACCCACAGCACAGCTTTATAAGCTAAGTAAACTATTTTCCCAATTTATGGATAAAAAAACTGAAGCTACCTAAGAAGTCACAGTTAATATGAAGATTCAAAAAGTCAATTTAAAAAAGCATAAAATTCACAGTAAGACTGGGAACTCATTCTTCACTCATAAGAACTGAAACTTTTTGTTTGTTTTAAATAAAAGAGATACTGAGGTGGCTAAAAACTGCAATGGTATTATTTAAACTGTCTGCTGAGAGGCATAAATGTGTATGTGAGTACACGGCTGGGATGCCATGTTGCCAGTATAATTTAGATCCCCTTGCTTTGAAACATACATGCTGGAGCTTTATCATTACAGCTGAGGCATCCTACATGGCATGCATATTTTTATAAAACACCCTGGAATACATATCTTAGTGATCAATTCAGCACTTGCAATTTCCCAAACTTTATTTTAATCAGGAGTTAATGATGTATGGCACTTCTAGCAAGTAAATGAATGTTTGAATTGCTGCAAGTTATTTTAATAATTGCTCAGCTAACCATTTTAAATTATCAAAGATCTTTACTTGTGCAATGTCATATAAATGCTAGAAATTAAAAATTAATCAACACGATTTACGTAACTAAAAGCTGCCATCTAATGGGATATTTTTCAATAAGACGACAGTAGTAATTACGCTGAAAAATATTCATTCCTGTAGTTTGAACGATTATAGCAATTTCCACCAGGGGATTTCGCAGTCAGATTCTGGTTCTGGGCAACAGTGATTAATATAATGGTTATTAATGAGAAGTCATTTTGATATTTCTAGCGGTGTTTAGGTATCAATGCCTTGAACACAATGTGTTCAGCATATTAATAACAAAAATAGCATGGGACTAAGTAATTTCATTGACTTTTTTTCTTATCTGCTATAATGTGGAAGGTCAATTAGATATATGGAAACAATGGGACTTTTCACAGCAGGACCTACCATTTCTCTGTGTTGACATCTTTTAACTGTGTACAAAGTTCATTAAATGTGCAAAGGTAGTGTAGTTACCGGAAGAAAGTGGTGGGATCAGAGGTCATAATCCACAGTGACAATCTCTTGTGGATGGCACCCTGGGAGACGAATCAGAGTGAGAATTGCTTTTCAGGTTGCCAGTAGGGAATGGAGAGAATAAAACCATCAGCAATTATTATTATTGAATTATTAAAATGAATATTGACAGAGATTTTGTTGGCTTTACATCAAATTGAGTCAGATCAGGTAGTCTCTTATCAGATTCAAAATTTTGCTTAAATATAGAATCATGGATTAATAAATTGATTATATAATATATATGTTTTGGGTAAAACTATATAAATACATTTGTAATTTTACAGTCTGCAACAATGTGTATTTAAATGCATCCAAATCCATTTCCCAGAGGTAGAAATTATCCTTCCATTTATAGTTCCCTTTCCTAGGATTTTGTCAGAGTTATTTACCCAGCTATCTGAACTCTACTCTTGGAAGTAAATAATGTGTGAATACATCATAGTGTTTGCGGCAAGGAAAAGGATAAAACTAATGTTATAGGAGTTCTATATTGTGAGGCGAAGTTCAGCTAGGTATCACTATGGAAGATAAAGAAGTATCTCACCAAAAGCACAAATTAGTCCATGAAATACATTTCTAATGTTTTATTAAAAATACATAAAGATATTTCAAATAGAATAATGCTACTGGCAAAATCAATGTAATTTGTTACCCATTTCAAATGTAAGTAACATGTTAAAAATTACTGTATAATAGAGTTACAAGAAGAATTCTTTCCAAGTTGCATAAAATTAATAGTCTCAATGGTATTATTCCTTGAGCCTGAGAAAATCCTCTATTTAATTTTATGATACTTTCATTTTGGGGATTGTTTGGATGTTATTATTGACCAAAAAATTAATTTATATATATGAAACTTCAAGTTTGTTTATATTTCTTAGTGACTTAAAGTCAGCAATAATGTTATATCGGAAATTTTTAATTTGCTTAAGGTGCTCATCTTAACTTTCCTTTTCTTAAAGTCTCATATTTCAGTAGAGATCTGACATGGAGTTGAATGTGATCACTCTGATGTCACAATGACTGCCAAGTTCTTCATGTAGTGTTGAGGAACAAATAGACTTTCAAACTTATATTCTGTTCCCTAGTCTCGATTTCTTTTTGGATTTTATATGCTAGAGTTCTACAAAGTAAAATACGCATCATTATCTGACATTAGATGGGTGCAAAATACAAGTGCAAATATGACTCTTTTTGATTATTTCAGAACAGACAAAATACAACTAAAAGATAACTGTGCTATAAATATGTCAGTGATTTTTTTTTACAGATGAGTTGTAGAGTATGAAAACAACTAGACTGATACATAGATATCTCATCTCGAACATGAGACAATAAAAAATAATTTAACATAAAATATGTTTTAACAATTTGTGATTATTTCTATTAAGAGCAAGTGATATTTAAAAATTCTATTTTCATTATTTTATCATTTAGAAATATATGCATCTTCAGGCTTTATGATAAAAGTTAACCCTAACTTAAGTAATAGTTGGATAGCCATTACAAATGGATGAGCAGCAAGGTAGAATTTCTAAGAAAAATTTAGGGGCTTGATATAATTTAGGCTTTTAAATATTTAAATTACTTTAATAAAATTATTGTGACTATAATCTCACAATTTAATTGTTCTCTTTTTGTTTTTTTAATGTAAATGTCCCTCAAAAACATGTATGAATTGTATTTAATAAACCAGTGCAAAATAAAAATTGCACTGTACAGATATTTTCAAGGTTTCTACTATGAGAATTCCACATTCACCATGTGACAAGCACATGGCAGAATAATTGTAAGAGGAATGACTAACATTTGTGTAGCACTTGCCAGTATACACAGGGATATGAAATATTCACATTTGACCTTCAAAAGGATTTTAAACCCCTATTTCATAAATGGGAGAAATAAGAGTCAGTAATACAGAGCAGAGCTGTTACATCTTATGATCATGTCAACCCATGAGGCAAGGCATCTGTTCTCCTCTAGAAAAGGGGAAAAGGAAAAATCCACTAAAATCACGAATCATTTTTTCCTCAGTGTCAATTGTTTATTAATGTTAAATTTATGAAAATTATTGCTGTTGCCTTTGGTTATATATTTCCTGTATTGGCCTATGACAGGAGTTATCACACTTTTTTGCTACTCCTCATTCTCTCTCTGCCTGCTGGAACAGAATTCAGTAAGGATGGACCTTGCACTCTGCCTTTCTGAGCATTTCCCAGAGTGTAAGGATCATCTTGACATTGAGTCTCTCAATGTTTGCAATGTTTGTATATAAGTATACATTCTAAGTCACTCCATAATAATTTTATCTAGTATTTGGGTCTACTTTTTTCTTCTTAGCATATTTTTAATTACATTTTTTCCTTCTTAGTATTTTTTAAATTATATTTTAAGAATATGTTTATCTTAAGGTTAAAAACAGAACTACTAAGGTATTTTCAAATGTTAGCTGATACCATTTTAGTTGGGATTGCTTCTCTTTTACATGTTAATTTAATTTTCCCTAATATTTCATTTCTTGTTTTTAAATGATTAATATCTATTCTAATTTAGGTAAAAAGCATTTTATTTTTAGAAATGTTGAGTGATATAGTCTTATCAATAATAATCTCATAATGAATTATTTATAATTTTGGTAATACTCCTAAATCACTTTAATAACTACATACTTGAACATAATATACATTTAATTTTTCTGTTTATCTTTAATTTTTTTTCTTTTTCCCTCCTTCCCTTCTCTCCTTCTTCCTCCCTTATTTTCCTTTTTTTTTTTTCCTAAGTAAACAGTAATTGAGCGTCTATAGCATACTCATTCTTCAGGAATCTCAGCTATAGACAAGAACAAGACTTACCCTCCTGGAGTGTACATTCTCATGCTAATATTAAATTTGAATCCACTTTTAGAAAAATGTTACAAATAAACAAATCTAAAGACAAAAACAGAGTCAGGAATTTCAATAGCTGCTATGATAAGGTAATAGAATTAGCAATACGTATAATTTTAACTGAAAGCATCTATGACAGAGTGAGTGTTCATGAATTAATTATAACTGAGGACCAGTTGCTCAAGCAAAGTAAGTGAAAATTTCTTATTTTTCTCAAAGGTATTACAATACCTGTAATACACATTTGAATATTTTTTCAAATTAAATACAAACAAGACCTTAGCATCCATAAATTTCATAAGAAAAATCTATCTGTAAAATATTGGTGTTGGAATAATTTTCAACAAAATTCTGTCAATGTCAAAGTTGAGAATGTATTCTAAAAGTAAGTCGATGAATCAGATTCTGATTTAGAAAATCAGAACATTCTACATAACAACATAATAATCACATACAGATTCATTAATCAGTTTTTTCTTTATTAAACCCATACTTCAGCTATTAGTTCCAACATCCTCAGAGAAGGGAAAGTCATGTACAAATGATCCCAGTCTGAGAAAAGCTGTGATCTGAATGATAGTGAAAAGTGCACAAGATTCCATTGAAATGAACACAGCAGTTGTTCCTCCTTTGTATGTTATTATAAAGAGAACCGGGGGTCAAATTGCATGAATGATAAATGGAAGGTGCTTGAATTGGGTTGGTTCTTTTATGAACATTATACATTGACCTTGGCAGTTTTGACAATTACATCCATCACTTCTAGGAATCCATTCCAACACTCAAGCCTGTTCTCTAATGTGACCAAATAAACAGAGTTTGTGAATATAAGAATCAAAGATTGATCTTCTGTGCCAATGCACTGATTAACAGTTTGTTTCTTACTATAGCTTTTTCATTCCACGGATTATGTGAGGATAATAATTCACTATGGCACACCTGTAGATAGCATGTGAGAATGATTTAATCTTCACTTATAGGCTTCAAAAGGCTTGAGAGTAGACTTCTAAGTTTGATAATCAAAATGAAATAAAATCTTTAAGGAGCTCTTTGCATACTTTTAATGTGCATTTTATTATTTCCACATTGCTTCAATAGAAAGAACTGGTTGAAGACAGCAGTTGACCAAGCATTCTCATTTTTACATTATTTTAACTTGTGTGTAACCTAAGCACCAATTTTCTGATTTAAAAGATTTTTTCAGCCTCAAATATTTTTGATAGTAACAGAATTATGTGTAGGTTGATAAGCAGGTCTCCCCTCAATCTAAAACATTCAATGTAACATTATTTGAAGTCATAAAAGTTTCCCCTGAAAGTGCAGTATCAACTATATGATAATACCTTAAAAGGCTGAGATAATGTATATGCATGTGAGCACTGGAGAATTCTAAATTACCTGCTGTTTTCAAATCTAAGAACTTTAAAAAAATGAATTACTGAATAATGACTCAGGTTTCTCTAAAATTACCTGATGATAACTGCCCCATGTCAGAGCTAGCTGGGTTGTAACATTGACAAAATCTTAATATTACAATTGACAAGTAAATTCTCAAGAGTCAGTCATGCAGCATGTATTCAAAAGCCCCCCATTTCACCTTGGTTCCCAACATATAATCTAGGTCATATCAGGCATTCAGTCCAATTAAATAAATTCTAGATTCAATATAAAGTTCATTAATCAAGTGACTTCTTCCAAGATTCAAATGTCTTCTACTTGGAGGTATTTTCTTTACTCCTTTCCTGGTCCAGTTTCCAATCTCTAGATGGAGCAGTCCCAAAGTCAGTTGTGTCAAGAAGCTAGTATAGGAAGTCCATATAAATATATAAATGTATCCTTAGCATCCATCTCTTGCATGTCTCCTTGCTCTGCTGAGCAGATCCCATCTTCAGCTCACCTCTGTGACTGCTCTGGATTTACGAGAACATTAACTTTTCTTCTAAATTCACAGCGAACACAGAAAAATTACAAGACTGCTTCTGGTGCCCTACATTCCTTTAGGATGCAATTCTGAGTCAGCTCTATAGGTGGAGAACAGAGCACACGAGTTTCGCTCTCCATTAAGAAGCCCCTGTTTCCTCATCCCACTTTTGCCTGGCTTAGTAAAAGGAAGCAACAGAGAAAGTATCTAAACATCACATTTCCTCTAACTAGATTTTATTTCCTCCAAGTCCTACTACTTCCTAGCACTGTTAACATGTCTAGTCTGAGCGAGGAGGAAATCATATTTGTGCGCAAGGTTTTATACCAGCAGCAATGTCCTTTTTACTTTACTAATTCAGTAGTTCGCTTTGAGTAGTGAGTCAGTGATAGACCATTTCCATAGTAGTTAATGCATCTTCAATTAAGCCAAAGTAATGGGTGATGGTAGGAGTCTGGTGGGCTTGGAGAATCCAGTAGAATAGTCTTGTAGTGCCTCCAGTCACTTTGTTCAATATGCATCAATGAAGATGTACTATATATCAGACACTGTGCTATGTCAGGAGAATGGCATAATGAAAAAAAAAGGGATACACAATACAAAGCAGTGAGAATACAGGTAAAAAATGTGAATGACTGCCATATACTTCAGCACTTCCTATATGACATGGCAAGTAACTAGGTCTAGGGATTATAGAAATTGCACTCACTCTTAGCTAGGAGGGTATATTTTTGGAAAGATGTTAGGTGAAAACAAGTCTAAGGTTGCTTTGAAGAGGTGACACTTAGGTTGAAATATGGAAAAAATAACATTGGAGTTAAAACCCAAAGGATGTATAAGGAACCACTCTGGAGATGAGGGATAGAAGATGGGGTAGGCAAGTGTTTCAAGCACAAGTAATGGCACGTTCAAATCCAGAAATGAAAGCATGACGTGCTGAAGTTCTCTGGGGCTGGACTAATTTATAGTTTCTGGTCGCACAAGAAAAAAGCCTGGAGAGGCAGGCAGGGACTATGCACACTCCTGAAACACAACCTGAGTTTGAACTTTAAATGATGTGGGTTTTTTGGTTGTTGTTGTTTGTTTGTTTGTTTTTTAGGGCCACACCTGTGGCATATGGAATTTTCCAGGTTAGGAATCAAATCGGAGCTGCAGCTGCCAGCCTATACCACAAGCATGGCAACACAGGATCTGAGCCACATCTGCGACCTACACCACAGCTCCCAGCAATGCTGGATCCTTCACCCACTGCGTGAGGCCATGGATCAAACCCACATTCTCATGGACACTAGTTGGGTTCATAACCCACTGAGCCACAACAAGAACTCTGGACTTTAAACAATGCTTTATATTAAATGACGAGGTTCTAGTCTGAGAATTTAGATACTTCGATTTGAACTCTTGTTTCACCATTTATCTCAGCATTGTTATGTATTCTCTTAACCATTTTGTTTCTTCTACCAATGGAACCATAAATTATAATACTTATCTTTTAAGAAAAGCTATTTAAATTCTTAGCAATAAAAGACTTTGAACACCACCTCCAAATACACATTATTTTATTCATGTAAGAATTACATTAACACATTAATTATTAGATTACATTATTAATAGTTATAATTATATTTTAATATTATAACATGTTAATTCATTATATTACTAATATTTTATTTCTATTTGCTAATTAATAATACTAAAATGGAAATAGTACTATGAGCTCTATGTATTTCCTCTTCAGCATGTTAATTATATAGGTTTCACATTTTTTAAAAATGTTCTTTAATATTTTTGGACAAACAAATTTTAACATCAGATTCTCAATTTGGTTTATTTCTATATTTGGTAGTAACAATTGTAATAGATGAAAATGGTACATCTATCATTGTACAATACGTACAATGTAAAATACACTCGAGATGAGGCCCAGTGTTTATGAAGTAGATATAAATCCATATTTGAAAGTCTTAATACTTTTAACTTGTTTTTGCTCACTTCATATTTCATCATGAACTGTAGTAAAAGAACTTGTTCAGAGAGTTTGGGCATCATTTCTCTGTCATTTTCATGGTTCTTTATGTTTATTTTATTCGTGTTACTTCATTATGAGAGCTGTTTTAAGCCATTTGTTAATTTTGTGGGGGCTAGATCCAACTAAATAAAATTCCAACCAATTAAAATTATAAATAAATTCCCTTATTTAATTGGATGCATAAGTTATCACATTGAAATCCTATGAAACCCAACAGATACATCTTCCTCTCTACCCCTTCCCTCTTATCTTTCTCTACCCACCCACCCATCTTCTTGCCCTCATGTAGAGATTACTGGTATAGATAATAAGGACAAACAGAGGAATCCACAACAAAATCTCCAAAATCTACTTTGGATTTATGACTCAAAGCAGCAAATACATGTAATTACACATTCAAATTACTACTACTCATCACTGCATCAAATATACATTAGATAACACAGCAAAAACAAGCTCCAGTTCCTACCCTCAGTCTTCCCAAAATGCTTTTGACTGCATAAAGCTCCTAACATAATCACCTCATTTTTTTCTGAAAGACATTGTTGCTTCAGAAAGATCCCTGTAAACAATTGTCCAGACTAAATTGCAGTCATTTCCTTCTGTCTCATTGTGACTTAAATGACTTCATAATATCTCCGTGTAGAAATAAGCCTAGAACTTAGCTCTTTCAAATAATTAATAGAATTGAGCCAGAACTGATAACTACCTCTTTTTGATTATTTCACATGTCATCGATTTTAAGGATTATTTAATTTGTTTATATGAAATTCTCTTTAAATTCATCAGTCATATTATCAGTATATTATCAACAAAGAATACCCTGAATTCAAATAATTAATATTTTAATAAAAGTCTGAGTAATAATCACATTATATATAGATGTATTACCTAGCTTTCCACATAGGTTCCTGCTTTAATTTAATAAATTAGGAATACATTCATGCTTTAAATTTATACAATATTAAAAGAATGAGTCTCCATTTTTCTTTCATCTGCTTTTTTTTGGTGGTGTATTATTAAAAGGGCAAAAATAATTGCCTAGTGAAAATAAGAATTAAATAACTTACTGAAAGTGGTACTAGGTAAAAATCCTCTGAATGTGAATTAAAATTAAATTGGAGAAAAGAGGGTAATAAGTTGGCCTTAAGCATGGATCATATTACACACAAGATTATTATTAAACGCCAGCTGTGCTTTTCTTCGAAGTAGCAGGTTTATCTCACTTTAAAAATTGAATGTCATTGGTAACTTTGATATAAAAAATTGTGACTTGTAGATAGCAAGAAAGTACTTGCTAAAAATATTTAAATAATTAAAGTATCTTTTTTCTATTCCAAGATGATGTTATTGAACCAACGTTCTCATATTGGCTCTTGACTTGAATTAGAATACATGTCTCCTGCCATGCTCCCTCATGGCCAAGAATTTTTGAAACTACAAGCTCTTATTAAAGGGCAGAATGCATTTTTCAAGATGTGACATCACAGTCTTTGCTATATCGGCAAAGGGATTACAGTATGGACTTGAATAATAAAATCATTAAGTTTTATATATAATGAATATCACAAAATTAAAGATTTTACTTAAAGAGGGAGAGAAAAACAATTTAAGTGGTAAAGGAAATGCAGCTTACCAATCTATTCAATGAGTATCTGTGCCATTATGAGTAAAAAATTGAAGGCATAGCTCAGCTCTTCCCTTGATACATATTAATTTGCATGTTTTCCTGATGATGTTAGTATACATTTTTTCTTTCATGCAAAATGACCCCTTAATGAAGATCAAATTCTTTATCTAGTGTTCAAGTGAAGAAACAGCAACATAGCCTAATGTGAGAATATTAGCTTGGCTGAAAGTACGGAGAGGTCGCATATTGAGCTCCAAGATAGCATTTTTATAAGGGATTTCCAAGGTTAATTTTGACCATAGTGATCCTCAATTAGCCTGAAGACCTCATACCAAAACTCTCCAGAGATGCACTACCACTTAGCTGACACAATTTAAATCTGAATTTCATTGTCCCCCAAGTCGATCCTATGACAATGAACTTTTGCAGTGTCATATTCATGGATCTTTCATTATATCCCATTTTAAATTAGTCCACATGGGAAATCATGACTGTTTGGTGCTCCTAGTATTTTCTTAGCCAGAATCTCACATTCTGTCTATATCCTTTAAATAGTTGTTAGAAATTTTATGGCTTCAGATCTCCTGTACCTGCCCAAGGAGCTAATATCATAACTCATTTTTGCAATACACAAATAATTCTTACATAAAATATATCAGCTAAGCTCCAAATTCCACATCACTGAAAATGATCTGACCTATATCTAACCAGTAAGTACTCATCCTTAAAATCCAGCAGACTTCAAAATCCCTTTTACAAAAACTCTTAGTCAAAATACATGAAAGGACCTATCCCCCAAGTAAATCACTTATCCCTCAAGTGAGATTTCCAGTTGTCAGTCTCCTTTTAGAGCAAACAGCAATAACTATTTATGAAAATCATGCATGAGAGAATACAATATTTTATTTCTTCTTTGAAATTTTCCTATTGATTGGTCCTGAGGATATAAGGCTACATGTTATTTATACCCTGTTCTCCAGAAATCATAGTATAAAAGAGTAAAGTAGATTGTAAAAGTTACTTTTAAAAATTTAAGTGAAGTAATGGAGGTGTGGGAAATGGACCCTGGGCCTCTAGACAAGAAAGGAATTCTGTTAGCATCTAAAAGAATTCATGGTAATGAAGCAGAGATGCAGGGAGCAGGATAATTGAAGGAGAGTGACTTTTGCCAAACAAGGAGTGAAGAACATCTATGCAGAGGGCAGAGGCCAAAGTGTGGCTATGTGAACAAACATGTAATATCAGGAAATCAGCACAAGCAGGGTAAGGCTGAAACCTAAGTATGACAGACAGGAAAGTGGCAGGAGTCAACACTGACTATGAAGACTGCAAGATACAGATCACCTATGTCTATAGAGTCCTCATCCAAAAGGTAATGATGCCTGAGGGATTTTTAAACAGAAAAAAAAAAAAAAAAGATGTAATGAGGTGAGTATTCTGGTAGAAATGTGCATGATGAATCCAGTAGGAGAAACTGGATGATCTGTTTCTATGCTCCAAGTAAAAGATATTAACAGGTTTAACTAAAGTAGTGAGTGGAGAGGTTATGGAGCAGGATCAACAGAACTTTAGAACTAATTTCGTTCAAGGAATGAGATAAATACAAATTAGGATGACTCAAAGATTTCTAGTGAGGTAGATCCTGTAAACAATACTTTTGCTTCCTAGTAGAAGAACAAGGCTAGAGGGGAAGCAAATGAAAGAGGTAAGAGATGGATATTGAAGAATTTCAACTTTTAGGATATTCAGGTAAAGATATATAAAGATATAAATCTATATACACACACATATAAATATAGATAAATATATATATGTGTATATATATATATACCCAGTACATAGCTGAAATGATCTCATAAGGCTATTTTTAATATTATACAATACCTATGTCAGAAAAATACTGCATTGGAATTTAAGTGCTCACAAATGTTTTCCATATTACTCTTCATAAATCATAAGTTATTCATGAAAAACTATTGCTACACTATTTTAAACAAAAACATCTGAAAAGTTTATATTTAACTAGTGTTGCTCTTTCCTTACAATGGCATTATATTTTCTAAAGTCTATTCCACAGATCAATGCTAACTTTATGAGTGTCCAGGGCAGCTAGTAACCAGTTAGGATTCTAATCATCTTGAATCAAGTAAAATTCCCAGAAATTATGATCAGTTTACCCTAAATGTAAGATTAATAGGATAACTCTAAGCAGCTATACAAAATCATTAGCATTTTTCAATACTGGTCAAACTATCTAGGTTTTATATCTTTGCTAAATTTATATCAATTTTCTAAAGAATGATATGACAGGAAAGCCATAATATAGAGGTTATATGAGTCACTGTGGTAGATACAGTACTCTTAAATCTTAGTTGTTTAGCACAGCTAAAGTTATTTCCTCATTCATTAAAAGTCCTTTTTCAATAAATAGGGAGTGTCCTCTCTTTGAGGACATAAAAATCCAGGCCAATTCCTTTAGTAATCTGAAATTTGCCATCTCAATATGTAGCCTTCTATGTTTCCTTGGCAGGAAAAAGAAAGATCAAGGGGAAACACTGTCTAATAAGAACAAAACAGAAGTAACTCATCATTTCCACCACCTCCTGTTCGCAGAATAAGATCACATGGCCATAACCCAAGTGCAACAAATGGTGGAAAATACAGAGCAGCACATGGATACATAACGAGCATCATTTGTCTCTATCACAGGGACAATCATTGATAGGTGAACACAGTGTTGAGTGTTTCAACAACACCTTACTTGCCTCTTATGGAAGCGAGATAATAGAAATCTGAACTCTCTAGTTGCTAGAGATTCAGTTTCTTCTTTTAGAGACACTATTTGAAGAGCATCAGATGATAAGGTTCCCAAGGAGAAGGAATAGAAAATCCAACTGGTTCATATCTTATCATTTCTGATTACATTCATGGGATTTTTAGAATTAGAAGAAGCATATTAAATCTTATTTAAATACTGAGGAAACTTTAATCCACACATGAAAAAATGAAAAACTTACCCTGTGTCACAAAGTAATTCAGTGGTAGAGAGGAATTAGCATCCAACTCTTGATTTCCAATCCAGTGATCTTTTTCACTGCATGGTAGCCCCTTAGAAGTGTTCATTCTCTATCTGGAAATACACACAAGTATAGCATTGGTAGGAATTATAGCCAAGGCTAGCTGGAATGACAATGCATAAAAATTTGCCTTTTTGTCATTATTGTTAGAGTTGACATTCTTGGTCATTTTCTAAAACAGCTATCTAGAATCAAGGAATTAAATCTCCAATTACTCTTACAGGCAAGTTACCAAATTTGATAGTCCAGCAAGTGTTTTCATGGGTTGGACTTAAATCTTTGGTCTCTAAATACTTCCTCTTACCCTCATATAATAATTTCACCTATTTATTTACGCCTTTAATAATTCACAAAGCAATTATTTGTGTGTGAGTGTGTGTTTTCAATGTCTTAATCCCTAAGAATTAACAAGTGAATTTATTTACAAAACAGAAAGAGTCACACATAGAAAACAAACTTATGTTTACCAAAGGGGAAGGGGAGGGGATAAATTAGGAGTTTGGCATTAAAATATACACATTACTATATATAAAAATAGAAAACCAACAAGGACCTACTATATAGCACAGGGGATGATATTAAATAGTTTGTGATAACCTATAAGGGAAAGGAATCTGAAAAAAATATAAATATATATCTGAATCACTTTACTATACACCTGGAACTAACACAACATCATAAATTAACTATACTTTAATAAAAATTAAAATGTTAAATTAAAAAAAAATAATGAGATAAATAGTGGTTGCTCCCCAAGAATTTCACCCTATGATGGTAAGTCAGTGCCTATAATATATTGAGAGTGAAAAGAACCTAGACCATGAAAACAGGAGATTCTCATTCTAACTCTGTGTGCTTCTGTCACTTTCTTTTATCAAATTCGGCAGTCTGCCTGGAGTTGGATTCCTCTGCAAAAAGAAAGATAGTGGACCCAGAGACCTCCAGCCTGAGCCAATAGCCTCAGCACCTATCCTCCAGCTCCCATTCTCAATTCTCAGTCATGATGTTCTTCCACATCTTTTAAATAACACACACACACTTTCTCTCTCTTTTTTAAGGCTGTGTGGCATATGGAATTTCCTGGGCCAGGGACTGAATCCAAGTCACAGCTGCAGCTGACCTACACTGCAGCTGTGGCAACACCAGATCCTTTAGCCCACTGCACTGGGATGGGGATCCAACCTGCACCTCTGCAGAAAGCTGGGGATTCCTAGCCCACTGTGCCACAGTGGGAACTCTGAATACCACTCTCTTTTTACATGGGTTAACTCTAATAAATGTTTATACATTACAAATTAGAGATTTTAGACAGAGATAGAAATAAAACAAAACACTTTTGACTTTAATGGTCTTCTACAAAGAAAAATTAGGAAGAAAATACCTCACTTTCTTTCTCTCCCACCTTCTTTCCCTCCTTTTTCCTTCCCTATCTTCTTCCTCTTTCCCTCTCTCCCAGTCTCTTTCCCACTATCATCTGTTCATCATCTTGTTTTGACCATAGTTCAATCCTGACATCAAGTGTGCTCTTGAAAGTACGCAGAGTTTAATTTGTATAAGAGTCCATGAGAAAGCAAAATAATTTAAGATTGCCATTAAATCACTGTGAAATATCAACACAGAAAATTTCACTTCTAGAATTTACTCTTAAGATATAACATGGGGCAAGCCCAGTGATTTAAATACAATGGTGTACTTCTTAACATCATTTATAACATGAAAAAAGGTGCTATATTTAGGTGATGGAATGCTATGCAGCCATCTAAAATAATTTCATTAAAACTATTTTATGGCTTGGAAAAATATATTAATATTAAAAGTAGTTTAATATAATAATAAAATACAATATTAAATGGCAACATTTTAAAAATATATAGACATAGACATACATGCCTGAAAAGAGAAACATTGAAACTTTAATAGAGTGAATTTCTGGATGAGAGGTTACATTTGCTTTTAATTTTGTTCTTTGTAAACTTATATTAGTGATATGCAATGCATTCGTGATTTTAAAAATCTAACTCATAAGCATAAAAATGGAGCTTTACAAAATATACTATAGATTTAACATTGGGATAATGTTTATAGAACTACAACATAAAATATACACCATAGTATAAAAAATATAGCAACTAAAATAAAAATTACTGAATTCTGCTAGAAAAGTGCAAGAGACTCTTAAAAAGGTTTCTCAAGAGAAATACTATTGGCACCTTGGATGGTATGATTCTTCCAAGGGTTGAACTATCCCAGAGGTGTCTGTATCAATGAAAGAGAATCAACTGGCTATATTTATGAAAGGGTTTGCCAGTAAGCTGTCTGCATGACATGGTAGTAAGTACCAAAGATCAAAAATAACTCCCAACTGATCTTTCTTTATGTCCAATGTCCTTGGCTCAAAGCATCATTCCAAGAAAACTTGTATGTGCCTACTACTCTCTCACTCAGTCAGTTCTGAGCCTTAGGTTTTAATTAAATCACTTTCCCAAACTCCCTTTGTGACCTTAGATGTCACTTTGCTACACTCTCCTGGAATCACTTTGCTTTTCTGATTCTTTTCAAAATCAGGCTAATGAAAGTTCCAGCTCTAAAATTCCAATGTTAATTGATTTATAGACTCATTCATGAATATATTCATGAATATATAATATATATAATAATTTTTACTAAGAGCTACACATACAGAGGTAAAATAAGCCACAACTTACTCCCATCAAGGTCGAAATCCAGTAAGAAGTTATGAATTTAGCTTTTTTAAGAGAGTTAATAACATTAAGTTCTTAACAGCCTTTATGCCTTTACTATCATAATGAATACATAAAGAATGGTTTATGAACAGTGATCATAATTTTAAGAAAATAGGACTCAAAGCTGTGGGAGGGAAAAAAAAAGATCTAAGAAGAGAAAAACCAAATCATGACACAATCAAATCAGCTGTTTTGGCATGAACTGAACTTCCAAAACTGGAATCTCCAAAAATAATCCATATTCTAGAATTACATTGCCCTGGAGGTCTTTAGATTAGTGTCCTTGCCATATGCACCCTTAGTATTTCTAGTATTTCTACTATTTCTATGTTCAAATCATTATTTTTTTACATGGTTTCTAACTTCACTGAACGGTAAGGATTGAGAGGAAGGCTTGGATCCATCCTTATGGAAGATGATTATCTTCCTATTGCAATAGCTCTTAAGTACTTCATCTTGTCAGCTATCTTGATCGTTTTCTTGTGGTTCACTTTTTACCTATGATCTCTTTATGACCTCCTCTTAAGCCTTTACTTTCCTATTAGTTTTCTTTGTATAGGTGCTGATAGTGAACAACAGCTAAGACAAGGAAGCAAGTCTCACGGCAAAAGTAGTAGCAATGTGTTGGCCATTATATCCCCTTTCATGTTGGTTCTCTAAGTAGGGCAGCCCTGTTCTGTGCCATTCCACATTTAGGACTATTGCTGCTTCAACCCTCTCTTCGGGGTGAGTGGGGATGTGACTGGAAACCTGAGAGTAGAACAGTCTTGCTGAATCCCTCTCTACCCCACTCTCCCCCCAAAAGAAGCTAACTGCTTGATGCCAGTACATTTGTTTTTATGTACCCTTGTTATACTTAAAATGTTACCATGTTCCCTTTTTAAATTTCAGACAAAATGTTTTCGTCATATCAAAAAATATTTTTCATCTTGAGGTCAGAAGCACATTTTTTACTTACTAAGGATTTTTATTATTTATTTTACTTTCTTAAGTAGAATAAATTTTAATTTTTAAATAAGTAAACTTTGTTTTTTTAGGGCCACACCCATGGTATATGGAGGTTCCCAGGCTAGGGTCAAATCAGAGCTACAGGGGCTGGCCTATGCCATAGCCACAGCAACACAAATGTGTGCGACCTACACCCAGCTTGCAGCAACACCAGATTTTTAACCCACTTGGCAGGGCCAGGGATCAAAACTGCATCCTCATGGATACTCGTCGGGTTCGTTACCACTGAGCCACAACAGGAAATCCTATATAAGTACGTTTTTACATACTAAGGGTCTTTATTTATGAGGGATTTTTTAAAATGAGAAAAACGAGATAATAAGGACATAATCTTTATATATAAGTTATAGTAGTTCTATCGTGAAACCTCACTTTTCTTATGGATCACAAAGAGATAGCAAATAGCAAATATCTGTATTTCCATTATTATCCCATTCATTGTATTTTTATGTAATGTATGTTAGGCAGTCTTTATAAAGACACTACATCAAGAAGTGTGCCAAAAATTAATACAGGATATGTTAAACAAAATAAGAAATAAAACATGTATTGCATTGAAAACTTATACTCATAGCAACCAAAGACAAGGAGATTCCTCCATCTCTTTCCCAACAACTTGATGCCTTAGTTTTGGAAATGCAGCTGATGGAAAAGGATTTTGATGTTCAGACTGCATTCCTCACTGTAACGTGAGCAGAGAGCACCCTCTACATTCTCCTGATTAAATAGCACCCCTAGTCAGGAAGAAAGGAGATCGGTTCTATGCAGATAGTTGGCTCAGAAAATCAGAAGGGATTTGTCTACAAGGTTCATTACCTCTCAGCCTCTATTGGCAATAGCCCATATTCAGAAGGCCACCATTGTGACACCCTCAAAGGAACTCCCCGAAGGAAGCAAAGTCTAGAAGGAGAATACCTGCTCTGAAGTTTCCCACCTTCCCTGAACTAAATCTGCACAGCCTCCCCAGGAGGGGGGAATGCAGCTTTGAAAAATAACACCTTTGTTATTCCAAGTGTTAAAGATGAAGCTGAGTTTTCAGATGGCCTCAAGGTTTGTGCACCCTTCACCAAACACAGATGGAAACTGGACTCTTTGAACTGCTTTGAAAATCTGTTACTAAGTGTTTGCTGTGGATTTGTGAAGCAGCCATTGCTAACTTCTGACTGCCTGCAAATTTTATGGCTTGTGATGACAAGGGATAAAATGGCTTCATTTTAGAAATGAATGACTTATATGCCAGGGAAGGAAAAACCCACCATCTAAGCAAGATTTAATCTTAACTATGGTAATTCCAAACAGCGTTCTTTATTTTAAAGACTGGCTTGAAGATTCACATAATAAGCCATAGAACATGCAGATAACATTAACTCATTTGCATTTGCTACTGGTAATTTTGACATTTTACAGTTTCAATACTTTTCTCTGAAGATATTAAAATATATAAAGATGAGTGTCACCTATTTATATATCAGTGATTGGTATTACAGTTTTTTAAAGCTTTGTAAGTTACATTTGAATATACTGACCCTTTGAATCCAGAATCAGAAATATTTGCTGGAGTAAGTCAATGCCATCCTCTGGGTTACATAGCAGTCCCATAAAAAATTTTTAGATGTAACACCTCAGTTTTCACTTGCCTATATTAGGAACAACCAGTCAACATAAACCACTGCAAACTGACAAACTTACTTAAGTCAGATTTAAGTCAGAAGAATTTATAGTACACCATCTGAGCCTGTTACACATGCAGCATATGACCAGTTAGATTGTTCTTGTTGTTTTGTTGTTTTCCCTTCAAAGAAAACTGAATTTATGGGTGAGAGTTAAGACATTCCTACCTACTGGCAGGAAGCTATGAAAACTTCAGTTTGTACTGTTCTTAATGGTAAACCAAGGTTTGGCAAATGCAACTGGCAGTATTAAATTCTATGTGCTCAATGTACTTTATTGCAATCCTACAAACACTAAAAATTGCACATGTATATAATATACAGTATGTGTTTGTGTCTGGGCCAAGAAACAACTCTCTCTTAGAGAAATGTCACATTAAGCAAGTTTTAATGACAAAGTTTCTTTTTTAAAAAAATTTTTTTAGCCTCATTCTTGGCATGTAGATGTTCCTGGGCCAAGGATAGAACCCACACCAGAGCAGTGACCCAAGCTACAGCAGTGACAATGTAGGAGCTTTATCCCACTAAGCCACAAGAGAACTCCTAATACTATGGCTTCTATGGCAACATTAACATTAGCTGTGTTGTTTATATGCAACTTTTTTATGGTAGGAGTTTAACAATATCAACAGAGATACATTATGATATGTATTTAATAAGAACACATACTTTAGCCACAGCAGGCTTCCTCCTTGGAGCTTGGCAAGGATAGCAATGTGACCTTCCACCTCTTCTCAGCAGGCATCCACCAGCAGGACTGAGCAGACTCAGTAATCTCTTCCCTGGACCTACTGATCTTACTCCCCACCCCCCAAAATTGACATATTTATAAAGAGACCAGGAATCTGCACTTCCTTGCAACTTCCACCCCCCAGGGTACATTGAGTGATTGTAAAATTCTGGCATGCACAGTATACTTTATCCCGTCCTTCCTGCCGCAAGTATTAATCAGGATGAAAGGAAGACCCTCACATCGTGGGAATTTACAATCTCACCCTCTTACTCGAGTATAAAATGCTTGTATAATTCAAAAGTGGCACTAAAATTTAAATGATGTTTCAAAAAAGGAACTAGTGGAACTATTACCAGTGTCTGATAATAACTATCTGATGGATGAAAAAAAAAAAGATATCCTGAAAATAAAAGGAAGAAAGGTCAGGGAAGGAAGAGAGCTTTGTCACCTAGTTTTCTTCGACCTATTATTTTGACGACAAAGATGCCAGGAAGATGTGTAAAACTGCATTCACCTATTTAAAATAAGACAGTTGAATGGAAAAAAAATTATATGACTGCTTTGCTGATGTCCCCATACTATTCTTTAAAAATACTTTTAGGAAAGTAATGGGAAGAATGACATACAGTTGATGGGATCTTCAAATGACTAGACTTGCATAATAACTTGAGACATCTATAAATTCATTCTATGTTCATTATCTTAGAATTGCAAACTATGCTGTGGGCTAGAAAGAAAATGATTAAAGCAGAGTCCTTGCCAGCACCACCATGTGTAATTATGTCACTTGTGAATGACCCTGAGATACCACAGTCCAGGACCAAAGTGGAACTGTAATACAGCTGTGTTCTGCTTGCCAAGCCCCAGACTCAGAATGCTGCCTGCCCAGCAGAGGTGGGACAGGAGATTCTTTTCTTTTCTTTTTTTTTTTTAATTCACGTACAAACATTAGACTCACATGTAAACTCACACACTGTTGCACTGCAAATGTTCTCTGGCCTCAGTGTAGCTCAAAGAATACTGATTGGTAAGTCAGGCACAAAACCTTTTTACATGTAAGCAGCAAGGTATCTGCCAGGCACTTTAATCTCCTTTAGTCCTCAGGAGAATGAAAAGTCTTTATAAGGAAAAACATGGCATGGTCCCCAAGCTTTTTACCCCATTTCATCTCCCCTCACTGGCCCTTGTGCCTCCTCTGCTCCTCATTGTTTCTGGGCTCTCTGCACTAGCTAGTGCCTCTGCCTGGACCGCTTCCTCTGCCTGGTTGTCCTGTGGTTTACTTCCTCACTCTGTGCAGGTGCTCAACGGTCCCTTCATCAGCAAAGACTTGCTGGCATGGCAGTCTAAGAGAGAGCCACCTCTCAACTAACTCCCAAACACTCTTGAGGTCCCCTTAGGCTGCCTAATTTTCCTTAATTTAACTTAACATTCCCTACCTATATTACATATTGAATCATTTGTCTATTTATAGTCTATCTCCCCAAACTAGAACCTAAGTTTCAGGAAAGTGGGAGTTTTTACTTGTTTTGCTTTTTGCATCACCCCCACCAGTGGCAACTCTGGGATGTCACTTGTGACCTAATCTATCATCATCCCATCTGGGTAGACATGTCCTAAGATAAAGTTTATCCCTTTCATCTGCACCCCTCAATATACCCCCTAAGTAGCCAACATGTACTAGAAAGAACCCTACGCCCATCGCTGAATCAAAAATAAGATATTTGAGGGAGTTCCCTTGTGGCTCAGCAGGTTAAGGATCCAGCATTGTCACTGCTATAGCTTTGGTTGTTGCTGTGGTATAAGTTCAATCCCTGGACCACAAATTTTGGAATGTGTGTAGGCATATATATATATATATATATATATGTAATGTATTTTTTAGGAAAACATTTAAATACCTTATGTAAAATATGAAAAATCCCTCAGAAGGTAATTTTTTGATAACATAGGATTTTATTTCTATCTGTCTCCCCCAAAATCAAAGTTCTTATAGCTCCTGAATCAGTTATGAATTTGTTTAGGCTACATGTAACAGCAACATTATGGAATGGGTTTTTAATATATCTGGAACTGTTATCTTTTTCCTCTGGCAAGAAATTTTGAAGTTGACAGTCTAGGATAAATGCAGCCCCTCAACAATACTTTTAGTACATCAGTTCCTTTTATTTTTCATCTCATTCTCAGGGTATGTCATTTACCCTCATGGTGATAGTATATTGTCTTCCTCCACCATCTTCTATATTGAGGTCATGTTCTAGGCAGAAAGGATAAGTGTGGTGAGGGTCAAACATACATGTAAAGCCTGACCCTTTTAGGAAGATATTCCAGAACTCTACCCAGCAATTGCTACTTATAACCCACTGGGGAGCATACCTCATCACCCATACTTTGAAGAGCCAGAAAAATGTAGCTTTTTAGAGGAATGCATTTCTACCTCCACTGAAATCATGTTTTGTTGGTAAGAAAGATAATGAATAATGAGAAGAGAACTAGTACATAATCCATCACTGTCCCTATAAGAGGTGGTAGATATCAGGTTATCGACCAACAGTGTCTGCTACATTGAAAAAAAGGAGAATGTTTTCTGCATAAAAATTCTTCCAATCTTCATTTGGTTCTTGTGATATAGTTAATGTTTACATAAGTTTCATTCATAAAGAATTATTCTAAAAGATGAATAAAAAGACAAACATCCTAACGGAAAAAAAGGGATCAAGTGATACGAGACTTGCTCAAAACAGCCAATAGAAAACAAAAGATGTTCAACCTCACTTGCAATCAGGAAATGCAAATTACAAGATACCAGTTCACATCTGCAGACTGGCAGAAGTAAAAATGTTGAATAATATTAAACATTTGCAAAGATGTAAGAAAATGACAGCTCCTATATTGCGGGTGAGAGTGTAAATCAGTAAAACAGTTTTGAGAGCAATTTGGTGATATTTAGCAGAAATAAAGCAGAAGATGTGAACATTTTGCCATTGTCAGATACCCCAGAATGACCTTGCATAGTAAAGTCCAAAACTGTGCAAACATATGTAGATTTTATCATTGTTTTTGATAAGAATTTCCTGGTTTGGGTGGATATGGTTTAACTATAGCCACATATCAAATTTGCTCCTTCCTATAATGAGTATAAATAGGAAGGATACACCTTTTGACTTGCAATGGTCCTAATATTTTCAAACAGATGGGACGAATTCTTCACATATCAAACAAAGCTGACAGAGGGGACATTTATATAAGTCCTTTGGAGACCAACATTTATATCTTGTTTATTTTTTGTCTTTTGTCTTTTAGGGCTGCACCCACGGCATATGGAGGTTCCCAGGCTATGGGCCTAATCGAAGATGTTGCTGCTAGCCTACACCATAGCCACAGCAATGCCAGATCCGAGCCGCATCTGTGACCTACACCACAGCTCACGGCAATGCCAGATCCTTAACCCACTGAGTGAGGCCAGGGATCAAACCTGCAACCTCATGGTTCCTAGTCGGATTCAGATTCATTTCCACTGTGCCACAACAGGAATTCCCCATATTTCTATCTTGTAATGGAGTCAAGAATAAATGTTCTCTGATTGTGTTAAGGCTTTGAAAACTTCAAAATCTGTGACACTTAGCCTACTTAATCACTTCCTCATCACAGAATGTCAACCTGGTGGAGGTCAAATATTTAGCAAATATTTTTAGGTAACTAAAAACTGGCTTCAGGAGTGACATCAGCAACATAGCCAAATAAAGTATCCTTTACTTATATTCTCCCTCAACAAGTTGATATTCATCCACAGATAAAACTGCCCTGGCGTGAGCTATGGGATCCAACACCATATGCCAAAGGATCCAGGAAGATCTTGCATACTCCTGCATGTAGACGACGGTCCTGGCTCCAGCCCCTGTGGAACATAGTCTGGGAGCCACTGGAGACCACTGTTAGACACAATCACAAACAAATGAGAGAGCCTTTGTGGAAGAGCAGTTTTTTAGCAGAGAAGTGTCAGCACATTATTGGAGGAAAACAAAACAAAACAAAACATGAGTTTGGATGCACTGGACAGAGTAAAAGAAACAGACTTTACTTATATCACTCATCCGGCAAGGTGGAACAGCTCAGGGCTGGGAGATACCCATGATTTCTCCCACGGGGAAGTGAGAGCACATGAGTGTCTAGTTTCCCCAACTATGCAGGAAGTTGCTAAAGAGGTCCATTTCTTTCTCACCCCATCTAAAGTACTGAGTCATAAGCTGCATGACTGCAAAGTGGGAAGAAGCTGAGAAAGCAGCAGATAAGACTCTTGGAAGGCATTAAAGGGAAGGGAAGAAGATCCCACTAACTGTTCACAGACTCCATCAAGAGGTTCACCCACAAGATCTGGGAATGATTCCCCTACAGATTCTCCCAGCTGGTCCAGGAGCATTGCCAGCACTCTGTGTACCTAACTCACATACCCCCATCACTGTGGCTGGCTCCCTGAGTGCAATCTCTATGGTGTTGGCATTGAGCTTTGGAAGATGGCTAGTAAACACATGGAAAAGGCTGGCTCAAATCTGCAGGACAGTGAGAGACCACAAACTGAGCTTTAGCTCTGCCTTTGGGAAAACAAGAGACTGTCAGCACCTGGCTGAGTTCATTGCAGGACTGATAAAAAGGCATATAAGCTTAAAAACTATCCTAAGAGGGAGCAAGAAATGTGGAACAGCTATATCCATAGAAGGTCTGAGAATGCCATAGATTACTAGGAAGTCTAACAAAAGGCATTTCTTTCCAGAGTCAGTTAGGAGAGATTAGAGGAGGTTACTACTACTTAAAATGTAAAGACGACAAGACAAGAATTCAAGGAACAATCAAGGACATATGACACCAACCAGGATCACAATAATCTTCTGGTAACCAACCCTAAAGACATGGATATCTGTAATTTACACATAAAGAATTAAAATACCTGTTTTAAGGAAGCAAAATGAGCTATAAGTTTACACATAAAGAATTAAAATACCTGTTTTAAGGAAGCAAAATGAGCTATAAGTAAACACAGAGAGACAGTTCAGTGAAGTCAGGAAAATAATATGAACAAAACGAGTTCAACAAAGAGAAATAAGAAATAAGAAAGAACTGAAAAGAAATTCTGAAGCTGAAGAATACGATGAATGAAATAAAAAATGCAATAGAGAGAATTGATAGGAGAATAAATCAAACAAAAGAATCTGTGAATTAGAATGCAGGACCACTGAAATTATTCAGTCAGGGAGAACAAAAAATAAAACAAGAAAAGAAAAGAAAGAGTGAAGAAAGCCTACATGATCTATGGGATACCAGCAAAAGAAATAATCTGCTAATTGTTTTGAGTTCCAGAAGCAGAAAAGAGGGAAAAGGAGATAGAAAGCTTGTTTTTTTAAGTGGATGAAAACTTCCCAACTGTCAGAAAATATTTAGACATCCAAGTTCATGAAGCTCATAGGTTACCAAACAAACTCAACCTGAAGTTTTCTTCAAGATGCATTATGATAAAACTATCAAAAAAGCCAAAAAAAAAAAAAAAGACTCCTAAAAGCAGCAAGCAAAAAATAGGTTGTTAACTCACAATGGAACTCCCATAAGGTCTTTAGCAGATTTCACAGCAGAAACTATATGGGCCAGGATAAAATAAATATGATATATTCAAAGTAATGGGAAAAAACTCTGCTCACCAAGCATACTGCATCTGGCAACACTGTCTTTCAGAAATGAAAGAAAGAAAAAGAATTCCCAACACAAGCAAAGCAACAGAGTTTATCACCACTATACCTGCCTTACAAGGAATCCTGAAAGGAGTTCTTCAGATTCAAATGAAAAGACACTAATTAATAACATGAAAATATATGAAAATATACAATATATTGGCAAAGGTAAATATGTAATTCAATTCAGAATTTCTAATAGAGTTGTATATTAACCACTTACTCCAGTAAAAGGGTTAAAGGACAAAAGTATTAAAATTAACTATAGCTACAATAATCTGTTAATGAATATACACTATAAAAGAGGAATTTTGACATCAAAGACATGAAATGGGTAGCAGAAGTGTAGAATTTTTTTATGTAATTGACGCAATCTGTGTAAAACTGATTGTTTTTTGTGTATGTTTTATGTAGGCTTCATAGTAACCACAAAGCAAAAGCCTACACTAGATGCACAAAAGTTAAAAGGAAGGAAATTAAAGCATGCCACTATGAAAAATGATTAATTCTCAAAGGAAGACAGCAAGAGAGGAAGAAGGAAATAAGGGAACTACAAAACAGCCAGGATGATTAATAAGATGACATTAGTAAGTCCTTACCAATGAGCAATTACTGAAATATAAATAGATTAAATTATCTAATCAGAAGCCATTGAGTGACTGGATAGGTAAAAAAGACCCAACTAAATCCTAAAATTTTTATGGAGCCACTGAGGACCAAATAGCCAAAGCAATCCTGAGAATGAAGAAAAAAGCTAGAGGCATCATACTTTCTGATTTCAAACTATATTACAAAGCTATAGTAATCAAAACAGCATGATTATGATTTTATACAGTGGTATAAAAATAGATACATAGACCACTGGAACAGAATCAAGAGCCTAGAAATAAAACCTTAACCAGTATTTGACAAGGGAGTCAAGAATACTCAGTTGGGAAGAAGTCTCTTTTCAATAAACAATGTTGAGAAAATTGGATAATTACTTGCAGAAGAATGAAATTGGACCCCATTTTACACCACTCACAAAAATTAACTCAAAATGAATTAAATACTTACATATAAGACCTACAGCTTCTGTAAGAAATAAGGAAAATTTCCTTTACATCTTGACAATGATTTTTTGGATATGACACTAAAAAGCACAAGTAGTAAAAGCAAAAATAAATAAATGGGACTACATTAAATTAAAAAGCTTCTGCACAGCATAATAAATCAACAAAATAAAAGGAAAACATGATGAAAACATTTGCAAATCATATATCTAATAAAGGGTTAATAACCAATATATGAATAACTTGCACACTACCATTTATTCAACAGCAAAAAAAATCCAACTAAAAAATGGGAAGAGGAACAGAATAGACACATTTACAAAGATATATAAATAGCCAACATGTACATGTAAAGATATTCAACATCACTAATCATCAGGGAAATGCAAAGCAAAACAATATGTCACTTCACATAGAATGGATTTTATCAAAGGAAGAGAGAAATTAAGCAAGAATGTGAAGAAAAGGGAATCCTTGTACATTGTTGGTAGCAATGTAAATTGGTATAGCTACCATGGAAAATAGTATGGAGGCTTTTAAAAATTAAGGATAGAACTATCATATGATCTAGTAATCCTACTTCTAGATATGCATTGAAAATAAATTAAATCAGGTTATCAGAGATTCCCCATGTTCTTACAGCACTATTCACAATACCCAATATAGAAACAACCTAAGTGTTTGTATATAGATTAATGGTTAAAGGTGTGTGGGTGTGGGTGGGTGTGTGTGTGTGTGAATATTATTTAGCTCATAAGAAAGAAGGGAGTCCTGACATTTGTGACAACATGGATAGACTCAAGGGCATTATGCTAGATGCAATAAATCAAACAGATAAAAGAAAAATACCATTTGATATCATTATATGTGGAATCTTAAAAAGCTGTACTCATGGAAGCATAGTATAATTGTGGTTGCCAGAGGATGGGAAATGGGAGAAATAGGAGCTGTTGGTTAAAGGGTCTAAACTTCCAATATCAGCTTGTGTATAACTTTTCATGATTTTAGAAACTGCATATACTTCAACCATAATATAAGCAATGGTTACATACCTATACACACACCCACACCCCCCATACACACACACACACACACACACACACACACACACACACACACAAAGTATAGAGTATATATAATTAATCAAAATGGAGTTTCTCTTGAAGAAATGAAATATTGAATATCTTAAAAATTATTCACACATAATATCTTCTAGTGTATTCAATACAGTAAGAAATATAAAATTATTTTTAGAAAATCAATGGAAAATATTTTGTCACATTGTTGTCATATGAATAATGTATTATATTTCAATTGAGAAGTTATATTTCTTGTTACTAATTTATTTATTTTTTGAGTTCAGATCAATATTTAGTATATTAACTTTCTCAGGGGATGTTTGGTTCCCTCTTTCATGTGCCACAGGCCTCCATTAAAACTAAAATATACCAACAGATCACTAAAGAGTTGTTTTACCAAAGCATCCCTTTGCTCTTAGTATTTGTAACTAGCACCCTTTAACATAAAGTGAACAATATACATATTTCCAAGTAAGGTTCTTCATTCAGTGTCTACCTAATGAAGGCCTGAATAGTTTAAAGGTATATATAATTGTATAATTTCCCCATTAAATATATAGAATCTATACATGTGATATTTTTATTCTCATGTAATACTCATTCTAATGTCAATTTGAAATCATATATTTCTAAATATTACAGAAAGATTCAGAGATTAAGATTACTTCCTTCCCTACTATGCCAAAAAAAAAAAAAGAGGAAAAAAAGGCCTATTATTCATCACTAGTGTTAAGTAAACATAACAAGATAAATGAGTAGAACCAAGTGTGAAGAAAATGGCCAAATTAAAATCTGACATATTGATTTGAATCCCTTAAGACCTGGTCATTAATGTGTATTTATGGCTACATTTTCATAATTGGCTAACAAAAATTATTAGTCCCCCAAGAACTTGAAAAGAAATAAGATTTCCATTCAAGAATTAAGCTTCAAAAATAATACATAGTAAATCTTCCCGAAGGGGTAGGATGAGTCTCAGGCCAAGTACACATGACTATATAATAATCTAATTGACAGTTTTACTACTGCATGAGGAAGAATGTGTGAGCCAGTTTGGTTAATCTGAAAGCAAAGAGAAAAACGTTAAGTTGTGCCCAACTGAAGTAGGTAGCGTCCAAGATGGCCTCCAATAATTCTTGCCTCTTGGTATTCAAATCTCATGTGATTGATCCCTCCCATATATAACAGCATTAGTCAGAATGACCAATTAAAATGGCAGAAATAATATGTTTTCTCCAGGATTGGTTTATAAAAGAGTGAAGCTTCTGTCTTGGTTTTGCTGTCTCTCTCTCTATTCCCTAGACCTGGGGGAGTCATGTCCTAAGCAATTCTATGGGAGGTACATGTGGTGAAAAACTGAAGCATCCTTGTATCAGCCATTTAAGTGGGTTTAGAAATAGATCCACTAGCTTCATTCAAGACCTTATAGACTGCAACACAGGCTGATAGCTTGACTCATGAAACTCTAAATCAGAACCATACAGCAAAGCTAATCCCAGATTCTTGACCCTCAGAAACTGCATGATGTAATAAATGTTCACTGTTTTAAGTTGCTGTTTTAGGCTGATTTGTCATGCAGTTATAGATAACCAATACAATATCTAAGCCAGCACCAGAAAGAGAGAGAGAGAGAGAAAGTGTGAGCAGTGGGCATTCAGTTTTGATTTACAGACTCACTAAGGTCTTCCCTTAAAGACATATAAATGCAGAGACTTTCCACCAATAATCTGCATGATATATCTGACATGAATGACTTCACGTGTTTTACATGTATCATGCAATTGACACTGCCACTAAGCAATTCTTCAATATAATTCCCCTTTTCCTGCCTTAATACTCACTCAGCAACCCTCTGGACTGATTTGACTTGCCAAGAGGTCTGCCTACAAAGAGAAAATGCACTGATCATGCTGCTAGGAGGATTCAGATCCCTGGGAAAGCTGCTCTCCTTTTAAATTAAATTGGCCATCTGATTTTAGACATTTGTGTTGAGATGAATTAATATGAATCTGCCACTAAGAGAGTCTGCTTCTGATGGGCTGTGAAACTTGGGAGTCTGAGCCTAAAAGTACAGAGATAGATCATTAAGGCACAAAACTTGGTGTGTTTACACAAGTGCTATCTTCCTGGGTGGATAAACCATAATCCTTCCGAAGACCACACTTCCTTTAAAACCGTTTCTTTGTGAGACTACCTCATGGCTTAACAGCGACATGACAAAAAGTTCCCTATCTCTGAAATCAAATGAGAATTCACATTACAGTTACAGTTTGTGCCATGGAGACTCCATGAGGAGCAGGATTCCATCTCGTTCATTCATTGGTATAGTCTGTGCTTGATGTAGTAAGTACTCAGTAAATATTCATTGAATGGATATAAACTTACATACTACTCAGACATTCTTTTGTTCACTATTGAGTTCTCTTCCTCATAGGAGCTGTTGTATAATTTGGTCATATTATCTAAAATGAAACATCTATTACTAAATAACTTGTCTCCTAGTTTACCATTAAAATGTGAATTTTCAAGGGAAGATCTCTTCCTGCCCTCAAATCCATATCAGTTTGCATCAACAATAATACATATTAACATGTCCTAAAGACCATTACACATTTACACATACATATGAACTTAAAGTGGTGAATTTTTGACTTGTTCCTAATTTTAAAAACAAAGTCATAATTAACATACATCTTTTTTCTTTGGTCTTTTTAGGGCTCCCCTCGCAGCATATGGAGGTTCCCAGGGTAGGGGTCAAATCAGAGCTATAGCTGCTGGCCTATACCACAGCCACAGCAACACAGGATCAGAGGTACCTCTGTGACCTACACCAAGCTCAGGCAATGCCGACCCTTAACCCACCAAGCAAGGCCAGGGATCGAACCCGTGTCCTCTTGGATGCTAGTTGGGTTCGTTAACCACTGGGCCACTATGGGAACTCCGTAATTAACATAAAATGTTATGTTAGTTTCAGGTATACAACATGAGTCTATATTTTTATGCATAATGATATGATCATCATAACACAACCAGTTACCATTCATCATCAAACTTACAATGTAATTGACTCTATTCTATATGTGTACTTTATATCCCTGGGCTATTTTATTTCATAGCTTGAACTTTAATCATCTCCTTCACCTATTTTTGTCTGCCCCCACCCCCGCCACTGCTCCCACCATGCACAACTACCCTTTAGTTCTCTGTATCTGTTAGTTTCTGTTTTGTTTTGTTCATTTGTTTTGTTTTGTAGATTCCACTTATAAGTAAACTCATACCATATTTGTTTTATCTCTGACTTATTTCACTTAGCATAATACCCTCCAGGTCCATCCATGCAATTTGAAAAGATATATGTCCTCCTTTGTTCACTGCAGCACTATTTATAATAGCCAAGACATGGAAGAAACCTAAGTGCCCATAAATGAATAAATGAATAATGAAGATGTGATACCAATGGACTATTATTCAGCAATAAAAAAAGAATGAAATCTTACCGTTTGTGGCAACATAGATGGGCCTAGAGGATATTTAGTTAAGTAATTTGTTCCTAATTTTAGTGGAAAATCTAAAGTAGCATCATCAGGAACTCTCATTGTGGCTGAGTGGTTAATGAATCTGACTAGAATACATGAGGATGCGTGCTCAATCCCTGGCCTTGTTCAGTGGGTTAAAGATTTCACATTGCCATGAGCTGTGTGTAGGTTCCAGGCATGGCTGGGATCTGGAGAGGCTGTGGCTATGGCGTAGGCCGGCTGCTATAGCTCCCACTCAACCCCTAGCCTGGTAATTTCCATATGCTGTGGGTGTGGTCCTAAAAGAAAAAAAGTAAAGTAGCATCATCTAGCAAAATACTGACCTTGGCTTTGTAAATATGAAGGAATTGTATCCCTAGCCCTCCCCTACCAAAAATTTTAATTTTAATCAAAAGCAGGTGCATCACAATTTATATAACATTGCTTCTAGATTTGGCCACTTTTTTTGTTATCTGTTTAATCCATTTGAATTTTGTTTTTTTTCTAAACTCACAATATGTGAAAAATTCCTGGGCGAAGGATGGAACTCACACAATAGCAGTGACAATGCTGAATCCTTAACCTACTGTACCACAAGAGAACTCCTCTTTTAAGGTTTTAAAAAATATTTTTCTATCCCTAGCCTGGCACAATGGTTAAGGATCTGGCATTAGCACAACTGCAGCAAAGGTTGTAACTGTGGCTTGGATCAGATCCCTGGCCTGGGAACTCCATATGCCATGGGGTAGCCAAAAAAGAAAAAAGAAAATTTTTCTATCCAACTCTATTAATTTGTGTAAACTCATTTTTAATTAATTTTAATATAGATAAATTTATGAAAATATAAAGTGAGCACCCAACTTCATAACTACCTTGTATCTACTCATGAAATCTATAAAATAATTTGAAGAAAACTGACTACTAAGTTTTCAATTCATTTAGACTACATAATCCTCTATTTCTTTACTCAGATTTATTCCCATATTGTTTGATTAGATGCTATTGTAAATGTATTATTTTCTAAAATTCTATATTCTAGTTTGGTTCCTGATGATTTCATTCCCTTGCTAAGTTCATTGTCTAAATCCAGTAGTTTTTCTACCCTACACTCCATGCTCTGTGTGAATAAAAACAGAGCTTTAGTTCTTGTATTCTAGGCTTTACATCTTTCTTCTTGCTTCATTGTATTGGCTATGATATCTAGGGCAATGATAAATAAACATGGTAAGTGTGGGTGTCCTTGTCTTCTTACCAGTTTCTGAGGGAAACTTTTCAATGTTCACCACCAATTAGAACACTACTTGCTATATTTGGGGTAGATATTTTTAAAGATATCTGTTCGGGTTTTTTTCATCAAAATTTTGCATAGACCAAGGTAGGAAAAATTCCTTTTTTTTTTCCCCTTATTCTCTTTAATGTTATTTTTATTATAAAAGTTTCATATGTTCAACAGTAAATCATGTAAACCTTTTTTTTAATGCAGGGATAAGTATACACATGTGAAGGATTTAACTATGGATCCAATATTTTTTATAGGTATAGGCCTATTCAGATTTTCTGTTTCCTCCTGCATTGGTTTTGGTGACTTCTGCTTTTAAAAGAAACTGTCCACTTAATTTATATTGTCAAATTCATGAGAAGTATTTGTTCATAATTTCAGCTTTATTATATATATATATATATATATTTTTTTTTTTTTTCCTTTTAGAGCCACACCTGCAGCATATGGAAGTTCCCAGGCTAGGGGTCAAGTCTAAGCTGAAACTACCAGCCTACACCACGGTTACAGCAATGCCAGATCCAAGCCATGTCTATGACCTACACCATAGCTCAGAGCAAAATTGGATCCTTAACCCTGCAGGGATGGAACCTACATTCTCATGGATAGTAGTCAAGTTCGTAACCCAATGAGCCATAATAGGAACTTCAGCTTCATTTATCTTTTAAAATTCTTGCAGAAACTGTACTGATTCCTTTTTCATTTCTGACATTGGTAAACTTTAATTTTTCTCTTTCTTTGGACAGAGGTTATATTTTTTCAGTGATTTCAAGGATAGTACTTTTGACTTGGTGGATTATGTTAATTGCACATCTATTTTCTATTTTACTACCTTTTCTTGTTTTATCATTTTGTCTACTTTTGGACTGAATTTGATTTTCTTCTAATTTCTTGAGATATATTTAGAAACTTATTTTCAGTCTTTATTTTTGCCTAATAGATGCATCAACTGCATGCTGTTCTGCTTAGATGTAGAAAATCACAAGGTAACATTACTTCCACACAGTGAGAAAAATCCAGAAAATCTCCAACACCACGTTTTTTTTTTTAAAGCCAATAAGCGAGTGGAGGTCAAAAGGCAACCAGGTGAACTGAATTTCAAAGGGTTATAAACTCCTCTGAGGAGATACAGACACAAACTCTTTTACCTTTTACAGAGCACGGGAAGAGGCGGCCACCACACAGGACTAAGAAGAACAGTAACACTTTCACAAATCCATAATAACCGGAGTGTGTGACACTTTAGAATCCGTGGGAGCCCCAGACAAAAGCGGAGCCTGCACTCCCTCAAATCACTTTCCGCTGCCTCTAAACCCTATGCTTCCAGGCGCAGAGCTACTGCGCTCAGGAGTCCTTTTATCCCCGCCAGCCTGAAACACCGCCCACTTCCTGGAATCTGCTCTCAGGAAGCAAAAGCCTTCAGCTGTGTAGACAGAGGCAGGAAACAGCCTCACCCTGAGGGTTCAAGAAAAGATCTACACACTCAGACGGAGGAGTGAAAGGTAACATCCTCGCTCCTGTTTGAGGGGAGGAGAACTTGCTGCTGACGGGAAGCTGAGAGGGAAAATTTGCCTGAACTGATGTAGGCCACGGGAATATGCATTTGCCCACTCCAAAGAGCCTGGAAAACAAAAACAATTCCCTCCTACTACTGAGAGAGCAGTGGAGCAGGAGTTCACAGCCCCTGGAGGTAGGGCTGGCAACCTGATTGAGCAGAGAATCCTGCTCTGTGCTAATACAAAGCGCCTGTGCTGTCACTGGGGGAGGCCATGGAACTCTCTCTCTCCAGCAGGGCTGGAGGGAAATTTAGAGATGAGTGTTTATATTAGAAAATAAGAAGGGTTTCGAATCAATGAATTCAGCTTCCAACTAAAAAAACAAAAAACAGAGAAAGAAAGGCAAATTAAGCACAAAGCAAGAGAAAGAGAGGAATAATGAAGATACAAGCAGAAATCAATGAAATAGTAAACAGGAAGAAAACCGAAAACTCAATGAAATTCAAACTTGGCTCTTTGAAGAAATCAATAAAATTGATAAATCTCTAGTCAGACTAACCAAGGAAAAAGAAGAAAAAATTACTATTTTCAGGAGTAAAAGCAGGGAAGGTTGCTACAATTCCTACAGATATTAAAGGGATTACTAGTGGGTTACAAACCTGACTAGTATCCGTGAGGATGTGCGTCCCATCCCTGCCTTCGCTCAGTGGGTTAAGGATTCATATAAAGAATAAGAGAATATTAAATACAGCTGTGTGCAAAAACATTCAGAGACAATCTTGCAAACCTCACTCATGAAGAAATAAACTATATACAAATCTATTTCTTCGGTTCCTTGAACCCATAATTCTATCGTATATCTACTTCTAAATTATTTCAAAGATATATATTTTAAACATCAGAAGTAAATATAAGTAATGCAGTCTCTTTCTGGAAAAACAGTATAAAGCTTTAATCAAAGGACAATAGCTGTATGAATTAAATGCACAATGTCAAAGTCAGATATTCAATCCAAGACACACGGGGCTGCTAAAGAGAAAGTCTTTGAATAACTATAAAATAACACATTCATATTAGAATACAGTAACTGATTTGCAGCCTTGGGAAAAACAGATAGGAAGAAACCATATCAAGAATGTAAGCATTTTCTTGGAGAAGAACACAGTTTACTAGATATATGCCCAGGAAGTAAAGTGCTTAGGTGGCTACATTAATGCCCATTTACCCAAGCAATTAAAACAAATTTTTAAATTATAAACTATTAAGAAAATAATTTCCAAAAACAAAAATTCATTAAGCAGACTAGTTTCATTTGCTGCAACGGAACAAACTGCTACAAATTCAGTGTCTTAAAATAATATGAATATTTCTCTTACAGTTCTGGAGGCCAGAAGCCTGAAGTCAGCTTTACTGGACCGAAGTTGAGGTGCTGACAAAGCTGTATTTCTTTCTGGAAGCTCTAGAGGCCTTTTTAGCTTCTAGAAGTCATCTGAATTCTGTGGCTGCTGACTCCTTCCCTTCCTCACAACACTCACAAGTTTTTGCTTCCATCATTATGTCACCCACTTCCTACTTCTGGCCCTCTCTTCTAAGGACTCATACGATGATACTTATGGTTCTTCAGGATTATCCAGGATGGTTGTATATTGAATGATGTCCCCCCAAATTCATCTGGAGGTTGAGTTCTAAACCCCATACCTTAGAATGTGACTTTATTTAGAAATCAGGCCATTGCATATATAACTGATAAAGATGAGATCATTAAGGTGGGCCCCAATCCAATATGACTGACAAAACATTATAAAAAGGGGAAATTTGAACACAGAGATAAACAGCAGGCACACAGGGAGAAGATCATGTGAAGATGAAGGCAATGATTAGGGTGATACTTCTCTTAGGCGAGGGACACCTAAGATTGCCTGAAAATCACCAGAAGCTAAGGGAGAGACATGCACAGATTCTCCCGCACAGCCCACAGAAGGAGCAACTCTGCTAACACCTTGATCTCAAATTTCCAGACTTCAGAACTGTGAGCCAATGAATTTCTGTTGTATAAGCCACTCAGTTTTGATACTTCGTTCTATCAGCCTTAGCAAACTAATATAATGATGGTTTCCCATTTCGAGATCCTTAACATAATCATATCTGTAAAATTCCTCTGTCATATAAAGTAAGATTCATAAATTCCAGGGACTGGAGAGCAGCTGTCTTTGGAGAGTCATTATTCAGCTTACTGTGGCCTGCTTATTGATAATCCACATTAAACATTGGAGGATATAGGTTAAGTAAAACAGATTCCATTCCCTCTCTCAAGAGTCAGTGTTATTCAGCCTAAAAATCCAAGTGTCAAATGGATTATTTGTAAGCACTTCTATGGACATTAGCCGTGTGCTTGATATCTTACAGAGGAAAACCCAACTTGCGAAGTAAGCTTTCTGTATCACGAAACTATTCCTACAATTATTCTTTACCAAAAATATTGCTACTTTGACTTAATCCATTTTCCAGGCTGACGACAATGCATGAATAAATGAATTTGAGAATAATAGGTAGGAAGAAAATTTTAACAATCAATTACTCCATAACTGATGGTCACTTTATCCAACTAACATTTTCTTAAGACTTAGGTTTATCCTCCTTGTGATATAGTTTCAGAGTTCTCTGATATTTATCTGTAATTTTACAAAATAAATTAACCACCCACAATCTATTAAAATACTCTGTTTCCCCTTCAAAAAAAAAAAAGAATAAAAGACTTTAGAAAAAAAAAAAGGTAGGATAAATTATTTGATTGCATTCCAGTAATAACAGTCACTTATTCCTAAAATTATATCTCAATAAGGGTTTCAGAATTTTACATAAAAAGTAAAACTATTTGTTGTTTTATTATAATACTGCATAATTATAGTATTCCCAGATAGATATAATCTTGGCACATTTTTATATTATAGACATAGAAAGCTTTCATAAGTTTATAGAAATACCAGGGAAGATCAATTCAGGAAATGTAAACCTATATGTCAATAACTTCATAGTGTGGCAATTTTTTTTTCAGATCGAATTTAACTTACAATTTATTATTTTATTATCTGTCTACTTTCCTTCCAAAAGTCAGAATTGACAATCCCACATATCATTCACACAGAAAGCAGAAAGTAAAAACCACTGTAGATATTTCAAGCAGAAAGGCATATAGTATAAAGTAGGTATTTATAAACTTATTGGAATGACTGAAAGAGCAGAAATCACAATGTCTCCATGTCATTTCAGCAGGCAGGTGGCTGCTATTGTTGCTACTAAAGACACCACTGAAACTTCCTTTCATCCACACCAAACTGAACATTAGATGCTAAATGCAAAGTCACCCCACTGCCTCCCTAAGTATTTATACCTCTACTATCTTGCTTGCCAACTGCTACAGTGGCAAAAAGCATACCCTCCACTTTATGTCCATCTTCTCCCTCTCATTTAAGGTTAGATAATGACCATAATCTAATCTGCATCTAAACATCTAACTGGAGGGCGTTCAAACACTTTCTACCTAGAATGAAGTCAAGGTGTCACTTATTAGAAGTTACCAAATTCCTCCAGTCATTGAATCAGAGAGAGAGAGAAAATGTATAAACTGAGAAGAGAAAGAAGAGACTGAGGCTTTAATGAGAAGAAACCAGCCATTCCCAAATAACAGGATTTTAGAGAGCAAGAAAGAATACTTACGCTTTTGCATGAAATTATAATGTCCACTAAATCTAGAAATTCCTGAAAGGGAATAGTCATAATTTTAGTCTATTACCCCATAAAAAATTCAAAAAATATGTGTAAATGATCTGGTCCCAAGACACACTGACTCCATCATAAAATAGCATGGGATGAGGAAAAGCTTAAAGTATCCCTGACCTCTGAAAATAATAAGGTGACCAAAAGAAAAAAAATACATCTTTTAGTCATGTTTAAATGGCAACTGGAGTTCCCTAGTGGCACAATGGGTTAAGGATCTGACATTGTCACTGCTGTGGCTTGGGTTGCTACTGTGGTGTGGGTTCGATCCCTGGCCCTGCAACTTCCACATGCCATGTTTTTGTGGCAAAGAAAAAAAAAAGAGAGAGAGAGAGAGAAAGATATGGCAATATATTTGGCAATAATATTGTACCTCCTATATTAATCAGTATTCTTTAAAGGCACATAAATTCCCATTCAAATTGGGAATTTAAAAAGTTTATGCATTAAGAAAAGTTCAGCTCCATCTGGCTTTATGTATCCGTTAATTTGGGGATTCAATTAAACTACTAGAATCTGGTTTGTCTTGGTTTCTTGATTCATTCCTCCTCTGAGTTGGCTCCAAGTCCAGTCTCCATAAAATGGCTTTTAGGTGGGTCCAAACCACATGCTAGTGCCTATTGGCAGAAGAAGAAGTTAAATTCACCCCAAACACAAAAGTTGGTATGAAAAGGGGTGGTTCCTTGGAAAAAAAATATACTAGATACTATTAGCAAATGAAGAGGATATGTATTAGACAAAAACAATTGAGTTTACTATAGCTCCAAGACCAAAATTGGCCCTTGCTGCCCTCCACTGACTCTGGAGGGAGATATACAAAGAACATGCCAAAAAAAAAAAAAAAAAAAAAAAAACCACTACCTTTCACTATATGTAGACATTGGCCCCACATTCCATGTGGACTACTGGTGAGTTGAGCAACAGGTGTTCATAAAGGACTCCTGTCCCTCAGGTTAGTTGTGTTGCTAAAATTCAGCCAAATAGAAATGTAGAGACTGATTTTGGGTTAAAGGAGAAAAAATAGCTTTTATTGCTTTGCCAGGCAGAGGAGGCCACAGCAGCTTAGTGCCTTCAAGACTATGTCATCTATTAGGAAGAATTGTGGGGAGTTTCACAGTGAAAAGGAGAAAAACAGGGTTCCAGATAAGAATCATGGTTGTGGGCAAATATTTATTCTTCTTTCTATGGGGAAATCTTTAGTTACCAAATTGGTGTCATGAGATCCCAGCATGATCCTGGTGTCTTCTGAGTTATCATAACTCAATTTTTCCTAAAATTAAAATTCTTACAAAAAAGGCATATTGATGAGAGATTAAGGTAATCTAGGAAAGTCCCTAAAAAGAACCATGTGCTTATAGTCTGACCCAGAGGAAACTGTGCTCAGGCTACCTAATCTGTAGCTTACAGGTGATTGTGTTTAGGGTGCAATTAAGGGAGAAGCTCAAGGAAGGACTCAAAGCTATTCAATTTTAAACTAGTCATTTCTAAAAGAAGCATAAGGAATACAACTTTTAAGTATGTGAGGTTCTTTCATCAGTTGGGTATCTTGGGCCTAATGCAAGTTGCTTGACCTTTGCCCCATTTCCCAAAGCCTCACACGCTAATATCACTACATTGGTGACTATTAAAGGTAAGGGTAGACAAACCTATGAAAGGGCTCATCACAGAGAGGGATAAATGAGAAACACACAAAGACAGGTTTCTTTCTACTCCTCTCACTAGAACTGTGTCCCTAACAACACAGCCTCCTTTTGGTCTGAACTATGTAAAACTTAGTGCCTCTTTGAAAGTAGAGTACAAGATGGACTTGGAGAGGACTGGAGATCTGACAAGTGGCCTGTCAACAAATGGAATGGAGGACAGATTTCCTTCCCCAAGCAAACTTCTGGAACTTTTCACATTTTAAAATTCTGGTCTCAGAGTTCCCATCTTGGCTCAGTGGTTAACAAATCCGACAAGAACCATGAGGTTGCAGGTTCGATTCCTGGCCTTGCTCAGTGAGTTAAGGATCCGGCGTTGCCATGAGCTGTGGTATAGGTCGCAGATGCAGCTTGGATCCCGCGTTGCTCTGGCTCTGGCATAGGCCGGTGGCTACAGCTCCGATTCAACCCCTAGCCTGGGAACTTCCATGTGCTGTGGGAGTGGCCCTAGAAAAGGCACAAAGATAAAATAAAATGAAATAAAATAAAATAAAATATAACATAAAATAAAATTCAGGTCTCTTTTGGAGTCTCTGCTGTGGCTCAGTGGTAATGAACCATAAGGATGCAGGTTCAATCCTTGGCCTTGCTCAGTGGGTTAAGGATCCAGCATTGCCATGAGCTGTGGTGTAGGTTGCAGAGGCAGATTGTATCCTGCGTTGCTACAGATGTGGCATAGGCCTGAAGCTACAGATCTGATTCGACCCCTAGCCTGGGAATTTTCATATGCTGTGGATTCAGCCCTAAAAAGACAAAAAAAAAAATCTGTAAATCAAAATTCAATAAAATTATGAATACAAATAACCTGGCATAAAAATATTAAAAGGAAATGAAGAAAATAAAATAAGTAATATTAGATAATTATTAGTAATTTACAACTGCAGATTTCAAATAATTATTCTTTTTTCATGACAAGATTAAAAAGATAGTATTGGAAAATGTGTGAAGGTTTAGATATTTTTAAAATATTTTAAAAATATTTTAGTATTTTAAAAGTGTGCTAATTTATTTAATCATTTTGGTGGAAAATTGGGACATGTTTATCAAAATTTTAATGCATGTATAATCTTTGATCCAGCTCTTTCACTTAAAAAATTTCTGGTAGATGTACTCAAACAGGCACACATGCACACAACACACAATTGTTACTCATGGAACAGGACAGAAAAGAAACCTAAGCAACATGAACTGGGTACTAAGTTAAATAAGTCATGATACATATTTAATAAAGAAATATGTAATATACTATATAATAAATAAATATGCAATATTTTATTAGGTTTTCAAGAGACAGAACAAAGTAATCTTAGATATACACTTTTAAAAAGGTAGTCAAAACAATTCTGAGGTGGAGATAAGACAGAAGCACAAATGATTACTATTGCATGATCCATTTTAGTAGAAATATGCTTTATATGTATACATGTAAAGAAAAGCATCAAATTGTTAATAGCATTTACCTATAGGATATTTGATTTTTTAATTTTATACATGTCCTTATTTATGACATATTTGTTTATATAAATGGAGTATAACTTAAACTTTAAACATTATTTTTATAAAGAATATGTTTTGGAAACACACTGGCCTTTATTTAAATCCCATTTCCCACACAGATTAACTATGAAATCTTTGACAAGTTATTTATCTTTAAGCTTAAGGTTTTTCACCTATAAATCTATAAACTGCTTCTTTGGAGCTTAGGAGAGGATGAAATGTGATAATGTACTTAAAGTGCTTATCCTAGTGCCTGAAATAGAAAGTATTCAATAAATGATAGCTGTTATAGTATCATCACCAACTCTATAATGCTGTTATAAAATCTAAGATTAATATTGTTTCAAGTTAGTCATAAGTAAATACTTGAAAAGATGGACCCAAGTTACAACCGTAATTAATATTCTGACAAAATAAACAGTACCAGTAACTATTCACTGAATAGTTTCTTAATAAGCATACTCATTTCTAATGAGTTTTTTCTCATATTCTTAGCAGATTTAAGATAGAGTCTGTAAAATCATTAAAATTTTTAATAACTGACCATTTCCTGCAGAATTGTAATTATACAGATGGTTAAATGGAAGAATTCTGACCCAAATATTTTCATTCCCATCCACCCTGAAATTTCCTAAATTTGCTATAGAGAAATATAAACTACTAGATAATTTGCTATAGAGAAATATAAATCACTAGATAATGGATTTACTTTTGGATGAATTGATACGGCTAAAGTATCCACTATTTATACTGACACACAAAGCAACAAATCAAGATTCTCTCTCAACATCTATATCTAAGATACTACTCCATGACAAAATTATTGAAGATAATTTTTATGAAAAGAAAATTTATTCACATTTTGATTTATGTGTTTCTTGTTCAGAGAATTGATCAATTTCTAAATGCAAATACGCTCTAAGCAAGATTTTTGAGAAATTAAAATCCTCAAATCTTTCTCATCTGGAACTTCAAAATTTAAGAAAGTTTTGGCAAAATAAATGATTTTCAGCAAAATACACAGCTTCCCTGTTGGAAAAGAAAAAAAAAAAAAGGCTTTTAATTCCACCCATGTCCCATTATGCTATTAAAATACCTATGAATCTCAAGTGCAGTATAATTGGCATTATAACAAATGACGTGGCAAAGAATTGTGGAGCAGTACAGGTTACGAAGATATTGGTCCCACCCAGACACCAATTAACAACTCATCTCTATGATTACTTGTTACTGTTCTTGTCACACCATTCAGACTTACATCTTTTTAGTTCATATTTTGATTTCAAAAAGTTATGCTAAGAAAGGATTAAATGTATCCTGAATGCAAATAAATGTGAAACATACAAAGCTAATTAAGTTTATAACCATCGAGAATAATATGAAAAGGAAAATTAAATTGCTTTTGCTTCAAGGAAAATCTTTTAGGAAACATTCATTGAATAAACATGAAAGAAACTTTTTCAATGTGTTTTATACAGTTGCTGTTCAGCTTATATTCTTATATATGACAATCACTTACATTTCCTTTCATTTTTAATATATGCCAACTACTGTCTTCATAATATATTAGTATTGTGTGTTGGTGATGGGAGGGAGGGGAGAAATATATTTACCAAACCTTTAAAAAGAGCTCGCACAATTTTTAAAGCTTGTCGTGGAAAAACAACACTCCTTAACAATGATAAATAAATTTCACAAACAAGCAAAGTGACAACTTATGGGAAACACCAAGATACACTGAAAGTTTTGGTGATAAAGAAACATTAATTAAATAATGTTTTGATATTCATGACATTATAACACTTAATCTAAGGAGTTACGTCTTTTAAAAATATTCTCTTTAATTATATCTCTGCTATTCCCTACATTCTAAAATATTCAGTAGGCAATATTTTCAATGCAAGTGTTTCAATTATTATAGAGTTGAACTTCAAAATGTATCCATGATGATTTATTAATTAGTTTTAAGTCCTATATAAGAAAAAAGAGCATTGAGGGGAAGTTTGTCTCCACTAATAATTTTTTTGTTCCCCAGTTGACAGGTTTACAGGATTCAGCTTTTAGAGTGTTTGCTGGCACCCCCAGGATGTCTTTCCAGAGCAGAGCAGATTTTAGATCGACTCTGGGGTATTAGCACGTGATGAAGGTAATCTATCTCTTCAGCTGAAGCTCACAAACAAAGTAGTTAAATCCCCATCACAAATGGCTATACTGGGACTCATTACACTTTTCATAGGCCTGGATCTTTTTGTTTCTGAGTCTCTAAAACATTTATATAGGGCAATGAAATTTTCACAGTATCTGAGCCAGTTCCTTTAACGAAGAATGAGATAGATTGCTTTGAAAGGTATAGTTTTCTTCCAAGTAGGAGTATAATCTAAGGAACAAAGAAGGAATGGAGGAATGAGGAATTAGCATTGCCTTCACAGCTCCTGGTTGAAAACAGAGTAGGGACTTTTCTCTTGAAATGCTGCATATTTTGCCAAAGTTTTCCTTTACTTATTAATTGATCACACTTTGAGTTTCTATCATGTGCCAGCCTTTGTGTGAGGAGCTAAAAAAGTGAATACGACACGATATCTACCTCTGAGGAGTTTAGTCCAACAGAAGAGAATAAACATAAATACTGTTATATGACAATATGTTATAAATACATTGTAAATATTGGCATAAGACAAGTATGTACATACTGTTACAGGGCAATTATATACATATTGTTATAAAACATTGTGATAAGTAAAAAATATCTCACATTGTGGGGAAAGAGATAAATGGGCTGTTCAGAGAGTATTTAGACTGGGATGAATGGAGAAGACTGGAGCAGAAGACGAAAGCGTTATGAAAGTACCAATTTATAGGTTAAGAGGTGAGAATTTCCAGGTATAAGGAAAAATGAGCTTTTTTGACATTTGTTTTTAAAGTTTCAGATTGACTTTTTGAGTGCAGCAAACCTACTTTCTAAGTGGTTTTAATGCTATGTTCTTTCCCATCTAACGTCTGACTTATTAAGCCAGAGGTCCACTTTTCAATGGGAAAAGAAATGCCTACAGAAACATTAAAACAACATGGATATTAGACTTCTAACAATAAAATTGTTTATATATTCATTATATTATCATCTTTATAGCTAATAATAAAATTGTATACATAAACATATTCTGTATATAACATCATTATGTCTTTATAGAGATAGCGACAGAGAAAGAGGATGAGGAGAAGAGGAAACTATGATGAGAGAAAGAAAGAGAAGGAGAAAGAAATAGATTTAGGAAACCCTGTTGGGCACTGGGTTATTAGAACTGAAATGAATCCTATCCAGTCACTGATGAGTCTCTGCAGTAGAGATTGTATATTATGCTAACAGTGCTCTAAGATTAAAAGTGGTACTGACTTTAGTAGACTTAAATCAGATGTTTAAAGTGTATCTAAATCTGTAAATAAAGACATGGCAAAACTCAGTAACTTGCCCTAGGTCAAAATGAATAAAGGTAAGGAATCAGAGATGATTTCCAAAGAAGACAATAAAGCATGGTAAAGTGTGGTATCTGTAAGGGACAGCAAAGAAATCTGTAAACTTGAACACAGAAAGAGTCTATGGAGTTCTCTTGTGGCACATCAGGTTAAGGATCCTGCATTGTAACCTCAGCTGGCTTCGGTCACTATGGCACAGGTTCCACGGTCACAGCCAAAGAGGAAAAGAAAAAAAAAAGGAGAGGAAAAAAAAAGAAAGAGTTTAGGAATGGGGGAGAATAAAAGGGAAACTGGCAAGGGAACATTTTATAAATGAGGTTGTATCCCATGTCAAAAGTTTAAATTTTAGCATCTATTTGAAGGCTTGTGTTCTTCTAGGCCAGCACATAGTGTTGCCAAAATGAAGTTTTCCTGCCTATTTATTTTTATGAACACTAACGTACTTGATCATCAAATTCGACTCCTTGTAGCTCCAACTATCTCATTAGCCCATTCCCTCTGCTATACCCCAGACTAACTTTGTAGTTTAGGACTTGGTCGTTTTACTTAGATTCTACAATTATTTGAAAGGGAAAATGTTACTTAATTTGCAGGCAAAATTGAGACCCACTGCTCTATATGCATCCAATATTTATTTCTATAGTCACTAAAGACCAAATGTTTATTGTCCTATAAGCAAATTCTTCATTTCTTCTTTTATTCCATCCTCTTTTGCCTTTTCTAAGGAAACATATAATGACTCTGTCTCTCTCTCTTCTTTTTTTTTTTTTTTTTGTCTTTTTAGGGCCCACCTGCGGTATATGGAGGTTCCCAGGCTAGGGGTCCAATCCAAGCTGTAGCTGCCAATCTACACCAGAGCCACAGCAACATGGGATCTGAGCCACATCTGTGAACTACACCACAGTTCACAGCAACGCCAGATCCTTAACCCACTGAGTGAGACAAGGGATCGAACCCACATCCTCATGGATGTTAGTCGGGTTTGTTAACCACTGAGCCACGGCGGGAACTCCCGTCTCTTAAGTTTATTAAAAATCTTTTCTCTTATATGCATACTGCTTATTTCCATATACTCAAGATCCCAAATGGGAGTTTGGGATTAGTAGATGCAAACTATTGCATTTGGAGTGAATAAGCAATGAGGTCCTGCTGTAGAGCACAGAGAATTATATTCAATCACTTGTGATGGAACATGATGGAGTATAATGTGAGAAAAATAAATATGTATAATTTCTTATACACTTAAGAAATGTATGTATAACATACATACACATACATATGTAGTAATACATATATATGTATTTGTAACTGGGTCACTTTGCTGTACAGTGGAAATTGACAGAACATTGTAACTCAACTATAATAATTTTTTTAAATGAAAGTTGCATAAGAGTTAGACTATCATTCATGGGAATATGTTACTATAGATGTTTATTGTGAGGATATTTGTTTAAAGCGTGAGGATGCTAAGCTATCCACTAGGATACAAGCACTAGAATTTTCTTAATTAAACAAAAATTATATGAACCATGAAATGTGAGATATATTTGATTTTAACATTACATGTATTTTTCCTATCTAACAGCTAAGGATATGTGGGGACAAAAGTGAGTTAGCTCTTACTCTTTTTCACATAGAGCTATAAACCTAGACTAATACATTAATATATCATCTTCTATATGAAGTCTAAATCTCTTAGCTGCCTATGATTGTGGAATGCATTGAAGAGCTTAATTAAATGGTTAATTTGAATTTATATGGTTTCAGAATGATTTTTGTCACAATATATAAGAAAATAAATAAGCAACAGCAGAAATGCCAGCCTACTTCTTGGACTTCATCTTTTACTTCTCATCAGCACTGAACCTGAACTAGAAATCTAAGTATAATCTATTATCAGCCCAACCAAGACAGTTTCTTTTATTCTCTTCACTGAAGCTGTGCTTATATTGTTAATGGTGGTGTGTATCCTTCATAGAATACTAGAAATCTCTCAAGTCTAACAGTTGTACTCTGCCCAACTACACAGTAAATTCAACTCTTTTTAACTGCATGCATTTATGTTTAAATAGTAGGTTTGCTTTCCTGAACTGGTTATGACCAAGTAATTCCATCAATCTTATCTGTTTTGTGAATTCATATGCATGGTTTTCATAATTTGATAGAACAACTAATACATTCTGGTTGCTATATATTTCTGTATTGTAATATATATACAGTTGACTTTGAACAACACAATTATGAACTGCGTGGGTCCACTTATACACAGATTTTTTTCAATAAATACTAGGAAATTTTTGGAGATGCCCAACAATTTGGAAAAAAACTCGCAGACAAACCACATATTCTAGAAATATTAAAAAAAACTAAGAATGGAGTTCCCGCCGTGGCACAGTGGTTAACGAATCCGACTAGGAACCATGAGGTTGCGGGTTTGGTCCCTGCCCTTGCTCAGTGGGTTAATGATCCGGCGTTGCCGTGAACCGTGATGTAGGTTGCAGACGCAGCTCAGATCCCGCTTTGCTGTGGCTCTGGCACAGGCTGGTGGCTATAGGTCCGATTAGACCCCTAGCCTGGGAACCTCCATATGCCGCGGGAGCGGCCCAAGAAATAGCAAAAAGACAGAAACAAAACAAAACAAAAAACTAGGAAAAAGTAGTATATGTTATGCATGCATAAAATATATGTAGATTTTAGTCTATTTTATCACTTACTACCAACAAATCTACATATATCTATTGTGAAAAAAAGATATTTATCAAAGCTTACACACACATACATTTACAGACCATATCTGGTGCCATTCAGAGCCAAGAGAAATGTAAAAATATAAAGACGCAGTATCAAATCATGACGGTGTAAAATTAGCTGTAGTACATACTATACTACTGTAATAATTTCATAGTCACCTTCCTTTTTATTGCAGAGCTCAAGTATTGCAAGTATTCACTTAAAATTCTGTGTGATGCTAGTCATCTCCACAAGAGGAGTTCATCTCTCCAAAAAATTGCTTATCACAGTAAAAAGTGATCTCTTACAGTTCTCATGTATTTCTTAGTCTTTAGTGTAATACCATAAACCTTGAATAACACCATAGGACACATACGATGTACCACTAGTGATGCTGGAAGTGATCCCAAGAAGCAGAGAAAAGTCATGACATTATAAGAAAAAGTTGAATTGCTTGATATGGACCATAGATTGAGGCCTGTAGCTGCGGTTGCCCTCCATTTCAAGATAAATGAATCCAACATAGGGACTGCTGTTTAAAAAAAAAGAGAGAGAGAGAAGAGAAAAGAAAAGGAACTTCATGATGCCATCACTGCAGCTACGCCAGCGGGCACAAAAACTTTGCACTTTGTGTGAAATACCTTTTGATCATTTTAGAGAAAACGCAGCTTTTATGTGGGTGTAGGACTCCTATAAGAAAGGCATACCTGTAGATTCCAATATGATTTGAAGAAAAAGGAAGTCATTATATGACAACTTAAAGCCAAAGGAAGGTGAAGGATCTAAATCTGAAGAATTTAATGCCAGAACAGAATGGTTTGATAATTTTAGAAAGAGTTGGCTTAAAAAAATGTCAAGATAACAGGAAAAGCAGATTCTGCTGACCAAGCAGCAGCAGACAAGTGTCCAGATGCCATTAAGAAAATCACTGAGGAGAAAGGATATCTATCTGCTTAAACAGGTTTTTAAAGCAGAGAAAAGTGCCCCATTCTGGGGGAAAATGCCGTACAAAACATTTATTAGTAAGGAAAAAGGGAAAGCACCAAGATTTAAGGCAGGAAGGAACAGGCTAACTCTACTGTTTTGTTCAAATGTAGTTGTATTTATAATCAGGACTTCTCTTACCTATAAAGTTGCTAAATCCTGAGCCTTGAAGGGAAAAGATAAAAATCAGTTGCTAGTCCTTTGGCTGTATAAGAAGGCTTGGACAACAAGAACCCTTTTTCTGGATTGGTTCTATTGATGCTTCGTTCTTAAAGTCAGTAAGTACCCTGCCAGTAAGTGACTACATTTCAAAATCTTTTAATATTGGACAAAGCCCCTGGCTACCTAGAACTTTTTGAGTTCAGCAATGAAGGTGTCTAAGTGGTCTGCTTGCCCCCAACACAATATCTCTAACTCAGTCTCTAGACAAGGGGATCATAAGGACCTCCTAGTCTCACTACACGCTATACTCTATGGAAAGAATTGTCAACACTATGGAAGGGAACTTCAATAGAGAGAACATAATGAAAATATAGAAGAACTACACCATTGAAGATACCATCATTGTTAAAGAAAAAGCCATGAAAGCCATCCAGTCTGAAACAATAAATTCCTGATAGAGAAAACTGTGTCCATATTGTGCATGACTTCACAGGATTTACAACAGACCCAGTCAAGAAAATCATGAAAGAGATTGTGGGTACAGCCAAAAAGGTATAGGATAAAGGATTTCAAGATATGTATCTTGGAGAAATTCAAGGGCTAATAGACACCACACCAGAGGAATTAACAAAAGGCAACTTGATGGAGATGAGTGCTTCTGAATCAGTAACAGATGATGAGGGAGAAGATGTAGAAGCAGCGCTGGAAAATAAATCAACATTAGACAATCCAGCAGAAGGGTTTCGAATAAAGACTGTTTTTGGCTTCTTTTATGAACATGGACCTTCTATGATACAGGCAATGAAACTAAAGCCAATGTAGAAAGAGTATTTTTACTATATGGAAACATTTTTAGGGAAAAGAAAAAGCAAAAAGTCAGACAGATTTTTACAGTGTATTTCCATAAAGTTACACCAAGTGTGACTCTCCTCCACCTGCTCCACCTCTGCCGCCCCTGAGACAGGAAGACCAACCCCTTCTCTTTTCCTTTCCTCAGCCTGCTCCGTGTTAAGATGATGCAGATGAAGACCTTTATGATGACTCACTTCCACTTAATGAACAGTAAATATCATGCTGTACAGTTAAAAAACTTATCTGTTGTGTGTGTGTGTGTGTGTATGTGCACGTGCACACACGAGTGTCTTAATGGAAAAACTGAATAACTGTATGTCAGAGAGCCATATAAGACATTTTTGTGTCATCGTCATTGTCATTATGTACAACATCATGTGCAAGATTTGTGTTGAAGTGAATAGCCCATTCTTACACAGGCATAAGGTATATCATATTTAATATAAAATTAATAATGTGCTAGTTTTCTTACTGTTTTATAACTTTGCTTTCAAATAATTAATTGCTATATAGTATGCTTCTCTCTCACAATTGGAGAAAATGTGTATTAACCGATCATCACAGGTAAGTATTTTTTTTTAAGTAATGATGTTTCAAATACTGCATTTTGAATATGGTTATAATACTGTATGCCATAAGAATTTTATAACACTTCATTAACTAATGCATAGGCTAGGCTACCATGAAGCAATTGTATTGATTACACTAGGCTACCGTAAAGTAATTATATTGCTGCTTCTTTGTTTTCAATGCATGCATTGTTATACCTGTAAATATGTATGAATATATCTTCACATTATCTTTTCATTTTTGATGTCTAGTGTTAGTAATATATATAACATCTACAGTGTATTGTATAAGACAATACTGACATAGGTACTGACAGACAGATGATTCATCTTGTAAACTGATGCAAAAAATAATTTCAAGACATTAGTTAGAATAACAACCAGAGTTTACTCATATCCTACAGATTGTCTCTCCAAAAAAAAAAAAAAAAAACAACAACAACAACAACAACAACAAAAGCAGTGTTTATACAGATACTCTATACACTATATCCTAAGTATTTCCCTCTCAGATATGCTGGTTAACTGAAAGCTATTGGGAGACTATTTTGCTCTTGAATAAGCTAAGGTAACAGAAAAGGCACTTTTAGTTCATTTGTGGGTTTCCAAGAAAACCTTGCAGTTTTGCCCATGAAATAAATGTGATAGCCTCTTCTCAGTGTGATGGCTACTACTGTGTTCTCATGTTTCTACTTTATTCAGCCCAGATCTATACAATTTCCCACTGAGGACTACTTCTTGATATATTCTTTTGTAATTGTTTAAACAACTAATCTGTTTCCTTCTGGCCTACATTTACATAAATATTAATTTGTCACATGTTTCTCAAGATGTCTGCAATTATTCTCACAGTTCTTGCCTTCCTCTGCTGTTTAATACCTAGGTGTGTTGTATTTCATTCAATTTCAACTCCAAGAAGAAAAAGGTCTCATGATATGAGACTGTGTTTTCATTCTGAATATTATCAACTGATTGCTAGCCAGGGATAATGGTTGTGTGGTAACATTAACACACCTAGATATTAAACAGCAGAGGAAGGCAAGAACTGTGAGAATAATTACAGATATCCTGAGAAACGTGACAAATTAATATTTATATAAATTTAGGCCAGAAGGAAACAGGTTAGTTGTTTAAACTATTACAAAAGAATATATAAAGCAGTAGGAAAAATAAATAAATGAACAAGAAAAGTTAGTTACTATGCCCTCAACAGGGATCCTGAGCAGAATTTCTTAGAAGAAAGCTGAGTAGCTCTTTGCCATTGGTGTCATCCTGTTTATCAATGGGTATGTGGATGGTTGTCTAGCCAAAGTCTATCTGCTTCTATAGGCCTTTTAGTGAGTCTCATAATTAAATTTCTAGTAGGAATATTTTATCCTATAGGAAAATACTCTACTAGAGAAAAAGAAAAACTGGCAAAGCTCTCATAGTTTCAAGATACTGGTGTGACAAATAAGAAACTTGGAACAAGACGGATTTTCTCCATGAGTCATTTATTGACTTTTGGTCATAGGCAAGATGCTAGGAAGTCACGCCAAAAGTGTGTAACCTCCGGTGCTAGAAAAAAGACACTGCAAGGAAGTAGGTATAGGGATCAGTCTTCTTTTCAGTATATTTGCCATGTTTTGACACCACATAGCACTATAAGACAGAGATCTCATCTGTAAAACTATAAAGGCCAAACCAGGATCTTCCACAGTCTTTTAGGTATTAGGAGATAGAGAACAGTCAGGCTTTTAATAACAAGCTCAGGAGGGTACACTACCTGGCAAAAGGAGCTAAATAAAGGTAAAGTAAATATTACTAAAATTTCCACTATCTCCAATTCAGGTAAATCCATAATTGAAGTGATGATGCCCTAAAATTCTTTGCCTAAGAAAGTGGAAACCATCACTCATGGAAAACATATCATCTGGTACTTCTCTGGTCTTTTTCTATATTAGGTGTTCAATCAAAAATTACTAGATAAACAAAGAGGTGAAACAAAAGAGAAAGATAGAATAACAGAAAGAGAGGGACAGGGAGTTCCCATTTTGGTTCAGTGGGTTAAGAACCCAAAATTGTCTCTGTGAGAATGTGTGTTTGATCCCTGGCCTCACTCAGTAGGCTAAGGATCTGACATAGCTGCAAGCTGCAGCATAGATTGAAGATGAAACTTGGATCTGGTTTTGCAGTGATTGTGGCATAGGCTGTAGCTGCAGCTCTAATTTGAACCCTGGCCTGGAAACTTCCATATGCCACAGGTACAGGTATTTTTAAAAAAAGAGGAAAGAAAGAAAAAAATTAAGAGAGGGATTAAAAAAAGATCAATAGTGAAGATACAAAATTGAGAACAGAAGCAAAATAGCAGATGATCTAGATATTGTAGTTAGTAGATAAATTAGTAGATAAAATAATTATAATAGATACATGAAGGAAATATGGGGGAAAAGTATTCAAATGGAAATGTTCATGAGAATTAAAATCTATAAAAATAAATATACATGTTAAATTTTTTTAATGAAACAAAGTTTAGAACTCAATAGATTCAGCAGGATTTTAGACACAGCATAGCATGGGACATATAAAAAAAGGCAGGTCATTTGAAATAATAAAATTAAGTACACAGATAAGAAAGAATGGGGGGGAAGAGCAGACACCTATCTTAATATATAACATGAAAATGAACTTCCCATAAATTGCTGACCTAGATATCAAAGAAAAGCTAAAGAATTTTAGAGAATAAAACATAGGAAAGCAGTTATGACACTGAAGTAGTAAAGATTCCTTAAATAGGACCCAAATTACTAACCATGATTTTAAAATGATAAATTAAACAATATTAATGTTAAGAACTTCTGTTGGAATTCCAGTGGTGGCTCAGTGGTTAACAAATCTGACTAGGAACCATGAGGTTGTGGGTTCAATCCCTGGCCTTGCTCAGCGGGTTAAGGATCCAGCATTGCCATGAACTGTGGTGTAGGTCACAGAAGTGGCTTGGATCCTACGTTGCTGTGGCTGTGGCGTAGGCCGGTGGCTAGAGCTCCAGTTAGATCTCTAGCCTGGGAACCTCCATATGCCGCGGTGCGGCCCTAGAAAAGGCAAACAAAGGAAAAAAAAAAAAAAAAAAAGAACCTCTATTAATCAAAAGAAACCATAAAAACTACACAACCACAACTTAAGATCTAAATCTATTAAAGAAATTGAATCAATAATTAATAACCCCTCGAAACAGAAAGGACAAGAGATTGGTACATTCATGAATTCTACCAAAAATTTAGCAAAGAAATTATGCCAATTCTGTACATTCTTTCAGAGGATGAAAGCAGAGGAGATACTTCCTACAAAACTTTCATGGAAAAAGACACATGCAGCACTATTCACAATAGCCAAGACATAAAAACAACCTGAATGTCCATCAACAGATGAATGGATTAAGACATGGTACATATACCCAATAGAATACTACTCTCCCCTTAAAAAAAAAAAATGCCATTTGCAGCAACATGGTTGGAATGAGAGACTCTCATACTAAGGGAAGTAAGTCAGAAGGAGAAAGACAAATACCATATCATTTATATCTGGAATCTAATATGTGGCACAAATGAACCCATCTACAGAAAGAAACAAACTCATGAACATGGAGAACAGGCTTGTGGCTGCCAACCAACAGGGAGAGTTTGGGATTAGTAGATGCAAACTATTGCATTTGGAGTGGATAAGCAATGAGATCCTGCTGTATACTACAGGAAACTATATCCAAAGTCTTGTGATGGCACATGATGGAGAATAAGGTGAGAAAAAAAATGTATAACTAGGTCACTTTGCTGTATAGCAGAAATTGACAGAACATTGTAAATTGAATATAATAAAAATTTGTTTAAAAATATTTCATTTGAAGAGGGAAGCATTATCCTAATAACAAAAACAGACAAAGAAATTACCAAAAAAAAAAAAAGCCAAACTGTAGACCAATCTCTCATGAACCCAAAAATATATTAAAAAATTATATACCAGAACCCAATGAAATGCATCACAGGTATTCAAGGCTGGTCTGACATTTGAAAATCAGTTATTGTATTTCATCACATTTACAAGCTAAAAAAGAATTACATTATCATATCCATAGATGCAGGAAAAGCAGTTCATAAAATCCAATACCCATTTATGAAACTTCTCAGTAAAATAGGAATAGAAAGGAACTTTCCCAACTTGATAAAGAATATCTATAAAAACTTACCGCTAATATACTAATAGCATACTAAATAACAATAAGAATCCAGAGCTTTTCCACTAAGATCAGGTACAAAGAAAAGATATCCCCTCATCATTTTTTTTGAATATCATACTAGAAGTTCTAGCTGATACAATAAGATAAGGAAATAAAAGGCATACCGATTAGGAAGGAAGAAATAAAACATCTTTGTTTACAGATGACATCATTGTCTCTGTAGAAAATATGAATGAATTGACCAAAAAATTCCTGGAACCAATAAGTGATTATATCAAGGCTGTGGAGTACAAGGTTAACATACAAAAGCTTAGTATCGGTTTCCAGGAGTTAAGGGTGGAAAAAGGATGAATAGATGAAGTGCATGAGATTTTTTAGGGCAGTGAAAATACTTTGTATGATAACTGATAGAAGGACATCATCATACATTTGTCCAAATGCCTAGAATTTACAGCACCAAGAGTGAACCATAATATAAACTATGGATATTGATCAATTATGAATGTACCAATGTGGTATGTCAATTGTAACAAATATACCACTCTGGTGGATGACACTGATAATGGGAGACATTAGGCACATGTGGGGCTAGAAAGTGTGTGGGAAACCATTGTCTTTACCCTCAATTTTTCCATGAAACAAAAACTGCTCTAAAAGAAGTCTTAATTTTTCTTTTTAAAGAAAGGGCGATTTACACAGAGTAAAAGATATCTCCAATACCTATATCCAACAAAGAATTCATAGCCAGAGTATATAAAGTACTCTTTAATAGCAGTAGGAACAAGACAATGCAAATAAAAATTCTTAAAATAGTTGAATACCCATTTCACAAAATAAGATGTGCAAATGACCAATAAATATATGAAAAAGTACTCAACTTCATTAGTCATCAAAGGAATGGGCATTCTTAAAAGATCAATGAAATATCATTGCACATCCTCTATAATATCTTAAATTTCAAAGACATGATACGCCTCTGATTCTCCCCCTAGCCCAGGAACTTCCATATGACACAAGTGCAGCCCTAAGAAGAAAGACAAAAAAAAAGACAATACACCAAGTGCTATTATAAACAAGGGTACACAGAAATTTCATACATTGCTTGTGAGAGTGGAAACTGGTTCAACTGCTTCAGGTAACTATTTAACATGACCTATGAGAGCCCTTTTTATGACTCAGCAAGTTCATTACCAGATATATCAATAAATAATGCCATGTCATAATTGTCTAGGGAAATATCAGACAAGTCAGAATGTGATATATTTAGATTTTGAACAGCTGTTAAGTGGTCAAAAGATTAACTTTCCCTAGAAAAAGAAAGAAATGTAACTTTATTTTTATTAGTTTATAGGAAATAAGACACTAAAAGAATTCCTGAGGTGTTAACTCAGGTGAATAAGAATTTTTCATTACCATCTGGGTACCCCTTTGGATCTACTGCAGCATTTATAGAGGCCAAGCTTCCCACAGGCTGCTTCCAGCTTGTCTGAGCACAGCAGGACTATTAGTGCTGGTCCTTTACTACAGGATGCATAGCTCTTCTAATTGATGACTCTAGCCATCAGCCTGACAAAGTTTTCCTAGAATTGTACTGCAGTCTAGAAAGTCTTCCAATCAAACCCATTTCATCCCTCCTACCTTCACACATGTCAGTCAAAAGCAAATACAGACAACAGAAAGTTGTCTCAGTAGAAACCAGGATCCCTTAATGACAATGACCTAATTGTCAAAAGACACACATTAAGTTTCCCAAGGTTACTTTACTAGCAGAAATAAAATAGTGGCACCAGAAAACATTGAATCAGACTTGACTAAGACTCAGACTCTGTGTGTAAGATCCAGAGAGCTTGAACACTGTACATGAGGTATATCAGAGTAAGGCCACCCAAGTTATGTGCCTTGGTCAGCTCCAATGACGGACTAAGGTATGCAAATTTTGGAGGGACTTCTACAAAAAAGTGTCCTTTTATCAGAGGACAATTAGCCCTGTATAGATTTTCTCAACAAATGCAAAGAGTATTTATAAAAGTGAAGCCACAGACAATGAATAGTCGAGAGAGTTTTCTTAAGTCTTGCTTGTTTTTCTACATCTTGGGCAAGCTGACTGGCCAAAAGCTACCAAGGTGTCTGTTCATCCTTAAACAGGCTAAAAGAGTTGTCTGGGGAGGCCATTTTCATTTTTTATGGGATTTATGGGTTTCCTGAGAAATTCTATAAGTATGAAATAGCTACTAGTGCCTTCTATTGAGGCCTACACTTTAATTAGGCCCTGTCTTCACAATTTCTCAGTGTGTTTCTCACAAATAAGTTAACAAATTAATGTCAGTGGTTATTGAGTTGTACTCAGAAAAAGAAACAAAAACTATGTGACAGGCAGTGATGTTTATAGATGGGGGTAAATATTTTAAATGGATGACCATAGACATTCTCTCTGTGAAGAAGAGGTGGTTTTTGAGCTGAATCTTCTGTGATTATATGAATCAGTCATGCAAAGATTGGAAAGATAGATTCTCTAGGCTAAGTGATCTGACATTAGAATTCATTTGTCTTTTTCTTGGAACAAAAAGAAAGGCAAAGGTGCTTGGTCTATCTATAAGCCAGGAGAGGATCTGTGAGTTTAGAGAAGTGGGGCATAGTAAAAGGTCTTCACTTTCTGTTTAGGGAGGGGGCATGTGGAAGTTCCCAGGCCAGGGATCAAACACATGCCATAGCCATGACCCAAGCCACTGCAGTAACAACACCGAATCCTTCACCTGTTGCACCATAAGAGAACTCCCAAAGCTTTCACACTTTAAGTGAAATGGGAAGCCACTGAGCCACATGATTTTATTCATGTTTTAAAAAGATTACAGGGAGCTCCCTTTGTGGCTCAGTGGTTAACGAACCCAAGAAATCTCCATGAGGACACGGATTCTATCCCTAGCCTTGCTCAGTGGGTTAAGGATCCATTGTTGCCATGAGCTATGGTGTAGGTCATAGATGTGGCATGGATCTCACATTGCTGTGGCTGTGGTGTAGGCCAGCAGCTGTAGCCTGGGAACTTACATATGCCATGAGAGCAACCCTAAAAAAAAAAAAAAGCCAAAAAAAAAAAAAAGATTACACTAGCTGCTCTGAGATAATGAACTGGGAGTTGAAAAGAGTGAAAGCAGGAATATGGGGGATGGCAATTGATCATATCATTGGAAATAGAAAGTAGAGATGGATATCATGATATATTTGGAGACAAGTGTATCAGGTGTTCTGTAGAGTGTTTGCGTGGGGTGAAAGCAGGAATGAACACTGACTCGAGATTTTACATTTCCATCCACTATTTACAGAAAGATTAGTTGAGGAATCCTCTATGGACCAAATGGGCTTAGAATGCCCCTTTGACATCCTAATGAAGATGTCAAGTGGATAGTTTCATATATGAAACTGGAACTCAGGAGTGATATCAGTGCCAAGGACACATATTTGAAATAATCAGAATATGGATAGTTTTTAAATTTTGAAAGTCACGTAACTACATGAGATCTCTTAAGGGAAGGGGTATTTAGGAAAAGGAATACTCAGGATGCAGCATTAGGGTACTTCAAAATTTAGAGACTGAATAAAGAAGGACAACTTTTAAAAGGAGACTCAGAAGTCAAGAGAAGAAATTATGTCAAAGACTATGAAAGGTCAAATAAGATAAGGACAGAATGTAACAACCATTGGATTTAGTGATACAATAGTTATTGGCCACCTTAACAAAAGTAGTTTCAGTGAACTGTGGGAATAGAAGCCCACATGTTCCATTGTAATATGAGAGAAGACTAAGAACAGTGGTTGACATGCAGGTGGTTGTAAAAATATTTTGATGAAAGTTGTTTCATCAAGTGGTTCCTGTAAGATTGCTTAAATTCTATAAAATGTCCTTAATGAATTATTGCATAAGGCACTGGTAGAAGTGGGGGGTGCAATACTTCACACTTTGGAAGACAGAAGAAAAGTTGACTTGGTTATCAATTCCATATATCTCAAAGCTTGGCTATAAGTCTCTGAAATTCTAACAAACTGACTAAAAAGATTAACCTTCCCATGGAGTTAATTCACATGCATGCAGCTAGAATTAGCTGACTTTGCTATTTCCTACAAACTCTGTTTCTAAACTCTTTAAAATCTGTCTTGATGTCAATTGGAAGTTGACATAACAAGCACCCAAACAATTGTTTGTTTACATCAATTCATATACATAATTTCCCCTCAAAAATAATAATATATTTAGATAATTCTAGAGGAGTAGAAAGAGAATGCTGGGTCCAAACAAGAAAATGTTTGAGCATAAGGAATTTAAAAGATGTTTTTAAGAGTTCCTACTGTGGCACAGTGCGTTAAGAATACAACACCAGCAGCTCAGGTTGCTGCAGAGGCATAGGTTCCATTCCTGGTGAAGTGGGTTAAATGATCTGACATTGCCAAATCTGTGGTGTAGGACATAACTGCAGCTTGGATTCAGTCCCTGGCCTGGAAATTTCCATATGCCATGGGTGTGGCCATAAAAAAAGATGAATTTAAAGTAATATAAAAAGTGTATTTGAATTTGAAAATATTCTCCAAATATAAATATTGAAATCTAAAGAGTTCCTTTATACTCTCATATTCTACCTCACCAGTCAAACAAACAAAAACTATTGTGTCAATATATGGCCAGATTTTTATACTATCTTCTTTTTTCTAGTTGAGTGATAAATGAGATCACTGGTTGTTAAAGACACACACATACACATGCATATAAATAATAAATGAAATCCAAGTTGATAAGACATGGGCACAAATTAGTAAAGATTCCTAATACTCCATGAAGAGGAGGTTGTGGTAATAGGTAGGAATACCTCCATAATCAATGTGACAATCATTTAAGATCCCTGCAAAAATTGCCCTTTTTTAAGGGCAATTGAAATAATTGATTCCACACTCCAGGTACAGTTCTTTACCTATATTATCACTAAGCCTTAATATAAGACTAAAGAGAAGTATCATTAACTCCCATTTTATAGATGAGTCAACTTGGGCTCAAGGAGATAATGGCAAATCTAAATTCACACAACTATTAAGTGGTGGAGCTTGGATCCAAACCCAGGCCTTTCTTCATTCAGTGTTGTAATTTTTCTACTATGCTACATTACTTCCAAAAACAAGGTCTGAAATAATTTGAGTCTTCTAGAGGTGACTAGGTACACAAAACTGTTTCACAAGAGGACACCTGTGTATCTGTCCCAAACCAGACACAAGGCATATCCTAGAATGTTTGGATAACTGTCAAGAACAAGTCAACATTGAAAAGAAATTTAGGTGATACCTAGATTTTGAATTTTTTCCTACTGTAAAAAATTTCTACTGAGCAAGATATTAGGATATACTACATTGAAGTTATATGTATTCCCAAACTTGTAAAAATCCACTTCTCTTCCTCAACACACATACACACACTCCTTGCTAACTACCAAGCGTGGAAATGGACAATCTCACTGCAATCTTGGGTATCTATCAAAGCAGTAAGAAAGGATATGGTTGACCACTGACAATCGACACACCTACTGAAACTGAACATTTTCCCCCGAGTCTCATTGTCTATTTGCCTTCAAAGTCTGATAATGTTTAATCAAGTGATGTTGGGAAGAGTAATTAATAAACAATGATTTCAAGAAAAGAAAAAGTCTATTCAGTTGAGATACTGAGAAAGTCTGTCACTCTATTTCACTTCATAAATATTACATTTCTTAAACTTTTTCTACCAACTTCATGGCTTTCATCTAAATAGTGCATGATAAAAACTAATCAGATTCTCTCTGAAACCACAAAATCTTGGATGAGAATCAATGCTTGAAAACACTCATGACTAAGTTTTGCTATTTTTAGGTGCAGTTACACTTACCAGCCCCAAATTATATAGCCTGATTGACCAGGTCTTTATGAAATCTGTTGTTGTTTTTAAAATTATGTTGCTTTCAGACTGATTGTTGTTTGAAATGCATTGATTCCAACATAGTAAATGAAAAGATGCCTATACTTAGTAGGGAGTAAATTCTAATTATTTTATACAGAGGCAATGAGTAATCAAACAAGGAAAGGGAAAGTGAGTAAAAAGAGGCAATGTCATTGTAAAGTCAAAACAACTGCTTCCTAGGAAGATAAGAAAGTCATACCAGACTCGGCTTTCACAGTATAGCTCATGGCTTCCTTTGAAGGAAATAACTCAAAGAACTAGGGCTATAAATCTGAGTGTTGTGATTGAATCCTATTATCTACCTATGCTTTTTAGTTATTATGTCAGAGAGTAGAGCCTTTGTAGTGTTAGCACTCATCTCTCTTTATTTTTAAATATAATTTCTACTTGCATGCTACTTTACTTTCTTGCATTTTCAGAGTTAACTTATGCATCAAAATACTCCTGGAAAATATACCAATAAGAATAATTTTCCCTGCATGCACTGCATATGTCATAAAGCCCAGGCAACTAAAGAAAAACTCATAAATAATTCTGTGTATTCTTGTGTGAGAAACCAATATCATTTAAGAATTTGTAGCTTCCTGGTAAGTAATATAATCCATTAGCAATCCACCCAGTCAATACACAGCTAGTGAATCAAGAATGGTAATAGAGCAATTCAATGACAGTCTGAGATTTCCATATAGTTAGAGCCAGAGAGGCCTCATGCACTGTCATATCCTACTTTATTAAAATTTTAAATTATAAACACTTTGTGAGTCTGCAAAAAATCTATATAGAACTAGTTACTTGTTCTGATCTCTAATATCAATTTACATGATAAATAAACATATATTTGATAGGCTGCTAACGCCAATTTCTGAATTTAATTCCCTATGCTTAATGAACCTCATAAATTTGATCTAATGCCTTCCCAAATTAATACGTTAAGTCTAAATTGACTTGTATTTCATAAGTACAAATTTGTTCACATTTAAATTAATCTTGAAGAAAATATGTATTACATAGAAATGTGCATTTTATAGTCCTCATATATGAGGGTCCTTATTTTATTCATTTGGTGCTTTTAAAAGGGAAATAAATAACTAGCTCAAATAATCACATGCATAACAATTGCTAATTTCTTGCAAATGTTTTAAAGAGGAGACGTTCATTATATATGACTCACTGCCCACTGAGTGCAAGCCCCTAATCTAGGTGTTGTGAAATATAGCTAAACCATAGTTAAGATATAAAACTTTGCCCAGGAACTTCAAGCCCATGTCAATGGATTCTATTCATCTGCGTATGTTTTTTCAATATAATTTTCCATTTATTTTATGCTTCCTATGCATGCTATCATATTTCCTTATTTTTATATCTATTTTATTATATAGACTATATAAAATGCACATTTATAGAAAACAAATATAACCCCCATTTAGAGAGAAAAAAGGCTTACATATAGAATCTTAAAATATAATATCATAAAATCATATAAGCACAAAACAGAGTATATATAAAGACCACGGTATAAATGTGGATAATAGAGGGAGAAACAACAAAATTATCAAGATGAGTAAGTCCAGTGTTAAGTATGAAAGGATGTAAACAGAAGAGAATTATAGGATGTCACATTTGGATAGATCACAGCCAATTATTTACTCAGCAGATATGTACTGAGTACCACCTTTGTGTTGAGCCCTGTGTGGAGTAGAAAGGACTTAGAGGTGATTAAAAGAGACATAGACTCTGCCTTTGTAGAATGTATAGCTTCTGGAAGTAAGGGCAGTAATATTAACCAAGTAATCATTCCAGTCAGGGCTACAAATTATGAAAAGCGCTGTGTTGTGAGCACAGAGAAGCCTCATCTCAGCTAAGGCCTGAGGTGTGAACAGTTCCTGTGTGCATTTGGGTGGAGGAAAGGGTTAGGGAGTACTCTTATTCCCAGAAAAGGGGAAGAGGCATGGAAAGGTGTCTTGAAGCAGGAGGCAGCGAAGCACATCTGAAGAAGAGATGGAAACGTGTGTCTGAAATGTTGAGTGGGAGCAGAGAGTACTGTAAATTGAGACCACAGATATTGTTGAGGGTCAGTAGATGTGTTGTCCTGGTGGCCTTGGAAGCATTTGCAAGAATCTTTATTCTAAGCATAAGAGGAAAGTACTGAAACATTTTATGCAGAGATGATTTTTTAAAGGATTATTCCAGCTAGAGGATGGAGATTATATTGGAGGGGTTCCAAAATGAAGGCAGTACCAGCTAGGTGCAATAGTTTAGGCACAAGGTTGCAGTACTGTGGGTTAATATGCTGTGCTATAAGTGCAGATGGAGTAGAAATAGATTAATATGAGAGATGTTTAAGTAAAGAAATCAAAAGAACTGTCATTTAATTGAATTAGGCAGGGGGGCAAAAATTACGTCAAAGATAACTCTTAGTTCTCTAGCTTGTTCAACTGGTGATGTCATTTACTAGAACTGGGAATCCTAGAGAAAGACAAGATTTGGGAGGGATAATGGAGTGAAAAATCATTGTTTGAGTTTTCGGTGTACTAGATTTTGAAGTGTCCATGAATAGATGACATGTAAAATTTTGGATAGAGCTATGAAGCTGGACTAGCAATTTAATTAAAGAGACTCGCTAGCCTTCTCCAACATTTAGCTGAAGAATGAGCGAAGAAAAGAAGAAAGAAGGAATGGAAGTATGGAAGGAGGTGATTTCAGAGGTAAAAATGGTACTGGAGAATCTATGTTATCTAATAGCCCCAAAATATACTATTTATCTTCATGATTTCATATCAGATTATGGACTTCTGCTCTATGATTTAAGACACAAGATTTTTTTCAGTTTCACCTTAGTTTAGATCACAAGACATGTACTTACTACCAGAATGCCAGAGAAGGAAAAGTCCTGTTGAATGGCAAACTCATATGGACATACTCAGCCGGCTCTTTTCACTGCAAAACGATCTGCATGGAAAGCGGGATTACAAATGATGGTTAATGATAATTAGATCTTAGTTATGAAACTGTTAACAGCATCAAGATTTAACAATCTTATGCTTTTCTCCTGGAAATCCCTAGCTATATGTCCCACGAGTCTCAGAACCTTGGTACCTTTTTCTCTAGTCATTGTTTAGAGAAGGTAACCCAGTTCTGGTTTTTCAGGTTCTTAGTTTCTATTCTTCATGCTAATATAAACTTTTTGTTTCCAGATCATTTTTCAGACAGGATTGTTGTACTTCCCCTTCACCCATAAACAAAAGAGCTGGAAGCTCCTCTGATGATGATAAAAACATACCTATGTTATAAAAAGTAAAAAGCTACTTAAAGATTTAAAGAAGAAAGTAAAAATAAGTTGAATTCCTACTATGTTAAGATAATCACCATTAACACTTTCATAATTAATTCATGCATTTTTTTTTTCTTTTTTGGCCGCCCCATGGCATATGAAGTTCCCAGGGCAGGGGTCAGATCTGAGCTGCAGTTGCTGCCACAGCTGCGGCAACACTGGATCCACAACACATTGTGCCAGGTCAGGGATGGAACCTGCATCCCAACGCTCTCAAGACCTAACCAATCCCATCACGGTGTAGGGGAAATCCAGTTCTCGCAATTCATGCACATTATCAGGCAGCCTTTATTATTATTTATGATGAAGATCATGATGATGATGTTCCTTTACTCTCTTTTCTGTACTTCATTTTCCAAGACTATCAGACCAACTAGTTCTAAAAACCTGCTGCTTACCTTTTCATACATTCTGTGCCGATTATATAATGAAATAGATACGTGAGAGAGAGAAATACATTTTTGTTATTTATGTTATAAAAATAGGATTATATTTTTTCCACTGCTCAATTTCATTTTTTTTTCATTTAATGTGAAAATTACCTCCTTTTAAATGCTAGGTAATAACATGGATGGCAGATACACTATGGTATAAATATGCCATATATACACACACATATATATAGACATACATATATAGTAATATTAATTCAACCGCTTTCTGTTTTCTATGCTTCCATCTGTTTCTACTTTTTACCAGAAAAATGTTACAACAGACATACTTGGGAAAAAATATTTGTACTTTAATTTATTTGGCATACTGTCCCAGGACCCATATTACTTAGTACCAAAATCTGTTTATCTTTCAAGAGGGCTGTGACAATTCACATTTCCATCAGCAAGGTATGAGAATACTACAGCACTGTGAGCAGCAGGTGTTATCACTTGATTTAATTTCCCAATATGAAGTGCACAAAATGATGCAACTGTATTACTATGATTTAGATTTTCTTGCTGCAGAGGTAGAGAATAAGTTCATGCTTTTCTCTAAGAATTTTAGAATTTAACTTCTACATTTTTCTAAAATATTTATTTTATTTATATAAACTTTATCTAGATTTGGTTTTCATCCTAAATGGATAGTGTGTTTTATCAGAGACATTTAGTAAATTAATCATCTGTATACCACCAAATCGATATATCTATTTTATTATATATAAAGTTTCCATGTATACTGGTTTCTATTTATAGAGACAATATATGTAATAATTGTTTTATTTTATTTTCCTCTTTCATTGTAGTTACAAAAATCTCTAAACAATGTTAAACAATAAAGGAGAAAGCTATGCGTGCCTTGTTACTGTTTTTAATAAAAATGACTTTAATGATCCACCATTTATAATGATGCTTGTTGCTGATTTTGGCAGCCTCTACAATATTTAAGTAGCTACTTTCTATTACATTAGTGAGTTTTATTTGGAGTGGCTTCTGAGTTTATAAAATTACTTTTTAGCACATAGCAATAATCATCATATGGTTTCCCTTCATTGATTGAAAGACACTATAGGTTGAAAGATTTCCTTATATTTAAAGATCACTGCATTCCCTGACATAAACACTTATGGTGTAGTATATATTTATTATATCTTACCAAGCCTTGGTTTCCCATACATTTATTTAGAATTTTTGTGTCCACATTAATGAGATTGGTATACAGTGTTGTTTGTTTCATTTTGTCTTTTTCTAGCTGCTCAGGTATTGATATAAAGGTAATAATGGCTCTATTAAATGAATTGGAGAATTTTGATTTGGTAAATGAATTGGGGAGCTTTCCAATATATTTCATACCATATGGTTTTGTTAATTTTAATATTTTTAAATTTGTGAATCTTTTATGGCCCTTCTAAACTTTTCACAGATAATGTCATTAACCAGGCTTTTTTCTTTTGGTCAAGAATTGATAATTTATGATTTTTCTTTTTTAACTCAAATAATATGAATTATATGGCATATTTCTTAATACTGAAATACCTTCCATCCCTGAAAAAAAAATATAGATGTACTATATATATATACACACACACACACACACACACACATACACATATATATGTATACTTCTAATTTAACATAACTGTACTTTTCTGCATGTTTATATGCTTATTTAGATTAACTAGTGGTTTATTTATCTTTTTGGTTACTTCAGAAAACTTAAAAAAAACTTTTGAACTTATTAATTCTACATTTTATCTTTTTACTAACATAACGACTCCTGCTTTTACCTTTCCTAATCCCTTCCTTCTACTTCATTTTGGAATTTTCTTTCTCTACATTATTTAAGTATTCATGCATTCATTTTAATTTTTCAAAATTTTCACTTTTATTTGTTATCTCTCCTAAATTTTAAGAAATTCTTCAGTTTTGTTTTTTAGAAATCATTAGAAAGAAAATGTGTTTAGTGTAGTGCTTTAATGTCCAATTGGAAGAACTCTTCTTTAGTATTCATTTCTATACTTAGAAAAAAAAGCTTTTTTATTACATCTATGCATACGTACATATTTATTGCTAAGCATAAGTTCTATTTTTAAAATATTATAATATATTCATTAATATCATTAAATATTCTAAATCTATCATTAATAAATTCCATCTAAAAAAAGAAACTCTTTGTCATTAATTACTTAGTTATCCTAAAGTACACTGGATGCATGACAATAAAATTTCTGATGACTCTTTTTCTTGACTTACCAACTGGCAGAATAATGACTTTGTTCACTGGTGTTCTGCAAAGGAGATCAATAAGATTTTTTAAAGCAGATCTTTAATTTTATTATTTTTTTACATTTTTATAATTTTTAATTGTTATTTCCCCAATACAATTTTTTTTCTACTGTACAGCATGGTGACGCAGTTACACATACATGTATACATTCTATTTTCTCACATTATCACGCTCCATCATAAGTGATTAGACATAGTTCCCAGTGCTACACAGTAGGATCTCATTGCTAATTCATTCCAAAGGCAATAGCTTGCATCCATTAATCCCAAACTCCCATTCCACCCCACTTCTTCCCCCTCCCTCCTGGCAACCACGAGTCTATTCTCCAAGTCCATGATTTTCTTTTCTGTGGAAAGGTTCATTTGTGCCATATATTAGATTCCAGATATAAGCGATATCATATGGTATTTTTCTTGTTCTGACTTACTTCACTCAGTATGAGAGTCTCTAATTCCATCCATGCTGCTGCAAATGGCATTATTTTGTTCTTTTTATGGTTGAGTAGTATTCCATTGTGTATATATACACCACTTCTTCCTAATCCAATCATATGTCAATGGACATTTGGATTGTTTCCATATCTTGGCTAATGTGAATAGTGTTGCAATGAACATGCTGGTGCTTGTGTCTTTTTTAAAGAAAATTTTGTCCAGATACATGCCTAAGAGTGGGATTGCTGGGTCATATGGTAGTTCTATATATAGATTTCTAAGGTACCTCCATAGTGGTTGTACCAGCTTACATTCCCACCAAGAGTGTAGGAAGGTTTGCTTTTCTCCACACCCCCTCCAGAATTTGTTATTTGTGGACTCTTTTTTTTTTTTTTTGTCTTTTCTAGGGCCGCACCCACGGCATGTGGTGGTTCCCAGGGTAGGGGTCTAATCGGAGCCATAGCCGCCAGTCTACACCACAGCCAGAGCAACGCGGGATGAGCAGCATCTATGACCTACACCACAGCTCACAGCAACTCGGATCCTCAACCCACTGAGCGAGACCATGGATCAAACCCACAACCTCATGCTTCCTAGTGGGATTCATTAACCACTGAGCCACAATAGGAATTCCTATTTGTAGACTTATTAATGATGGCCATTCTGACTGGTGTGAGGTGGTATCTCATGGTAGTTTTGAGGTGCATTTCTCTAATAATCAGGGATGTTGACATTTTTTCATGTGCCTGTTGGCCATCTGTATATCCTCCTTAGAGAAATGTCTATTCAGGTCTTTTGCCCATTTTTCCATTGGGTTGTTGGATTTTTTGCTGTTGAGTTGTATAAGTTGCTTGTGTAATTTAGAGATTAAGCCCTTGTCAGTTGCATCATTTGAAAGTATTTTCTCCCATTCTGTAAGTTGTCTTTTTGGTTTCATTTGCTGTGCAAAAGCTCGTCAGTTTAATTAGGTCCTATTGGTTTATTTTTGCTTTTATTTCTGTTGCTTTGGGAGACTGACTTGAAAAAACATATCTTTAAAGTCAGAAGAGGTTAACTTCTATTACAAACAATTTCAAGATTTTGGTGTTTTAACACCTACTGCTTTACCATATCACCATCCAACATGTTTCTCCAAAGGCATATATGGTCCACTGCACACAGTCGGTCAGGACACAGGTTCCTTCCATCTTGAGACACTTCCATCTTCAACCAAGTTTCCTGGGTCTGCATGAAAGGAGAAGACATAGCGCACAGATAACACTTATCTGCTCTTAAGTTTTTTAGTATTTCTATTCGTCTCCATTGGAAATACTTCATTACATAGCCACATGTGTATGCAATGGAATAGAAAATGAAAATTAGCTGAGTTCTGGGGAGGGGAAGGAATGGACTTACAGAGTATATAATAAACTAAGCCCTGCCAAAAGGAGTTTTAGGGTCATAAAATTTGAAAGGTCTCAAAATGCACCCTATATGTAAGCTAATAAGTCAGTTTCACATATGTATATATATGTGATATATATTAATATGTAATATACATTGTACATTATATATAATATGACTTTATTTTTATATTTTCCTATATTAAGCCAATAGATTTTTTAAATCTTAAAGAGGAAAGCTGTAGATTAAAATTATAGCAAATTATTATCAAGTGTTACCTTGATTTTAGATCTTTGGAAGATAACAGCAACATAAAAATAGTCAATAATCTGCAACATTAAGGTCAATGATTTTTAGCATTAAAATCAATTTACAGTATGTTTGCTTGAGGTGCACATAAATTTGAAGAGGCAGTAAGTATAAACAGAATAGCTGATTTCTTGGATGCCCTCCAATATAATTATAGCTATTCACCCTTGTGACTATATGCGTGTGCAGCTTAAAGCTATTTCCCTGCCCCAAGCCACACTTGCAGTATTTTTAGATAGGTTTACAACTGACTGAAATGCAAAAATCTCTGTAAATTAGAAAAAAATACTCTCTAAAATAAATACACAAGAAAATTTACATAGTAGATTAAACATGTATTATGTCATCCATGTCATTTCCTAGCTTATAATCTTGTGACTTGGAATTGAGTTATCCCTAAGTATTTAATCACAAAATAGTGTATTTCTAATAGGCAACTGTAAAGAAAATCATCAATCACATTTATTACAAACATCTCATAAAACAACAAAACATTTATGGGATTGTGGAAGGCAGCTAGGTTGTTCTGTAATGTGTAAAGATTTGCATATATAAAAAAAACAGCAGGCAGCAAACAAGGTTTTGTTTCTCTATTTTCCAAAAAGTAAAATTGCATTTGATGCAATGTCTACTTAATTTTTATTAAAATATATTATATCTTTTTGTCAGTAGCAATGATAATCACTATATTCTAAGAAGCTTATATTTTGAGATAACTAAACTCAAATATATATATGTGTGTGTGTGTGTGTGTACTCTTTCTCCAGCCCCAGGGTGAATCAGAACTCCTCAAACATATTTGTGATGTTAAATGATATTACCTTGTATTTCGTGCAGATATATACATATGTGGAAGTGTTGTTATTGGTTTTTATTATTGTTTTGCTCTCTATGATGAAGATATTTAAGTGACAATAGTGTTCTCAAAATAATTCTGTTTATAGCTTACATAGCTGGCATTGTTTGTATGTGGGTAAGAATAAAATGTGATTTTATGGAAAGAAAGTAGTGCTCTTTTTATCTGTAGCCTTAAGGCCGCCAACTGTCGATACCTTAATCCACTAATCCCCTCTGTAATCATGCGTTCATGTGCTGTGCAAAAACACTCAGAAATCATTTTAAGAAACTCTTTTTCTTTCCTAGTCAAAAGTACACACATTGTAGGCTACATGTTATAAAATGGCTAATAAAATATTTGAATATTTATGTATCAGCAACTGAAAGTTCTTGCTTTGGGGTAGACCTTTCCATTTTCTGACAAAGTAAAAAACAAATGTCATAAAGTTTGAAGAAACAAATAGAATAGTAAAGAGAGAAATGAATGCCATCACGCTGTACACATTTACAGGATATTTTTACATTTGGCTTTCAACCGCTTTTAAAGATTCTGCCTTCTAATACTTGTCAGATGCTAGTATTTAATTTTTGTATGATGCATAGAATTTCTCCATATTAATATATTTATATAACAAATTTCTGAATGTTTTAGTGATTGATTCTGCTGACCAAAATGTGCTTTCAGATTAGAAGTCTTTCTTTTTTTTCCAGAGAAGACACCAGCTGGGACAGAAGTCTGACTGCCAAACAAAAGAAATGTATGGTTTCTTCAAGAGTTCCATCTAGCAATTGGCGATGCTATTTAAAAAATTGCATTTTTAATGAAAATTACCTAAGGATTTAGGGGAAAAAAAAAAAAAAAAAAAACCTTAGGTTAAAATGGCCTAGCTACCTATTCTCAGGCAGTATTAGCATACTGATTGGCCGTTACTTCTGTCACTCTTCTGACTACAAAATTATGACAGGCGCCACAGTAGGAAGCAAATGATCATTAATACCCAGTCCTCTGGGTCACAATAAACTGTCATTCAATTGCATACAAATAAAATACACAAGATTTGTCTGGCAAGGGGACAAAAAAAGAAAGATGCTTTTGCAAAAGGGTTTGATACTACAGGGTCCCAGTAGGATGGGACCACTGAAAGGGTTTTTTTGTCACTCTACCTCATCATGGTAAGGAGATTCTTTTATATAGATTTCCTTTAAAAATATCCTCTCTTTCTCCACCTGAGCTCTTTGAGCTCTTCAATTAAATGGCAAGGTCTTGCTTCTAAGGAGAGAGAAAAAAAAACCTTTATAATCCTATAATTAATCCCACAACATAGAAAGCAAAAGAAATTCTATAATTCCATTAAAATGTAAGACAATGCTCTCTTGTAGTTTAAATATAATGTGCAAAAAATTCTGATTAATGTATTTGAATAATCTCATTGCAATGAGTAGGGATGAGATAGACTTCAGTATCATAGGCTTGATGAGATCAATGTAAGCACACCATGTTTAGAAAAATGATACATGAATGGTATTATTGTTGAAACTCCACTGTCTACTTGCTACATTAAAAGATAAGGTCAAATTTCAGTTTAATTAAATATTACCACATGATTGAGTTTGTACCTTCTTATAACCAGGTGATATAGTACTGAGGAATAAATCAGGGCAACACTTGTAAAGAACTGTGAATGATTAATTATTTTGATATTTATTAGAGCAACAATTACTCTGATGAATGTTTAATTTTTCAATCACTAGGCTAAACTTTTCCTGAAAGCATGCAGAGAATATGGTGATTATTGGTAGACTCAAATGTTTCATGGATTGTATATTCATCAGTCTTACCTATAAAGACATTATTTTAACCTGAAAAAGTACAAGTGCATATATTTACAGTCTTCAAATACAATTTGCTTAATTAGTTTAACTTTACTGCTTTTTCTACATGTTTATTCTCCTTGTGATTTTTCCAGTGAAACAGAAGTTATGCTCAAGGATTTGATTTATACTCCCAACTTCTAAATCAGCTTTAAAAGAATTTGAATAAGAAAAAGTTGCTGATTCTATCATTTAAACTCTAGGCTAAAAGAAACAAATTACTTATACCTCACCACATAGATGAATATCAAATGCATTACACTAAATGAAATGAGCCAGACTCAAAAGGCTACATAATGTATGATTCCATTTATATGAAATTATCTATAAGGACAAAAAGCAGATCAATGGCTGTCAAAAGTTGGAGATGGGAGAAAAAGTTGAGCAAATAAACACAAAGAATTTTTTGGTGTAATGGAGCTATTCTATATCTATATCTTAATTTTAGTGAAGGTTACACATGACATGCATTTGTCAAAACTCAGAGCTCTACAGTAAAATGAATGAATTTTGCATTTTGCTGTACACAAATTATACTTCAATAAACCTTACTTAAAAAAAATCCTCCAGGCTTGGTAATGTTATGACAGCACAAGAATGTTCTAAATTAGGGTTATTTAGTCTAGGCAAAGTAGTACAAATGATAGTCATATCTTTAGAACTGGGCAGTTTTTTCAGAATTGCCTGTAGTGATACAACTCTCAATATTGAATATTAGGGAGAGTGAGAGTAGATTAAAAATATTCCCTGCTATTTTAATCTCTCCCTTATGTAGCATTAAGCAAAAGCAAAACTCCAATGTTAGTTAACAAGAAATAGGTGAAAGGGATTAAGAGGTACAGAGTTCCAGCTATAAAATAAGTCAGACATGGGTTGTAATATACAGCATAGAGAATTTAGTTAATAATATTTTAGTGACTTTGTATGGTGACAGATGGCTACTAGACTTATTGCTGTTATTATTTTGTAATGTATTTAATGTCAAAACAGTACGTTGCATACCTGAAACTAACATAATATTGTACATCAACTATACTTCATTTAAAACAAATAATTTTAAAATGACACTTCACCAGGGATAGATTATCATCTTCAATGTGAAAAAAAAAATGGCAGAAAATGCAGTTCTGTTAAGCAAACTAACTCCTTCCCCTTTCTTGACTTGTTCTCCATTTTTATGCCTTAGACCCAAGGACATTATGAACTACATTGCTAATGTCAATTAAATAATCCACATCTTTCTTTAGCCTGGTGGCAAAAGGCATGTGTCATTTTTACAACTGTGAATACATTTCATGGTATAAACCTAGAAATGTCACCTCTCAGATGTGACAGAATTGCCGCTATGTCCCAGTAACTCCCCAAAATGATTTTTAACCGAGAAAATCAAGAGCAACTCTTTTCAATAAAATTGCAGAGAAATTTTTGGTAGTCTCAATGTTATTAGCCAGTTTGGATTATAGCCAGAACTGAGACATAAAAGTAGAAGAAATAAACACTTCCCAATTATTTAGTTTAAAATAAAGAACAAGTGAAAAATTACCAGCAATTGGAAAGAAGAAAATAAAAAAAAATGATTTGGATATTATGTGACATAATAATCATTAAAATTATGTATATAAATCTAAATCCATAAAAACAGAGAAACCCCACAGAGGGAAATTTCATTTCCAAATACATCTGCAATCAAGTTAGATGAAAACTAGCTATACATTCAGTAAAACCTGATTAGCTTATGCTTTTTGTCAGGCATTTCTTGGTGCTAGAGATAGATGCTTAACACAAGAGATATTCTTCTTGCCTTCATGGACTTTGCAATCTAAATCATCAGAAGTATATAATTTTGTGCCAAAGGGGATTATAATTCTATCTTGCATATAGAAGGAAAAATTAAAGTTATATTCCATATTTTTTAGGACATCACACATTAGGTGCATTTTTTAAAAATACATGAAATAATTAGTTCTTCAGGAGTTTTGAATGTGACTCAAATCAATATTTTGTTAGACACAATGACCAATTATTACAAGATTATCCCCTGAATTTCTGGGCTGAACTTTAAACAGAATTAATTAACTCTGCTTCAAGGTATGTTAGCTTCTCAAATTATTTTCTTACAAGCCTTTAGGAGTAACAGATAATAAACTATTGATTATATAGACAGGAATGTATTTCTCATTGTCATTTATTTATTATTACTCATATCCTTAATATGTTTATCCCTGATTTATAAAATTCTCTTTCCTGATTTGTAAATCATTTAGAATTCCTCTAAAAGTTCAGTTTATTATTTATAAATGTGACTATTTAGTATGATTTGCTATTATAAAATAATTTTATAATATTTTTGAACATTTTTTAGATAGGCACTCATTATAACCCATTAACACATGCATTATATCTCTAATAAATCAATGTGATCTGAATATTATGATTTTTTAAAAAAAAATACTTGTTCTTAAGTGATTTTTAATGCAGATATAAGACATATAGGCCAATGTAATAGAATAGAGAACCCAGAAATAAACCCTGACACCTATGGTCAATTAATCTTTGACAAAGGAGACAAGAACATAAAATGGGAAAAAGACAGTTTATTCAGCAAAAATTGCTGGGAAACCTGGACAGCTGCAATGCAAATCAATGAAACTAGAACACACCCTCACACCATGCACAAAAATAAACTCAAAATGGCTAAAAGACTTAAATATAAGACAAGACATCATCAAACTCCTGAAAGAGAACATGGGCAAAACATTCTCTGACATCAAATGTTTTCTCAGGTCAGTCTCCCAAAGCAACAGAAATAAGAGCAAAAATAAACCAATGGGACCTAACCAAGCTTTGGCACAGCAAAGGAAACCAAAAAGACAACTTATAGAATGGGAGAAAATACTTTCAAATGATGCAACTGACAAGGGCTTAATCTCTAAATAATATAAAGAACTTATACAACTCAACAGCAAAAAAAGCCAAACACCCAATTGAAAAATGGACAAAAGACCTGAACAGACATTTCTCCAGGGAAGATATAAAGATGGCCAACAGGCACATGAAAAAATGCTAAACATCCCTGATTATTAGAGAAATGCAAATCAAAACTACCATGAGACACCACCTCACACCAGTCGGAATGGCCATTATTAATAAGTCCACAAATAACAAATGCTGGAGGGGGTGTGGAGAACAGGAAACCCTCCTACACTCTTGGTGTGAATGTAAGCTGGTACAACCACTATGGAGAACAGTATGGAGGTACCCTAGAAATCTATACATAGAACTACCATATGACCCAGCAATCCCACTCTTGGGCATGTATCTGGACAAAACTTTGCTTGAAGTTCATTGCAACACTATTCACAATAGCCAAGAGCTGGAAACAACCCAAATGTCCATTGACAGACAATTGAATTAGGAAGAAGTGGTATATATACACAATGGAATACTACTCAGCCATAAAAAAGAACAAAATAATGCCATTTTCAGCAACGTGGATGGAACTAGAGACTCTCATCCTGAGAGAAATAAATGAGAAAGACAAATACCATGTGATATCACACATCTGATATCTAAAACACAGCACAAATGCACATTTTAGATAGACTTGTGGTTGCCCAGGAGAGGGGGAGGGAGTGGGAAGGGTTGGGAGTTTGGGGTCAATGGATGCAAACTATTGATCATGGAATGGATTTACAATGAGATCCTGCTTGTAGCACTGAACACTATGTCTAGATACTTACAACACAGCATGACAATGGGAGAAAAAATTATGTATGTGTAACTGGGTCCCCATGCAGTACAGTGTGAAAAAAAAAGTGTGTTGGGGAAAATAATAATAAAAAATAAATTAAAAAAAAAGAAAAGAAACATATGCTGGATTATCTGTTGTCAGCTAGTTATCACCATTTCTCCCTGTTGAGGTGTCCTCAGCAGAGAAGAACCAAGCAACTCCATTCCAGAATTCTCTTGCCCACCTGTTCTGAATTAGAGGACTCTTAATGAGAAACACAAGAAATTTTGAAGGAGGTAGAAAAGGGGAAGCCATCATTTTTTCAATACAGTTGTGTCCAGATACTCAGGCAAATGTGAGCTTCAAAGAATCATCTACATAAGGTTCTTGAGAAAATTGGACATCGGTCCTGCTGGCCAAGATGGTCAATGGGAACTACCCAGAGTTTTGGGAGGCTAACCAGCACCTACATGAGCTCTTTAAAAAGCCACTCACTTCAGTGCTGCATGCTGGGGGACTTTGAAAACCTTACATAAGCCCTAATTTCCTTTATCAAAAACTTTTATACTCCAAAACATAGTGATTCTGTTTGCCTGATCAAACTCCAACTGATATAAATTTCACGCAATACAAAACTACAGAAATTTAAGTGGTATTTACTTATTTATTGCTTTTTAGGGCTGCAGCTGTGGCATACAGAAGTTCCCAGGCTAGGGGGTAAATCAGAGCTGCAACTTCCAGCCTATGCCACAGCCACAGCCACAGCAAAGTGGGATCCAAGCTGAGTCTGCAACCTACACCACAGCTCCCAGAAATGCCAGATCCTTAACCCACTGAGTAGGGCCAGGGATCAAACCAACATCCTCGTGCATACTAGTCAGGTTCATTACCATTGTGCAACAACAAGAACTCCAGAAATTTACGTGTTAAATCAAGTGGTTTAGACTATGAATGTAGGGAATAATCAACCGGATAAGCTTTTTCACAGCAAAAGAAACCATCAACAAAACAAAAAGACAACTTGCAGAATGGGAGAAAATATTTGGAAATGATGAAACTGACAAGGGCTTAATTTCCAAAATATAAAAACAGCTCATACAGCTCAATAAAAAAAAAAAAAAAAAAAAAAAAAACAGGAGTTCCTGTTGTGGCTCAGTGGATAACGAATCCGACTAGGAACCATGAGGTTTCGGGTTCAGTCTCTGGCCTTGCTTAGTGGGTTAAGGATCTGGCGTTGCCGTGAGCTGTGGCGTAGGTCGCAGACGAGGCTCAGATCCTGCGTTGCTGTGGCTGTGGTGTAGGCCAGCGGCTACAACTCGGATTAGACCCCTAGCCTGGGAACCTCCATATGCCACGGAAGTGGCCCTAGAAAAGGCAAAAAGACCAAAAAAAAAAAATTCAAATAAAAAAAATGGGCAGAGGACTAAATAGACATTTCTCAAAAGACATGTAGATGGTCAATGAGGCACATGAAAAGATGCTCAACATCACTAATTATTGGAGAAATGACAATCAAAACTACAACAAGGTACTACCTCATACTTGTCAGAATGGCCATCATTAAAAGGTCTACAAATAATATACTGGAGAGGATGTGGAGAAAAGGGAACTTTCCTACTCTTGGTGGGAATATCTATTGGTACAGACAATATGGAGAACAGTACCAAGGTTCCTTAAAAAAACTAAAAATAGAAATGTTGGAGTTCCTATTGTTGCTCAGCATTAATGAACTCAAATAGTATCCATGAGGACATGGTTTCAATTCCTGACCCAGCTCAGTGGGTTAAGGATCCAATGTTGCTACAAGCAGTGGCAGAGGTCACAAATGCAGCTTGGATCTGGCATCACTATGGCTGTGGCATAGGTGAGCAGCTGCAGCTCTGATTTGATTTGAACCCTGGCCTGGGAACTTCTATATGCTGCAGGTGTGGCCCTAAAAAGAAAAAAATAAAAATAGAATTGCTATATCATCTTTCAATCCTACTTCTGGGCATATATCCAGATAAAACTAAAATTTAAAAAGATGCATGCACTCCTATATTCATGGCAACAACATTTACAATAGCCAAGACATGGAAGCAACCTAAATGTTCACCGACAGATGGACAGATAAAGAAGTTGTGGTATAGATACACAATGGAATACTACTCAGCCATAGAAAATAAATGAAATAATGCCATTTGAAGCACCATGGATAGACCTAGAGATTACTATACTAAGTTAAGTCAGAAAGAGAAAAACAAAAACCACATGATAGACTTATATGTGGTATCTAAAATATGACACTAGTTAACTTATTTATGAAACAGAAACAGACTCAAACATAGAAAACAAATTTATGGTTACCAAAGGAAAAAAAAGGGTGGGAAAGGGATAAATTAGAAGTTTGGGATTAACAGATACTACTACTACATATAAAATAGATAAACAACAAAATCCTACTGTATAGTACAGGGAACTATATTCAATATGCTCTAGTAAACCATAATAGAAAAACATATGAATGAATCACTTAATATCAGAAACTAACACAACATTGTAAATTAAGTACACTTCACTAAAAAAAATAAGTAAACAGACTATGAATGTTGTAGAGGTTTGGGGGAAGAAAGAAGACTACATAAACCTTGAGGGTAAAATTTTTGTAGAGTTACATCACATCAGGACTCCATGTATTTTACCTCTTCCTGACACAGCAGCTCCCAAAACTTCCATGGTAATAACAATTGGGAGAAGATGTTATCTATGTCTAAAACTTTCAAGAGTTTCAAGGATATACAAAACATTATTTATTCAGCTATTCAACAAATAGATACTCTTTGAGCAATTTCTTTGAGACAGCTACTATTCTAGGTACCTGGGTTATGTGAGTGATTGAAATAGGCAAAGTTTGTCTCAATTAAGGAGTTTAGGTTGGAGCAAGGAATTATCATAAAAGAAGCAGTTTGCTTAATAAAAATTATATGATGTGATCAAAAATGATACTAGTATCAAGAAACAAGAAAGAATACCACATATTCAAGAAAACAATACACTTAAAGGAACTAGAAAAATAAGAACAACTAAACCCCAAAGTTGATAGAAAAAAGAAAATAACAAAGCTCATAACAGAAAAAATATGAAATAGACAGTAAAAAGATAATTTGAAAAAATCAATATGGCTAAAAGCTGGGTTTTGAAAAGATAAACAAAACTGATAAAACATTAACTAGATTCATCAATAAAAAAAGACAGGACTCAAATAAATAAAGTTATAAATGAAAGTGGAGATTTTACAATGGATACTACAGAAATAAAAAGAATTATGAGACTACTATGAACAATTATATGCCAATAAATATGACAACCTAGAAGAAAATGATAACTACTAAAACATACAAGCTACCAAGACTAAATCATGAAGAAATAGAAAATCTGAGAAGACTGATTACTAATAAGGATATTGAATCAACAATCAAAAAAGAAAAGCCCAGCAAACAAAAGTCCAGGATCAGATGGCTTTACTAATGAATTATACCAAATATTTAAAGAAGAATGGATACCAATCCTTCTCAAACTCTTCCAAAAAACAGAAAGTGAAGAAACACTTCCAAACTCATTTTACGGGACCATCATTAACCTGATACCAAAAACATACAGGGACACCACAAAAAAGAAAATTACAGGCCAATATACCCAGGGAACATAGATATAAAATTCCTCAATGAAATAACATCAAATCAAACTCAGAAATACATTAAGATTATCATACACCATGATCAACTTGGATTTATTCCATGAATGCAAAGAGGTTTAACATGCAAAAATAAGTCAATGTGACAAATCACATTAACAAAATGAAGGATAAAAGTTATCTGATTATCTCAATATATACAGAAAAGACATTTGACAAAATTCAACATCTATTTATGATAAAAAATTTTCAACAAAGTAGTTATAGAGGGAAAATACCTCAACATAATGTTTGGTATAATAAGCCCACAGATAGCATCATATTTAATGGTGAAAACCTGAAGCTTTTTCTCTAAGTTTAGGAAAAAGATAATGATGCTCCACTCACTCTTGCACTTTTATTCTTCACAGTATTTGAAGCCCCAGCCAGAGCACTTGGACAAGAAAAAGAAATAAGGGGCTTCTAATTTGGAAAGAAAGAGGTAAAACTGTCATTATTGGAAGATGACACAAAATTATATTTTGAAAACCTTAAATATTTCAATGAAGAAAAAACTATACGATACTAAAGACAAATACCATATGATATCACTTGTATCTGGAATCTAATATATGGCACAAATGAACCTTTCCATAGAAAATAAAATCATGGACATGGAGAACAGACTTGTGGTTGCTGGCGGGGGGGAGTGGGATGGATTGGGAATTTGGGGTTAATAGATGCAAACTATTGCTTTTGGAATGGATAAGTAATGAGATCCTGTTTTATAGCCCTGGGAACTATATCTAGTCACTTATGATGGAGCATGATGATGTGAGAAAAAAGAATGTATACATATATGCTGTGACAGGGTCACTGTGCTATACAGTAGAAAATTGACAGAACACTGTAAAAGATATAATAGAAAACATAAAAATCATTATTTTAAAAAAAGAAGGCTCAAATGAAAAATATAAAAATAAAAAAATGAAAACCAGACCATATTTTTAGCAGTTTTGGTAACTGAACTCACCATTCTGTTGAACCCTGGACATACACTACAATGCAGGTAATCCTTAGACCAGTTTTCCAATCCATAAGTTCAAAACCTTGACAGTTTAGGGAAGCTAGTGCAGAAAACAGTACGGAGATTCCTCAGAAAACTGAAAATAGAACTGCCATATCATCCAGCAATGCCACTCCTTGGCATCTATCTAAAGAAAACCATAATTTGAAAAGATATAGGTACCCTTATGTTCATAGCAGCACTATTTACAATGGTCAAGACATAGAAACAACATACATGTCCATTGACAGAGGAATGGATAAAGAAGATGTGGTTCATACATACGATGGAATATTACTCAGCCATAATAATAAAAGAAGTTAAATAATGACATTTGCAGCAACATAGGTAGACTGAGAGATGATCATACTAAGTGAAGTAAATCAGAAAAAGACAAATACATATAATATCACTTATAAGTGGAATCTAAAATACCACAATCTATGAAACAGAAACAGATGCATGGACATAGAGAAAAGACTTGTGGTTGCCAAAGGAGTAAGGTGGGGAAGGAAGGATTGGGAATTTGGGACTATTGTATATAGGATGGATAAACAATGAGATCCTACTGTATAACACAGGGAACTATATTCAATATCCCATGATATACTATAATGGAAAGAATATATGTATGTTTAACTGAATACATATATAGTATAACTGAATCACATTGCTGTACAGCAGGAATTAACATAATATTGTAAGTCAACTATTCTTCAATAAAAGTTAAAAAGAAAAAACCATAAGATACTAAAAATAAAGAAAATTATAGGCAAATATATTTGAGGAATATAGATGCAAAAATTATCAACAAAATTTTAGCAAACCAAATCCAACGACACATAAAAAAGACTACATACCACAACCCAGTTCATCCTAAGTTCACAAGAATGGTTCTACACAAATGAAACAATATAATACACCATATTAACAAAAGAAAAGCTAAACACCATGTGATCATCTCAACAGATGCAAAAGAAGCTTTTGATATAATTCAACATCCATTCATGACAAAAACTCTTTCCAAAGTGGATATAGGGGGAACATATCTCAACATGATAGAGGCTGGTTATCACAAACCCACAGTCAATATAATATTCATTGGAAAAAAAAACTGAAAGCCTTCTTGCTAAAATCTGGAACAAGACAAGGATGCCCATTCTCACCATTTTTATTCAACATAGTTTTAGAAGTCCTGGCCACAGCAATCAGACAAGAGAAATAAATAAAAAGTATCCAAATTGAAAAGGGAAGAGGTCAATTTTTCACTACATGCAAATGATATACTATATATAGAAGATGTAAAGATGCCACACGAAAACTATTCAATCTAATGAACCAATTCAGCAAAGTAGCAAGATACAAGATTAACATTTATAAATTGGTTGTATTTTTGTACAATAACAATGAAATATCACAAAAAGAATAAAAAGACAATACCTTTTAAAATTGCACTAAAAATTAAATACATAGGAATAAACCTGACCAAGGAGGTGGAAGACATAATTATACACTGAGAACTATAAAATATTAATTAAGGAAATTAAATAGCATTCAAAGAAATGGAAAGTCCATGCCCTTGGGTTCAAAGAATTAATATTGTTAAAATGGCCATACTACCCAAAGCAATCTACAGATGTAATGTGATCCCTATCAAATTACCCATGATATTTTTCACAGAACTAGAACAAATAATCAACAAATTTACATGGAATCATAAAAGACCCAGAATTGCCAAAGCAATTCTGGGGTTGGGGTGGGGAAACAAGCAGGAGGCATAACTCTCCCAGACTTAAGACAATACTAAAAAGCCACATTAATCAGAACAGTGTGGTACTGGAACAAAATCAGACATATGGATCAATAGAACAGATGAGAGTCCAGAAATAAACCTAGACATCTACAGCCAATTAATCTTCAACAAAGGAGGCTAGAGTATAAAATGGGGGAAAAAGTGTCTTCAGTAAGTGGTACTGGGAAAATTGGACAGCCACATGTAAATCAATGAAATTAGAACACACACTCAAACCATGCACAAAAACAAACTCAAAATGACTTAAAGACTTAAACATAAGACATGACACCATAAAACTCCTAGAAGAAAATATAGGCAAAACATTCTCTGTTATAACACATAGAAATGTTTTTTTTTTTATGTCAGTCTCCCAACGCAATAGAAATAAAATAAATGAATGGGACCTAATCAAACTTACAAGTTTTGCGCAGCATAGGAAGCCATAAAAACAAATGAACAAACAAACAAAATGAAAAGACAACCTATGGAATGGAAGAAAATAGTTGCAGATGATGCAACCATCAAGGGCTTAATCTCCAAAGTGCACAAACAACTCAAAAAACTCAAAAACAAACATTAAAAAAAAACTTAATCAAAAAAAGTGCAGAAAGCCTAAATAGACATTTCTCCAATGAAGACATATGGATGGCCAATAGGCACATGAATAAATGCTCAACATCACTAATCATTAGAGAGAAGCAAATTAAAATGACAATGATGCACCACTTCACACCAGTCAGAATGGCCATCATTAATAAGTCTACAAATAAAAATGCTGGAGAGGATGCAGAGAAAGTGAGCCCCCTTACATGGCTGGTGAGAATGTAGATTGGTATAAACTTCTATGGGAAACGGTATGGAGATTTCTCAGAAAATTAAATATAGAACTACCATATGATGCAGCAATTCCATTCCTGGGCATATACCCAGATAAAACTATAATTTAAAAAGATATCTGCCCTCCTATGTTCATAGCAGCACTATTCACAATAGCCAAGACACAGAAGCAACCTAAATGTCTATCAAAAGATGAATGGATTAAGACGTTGTACATACATATAATAGAATATTACTCAGTCATAAAAAAGATTGAAATCATGCTATTTGTAGGAACATGAATGCAACTAGAGATTCTCATACAAAGTGAAGTAAGTCAGAAAGAGAAAGACAAATATCATATAATATCACTTAAATGTATAATCTAAAATATGGCATAAATGAACCTATCTACAAAAGAGAAACAGACTCACAGACATGGAGAATAGAATTGTAGTTGCCAAAGGGGAGAGGGAGGGAGTAGGGTGGACAGGTAGTTTGGAGTTAGTAGATGTAAACTCTTAAATTTAGAATGGATAAGCAATGAGGTCCTACTATATAGCCCAGGGAAATATATTCAGTCTCTTGGGATAGACCTTGATGGAAGACAAAGAAAGAGTATGTGTATATATATGTATATGACTGTATATGACTGATGGCTGGGTAATTTTCTGCACAGGAGAAATTGGCACAACATTGTAAATCAACTATACCTTAATTAAAAAAAAACTGTTAGAACTAATAAACAAATTTACTTATGTTTCAGGATACAAGTTTAATACACAGAAATCTGTTGTTTCCATACACTAATAATATCATAAAGCGAATTTAAGGAGTCCCTGTTGTGGCTCAGCAGTAGTGAAACCAACTAGTATCCATGAAGATGCGGGTTCAATCCCTGGCCTCAATCAGTGGGTTAACGATCCAGGTTGCTGTGAACTGCTGTGAACCAGGTATAGGTCGAAAATGTAGATTGGATCCTGCATTGCTATGGCTGTGGCACAGGCCAGCAGCTGTAGCACTGATTCAGCCCCTAGCCTGGGAACTTCCAAATGCCACAGGTGTGAACCTGAAAAGAAAAAAAAGAAAGAAAGAAAGAAAGAAAGAAAGAAAGAAAGAAAGAAAGAAAGAAAGAAAGAAAGAAAGAAAGAAAGAAAAAAAGAAAGAAAGAAAGAAAGAAAATTTAAGAAAACCATTCCATTTACAACTGCATCAAAAAGAATAAAATATATAGCATTACATTTAACAAGCAAGTAAAAAACTGTGTACACTGAAAACTATAAGACATTAATGAAAGAAACTGAAGAATACACAAATAAACAGAAAGACATGGATTGGAAGAATATCATGAAAATGTCCATACTACCCAAAGCAATCTAAAGATCCAAAGCAGGAAGTTCCCGTCATGGCACAGTGGTTAATGAATCTGACTAGGAACCATGAGGTTTCGGGTTCGGTCCCTGGCCTCGCTCAGTGGGTTAACGATCCGGCGTTGCCGTGAGCTGTGGTGTAGGTTGCAGAAGCGGCTCGGATCACGCGTTGCTGTGGCTCTGGCGTAGGCCGGTGGCTACAGCTCCGATTCGACCCCTAGCCTGGGAACCTCCATATGCCACGGGAGCAGCCCAAGAAATAGCAAAAAAAAAAAAAAGACAAAAAATAAAATAAAATAAAATAAAAAAGATCCAAAGCAATCCACATCAAAATACTAATGGAATTTTCCCCAGAACTAGAACAAACAATCCTAAAATTTGTATGAAGACAAAAGCCATCAAATAGCCAAAGCAATCTTGAGAAAGAAGAACAAAGCTGGAGGCAGTCCACTCTCTGATTCTGAATTGCACTACAAAGCTATAGTAATCAAATCAGTATGGTATTGGCATAAAAACAGTCAACGGAACAGAATAGAGAACCCATAAATTACCCATGCCTATGCAGTCAATTGACTTATGATGAAGGAGCCAAGACTATACAATGGAGAAAGGACAGTCTCTTCAATAAATGATTAATGTTGGGAAAACTGGACAGTCAGATGCAAAAGGATGAAGCCAGATCACTATCTCACACCATACCTAAGAATTAACTCAGAATGGATTAAAAACTTAGATGTAATACCTGCAACCATAAACCTATCCAGTAAGTCTATGATAAATGTCTGAGAAGATAGGGCCAAAAAAGAAAACAGAAAAATATAGTTGGTACAAACTACTAACGTCAGAAATTTTTTAAAAAGAGAGAAATCACCACAGATCCTAATTAAGTTTTAAAAATAATAAAAGCATACTGGGGAAGACTGTATTTTCTGGAAATGGCTAAAACTTTCCATCCTACATACCATTTTCTCAGTGTAATTTTTATATTCCTCCCATTTGGAGGTGTGGTTTTTGTTCTCTCCCTTGAATCTGGATTAATGTGTGACTCTAGAAGATTTTATGTGACTTCTAAGGGAAGTTCACAAAAAGTGATAACTTTCTATCTGGTTTTCCTGGAATATTAGCTGTTTTAATGGTGGGAGTTTAGGTAAGCTATTCCATAGCATTGCTGCTGTGGAATCTATTTTGTTTGGCCAAGTGGCCTACAGGGGACTACATTAGACCTCTCATTGTAAGCACATGCCCCAGATTAATAGCACATAGTCACAAGTAACTGTAAGTTCATTTTTTTTTTTTTTGCTTTTTTGCTTTTTTTTAGGGCCACACCTGTAGAATATGGAAGTTCCCAGGCTAGAAATCAAATTGGAGCTGCAGCTGCCAGCCTATGCCACAGACACAGCAACAGGGGATCTGAGCCTCACCTGTGACCTACACCACAGTTCACGGCAATGCCAGATCCTTAACCCACTGAGCAAGGTCAAGGATCAAACCCACATCTTCATGGATACCAGTCAGGATCATTTCCTCTGAGCCACAATGGGAACATCCAGATGCAAGCTCTTAATATGACTTCCCCAACAGCCCTTGTGATAAACAATCTTTCCTACTTCCCAGTCTTCTCCTTGCATATCCCTTAGATAAAACCTTCTTGGAGTTTACCAAAATCCTACTCTTTTTGGTTTGAATTGAATAATTAAACCTTAACCTGGGAGACCCAAGGAGCTCCAGGAACAGAGGCTATGGATCCTGATAAAGGTGTGCACCCCCATATCCAGTCTCTCTCTCTCTCTCTCTCTGCGTGTACCCTGCTTTGACCCTCCCATGTAGCCCCTTGAGGTGTGCCATGTACTTCTTCCAGGACCGTGAGTACCAGACTTCTCTATTTCAATTTCTCTTGTGATCTACTTACCATCCAGCACCCTATGCTTCATTTAACAAATGTTAACAAAGTCATAACATGTAACCCAACATTAGTTAGGGTAAGTATAAGCAGACTTTGGAGAGGACCTCATGGAAAGAAACCAGGATTTCTTTGCCCATATTTCTGACTGAACTCCCAGAAAGCACTAATTTGATTTGCCAGACATATGAATGAGTCTTAATGAAAGGTAAACTTCAAGCCCAAGCTGATCCAACCTAGCCATTTATTCATACAGAAACAAGCTGCTCGAATAAGTTCAGGCCAAATTGTAGTATAATAAGTTGATAACAATTTGTTGTTGTTTTAATAGAGCAAATCATCTAAGATTTCAGGTAGTTTGTTAAGCATCAATAGATAACTATTATAGCGGTTATAAAAATTGTCAACAAATTAAAATATTTAGTCGAAATGGACAAATTACCAGAAAAACAACATTTATCAAGAGATTCAAAAAAAATAATATATATTAAAAATCCTACATCTATTAAGTAAACTGAATTAAAACATCCTTCCAAAATAGGTTTAATCAAAGTCCTCCTAAAAAAAATTATCAGTCAATTTAAGAAATAACACAATGTGGAGTTCCAATTGTGGCTCATCAGGTTAAGGATCCAATGCTGTCTCCATGAGGTTGTGGGTTGATACCTGGTCTCGCTCAGGGGGTTAAGGATCTGGTGTTGCCACAAGTTGCAGTGTAGGTCACTGTGACTCAGATCCAGCATTGCTGTACCTCTAATTCAATCCCTGGCCTGGGAACTTTCATATGCCACAGGTGCAGCCGTAAAAAAAAGAAGAAAAAAAGTAAAAATAGCTATATTATATTACACTCCTGTGTATGATGGAGTAACTTTATTAGACTAACATTCCTGCCAAGAACAATAAAAACTAGATAAAATATACAATGCATGTGTCTGATTTGATATCTACCAAGAATACTAAAAAGAAAGGAGGAATACACTATAAAATGAGCTCTGCACATGCCTTTTCTTTTTTTATCAAGGATTGGTTGAATTAAAGTATGAGGAACAGAGGCCTTGCACTAACAGTAACCAAAAATGTTTATTGCATTCAGGATATGGCATTTTCTAAAGGACCAGTCTTTAAGAGATGAAGAGTCTTAGTATCTTGTGCTCTAAATTCTATGTGTAATTTCCTTACTAGTCATTTTCTGCATCCTCTGAATCTTCAGTTCCGTTACTTCTCAGGAACTAAATACAGTGTTTGAAGCTTGGACTCTAAAGAACTGAACAGGAGTTCCCATCATGGCTCACCAGTTAATGAATCTGACTAGCATCCATGAGGACGCAGGTTCAATCCCTGGCCTTGCTCAGTGGGTTGGGGATATGGCATTGCCATGACCTGTGGTGTAGGTTGCAGCCACGGTTTGGATCCTGTGTTGCTGTGGCTGTGGCAAAGGCCAGCAGCTACAGCTCCAGTTCAACTGCTAACCCTTGTCTGGGAAACTCCATGTGCTAAAGGTGCAGCCCTAAAAAAAAGAATTAAAAAAAAAAAAAAAGAGTTGAGCAAAGATGTGAACGGTCCTGAAAAGTTTATGGCCCAACAAGTTGAAACATTTCCAGTAACTCTGGGGCACTTCAGCTGAGACTCAAAAGAGCTTCAACATGGAAGTGATGGTTACTCCCTAGGATTAAAAACAGACTAGATAAAGTTCAGGGCTAAGTATAGCCTAAAACACCCAACTGACTAGATCAAAATGATCTGTCTAGAATTTGTCAGCCTTTAAGGAGAAAAGTAAACCCTCTCTGAAAGAAAATAGAATCATAAGGAACCTCTATAATTTTTTATGCAAAATGTCCAATATTTGATCAAAAATCACTAGTCATGTCAAGAAACTACGTATAACTGCAAACCAGGAGAAAAAGATAGGCATTCTAAAGAGAACCCGAGAGATACATATATTGGAATTATCAGATTTTAAAAGAACTATTGTGGATATATTCAAAAATTTCAGGAAATGATGCAGAATTTTATCACAACAGAGAACACTATTAAACTGATATTATAAAACTGAAAGAAAAAGACCAATATTAAAATTTACATGAAGAGACCTAATTCCATATTAGTTATGTTAGAGATATATCAGTATAAAATACGTAGAATGAAGCACAGAAAGAAGAGGGTAGAAATTTAGAGAAGAGAAGAAAACATATATGGGAGATAGTAAATAGGACTTTATTTTATTAAAGGCACAGAAGGAGAGGAAAGAAAGAATGGGGCAAAACTATATTTGAGAAAAAATAAGGCTGAGAATTTTCTAATGCAAAAATAGACATCATGACAGAGATTCAAGATATCTGTAAACACTAAGAAAATCCACCTGGAGATATACAACAAAAGTTCTAAAAACTGAAGAGAAATGTTTTTAATTATAAAAATAGACAAAAAAGCAACAAAAATGATAAACAATTTTTCAATAGCAACAATAGAACATGATGGACCATATGTGAGAAAAAGAAGACATACAGATGGTTGATATGTATATATGCACTGTACAGCAGAAATGGACAGAACACTTTAAATCAACTCTAACAGAAAAAATTAAAATCTTTGAAAAAATGGAAACCAGAATACAGTACAGCAACATCATTAAAGAGCTATAAGAAAATAAGTGCCAAGTTAGAGTTCTTACCCCACCAACAGTCAGAAATAAACTTAACATAAAAGATATTTTTAGACAAAAAATAAACTGAAAGAGGTTATCAGCAGCAGTCCTGCAATAAAATAAATACTAATGGGAATTCTTCAGATAAAAAAAAATTATCCTAGAAAGAAGAACAATCATTAAGGAAGGAATGAAGAACACCAGAAAGAATAAATATTTGAAGAACTCTAAGCAAACATTGACTGTTTAAAACTATAAGAGTGCCACACGAGAGTATAATATTGAAATGATTAAATTTTATAAAATAGCATTTTATAAGGCAGGAAGGGGCTAAACAGAGTTAAAGTGTTGTAATAGCCTTGTGCTGTCTAAGAAATAGAAATAGTATTAGTTGAAGGTAAATATAATGAGTCTAGAGCGTTTATTAAGATCCTTAATGCAGTACTTTTGAACTGTTTCTTCAATAATAGATAGGTCCCATAATCTGTGTTGTTCTACACTATAGCCTTTAGCTACATCTGGCTACTGAGCACATAATATGTGCCTAGTGGGGTGGAGGAACTGAATTCTAAACTTCATTTAATTTAAATTTAAATAGCCATATTTGGCTAGTAGATACTATATCAAACAATACAACTCTGAAAAAATCATTAAAAATGTGTAAAAGAACATATGATTAACAAACTAACAGAGAGGGAAGATAAGAATTTTTTTAAACATGCTTTATCTAAAATGAGACAAGAATGGTGAAAAAATAACAAAGAACAAATGAAACACCAACACCGCCAACAAAAGTTGTATGTAGTAAGGTAGTAGATTTAAATCCAAATAGATAGGAAATTATACTAAATGTGAATGGAGGGGATACACTGAGAAAAGCCTATGATTGTCAGATCAGTAAATTTAAAAAATATATATATGTATTTTGCCACTACTAATTTTAGTCATCAAACAAACAGGTAAAGAGAATGTGGGACTGGATGTGAGAAGTGAAAAGTAAACTGAATTGATATCTAAATAAATTTCCTGAAGTCCCCTTGAATAAATATCTACACGAACATATAACTATGTGATTCCTCTTTAGTGTCTTTAAAGTAGACTGAAAATGGGAAACTTACACATGGTCCATTATCTGCCTTATTTTTAATCATCACTAGCTTCTCAAAGAAAGATCCATAGAGGAATATTCTGGCCATTTTTCCTGGATCCACATTACCAAAGAGTTGTTAAAGATGTAAGAATGCATTTCATGTTTCTGTGAATTCAAAGGATCTGTGCTGCCCTAGGGCATGTTCGTCAGTCAGGATTCCTCTCTCTAGAAGCGTCCTTGAATTCTCCCATTCTTCTTTCCATGTGTTCCTCACCCTAAGACCTCTTTTTTGCCTCTCATTTACTCATAGATAAAAATCTGTTATATCTCCTAACACAAGATTTTAGGCTATTGAGTTTAACACAGGTATTACCTGAGGTCTCCTGAGGTGAACATAAAAGTAAATGAAATTTGGCCACTGCCATGCCAAATTTTCTACATGATTTCTCATTTTGCTAATAGAGTGTCTGAGAAAGTATAAAGAGTTATTAGAAACATTGATTCTGGAATCAGAAAGACTAATATTCAAATAATTGATTTCTTGACTTATTGTCTTAAGTTTCCTCATGTACAAAAGGAGAATGATCACCTGAGGCAAATTTATCATTAGGGAATAAGGCTTAAACATCAAGACTTTTAGCAAGAGCAATCTTGAGAAAGAAAAATGGAGCTGGAGGAATCAGGCTCCCTGATTTCAGACTAGAAGAGAACATAGGCAAGACATTCTCTGACATCAACCTTACAAATGTTTTCTCAGGTCAGTCTCCCAAAGCAACAGAAATAAGAGCAAAAATAAACCAGTGGGACCTAACCAAGCTTTGGCACAGCAAAGGAAACCAAAAAGACAACTTACAGAATGGGAGAAAATACTTTCAAATGATGCAACTGACAAGGGCTTAATCTCTAAATAATATAAAGAACGTATACAACTCAACAGCAAAAAAAGCCAAACACCCAATTGAAAAATTGGCAAAAGACTTGAATAGACATTTCTCCAAGGAAGATATAAAGATAGCCAACAGGCCCATTAAAAAATGCTAAACATCCCTGGTTATTAGAGAAGTGCAAATCAAACTACCATAAGGTACCACTTCACACCAGTCAGAATGGCCATCATTAATAAGTCCACAAATAACAAATGCTGGAGGGGTGTGGAGAAAAGGGAACCCTTCTATACTCTTGGTGTGAATGTAAGCTGGTACAACCACTGTGGAGAACAGTATGGAGGTACTTTAGAAAATATACATAGAACTACCATATGACCCAGCAATCCCACTCTGGGCATATATCCAGGCAAAACTTTCCTTGAAAAATACAGGAGCACCCACATGTTCATTGCAACACTACTCACAATAGCCAAGAGCTGGAAAAAGCCCAAATGTCCATTGACAGATGATTGGATTAGGAAGAAGTAGTACGTACACACAATGGAATACTACTCAGCCATAAAAAAGAACAAAATAATGCCATTTGCAGCAATGTGGATAGAACTAGAGATTCTCATACTGAGTGAAGTAAGTCAGGAAGAGAAAGACAAAACCATGTGATATCACATATCTGGTATCTAATATACAGCACAAATGAACCTTTCCACAGAAAAGAAAATCATGGACTTGGAGAATAGACCTGTGGTTGCCAAGAGGAAGGGGGAGGGCGTGGGATGGACGGGGAGCTTGGGGTTAATAGATGAAGACTATTGCCTTTGGAATGGATTAGCAATGAGATCCTGCTGTGTAGCACTGGGAAGTATGTCTAGTCACTTATGATGGAGCATGATAATGGGAGAAAAAAGAATGTATACTTATATGTATTAACTGGGTGACCATGCTGTACAGTAGAAAAAAAATAATGTATTGGGGAAATAAAAAAAAACTAAAAAAATAAAAGACCAAAAAAAATAGATAACCAAAAAGTTCCTATTATATAGCATGGGGAACTCTCCTTGATATGGTTCATAAACTATAATAGGAAAAAGAACCTGAAAAAATGTTATATATATATATATATATATATATACACATATATATATATAAAACTTAATTACTGTATTGTACACCTGAAACTGGCACAACATTGTAAATCAACTATACTTCAATTTTTTCAAAACTTTTTTTAAAAAGACTCCTCATTGATGGACTACTTGGAGACTCTTCTGAGGGCCCTCACAATGTGTTCATAAAATCTTTTATTTCTATAAAACTTCTTAAAAGGTAGATATTTATATCTTCTTCTTAAAGAGTCCCTACCCCCTAATTTTAAAAGCTTCATGTTTCTCTCACAAAACATGTTCCTTCCATAATGGTAATAATAAACATATATGTTTGTGAAGAAAATTAAATAGAATGAAACTTTTTCTTTTTTTCTGGCCACACCTGAAACATGCAGTTCCCCAACCAGGGATCAAACCTATGCCACAGCAGCAACCAGAGCCACAGCAGTGATAATACTGTATCCTTAACCCACTGAGCCACTATAAAGCTCCAAGATAAAACTTTCTGCTGTCTCTTATCCTTCTTCCATTATCAACTAATTCCTCATTGCCATCTGTATTTTAGCTTAATATATTTCCTCCACCCTAGGTCAGTTAGGTATGGAGATCAGGGCTTTCTAAGCACTCTCATTTCTACTTGTTGACAGAGAGTTATGACTAAATGATTATTTCCATAGTTGTTTGCTGTTATGGCTGTGTCCTCGGCTAGAATGTAAACTCTAAGGAAGAGGAGTTGATATCTACCATGTTTATCATGATAATTCCCTCTGCTTATAAGTGCTAATAAATTGGTTAATTCAACATTAATGGATTAATAATAAATTAATATCTGACACTTAGTACAAATGAATACTTATTTTCATTAATGTACAAATACTTCATTAATATACAAGTAAAGCCATAAAGAATAATATTAAGATAACAGTTAAAATAGTTTTTTTGTTGTTTGCTTTTTGGTTTTTGTTTGTTTTGTTTTGTTTTGTTTTTGTTTTTGCTTTTTAGGGCCTCACCTGCAGCATATGGAAGTTCCCAGGCTAGTGGTTGAATCTTCAATTGAAGTTGCAGCTGCTGGCCTAGCCATAGCCACAGCAATGCAGGATCTGAGCCATATCTTTGACCTACACCACAGCTCACGGCAACCCAGATGCTTAACGCACTGAGTGAAGCCAGGGATTGAGCCCACACTTTCATAGATAATAGCTGGGTTCATAACTAGTATCTGAGCCACAATGGAAACTCCTATTTTAGTTTCAAATTGGTTGAGGTATTTTATGTCTGACAAAATCTTAGAGGCCTGATATGGAAGTCTACATATGGGAGTAAAAAACTTAAATTTATATGATTATCACTATATTTCACTTGTGGATTTTACTTTAATTAACAAACATGGATTTTTTTTTCTTACTACAGACAATTACCACACAATTCATCTTGTGCAAAAAAGGCTAAATTCAGGTTTTAGGCCATTCCTAACTGTTAATATGCTGGTATTGAGAAAAGCAGTTAGTGGGGAAAAAATTCCTCTTCAAACTTGTGCTGTAATTCAGTTATAGCTGGGTTTAAATTCAAGCTTAGACACATACTGGTTGCAGGATTTGAGGAAAGTTGCTTAATTTTTCTAACTTTTAGTTTTCTCATGATGTCATGATAACACATACCTCACATTGTTAGGGTAAGCACTGTCAATGAATAAAACCTTACACCATACTGAGAAAAAAAGGCAGTATTTGCCAATTGTGAGCTATTTTTACTTTTAAAACTACAAATAAATTTTTAACTAAAAGTTCTAATCACACTATACTATTTGGCAATATCAGGTAGATAATGCCTTTGTTTTATTCAAAGGAAAAGCTCTATTTAAAAGTTTGGATTTTTTTTAAGCATATTTTGATTTGGCTTCATACAAAGACCTATCTAGCATAACTCTGATAGTACATTAGAAGATAAACTTTTTAACAAAACACAAATTTATTAGTCATTATTCTAATTTAATTTGGAAAGAAATAAAGAAATAACAATACTGAACAGGTACACATGCCCTAGTAATTATCAGAAACAGATTGTAATTCCTTAAATGTTCTTTTGAAATAGTATAGTGTTATTTCTGAACATTATATGTTCCATATCAAGGATGACTATTTTTCTAGCTCTGCTCTGGAAATACTGTATTGCACATACTGGAACAAGAAAATTCTGCTAAACATATTCCAATAAACTTATGGGCAACATGGAATGCTGTACCCTGAGAAAGTAGAAAACTTCTCATGAGAATGTTTGAAATGTCACTCCGGTTCAGTTTAGATCAGAGTGCAGGTGGCTCTACAAAGCATTTGCTGGAGGCTGCGTGTTTATACAGTTGTTGCTTCCAGGATGGTATTGATTGGTTAGGCAACTAATAAAACAAGCAGGCTTGCTTTCATCTCTGTGCGTTTTGGGGCTTCTAAAAGATAGAAAAGTGGTTTTAATTATGACATGTTCTATTCACTTACTTTTTAATTCTTTTTTCTTACTTGACCATTCCAATCCACATCCTTCTCCTATTTCAGGATCTGTCTCCTTGCTCATGATTCCAAAGCCCCAGATGCCTTAGAAAGCAAATAATCCTGAGGAAGACATTCTTCCTGGATCCTTCAGACAGAAACACTTAACATCAGAAAAATTAATAGGCCTGATAGTTCCTATAACATCAATTTCTATTCACAGTTACTTATTTTATTTATGACCTGATCTATATGGGCCAAAATTTCTCAGTTGCAAATAAAACTAAAATTTATCATGGAATTTATGAAAAATATCCTTAAAATAAGATGTTCTACATTTTATATGACAGTTTGAGTACATGAAATCATACTGTACACTAAATCATTGCATATCTGTGTGGATTTTATGTATAGATAGATGCATATATACATGGTACAGAATTTCAAATTTTATAATAAATTTGTATTTTTAAAATATTTTCCTCCATACCTTTAGATTCTCTTTATATTAAAATATTTTTTCTCACACTTTTGTACTATTGCTATTTCTATTTTCTATATCCTTTTAAATTACCCAAAATGTATATTTGATTTAATAATGAATGTTCAATGAAAACTGAACACAATATTCAAAGTGCAATTCAAAGACTATAAATAAAATTTCTTGTCAGAGGGCTACATAGACTATGCTGTAAGAAAAAAAAGATTTTTTTTCCAAGAAAAACCTTAAAAAATAAGAAGGTGGCAAGCATTAAAAACCAACCACAATAAGCAATGAGATCCTGCTGTACAGCACAGGGAACTATATCTAGTCACTTGTATAGAACATAATGGAAGCTAATATGAGAAAAATTATATATATATATATGTATGTCTGACTGGGTCACTTTGCTACATAGTAGAAATTGACAGAACACTGTAACTCAACTATAGTGGAAAAAATAAAAATCATTTTAAAATAAATAAATAAATAAAAACCAACCACACACATTAGCATAAAATGGAATCAGAATATTTTTAAAAAGGAAGAGCATAGAATATAAAAGTGCCAGTGTAAGTCACATAATGGTAATCAGCTAAGAACATGAACTATAAAATAATTACTGTATTTTTTGGCTCAAATGAAATAATTCTCATTTCATTTATAATTCATTCAAAGTGTTTCAAGAATCTAAAGAAAAAGAAAAACTCATTTTGATAGACCTTAAACTGTTTTTCAAGTATAAAAACTTAGTATTGAAAACACTTTCTTATAGTGTGATTTAATTTTAATGAACACTCTGGTAGAATAAAATCACAACTGATGAAAATTCTGAAGAAGGAAAGCAGTAGAATGGACCACCATGTCTCTCACCCTGTGGTTCCCAGGCCAGCATCAGCATCACTTGGAAACTTGTTAGAAATTCAAATTCACAGGCACTAACACAGACCTACTGCATTAGAAACCCTGTAATTTGTGTTTTAGCAGATCTTTGAGTGATTTTGATGCACTCCAATTTGAAAAGCAGTAGCAAACTCATTAATAGTGTTTACTCTGGAACCAGACTGATAGTTCAGATCTCAAATTTGCTATCAGCTGAGTGGCTTTCATCAAACAAATCTAATATACTGTTCTTCTGTTTCTCTTTTGCAAAATGGGGCAAAGGTAGTATTATCTCATAGTACTGTAGTGAGGATTAAGTGAATTAATATATGGAGAGCATCTAGGCCATTTTTGGATACATAGACAACACTCAACAAATATTATCAATTGTCATGCTATATTCGAATCCAGGTTCCATTGAAAATAAATGACTTGGTCAAGGTCATACAGCTAATGTAACTTAAAAAACAACAGTTCCAGCTTTTTCTATTCGTGTGCACAGATTTTTTTAATGGCTGGGAATGACTGAAATTTACCACATGTTCTCTAAACAACCTAACTACATACACATACAGTATTTTTACAATATCAATGTCTCAGTCTCAATTTTTACTTTGCATTTTAATGATATGTACTGAAAAGGCTATCAAACTTTCAGCAAAATAATTAAGAAATAATAACCTTTTCATTTCTTTTTATGATAGTGATAGCCATAAATTTATGTTATTTAATAATCCGTACAGGGAGCATGTGCCAAAAATTATGGAAAGGTTAGTGGAAGGAAGATAATAAGACCAACATATACTACAATAGCAAATAAAAACCTATGTCTTCTAAGTTACATCAATAGGAAGAGAGTTAACTGCCCCTAATATGTTATGAACAAATATCAGATGACATCACTTATATATGGAAGCTACAAACCAGATACAAATGAACTTATTTGCAGAACAGAAACAGACTCATAGATTTTGGAAACAAGCTTATGCTTACCAAAGGGGACAGGTGTTTGGCAGGGTGGACTGGGGGTTTGAGACTGGCATATACACACTGTGGTATATGGAATGACTGACCAACAGGGGCCTACCCAATATTCTGTGATAATCTCTGTGGGAAAAGAACTGAAAAAGACTGGATGTGTGTATATGTATGGCTGAATCACTTTGTTGTACAGCAGTAATTATCAAAACATTGTAAATCAATACTCCAATAAAACTTTAAAAAATGAAAAAATATATTATGAAATTTGAGGAAAGGCAGCAAGGAAAAAATAAGAATAAATATGCATTAATGTAATATTAGTTGCTTTAACAAATACATTTAAAATAGTATAATAGGGAGTTCCCGTTGCAGCTCAGCAGGTTAAGAACACAACAGAGTATCCATGAGGAGGTGAGTTTGATCCCTGGCTTCATTCAGTGGGTTGAAGATCTAGTGTTGCCAGAAGCTGCAGAGTAGGTCATAGATGTGGTTTGGATCTGGTGTCGCTGTGGCTGTGGTATAGGCCAGCAGCTGCAGTGCCAATTTGAACCCTAGCCCCAGAATGTCCATGTGCTTTAGGTGTGGATCTAAAAAAAAAGAAAAAGATGGAGTTCTTGTTGTGGCACAGCGGAAGCAAATTCAACTAGTAACCATGAGGTTCTGGGTTTGACTCCTGGCCTCGCTCTGTGGGCTAAGGATCTGGTGTTGCTGTGAGCTGTGGTGTAGGCCTGCAGCTGTAGCTCTGATTCGCCCCCTAGCCTGGGAACCTCCATATGCTGTGGGTGCAGCCCTAAAAAGCAAAAAAAAAAAGAAAGAAAGAGCATAACAAAGTAAAATGGTAGAACAGCTCAAACATAATCAGCGTATTTCTAGTCTTAGAATCACCCACTGCAGAAGTTTCTGGTCCGTGGGCAGACTTCCTCCTTGGCAACAAAGGCTTATTCTATCTGCGCCACAATCTCTAAAGGTGTTCTTATAATCTTCACCATGTTGGAAAAAAATGGGAAAAGAATGTGGGATGCATATATCATTTCTTAAAGGCCTTATTCTAGAAATGGAGGCCCTCCATCCTTTCATATTCTATCCATCAGAGCTCAGCCATCTGGTCACACCTGACTGCAGGGAGATGAGTATACAGGTCAGCTGTGTACTCGCCACAACCAGCCTCAATACATTTACTTATCTGATGCCAAATGAATGTCCTGTCAGAAAGGTGATAGGTAAATAATAAGTTTAGATATGATCATTTGAATTTTTTGTTCCTCAGTGGTGGAGGTAAATCAGAATATCATGCTTAGAACGCTTCATCCAACAAAATGAGAGGAAAAGCTCTATACAACTTTATAGGAATGCTGTGAGGATTAAATGAGAATGCACGCTATTTTATTTTAGCCTAGTATCTGCACAGTAAGGGGTCAACATATTTTATATATGTATATATTAAAAAAAAAGATTGGAGGGAGGAAAGGACATGGGAGTCAAGCAATATCTGAGTTCAAGAACTTAAAACAAAAACAATTTTGGAGATTTAAATATTTATCAGAATTTTTTTTTCTCTTTATGGCCACACCTGCAGCACATGGAAGTTCAAGGGTCAGGGGTAGAAGCAGTGCTGCAGCTGAAGCCTATGCCACAGCCAAGGCAACACCAGATCCAGCTACATCTGTGAACTACACCATAGTTTGCAGCAATGCCAGATCCTTAATCCTCAGACAAAGGCCAGAGATCCAACCTGCATCGTCATAGACAAGTCCTTGACATGCTGAGCCACAATGGGAACTCTCAGAATGTTTTAAGTAATCTTTTTATTTTAATTATGAACTTGTTTAAGGTTTTCCTTCTTAAGCTACTTAGTGTAATTAAAGCTTATTAGCATTTTAACTAGGGAAAATTCCATTTCAACCTAGTGCAAACATGTTCAATTTCTTTAGTTTAGAATTTATAACCATGAGTCCATGACTGAACGGCGTGTTTCCAAAAGAGTGCTTGTTTCCTCATTCCCAAGTGGGAGTGAGCTTAGGAGGCCCTTGCACAAATGTCAGTACTGGGTTTAAATTACTTTCATGAGAAAACTATTTTTAAAAAGCTGTTATGCCCATGCAATCCAGTAACTATCTTACTATCCTTTAATATATTTTTCTTCAAAAGCAAAAAGTCTCCAGTTAAAGAGCAATTTTCTGATTTGAGCATGAAATCTTATTTTAATTCTATGTAAATTAGAAGAGGATGAGCAGAGCCTACAGCCTCGTACTGAGAATATGCCACTTGGCCTGTGTGGCCATTGAACATCTCAGCCCACACTGCCCCTGAAGCCGTCTACTATCATCCACATCAGTACTTAGGACCAGGGAAACGTCATTCTAACCCTGAGGGTCAAATGCCTTGAGCTTTGTACCAGATATTTGGTCAGCATTCAACATTCAATCATTTTTTAAAAATTCTAGCAAAGCCAACACATTAGTGAATAGTGTAATCACAAGTCAATGAGAAAGTCCAAAAGGATGTTCAGACCTCGCTAAAAGTTTATAAAATAGATGAGAAGAAATTCAAATATATTTTAAAATCCTACTAGGAGAAAGCTTGTTTAGAGGAATTTGAGAATTTGTTTGTTTTTTCTATTCATCTTGAAATTCCGCCTGAAACATCAAGAAAACATTCTTGAGAGAAAATAGAAAGATTTAATATTTGAACTAAAATAGCTAGTCCAGAATACATGACTTCCTATGCTGTTCTGATATCTCAGTACATTTCCATACAGAAATCACTCTGTAAAACATGCAGGAAATGAGAACATAGCAGAGTAAATCACAATGGGAAGCTACAGAATGAATGACTGATGAAGATCCATGCAGGATAAGGCTCTCCTCCCTCTACATAAGCATCAGGTTAGATGCACAGCTTCCCTGCAGTTCTCACCTTCTCCATCAGGCTTGTGGATGCTCAACATCTGCAAGAATATATCCAGTTATGCCAGCCGGTGACACCTCAATGCAGTCAAACAAGCAGAGCCTCTGAGGAGTTACATACAGGTTGCCACCAGAAAGCCACTCAAATTTTGATTTTGAATTACCTCACACACACACACACACACAACCTTTCTATTCTCCACTAACATACACTCTCCTTATCTCTGAGTGGCCTTCATGGATCCAAACCCTTTGGGGGCATTATGCCAGCATTTATCCAACTTATAATCATAAATGTAAAAATAACCCAGATAGTAGGTGTTCAATTAATGCTAGTTTCCAACTCTCTTCTCAGAAATATGATAAAAGGATCTTCAACTCTGAAGTCTATGATAAGTCTATGATCTTAATGAAATCCTGACTATATAATCAGATTTCATGACAGGTCTTGGGGAGAGACTGGAGGGAGGCAGCTCTGTTCTCCACAAGTGAGACCATATAAATTGTGACTCTCTGATACACAAAGGTTTCACCTTAAATCAGTGTTTTGTGAATTACTACGCTGAAGGACCAGGGGCTCCTCCCTCTCAAAGCCCATCAGAGCAACAATTCTGTCAAGCATGAACTTGCCTATCCTGATACTCTCAGTTTCTGTGCTTATCTCCACATGAAAGAGAGAAAAAAAAAAAAAAATTCAAGGACAGAGCACCAGTGCCCACACCACTCGAGATTAACATCATTTTAAATTCTTGTAGCTGTATCAACTTCCAGAACATTTAATGAGGGACTCAGTAATGCCTGAACTTTTAATTATTCTTAATTGTATTAACTGTTAGCATAAAGAGAATGTAGTGTCTGTGATATTTTAAGTAACAGGGTGTGCAATTCTATAAACAATAAAGTGGAGGGCATGAGCAGGCTGGGAAGGAACTCATTTTAAAAAGTCTTAGATGTCAGTTCTAATCAGAAATGACCTCTCTTGGCTGTTTCCAGGCAGCTAACTCAATAGCCTGCCGATCCAGGAGATTTTCTTGACTAGATACGGCTATAGCTCCCAGAGTTCAAAAAATCAATAACTATTTTCAAAACGGCAAGTAGATTGGGAATGGGAGATATGTGTACATTTTGACTCAAAAAGCATTAAAATATAAAAATTTTAAATAATAATAATAACCTTCTTTGATTACTACATACTATGCCCCAGGTTTTTTTCTACATGTCCTCTCATTCTTAACACAACTTTTTAACTATTATTCATAGTTTACAGATATAGAAACAGAAGACTACCAGCAATGAAATTATATTTCTAATTATATTCAAAGAATAAAGAATTATCCAAAGAATAAAGAATGAAACCCAAACATCCCAAAATGGCCTTGCTCCTTCCTAACAAGACACCACACTTTTTAAAATAATGTTTTTCACTTTTATCAGTTTACTTCCATCTCTGTTTAACTGCCAGAACAGGTGCTTAGTAAATGGGATCTGTAACCCCAAATTTGCCTGGCCAAGCCAAGACCTCTGGGTAGAATGTCCTCTTTTCTCTATGCATGTTGCAAACATTCATTGTCTCTTACTTTGGGGAACTTACAGAGACAGAACTTTAGGTAATATATACATTGATATGAACCTAAATTGTTGCTAAATTTTCTGGTTAAAAAACCCATTAAATCAAAAGGCTACTTATTTGAATTACTAACATCTTGTCCCATTCTAGCCCTTCAGCCATACCTCCTTATTGTTTTTGAAGGAACACATACTTCCACACTGTCTGGAAAAAAACCACTCCCATTGTTCTCCAACTGTGTCCCAGTCACCCCAGCATCCAGGGCTCTGGAACACCCTGAAATTCCCCTGGATCCAGCAACTGAAGGCTTAATGGTCAGCACAAATGAGCTCCAAGCCCTCACCCCTGCTCTTGGCAAGCATCTGTACCAATTATGAGATATTTTCAATACCAACCCTGACCATGATGGCAATTCATTTTTAAAAACTCTTATTGGAGTCCAGAGGATGAGGTGATTAATTCAAACCCTTGAGATACAGGAAGCCTATGCAAAGCAGGTGAAATGTGAGTTGAGTCCATAGGTGACCAACAGAGTTTTATCTCCTAACTTGTCTTTTCCCCTTTGAAGTTTCTAATTGCCTCTATATTAGGAAATAATGCATGAGTTAGGAAATAAGCATGAGTTTTCATGATTTGTAAGTTTATTTTGAGGATTGTGAGCTAAGAGAAAGGAGATTCTGATCAAAAGTAGAAGGCATCTCCTGAAGACCATGTACAGTTTTGGCCTTGAAATTTTAAGCCAGCAGCTTCAGTTATGCAGAAACCATTTTATTTCCTAGCCCTCAGGTGTCTTCTGGATGATTAGATTAGAGAACCAGTAACTTCCTCATAAATGAATGGATATTAAATGCCTTTTGAAAATATTTGCAGGTAAAGTGACTACTAAAGGCAATTTTATGAAATACAAGCCTTCTGAACTCAAAGTATATTTGATATCTAGCTTTCTTATGCTACTGTACTTATTACATTTAGAAATGTTTATGATAAGATTTTATCCGATATTTTCATTAGACTCATCTTGGCCAATGAGATGTTGTTTCCATTATCTTTCAAATATGACTTCAAATGTAAAAATAATAAAGTAATAACTTCAGAGAAAAAGTAAGGAAACAGAAACTTTGAGCGCAGTGCCTAAAAAGCTGTACTGAGTATAAAAGTCCAGGATAAAAAATAAGCCATATTTTTACACAATATTAAAACGAGAAATCTTCAATGATGGTTGCTTAAAATGTCTGCAATTATATGGGATTCATAAGGGCCACCCCCTACTGTTTTCCATTCAAATGAATGGGAAGCACATGGGTAAATTACCGCCTGCAGTGCATGATAGCGGACAAAGTAAGCAGCTGTCACTGTAGCCCTGTAATTATGCAAGTATCCTTCCACTATTACACAATTAGAAAGACCTATCTTTCTTTCTTCCACTAGGTAATGTTTTTGTTGGTGTCAAGAGGACTAAACTATCTCTACTTTTTCAATCACTTGTATCTGAGTTGAATATAACCAGTATAACATTAGGGGGGACTTGTTTTCTCAATATCATTTCTTAGCCCCTCTGAGAAATTGCTATCAAAATAGGAAAGATTATGTTATTCTAGTTAACTTTTAGTACATAAAAAAATTGTCAGATTTTTCTGTCTTCTTCCCAGTGGTCAGCTCTGTTGGAGCCTATCAAGGTGGGAGGTGGGGCAGATCAAACATTTTGAAAATCATTCAGTATCATAAGTAAATTAGAGAAGTAAAAACAAAAGTGCAATTATGAAATACTTTCTCATATCACTGTTTAATTTGAAAAATAGATTTTAAAAATCTACGGGTTAATAAATGTTTAAAAGCTGAAAAATTTCAAGATCATTGAGGAATAGAAATTTAATTGAAATTTAGAGTATCAAAAAATAAATTATGACTTACCAGAAATGAAAACAGGGCACTTCGTAAATATTTATGGATCTCAGAAGGCACTTGGCTAAAAAGATAAATGTTTTTACTTGACTCAGCTAATCAGCAATGTCTGTACATAGTGACCGAGCCATGAATTATGGATCTCTTTTTTAAGAGGGGCAGAGTTGGGGTTGATCATGTAAAGCCAATCAGATAAGACTGTAATACTTGCATGTTTATTAATTGCAGTCAATCTATTTCTAGTTTAGAGCCTAAAATATATATCATAATTCATAATCTCAGAGTTTCCCTTGTGGCACAGCAGAAACAAATCCGACTAGTATCCATGAGGATGCAGGTTCAATTCCTGGTCTCACTCAGTGGGTTGGGAACATAGGGTTGTCATGAGCTGAGGTGTAGATTGAAGATACTGCTCAGATCCCATATTGCTGTGGCTGTAGCGTAGGGTGGCAGCTGTAGCTCCTATTCAACCCCTAGCATGGGAACTTTCATATGCTGCAGGTGTGGTCCTAAAAAGTATAAAAAAAAAAAGTTATAATCTCACTAATCATACACTAGCATTTAGAATTTTTTTAGCTTTTTAGAAACATCTTTATCACAAATCTTAAACATTTCACTTCATGCATAGTGACTCAAACACAACTACGCTGAATGCAGCTAGCAAGTGGATAGTTAGAACAATTTTAACTGCAGGTCTTTTTTAAATGAAGTATAATTGGCATATAATATTGTACTAGTTTCGGGTGTACAGCATGATTTGCTATATACATTAGCATTTTAAATAAAAACTAACTAGAAGATTACACAGAATACTAAGAAGAGACACTTTTATTTATTTATTTATTTTATTTTTTGTCATTTTTGCTTTTTCTAGGGCTGCTCCCGCGGCATATGGCGTTCCCCGGCTAGGGGTAGAATCGGAGCTGTAGCCACCAGCCTACACCAGAGCCACAGCAACGTGGGATCCGAGCCACGTCTGCAACCTACACCACAGCTCACGGCAACGCCGGATCGTTAACCCACTGAGCAAGGGCAGGGACCGAACCCGCAACCTCACGGTTCCTAGTCGGATTCGTTAACCACTGAGCCACGATGGGAACTCCAGAAGAGACACTTTTAAATGGGGACAATCAGGTCACTGAAGGTGTACACTTACTACATCATTAGAAAAGAATAAATTTCCAGATAAGTTCAACATCACAATAAAATTCTATCAGTCAATTAACACAACCAGTTAATGATCAGACTGTTTCTTGATATTCTTAACCTTTTCCCATCTCTACTCCTTGTATTTGCTATATCACCAGGGCCATTGTTCACTGCAATGTGTCCTAGATTTGAAGTTTCACATTCCCACTGTCCCTGCCTAAACCCCAGCCCTGAAATATCTCCTGCCTTTCTTAGTATCTTAGACTTTGTGCACCACGAGGAATTTTTGTTTTAAAAATAATGGAGAGGAGTTCCCGTCGTGGCGCAGTGGTTAATGAATCTGACTAGGAACCATGAGGTTGCAGGTTCGATCCCTGGCCTTGCTCAGTGGGTTGGGGATCCGGCGTTGCTGTGAGCTGTGATGTAGGTCACACACGTGGCTCAGATCCTGTGTTGCTGTAGCTCTGGTGTAGGCTGGTGGCTACAGCTCCAATTGGACCCCTAGTCTGGGAACCTCCATAATGCCGCTGGAGCAGCCCAAGAAGTGGCAAGATAAATAAATAAATAAATAAATAAATAAATAAATAAATAAATAAATAAATAAAAAATAAAAATAATGGAAAATCCAGAGTTCCCATTGTTGCTCAGCAGGTTAAGAACCCAACATAGGCTCCCTGAGGATGTGGGTTTGATCCCTGGGCCCTATTCAGTGGGTTAAGGATCTGGCGTTGTTGTAAGCTGCAGAGTAGGTTATGGGTGCCGTTCAGATCTGATGCGGCTGTGGTGTAGACCACAAACTGCAGCTCCAATTTGACCCCTAGTCTAGGAACTTCCATATGCCACAGACTCAGCTGTAAAAAGAAAAATAATAATAACAGAAAATCTTAACCCAAACAGTCTTGAGCCACAAAGGCTTCTGCTGCTTAAAGAAACAGAAAGGTCCAGAAGAGGGTCTGGTTTTAGGAGTCCATCTCTCTCTACTTCTTGGCTTTACATTTCTGTGGTGGCTTCATTTTCAGCCTGGTAGTATCCTTAAAGTGGTCATATGGCTGCTTCCAGTTCTAGGCTTCTAAACACCCTACAGATTCATCAAAAAGTCCATCAAAAAAGAGATGTGTTTCACTCTCGTTGGTTAAAACTGAGTCATTCTTCCCTAAAAAGATGAGACACTGTTCTGATTGGCCAGGCCTGAATTTCTGCCTGCCTCCAGGGTTGAATTGGAATTAAAAACATCAAAACCACATGGGCTCAGAATGAAAAAGAGATGATTCTTTCTAGACAGCACTAATAAATAAACCTAAGGTGAGCTACTTATGTAATTTCAAGTGTTCTAGTAGACACATTTTTAATGTAAAAGGAAATAGAAAATAGTATGTTAATTATAGGATACATTTTATTTAACCGAATACATCCAAAATATTGTCATATACTGTCAAAGTAAAAATGTATTAATAGAGTATTTTATATATTTTTATTTGAGGTAAATTTTCAAAAATCAGTGCATAGTTTACACTTCTGGGACAGCTCAATTCAATTAAATATTCAGTCCCGCAACTGCATTACCTTCATTTTGAGTGTTCCATGCCATATGTGGCTAGTGGCCATCATATTGGGCAGCAAAGCTCTAGAATCTAGAGGACACTGGGAGTGTAATGTTAGCAGAAAATAAATGAATGGTATAAGTTGGTAAAGCAACAGATACACATTATAGCCTCCTAATCGTTTTCTTTGGATTTTGTCTTTTTCTTTTTTGTCTTGTCCTATCAATAAGCAGACAACAATATGACCAAGAAGTTAAACAACTGATCAATCCTAATTTTTTCCTAAAGCTAACTTGCTACATTATTTCTGTGCTTAAGTTCTGCTCCAGCCTGAGTTTTCATTAATACTGCCACCTGCTTACTCCTCCCTCAAGGAGTCATTTGCAAGGGGTAAGATGTCCTAGGGAAGATTTGGAAACATGTGCGGGCACTTCAGTGCTTTTGGTGACTAGGAATTGTAATTTTGGTATTTAGTGGGCAGCGGCCAAGAATACTAAACATTCTGCAACAGGTAAGAAAACTTTGCACAAGACAACTTGTTCTACCCAAAATGCCAGTACTGGTCCCAAGTAAGAAACACCATTAGTCTACTGCAAAAAAAGCTCTCTGGGAAAAAGAAAAAACAAAAACAAAAAACACCAAGATTTGTAGAGTTAACAGATTTCCATGATGTAGATATTCTCACCATGGCTGATTTCAAACTGTCAACATGAAATTTTTAACAAGTGGATATAAAAAGTATCTGTTAAATATGGCTTCCAATGCCTAGAAATATGCAAAAATAGTCACCTTTACCTGAACCATTAAAAATTCAGTATATACAACAAATTCACAATGATGGTTGCTTAAAAAAAAAGTTGACTTTAGACTACAATTTAATGTTTTGTTTTAATGAAGAGAATGTAGTAATGTAATACTTGCATGCATATGTCCATATATGTATATAAGAATACATATTACATGTATAATTAATCATATATATAAAAAAGCATTAACAACTATTATATTTTGGTTTTTTATTATTTAAGATTTTTTTTCTATTATAGTTGATTTACACTGCTCTGTCAATTTCTGCTGTACAGCAAAGTAACCCAGTCATACACATATACATACATTCTTTATCTCACCTTATCCTCCATCATGTTCTATCACAAGTGACTAGATATAGTTTCCTGTGCTCTACAGCAGGCTCTCACTGCTTATCCACTCTAAATTCAATAGTTTGGATCTACTAACCCGAAAGTCCCAGTCCATCCCACTCCCTTGATGACTATTATATTTTGGATGGAGACAGAAATTGCGGTCCTAGAAGTTCTTTTATCCTTAGTTTCCTTACATTTGCTTGAAGAAACATGAAAAAGAAGCTTCCGTTAAAATATTTATTTTATTCCATACAAAATTTTCAATTTTTGAACTTGCATATTTACTCCATTAATTCCTGTTTTATTTTGTTAGGTCTGAAACTTAAATCCCTCATGATAAACCTTGAAAAGATAAAATATGCAAATATACATACACTCAAAGAACTCCTTAAATAACTTCAGAAACTCAGTAACTTTGAAGTTTTTAACAATTTACACACTGATTGTCTAAAGATTTTCAACTTTATAATGCCAAGAACATAATTTCATGATTTTAAACCCTAAATGAAGTTTAACTTAAAAAAAAATTTGCTCTCATGGTAATAAAAAATAAAAAGAGTGATCAAAAAGCACATGAAACAACAACATTTCTCATTTTAATGAGGCAGCAAGCCAAGTTAGGTTGTAAAACTATTACATCTGGATTAAACATAAGTTGGTTTGAGTTTCTCTACCAATTTAGACTTTTGTAATATATTGAAATAGTGACAAACTGATTAGTATCTTTTAAGAAATTAGATCTACCAAGGATATATAATTAAGCTCCTATTTATTCCAGTACTATCAAAATAAAGCAAATATGCTTTGAAATTTAGAGATGTGTTCTTATCAAGAAGAAAACCTGGAGTTTTTATCATGAAGTTAAATATCTGCCTTCCTAGAGAAAAATCAAAAACATGACATTATAGTGCCCCCTATTGTTTAAAATGGGGTATGTATTAGAAATAGTTTCCAAATTCTATACAAATAAAGTGGACATTTTGGTAACTTGTGGTGACTTTCAGAGCAGCTACTAACATTAAACAAATATATATACCTCCTGGACTCTTAAGAGAGCATTTCCAAATAGTTTAAGATTTATAACTTGAATAATCTGCCCACAAAAAGGGAAATTCTAACAGATCCAGAAGATACAAATTAAAATTCAATTGTGTGACAATAACAATAAACTTATTTACACATATGTATTTAGTTAATATGCTTATATATTTATCTCATTAAAATAATGACCCCGACAGATGCCTACCTGCTCCCAGATGCTTAAGGATCACATACAATTAGCCCCAAATCCAGGCTATACCAGAAGAGGATGGTGTGATAGGTGGACTGGCCACATGATGGCAACATTTCACCACAGAAATGCAAGTAAACCAGCATTTGACACTGGAAATCCCCCAAATTTAAAGATTTTAATTTAAACTAGGAAGTAAACAAAGGTTCATTTTCTCTGTGGTACTTTACTACTTTTATAGTACTACTTTACCTTCTGTATAGTCAAGTAAATATTACCTAAAATCCTACCAGTATGGAGATACTAATTTTGTTTTGTAGTTGAGTATGTCATTTCTCACATATAATCTAGTTTACATGCAATGCATACTTTATGTCAACCTTTTTAAATATTCCATTAAATTTAAACCTCCATGTGTGAGGGATTTGTTGATTTTTTCCCCTTGAAACAGTTATGTATTACTGAAGCCTGTTATAGAGTAGGGCTGTCTCTGTAACCTATTCCACATCTATGCCTCTGCTCAACTTCTCCAGGAACCCTTCCCTGGCGGGAGAATACTACAGGAGCCTTCTGGACTCCACAGCTGTTCCTGGCATCCGAACTGCAAACAGCCCCAGGGTTGGAGAAAATCTGATTATGCTTTTAGTGGAAACACCTAGAGTGGGGAAATAAGACATTCCAGTTTTCCTGACAGCTGGGCCCAGAGTGGTTTTCTAAGAGAATCTCTCAATTTTCTTTACTACTGACAATTAAAGAGGTCCACAACATTTAAAAGAACCAAGAGGTAGTATTTGATTAAATGAGTGTGATAAAGATAAAAGCAAATGATATACTTTACCACTAAGTAGCTACTTTCACGTCCCATGTTTATATACAGTGGAAGTTAACCCATTTTCTGATGCCTCCTAATCTGTGTACTAGTCATTCATGCACATCTATAAGACAATAACAGGAGTTAACCTGTATTCATTAATATGTGGATCAGATCGATGATGCCATACCCTTGGAAATAAACTACCATCCTTTGTGCTATTCTATAATCAGAGAGTAGGGCTCCAGCACTCTCACAGATGGAGCCATTAGCAACACCTGAGACATTAGACAGAGGCAAGAAAAGTAGCAATGACTTCTTACAAACTCAACACTGCTATTGGAAAAGCATTCCAACCTCCCCATTCCAAAAACAGACCAATAGCAACATTTTGGCTTACAAAATATCTCTATCCTATCACTCAAACATGAGTTATAAAACAATGGGTTTAAAAAAGTGTATAATTAACACTAAATTACAATTGCATGACAAGTTAATAATGGCTCAAGAGGATGTTAGTAATGTGTTCCAGGTATGCATTCCAAGGAAATAACTAGATGTGGAAAAGTTATGATTTACCACCTAACAAGTAACATGTTATGTAAACATCACAGTCAATTAAATATGTATGTGTACATAAATAGCTGTTTATAATATATCACCCACATGTATATTTGAAATGACAAAGATGAAAAAACACTGAATTATTCGTAAAATTAATATTCATAAAAATTTTTGTACTCTGACCCTATTTATACATAAAATCCCAAACCCAGTACTCCGGAGAAACTGATGGAACAAATACAGCACAGTGAGTCAAACATGGTAGATGACCATTACATACATTTGTGAAATGACGGCATGTTTTCAGGTTGCCGCTGATGTTGCAAAATATTCCTAAAAAGAAACTTATGTCCTGAGGAAAATGTGTGTTATTAGTAATTTGCTTTTAATTTGGAAGCAACCAAAAATTGTAGGATGCTTGGCCAGCGTTATTCCAAAGATCAATGATCTATGGAAATACTACTAATCTTAATCTACATGCAGGACAAATAAAGAAGCTAAGGTTAAATTTTATGCTGCTGACTTCTTGTAGGCAGAAGATGGGAAAAGAACATAAAAAATTTGTGTGGGGAAATTCTCTTGGTACTAAGAAGCACACACACACAAACATTGGTGTTCTAATCACATATTAATATTATATAATTTGTATTTTATATACTTATAAATGTATCATTTGCATTTTAAATATTATTTCATAAAATTGCTTTGTCTTCTCAAAATATGTAAGTTTTGTCTCCATGGCCTATTGTTCTCACCACTAGGTGGCTCTATTATGAAAATTTCACCCTTAATTTTTAAATTATATATATTTATAGTCCTTTTTAGTATATTTTATGAAAAAGCAAACAAGTGAATAACAAATAAAATTATTTATTTTAGTATAATAAACATAGACTTTAGCAGAATGACATGGAAAATGTCCTTATTGCCTATGAAGTTCCCACACACCCTAGAGTCAAGAAATAGTGGTAAAAAATGCTTGATCCTCAATTGAACCATTATGGGAGATAAGTGCATAATGTCTATAACATTAGCAAAGGGTCAAGAAGTGATTTAAAAGCATGTAAATTAGAGATACAAAATTACCAAAAATAATTTAAAAATTAAAGATGATTCTCCTGGGTATTAGGAAGTAGAGAATTCTTTGATAACACAGAGAAAAAAGGAAGTAATTTAACTGGTAGTATAGGTTTCCTCCTCCCTTTCAAATAATCTATACAGTTTTTTTCCCTGTTGTGATGTGCTAAACATTAGCATCATCGTGCTCTTAAATTTATGTAAAGAAACAAACTGAAAATAATTGGAAAAATAAAAATAGTCTATGAATCTGCTCCAAGTGCCATCATGTCTTTGGATTAGAAAATATGGGTTAGAAATTTTAGTAAACTACTTCTGAGCAAATATATGAAGGAACAGTAGATGCAACAAAGGAATAAAAGGAAAAAAATTTAAATATATCAGCAGTGCTCATTACATGCAAATATCTGAACCAGCTGAACCTCAAATACTATTGATGCCCCTCCAAGCACATCTTTATCTATGTTTATTATCTTCAGATAATGACTCTTAATGACTAACTATGATGCAAAGTTAAGGTAATACACAAGAAAGTTTAACTAAAAAGGATAATTAAACTCTTCTGTGGCAACTCTTAGAGAATCAATCTTTTACCTAATTACAGATCCATGAGGATAATTTGGGCTACACGTTGCAAAAAGACAATTCATAGTGACCCAAACAAAAAGGATATATATTGGCCTACACAACAGGCAGTTCAGGGTTGAAAAATCTGTTCTCTTATGTGATGAAGGACCTAATCTCTCAGTCTCTCCATTCTGCTATAAACAGTTTAAACCTAAGCCAGCTTCCAATGTCCTCACTTTAAGTGGTCACCAGGGCCAATCAAAGCCACATGATTCCTTGTTCATTATCAGCTCAAGAGAAGGAAAACACCTCTGCCCTAAGAGCACAACAAAATTTCATTCTCTTGGACTCACTGGGCCACTTAGATTACATGCTCATTCCTAATCCAATCACTGTCTCCAGGAATGCAATGCACTGGCTGGCTTGTGTCTGAATTCCTAATACTGAGAAGAGCAGAATTTTCATGATTGCCTTGGGCCACTCAACTTTATTCTTGGATTCAGATGATTTGATAAATTGCATGGCAGCTACATTGTATGTGAGGGATGCACAGATATTTGGGAGTTAATGACAATCTCAACTCCTCCACTGAATAAGAACACTGCCCATCTTAAATTATCTATGATTCGTACCCAATATTTGCTGTCTCAATAGTGAGTCATTACCTTCATTTTTCTTTTTTTTTCTTTTCTTTCTTTCTTTCTCTCTCTTTCTTTTTTTTTTTTTTCTTTTTAGGATCACACCAATGGCATATGGAGTTTCCCAGGCTAGGAATCTGAGCTGCAGCTGCTGGCCTACACCACAGCCACGGTAATACCAAATCCCAGCTACATTTGCGAACTATGCCACAGCTCATGGCAAAGCTGGATCCTTAATCCACTGAGCGAGGTCAGGGATTGAACCTACATCTTCATGGGTAATAGTTGGGTTCCTAACCCTCTGAACCACAATAGGAACTCCAGTGAGTCATCACTATCTTTTAATATGTTTTTGTTCAGAAAAGAACTTGCATTGAAGGATTTTCTTCTCAATAAAATGTTCCTTCAACTCCTGAGCCCATCATTTTGTAATATATAGGTTAAATATACACCCAGTTTGATGAATAAACAATAATATTTAATTTTCAAGGATATTTAATTCTACTCTACACACACATCAGGTATTTATTTGTGTACAATTATTTACCCAACAATTTAGCTGTTAATTATCCTTTCTAGTTAAACTTTCTTGTGTATCTCCCTAAGTTGTATCAAACAACAGTCATTAAGAGTCATTATCTGAAGATAACAAACCCAGATAAACATGTATTTGGTTCCAGTACATATATTTATTTAACATTTTAGAGTATACAAAAAATTCCATACAGATTATAAATTAAGAAAATGCAGTTGTTTACATATGGACACAAAGACTGACATTTGAAATAGCTTTGTGGTCAATGAGAGTCCTGAAGGTCATTTAGTTTTTCAGAATCTATAAAGCTTTTTCAAAACCATGCCACTGTGCTCTCCTGTGATTCTACACATTAGAGCTAATAATGCAATGATGGCTTATGTAGTTAAACAGTGATATCGCCTTTTTCTTCCAGAAATTCTTCCTTTTAGACTTACAGTCATCTTCATTGTGCAGCTGTACACACTGTAACAGCTGAAGTAAAATTATCAGTATAAGTTCTCTGTCTTAGTAAATGCTAGATTTTCTATCAACTAACCAAATATGGAATTTCATAAAGGCTCTAATATATTTTAAAAGAATATGCAGTGTTTCCAGGCAAAGACTCAGATTCTTTTTATTCTCTAATTCAAGTAGCTTAAAGAACATGCTACAGAAGGTTTTTTGTTTGTTTCCTTTTGTTCTTGTTAATTTTGCCATCTTTTGCCTTGTGAAATGTCTGTAAACTCTCTTTCTCTAAAAACTGGAATGGTTACATTTTAACATTCTAGCTACAAATAATAAATATTACAGATTCTTGTTATATAAAGTAAACCTGGAGGAGGAGGAAGAAGGATGAGGGAGGGGAGGAGAGAGAGGAGCATATGGAGTTTCCCAGGTGCTGTATTAGGGGGTTTTAATAATCATATTTTATCCTTAAAACAATTCCATGATATATCACTACTATTTTAAAGGTATGGAAACACTATCTTAACAGATTCAGGAATTTGCCCAAGAATCACATAGCTAGTTACAAATGAAGATGTGAGCCCAGGTTTGTCTCACCCTAGAGAGAAAAGTTCTGCTCGTGGCAGTATCTAGTACCCAGGCATGAATTCATTTGTTAAATAACATGTAAATTAATTTCTAATATTGAAAACTTGGAATTATTATTTTCAAGTATATTTCTACCTTCTCTTAAAGATCCAACTGAAAGCCCTGTTCTCACAAGGCTACAAATTCTATCTTCGATATAGATGATGTGTTCCTTAGCTCCCCATGTTGGCCTCTGTGGCCCTGAAGCTGAGCATTCATTTCATTTGCCTATCCTATGGGCACCAGGGTTTTCTTACCCTCAACCCACTCACTCATGTCTAGTGTCTGCCATGCCCCTGTGTGTACTTTCATGTGTGATTCTTGCTCTAAAGTCAGGGCTCTTAGCCAACTCGTGCTGCCAATACTTTCATCCATTCTTCCTTCTTTAAATGTGACAAACAAGATAACACCAATACCCAAACGTGCATGACTGTAAGGCAAGCAGTTCTTTTTGTTGTCATATATAGTCATGAATACTAGTTAGCAGGTATGGTGAGGCTTAACTATTACTCGTTTTCCTTCAATGTCACTTCTCTGGGTTCCTGCAACATCTTCAGTTGACAGACTGCAAGTGCTCCATTCAAAAAAGACATCTGGGCCAAAGGGTACAAGTCTTGGCAGTTTCATCTTTTTCTGTTGCATTCTGAAGAAAAAGCACTATGTTGTAGCACATGGAAAGGCAGATGAGCCTGGTATCACCTAAATCCTGCCCCACTTGCCGAAAGTCCACTGTTGCCTCATTATTCTCTAAAACTCGGTTAAGGCTTATCATTAGGATACTTATCTCCAGTAGCCATGTGGAGATAGCATTACTTCTATACCTCTATACCATTACTTTGGCTGTATAGAGGGGTTTTGTAGATCAGCTGAAGGAGGAGGAAAAAGCCAGAACTTGATTTGTTAATAGGATAGCTCTGTATGTCATTGTAAACTGAAAATGGACAGTCACTATGTTAGAGCCATATTCACAAGTGGCCTTGAAAGGCATCATAGGAGAAAATATTGCAAACAATTCAACCTACAGAGGCTTAATCTTCAAAATATACAATAAATTCAAAATACATGAATAACTCACACAAATCAACAACAACAAAAAAATGGCCCAATCAAAAAATGGAAAGACATTAAATAGACATTTCTCCAAAGAAGACATACAGATGGCCAGTAGGTACATGAAAAGATGCTCCACATCAGTAATTATCAGAAAAATGCAAATCAAAACTATAATGAGGTACCACCTCACACTGGTCAGAATGACCATCATTAATAAGTCTACAAATAACAAATAGTGGAGAAGATGTGGTAAAAAGGGAACCTTCCTACACTGTCGGAGGGAATGTAGGTTGTTACAACCACTATAGAGAACAGGTTCCTCAGAAAACTAAAACTAGAATTACCATATGATCCAGCAATCCCACTCCTGGGCATATTTCCAGACAAAACTATAATTCAAAATGATAAATGCACTCCACATTCATTGCGGCAGGATTCACAATAGTCAAGACATGGAAATAACTTAATATCCGTCAACAGATAATGAATGGATTAAGAAGATATGGTACATATTCACAGTGAAATACTACTCAGCCATAAAAAAAGAAAGAATGCTATCTGTAGCAATAAGGATGCAATAGGAAACTACTATACTAAGTGAAGTAAGTCAGAATGAGAAAGACAAATACCATATTATATCACTTACATGTAGAATCTAAAATATGGCACAAATGAACCTATCTAGTGAACAGAAACAGACTTACAGACATGGAGAACAGATTTGAGGTTGCTAAGGGGGAGGGATGACGGGGGGTGGGATGGACTGGGAATTTGGGTTAGTAGATACAAAGTATTATATTTAGAATGAATAAGCAATAAGCTTCTACTATATAGCACAGGGAACTATATCCAATCTCCTGGGATAGATCATGACAGAAAAGAATATAAAAAAGAACATATATATATATATATATATATATATATATACATATGTGTGTGTATATATACACACACACACACACACATATATATAACTGAGTCATTTTGCTGTATAGCAGAAACTGGCACAACACTGTACATCAACTATACTTTGATAAAAATATTTTTAAAAAGAAATACAAAATAAAAGGAAAATCTTCTCAATGGGCATAGATGGAAGGAGTGCACTTGCTTATCTTCTTTATGTGAGAAATGTCCAGAGGTGGAATATGTGTAGCTTCCTTGATGGTAGCCAATTAGCTGGACTTCTAGGCAGGGCACTGGAAAAAGAAAAGGACTGAAAGTTCAGAAATAAGAGCTGTGAGGTAGAGCATATGTCTGCATATAAGGAGTAGAAAGAAAGTGCACATGTTTTATAGCAATTTAATGTGCACCAGAAAGCATGCAACATGGGAAGGAGCCTGGACAAGTTCACGAAAATTACCTGATCAACTGATATTAGGAAATCCCATCATAAGCAACTTCAGACCTAGAATGAAGGGTATATTAAAGAAATGGTCATAGTGTAAGGATGGAAGCTGTAGATGGCTCAAAAGCATGGACTCCCACTTACCAAGTCTCATATAGCTACTCCTGCTTCTGAATGTGTAACTTGTTCAGCAACAAAGCCCTACTCTGTGCATCTGATTGTTGAAAAACAATTCTCCGTGCATTTCTCATATGTTGCACATTTTACTAGCAGAGGCAATGGCTACTTTTGTTCAGAACTATCTTTTCAAGAATGTTTATAGTGAAAACTTTGGAAAACAGAGATAGCGTCTTTCATTGGAGTATGGGGCAAGTTTGTTTACTATACAGTATTACAGTGATAGTACCTCCTTTTGGGGAAAAGATAGAAATTTACTTCTCACTATAAAATATTTGGGTTTGCTAAGGTTGGGGCTTCTGTCCTATCCAACTCACTGCGTGTGTATTTCTTTTCACAATGCCCTCAGGAACTGGGGCAGGGGAAAAGATGTGATGATGATACTTTGACTACTGCTCTTGTTATATGTAATAAACTTCCTGCTGTCTCTGACCCAATAGCCTCATGTCTTCTGGAAAAAAATCTATGAAACTATAGCAGGCTAACATAGCTTACAAATAGTGTAAAATATCAGCTCCTTCACAGTTCTTTGTAAAAACATGTCACTATTACTTGAAAAGACCAATGGACTACTTGGAGAATGTTGACTACATTGACCCTTTCCATACTAGAAAGGCCAGAGGTCCATCCGTCTTAAAGGAACAAATATCTATACTGGGTATGGGTTTGCATAGTTTCAGGAAATGCCTCTATTTGAGGGCTTATGGATTACATATGGCATTAGATTAGACCAGGGAATCTACTTTTCAGTGAAAGAGGTATAGGAATGATCTCTGGACCATGGAATCCAACAATTATAGCACATACCAAACCATCCAGGAGCAGTTAACCTCACGGAATAGTGGAAAGACTTTAAAGGCTCAGCTTCAGCACCAGTTCAGCAGTAATTCTCTGAAAAGGTGGAATGTCATCTTTTAGTATGCATTAAATCATACATCTCTACATGACATTGTGTCTCCAATAGTAAAAATACACAGATTTGAGAACCAGATAAAAGTAAGAGTGACTATGGTATACGTATTATGACAACAGGCAGTTTATTGTGTATACCATCATGCCCAATGACCCCATGGGGATTTTGTGCTTCCCATCCCTATAACTCTGAGCTGTGCCGACATGGAGGTCCTGAAACTTCCAAAGAATATTCTTTTACCAAGATAATCAGCAAAAACACTACTATAAGCTAGAGTTGCCATCAAGGCATGTTGTCCACCAAGACTTCTTGCGTCCAGAGACCAGCCAGCACACAAAAATACAAATCGCACACACATGAATAGAAAAGAAATCACAACCCTAACAAGAGTAATTGACTCTGAGTGGCAGAAAGTGGTAGGGCTGCTTTTACACTATGAGGCAAGGAAGGAACACATGTGGAACCCAAGTTATTCACTGGGTACCTCCTGGTACTCAATTGCTCCATGGAACAGATGCATGCAGCAATTCAGGCCTGAGAAAGGTATGATCATCAAGCATTCAGGCCCTCAGGAATGAAGGTTGGGGTCACACTACCAACTAAATAGTCAAGATATGCTGAGGTAATAGCTGAGGGCAAGGGAAACTTAGAATGGATTTTGTAGGAGCGAAAGGATGAGTACCAATGAGATCAACTGTAGTGACTGAGGCTACAATTCATCCTATACATTTCTCTCTTTTAAGTTTCCCCTTAGGAAGACAGATCCATAGGAAACATGGAGGAGCTTCTCCTCAATTAAGTGTGAAGTTAATCTATGTGGAGCAAGTGGTGGACTCTGGCAACCATGAAAATGGACCACTCAGATCTCTTATTGAACAAAGTGTAATCGATTGGTAGCCCAAGCTGCTGCATTCAGAATCCACCAACATGATTGTGCTGAGGCCACACTTCTCACATGCTGCTTCCAGTCAAAGACTGAACACACAGGGGACTCCTCCAATGGGCAACTTTTGCTAAAGACTGAAACTTTCTTCAAACTACAGTGCAAGACCCTCCTTCCTTCCTTCTCTCCTTCACAGGAATAAGAATTACATTAGAGTCTGAAGGCTTTCCCCAGCTCCTCCAGTCCCTTGTCATTTGTCCCTCACAGAGGTTTCCTTCAAAACATCTCTTATGCATCCAGCCCCATCTTGGTGTCTGCCTTTTGGAGGACCCAAACTAAGCGACATTGTTAATAAGGATGTTAATCAAAGATAAATGACTTTATAGTAAGTAAGCCACTACCAGTGGTGTCAACCATGATCTTCACTAGCTCTCATGGATGTTATCATCCACCATTAATTCTGTGAATGTGTCAGAAAGAGAGGCTGAGTACTCCACCATACAGAAATTCTATAGCTCAACAGTGACATTGTATTGCAATTTTCTCAAGATCAGAGGTGAGATTAAAATTTTCATGATCCAGAAGAACTGCCCTCAACCACTATTTTTGATTGCTGAATGAATTTGGAGATTACCTTTTGCTGTGGATTTGATAATGTCTCTTAATCAACTTTTTTTTGGCTGTGCCTGCAGCATACGGAAGATCCTGGGCCCGGGATCGAACCCATGCCACAGAGTGACCTGAGCCACAGCAATGAGAACAGTGGATCCTTAACCCACCGTATCATCAGGGAAATCCACATTTCTTAATTAATTTGACCTAAAATTACAAAGTAAAATTACAAGTACTGATGTCAGTACTTCTATGCAAAACATACTGTAGGAGTGTCATTTTGATGACAATTTATATTGTTTGAATCATAAGTAATGTCAAGCTGCCTTATACTCTTCTTAGGTTGTCAAAAGTTAAGGTAAAAAGGAACACCTCCATCACCACACAATTTTGAAGGAGATATAATTTTCAAGCTCAAAACTAAGTGCCAAGAGTTCTAGGTTCAAAGGAAATTTCTGTACTTCAAAATTCATTTAACTGTATAAGTGAGGATCTTCTACCTAATCTTTGATGGAAGGGAATAATCTGAAATGTAATGATATCCTGAAAAGCAAATATCTAAAGAATCTAACAGAATTCTATAAGTGTATTTCATGTGCACTTTCATATGGATTAATATTTGTATTAGGCAGAACTTAGCTCTGTGAAAAGACGTTTTGAAAAATTAAATAATAAAAACTCATTACAGATCAGCACTGATAGACAAACACTGACAATTCATTTTGATGATAAGAAACATTAATTTTGGTCCCAATTAATTTGGTCCCAATTAGTGAAATCGTATTCCTAAAGGAGAATTCTATTTTTTCTCATTAATATGCCTGTAAAAACTGCCTTTAATTATTACGTTTTGAATGTCATCAATAAAATTTGTGGAATCCTAATTTCTCAGTTGCCATATAATGACCTCTATAATAGTCTCAATTATGCCTCTTGGCACACAAAACTTAAAAAAATTATTATCCGATCCCTTACAGTATAGGTTGTCAATCAGTATTAAAGACTCAAAACCAGAAATCCTACAAAGACTTGATTGCTTTTCCTTGTACTTCAATATTAATTAATATGCTCTCTTTTCTAGGCTTCCATTTGAGAGCAATTTTATGATGCCCGCAAATATAAACAGGTTTGCAGCCAGATTTGTGAGTGAAAAAGTTCTGTGAAGAGTTTCAAATGACGCCATTTAGATTTTTACAACCCAGTTCCCCTAATCTTACACTGCCTGAAGCCATCATTTGTGGTTTGACATAAGACAAAATTATTCAAAATTGTTCAACATGCTCCATCATCATAGTACTCTTAATGACATCAGATGCACTATTACCCTAACCTATAGATTGTATTGTTGCCTAAAACGTTTTAGCTGTATTTAAGATGTTTCAAAATACAAGAATGTACCAATAATAGCAATCTAGGGTAAAATATATGACTATGCAGACATTATATGTTTGGGAAGAATAAGAGTTATTTACAGATTCTACCTGCCTTGCTTCCTGGTCAAACCCTGTGGCATACACAGATACTTTCATAACTTGGCAATAAAAACAGTGGGAGGGAGTAAATATGCAGTTTATAATCAACAGAAAGTTTAATATAAAATATTAAATGAATTTGTGCTCACATTAATTATAATTAAAAGGTATAATGTTAAAGCTATGGTATCACTAATAATGAAGCTTTCAAAAATATGCACAACCAAAATAAAGCTTTAAATTAAAAATAATGCATATTAGTTATAATACTCTTCTGGAGTTTTAAGAGTGTTATTAAGATTATAAAACAAATTAGAGTGAGTTTGTTAATGCTTTTTTAAAAACTAAATTTAGAAGACAAATGTTTTGTTAGAATTCATTCATCTCAAACTTATTCCTTCAGCATGCTAATTAATAAAACAGGATCATGGTTTTGTTAATTAAAATAAGATACCTCGGGGAGTTGAAATTAATTTTGAAGTCCTAATAGATACCCTGATATCAATAAATCTCCCAGATGTTTTGTTAGCATTATATGACAGTAGATAAAAGCATTCTTAGCTTAACTTTGGCAAAAGTGAAAGGGAATTATCCAGTTTAGGCTAATCACAATGCATGAGATAGATTAATGTAGTTTTTCATTAAGACTAATCTCCATGGATATGTTAGAGATTTCAGAATAAGCTTTCAAACACTATATATCTAAGTCGTTTGTTCAAATGTGATTCCGTTTAATAGTTACTGAAAGCTATAACCATCTGGCAGATGTTTTCTGGCCTATGTGAAATGAGTTGAGGGGCTCATTTCTGTTTCTATTGAACACATGTCCAGGTCACCAGAAATACCACTACAATTTGCACCCTAATTAGCAATCTCAAGCATGTTGTGGGCTGCATGGTAATGGAACATGGGCTCCTCTCCAAATTTGGAAATGAATCTATTCAGATACAAATAGAAATGCCCTTGTAGGGTCAGCATCAAGAAAGCTTGCATTTCTCTGTAGTGTAAATTAAAAAAAAAAAAAAAAAATTTGGCTTAAGGTATTCATTTGACAGTTTCTCTGAAAAATTCTTTCTCACTAGTAATTGTTCAATATAATACAGAGCAAAGCACATGTCATTATGGTTTTCAACATTTTGAGGAAAACATACTCCTCTGAGAATCAGATAAAAGGTATAAGAACTTACCCCATAAAATTATGTACATATACCAACATGTACATACAATGTCAAAGACTACAGAAAACCCTTGCCCTAACACAAATAAAAGATCTTAGAAATTATGATCAAGATTTTCACTGTGATGTGTAACCTAATATAAATAAGCAAGTTTTTTTTCATTATAATAATAGGCTCAATAAAAATACATAGCAAGGATTTTAAAATAAAAAATTAAATTAAATTTCACTTATTTCATATCCTAGTTGGAATAGCACCCCCCAAAATTCCAGATACTCTCTTAAGTTGATATTTCTCTAACACCTGGGGCTATATTTCTACAAATATATTTATTTGGTTCTATATGCTACACAATCAGCAAATGTCTCTGCATTTTACATGAGCCCTTCCATTTTGTTTTTAAATAACAAATACCTGCTTTAAAAAATGAAACAGAACGTCCTTGACCTGCGAGAACAGTTACACAGGTATGAAAATGAAACTCAGAGAGAAAACAGGAATTTTATTTGAACATCAAATTTTATATATAATATTTAGGTGGATATGATGGGCTTGAAAAAAATCCATTCATTTAAGTTAACTAATCTATACTGAGTTAGAAAGAAGCAAAAACAGTATAGAAGGAATTGCTATCATTTTGACAGGAAAAGTGAGAGAGGAAGATGAAGATGAAGAAATGGGCAGTTATAGCACAGTATGGGACAGGTCATGATGGGGAAGAAAAACTCAGCACACCAGTCTGAAGAGGTAAGTAAACCTGAGAGAGTGGTCAGGGTCTCTGGACATAGAGCTCCTGGAGGGTTATGTGTGTTTCATTTGATTCTAATTCTTACATCTAGCATGATGACTGGCCAATGGAAAACATGTAATAGAGATTCTATGTTGAAATTTCAATTTGTCATGGAGTTGATGTTGGTGGTGGTGTGTTGTGTACACCTTCTAAAACATCAGAGCTTTCTGAAGAATCAATATGCATAATTATTTATACAATTTTATAAAATGTATTATGGAAATCAAAAGATCAGAGGAGGGATAGACTGATATGAATTTTGGAGTTGATAGCAATTAGAGTCAGCATGTCAATCAGAAAATAAAAAATGGGGAATGAGAAAATAAAAAAGAGGATCAAGGATGCAGCATAGGTAAACCCACAAATTAAAAGTTAGGTAAATACAAGAATGCCCTCAGAGTCATAAAAACACAACCAGGAAGAAATAGTAGCTGATAAGTCAAAGAAGGAAATGTTTTGAAACAAAGGAGTTGTCAACCCAGTCAAGTGCCAAAAGAGGTCAAATGAATAAGAATTTCAAAGCATATTCAGGTTTGGAAACCAGAGGGTCATATGCTACTTGGAGACAGCTATTTCAGAGAAGTGATAGGCCTTTTACTTAGGAAGCAGAATCCAGATTGTCCCTGTCTGGGCAGAGAATGGCAGGTAGTATCTGTGGGGAGAGGAAGCTGAGCTGGCAAAGAGTGACAAGTCTTTCATGAAGCTTCTATTAAACAAAAGAGACAAAGACCAAGGCATTGCAGCAGAGGCAGACACAAAGGAGAGAGATAACAGCTCCAGATTTTCCTTCTCCTGATACTTACATTCCTGCACAAAGCATTTCACACAGTTAAGAATTCTCTTCCAGGAAGGGGAGGTCAAATAAACAATCCCAGTGAATGATCAGAAATGGTTTGTGGAATCACCTTTCCCCTAGATTTATCTGTCCCATTGACTTATAAACTGTGCCTGAGGGTAAGGAGATGAAGCACCTAAGCCCTAGAGACATTTTACAACTGCAGAACTATCTTTCATTTGTTTTGTTTTGTTACTTTTAATTAGCCTTCTGAGGAGAAACTTAGAAAGGCCAATGAAACATTTCCCAGACTCTTCCATGTTATGAAGAATATAAAATAAGAGGGGAAAAAATTAAACACAGATGATATAGAAGACTTTATCTTAATTTCCTTATCTATAAATTCTTGCAGCCCAGTTCTTCTATAGAGTTGAACTGGCATTGCTCCTTCCTTGCCATTGTTTTATTTCGACTTCACTTAAATAACTGGTTTGGCTCTATGAGTTCTCTTGTACATAAATGCATGCAAATATAAATGAATTTAATCAGCCAAAGAATAAAATTAGATGAAAACTTCTGTGATTCCTTCCTCTTCCCTTTGTGTGTGTGTGTGTGTGTATGCTTAATATAACAATTTTTAAAACTGAAAACCCTCAAATATAGCTTTTTCCACTTTGTTTATTTTAAATAGTAGAGGATCAAATCCTCCCCTTTCCTCTCCTACTTTGTAATTCCATGTTAGTTACAAACATAAGAAAATACTGTTTTGGACATCCTGCCATTTGGGACAACATGAATGGAGCTTGAGGGCATTATGCTAAATGAAAGAGGACAGAGAAAGACAAATGCTATATAACATTTACAAGTGGAATCTGAAAAAGTTGATCTCATAAAAACAAGAAAGTAGCATGGTGATAACCAAGGGTAGGGGTGGTGTGAGGGGGACACCTGGGGAGATGTTTAAGGGTACAAACATAGAAATAGTCCTGGAGAGCTAATACAAAGCATAGTGATCAACAATACTGTATTATAATCTTTAAAGTTGCTAAGACACTAGATCCCCACCAAAAAAAAAAGAAATTGTAAATTTTGTGATGTCAAAGAACTGATATCTATGGCTTTGGTGGTTATCAGACTGCAATATATGCATGTAACAAATCATCATCTTGTACACCTTAAACTTGTACAATGTTAGTTAGATGTCACAGTTTAATTTAAAAAATTAATAAAGACACAAGGAAAGGATTTAATTATATACTTGATAAAATATGAGGAAAAGAACTGTTTGCAATTCTTTTTCCCTCACTCTTTCTTCATGCCATCTTGGGGACAAGGTCACTTAAGGCTTTCTATGTAACAGAATAGGAAGGGTTCACAGCTTACCTGCCTAGGCAAAAATTACAGATCCTTTCTAGACCCAGAATAGGCATCGAGATGCAACACTCACACAATAACTGGATGGATTCTGGTTGCTTATTAATTCAGTAAATTCCTCAAAACTGTTCTATTGATAAGCGTAAAAGGGCAATCAAAAAGAGAGACCCAGGAGAATCAAATGCCAGGTCTCAAGAATGAACATGAAAAGAAGCTTTAGCCTGGAAGGTCATGTTCTACTCTGTTTCTCACTTTCACTTTCTGAAAGAACTGCTTGTATCTGATCACATGTTTGTTTAATGAAGTGTCTGGCTTTACATGAGTTAATGAACCTTTGTTTATAGCGCAAAATATGCAATGCTGGTTTATATGTGGATAGCAAGCTGATTATTGCTTCATTTCTCCTAATTGTAGTATTGTTTGAAAGCTTTACGCCACTAATATATTAGAGGTGATTTTTAGTGAATATTAAGAAACTGATTATATGATATTTAGGATTTCTAGACCAGTTGTTCTTAAAAATTTTTGAAAGCAGATCAAATCAAAGCTGCTCTGTTTGAAAGGAGTCCAAAGTCTCTCTGCCCAGTCTCACTTGCCCCTGACTGCTCCTACACCCCTCCTTCCTCATCAGCCTCCCCCCTCAAACTTGCCCTGCCCCTCACACCTCAGAAGCCCCAGGCCTACTCTTGGAACATGAAAATTTCCCCAGACACATTTAGAAATTCTTTTTTTTTAGTCTATTACTGTCTCGCAGTCCTTTCCTCTCCTAACTTTTACTTTATGACTCATAATCACTTTCAGTTCTACACCAAAGAACATTATTGGAAAAAAAATTTGTAGAAAACGTACACAGTGCCTATAAAACAGAGAAACTTACTCGCCTTATCAATTTTCTGTAGTTAAGTAAATTAAGTTATACATATTTAGGAGTTTTATAGTGTCGGGCCTTATATTTAGATCTTTAATCCACTGAGTTTATTTTTGTATATGGTGTTGGATAGTATTCTACTTTCATTCTTTTACGTGTAGCTTTCCAGTTTTCCCAGCACCATTTATTGAAGAAGCTATCTTTCTTCCACTATATGTTCTGTCCTCCTTTGTCATAGATTAGTTGACCATAGGTACTTGGGTTTATTTCTGGGCGCTCTATCCTGTTCCATTGGTTTATATTTCTGTTTTTGTGCCAATATCATATTATTTTGATGACTGTAGCTGTGTAGTGTTGTCTAAAGTCAGGAAGCTTGATTCCTCTATTTTCTTTTTCAATATCACTTTGGCTATTTGGGATCTCTTGTGTTTCCATACACATTTAAAATATTCTGTTCTAGTTCTGTGAAGAATGTCTTTGGTAATTTGATAGGGATTGCACTGAATCTGTAGATTGCCTTGGGTAGTATAGTCATTTCAACAATATTAATTCTTCTAATCCAAGAGCATGGTATATCTTTCCATATGTTTATATTGGTTTGATTTCTTTCATCACCATTTTAGATTTTTCAAAGTATAGGTCCTTTGTCTCTTTAGGTAGGTTTATTCCTAGGTATTTTATTTTTTTTGATGCGATTGTAAATGGGATAGTTTCTCTGATTTCTCTTTCTGATCTTCCAATATTAGTATATAGAAATGCAATTGATTTCTGTGTATTAATTTTGTAGCCTGCACAATTCCACGGCTGAACAGATATCAGGCCAAAACTTTCATTGAAAAAGATACATGCACCCCTATGTTCATAGCAGCACTATTCACAATAGCCAAGACATGTAAAAAACCTAAATGTTCATTGACAGATGAATGGATTAAGAAGATGTGGTACATATATACAATGGACCATTACTTAGCCATAAAAAAGACGAACTAATGTCAGTTGCAGTTAACATGGTTGGATCTAGAGACTCTCACACTAAGTGAAGTAAGCCAGAAAGAAAAAGACAAATACCATATGATATCACTTATTTGTGGAATCTAAAATATGTGAACAGATGATCCTTTCTAAAAATAACAAACAAACAAACAAAAAACAGAAACGGATCATGGCCAAGAAGAGCAGACTTGGGGTTCTCAAGGGGGAAAGGTGAGGAAGTGGGATGGATGGGCATTTTGGGGGTTTTTTTGAATGCAAACTATTATATTTGGAATGGATAGGCAATGGGATCCTACCGTAGAGCACAGGGAAATGTGTGTGATTGGGTCACTTTATTGTACAACAGAACTTGACGAAACACTGTAAATCAACTATACTTTAATAAAAAATAAATAGTATTGTTTAAAATAAACTACACATATTTAATTTTCTCATTGCATCTGATAAAAAGATAAGAATATAAAAAATTAACAAAAACCTCAATTAAATAGAGTCTGCAGACCATAAGCAGGGATTCTAATGCCCTGCCATGACAACACAGCCCAACAAGAAGATAGATTCCCTCTTCTTACCTGGCAAAGGACTCAACCAATGAGAGAGAGTCACAACTCAGCAAATGAAAAGCCATGGATTCTTTGTCACCAAGCCCTCCCAACTTCTTGTTCCCTCTCTAAAAGAGTTCTCTCTCCATTTATGCTAGGGATTTCTACACAGCTCACCATGGTTGCAGACCCCAAATTGCAATTCTTTGCTGATCCTGAATGAACTCATTTTTGCTGGAGAAATAACTAGCAGTCTATTTGTTTTAAGTTAACAAGAGCCTGTGAATTTTCTTCCCCTTTTCCTCCTTTGAGTACTCCCTCTTTCAAGTGAAACAAGGATTCTCACGATGTCTCTGGTTTTTTAAAAAAATAAATCTTAATTCATGATTTCTTCAGTAACAGTCACTTTGTTGTGTTTCTCCAACTAAGAGAATAAGTATTCTAAATAAGGCCTACATAACATGGAATTCAAAAGAATTCTCTGATGGTGGCATTTTTGGACCTGAAGCATCTTGATGGGATCACCTCCCACCTTCTGATTTCCATCAGTGTGACGTTAGTGATGCAATGAAATTTAAACACGGAGTATCTTCTTTTTACTAGTTAATGTTACACTATAAATAAAAAATACCAATAGTAGAATCAAGCCAGTTCCTCATTCTGAAATTTATACTCAAACATAAGGCAACAACCCATTGCTTTGCAGGTGGTACAATGTACAATGTTACCATATCTAAGAGAAGGCTGTTCATATTATAGACATGGCAGATTAACCAAGATTTCAGACAGATGAGAGTAAAATCTCAGTTCTAACAAAATCATAAAAGGGTCTCAAGGTAGGGGTTTCATGTCAGATAGTTTCCTTTTGTCCCTAAAAATTCCATTCTCTGTCCATCTCCATATATCCCCACTCTGCTTTCTCTTCCCAGAATAATAGGTTTCTTTGTTCTATAAAATAGAATCCCCGTCTTCTTGGTAGAGTTTAGCCAGAGAGGAGCTAGGAGATGGGATGGACAAGGTAGGGAGAGGTCAGCATAGCTATTTCTCTTTTACATCCCTCTCATGGCAGGCAACCCCACCTGATTCCCTCTGTCTGGGTTCCTGTTGTAGTCACATACCTGTCCCTTTGGGACTGACTAGTAGACTGAGGGGTATTCATTCTAGGTCTCCAAACCCATATATTTAGAAATAATGCATTTATAAATGAATAAATGTTCCTGACTTTGTTCTATTTTGAAGGTGCTTCCCTTTCCTACTGGTACCCTGAGCATGAGTGGGGGAGGGGGGTTCCTCATTCACAAAGGGGTAGTGTGTTCACTGGCCCTTCCTTGTGCTCATGCTCCAAATTCAGGGCCTCAGATCCACTGGGCCCTTAGATCCACGCCTCTGCACTCTTTCCCTAAGAGAAAAAAGGGAAATCAAGGGACAATCTGAAAAGAAGAGAAATATTTATGGGGAATAGGACCCTTCTAGCAAATGTAGTATATGTGCTTATATGTTCATATTCAATTTGGAGAGAAACAGAAATTCTTAAACATTCCTTTTTACTGTGAAAAATGACATTCCAAAATTCAGAACAACAAAAATCTCGATTTGCTATTTATTTAAAATGCTTAGTGCTTAAAACATAACTGTCAAACCATATGAAAGTTTTAAAATATGTATCTTAGGAATTCCCTGGTGGCCTAGTGTTTAAGGACTTGGCATTGTCACTACTATGGCGTGGGTTTGATCCCTGGCCTGGGAACTTCCACATGGTGCTGGCATAACCAAAAAAATTAATACGAATCTTATATCCTAACTTCCAACCCCTGGTCCCATTTTCTTTTTAACAATTTATATTTTTTTCAAGATGGATATCAGAAGATGTGCTTAAAATATTCTAGAAATATGAAAATATCTAAATATTATAAATATATTTATGAGGTTATTCTAAAATATGCTTATGCTTTAGACTCCTGATTTATCAATTTAAATAGCAGCTACTGCATCAACAATATTAGATTACTTAATAAAATCATGCTTGCTTTCACCTAACATTATATGGGTAGGTATATATAAAGTTGCTTTTATTGATTTTATTTTATTTTATTTTTTTCTATCTAAAGTTACTTTTATGTTTTCAAGGTTTATATAATTTACCTTCCTTTATTTATCTATAACTATGTCCATGGTGTTTTATCCATAGTTTGATTATACAAATTAACCAGTAATAGCATTTATCATATGGCATACAATACCACAGGACCAAACTGTTTGGGGAAAAAAAAAAAGACAAGTAACCTTAGGCTGCTAAATATGTGCCAAAGTGAAAATGTTCTCAGCATCAAGGTCAAATTAATTTTCTTTTCAGATATTCAATGAATTGCTCAAAACATTGCCACATGACTGCGCTTATTCCTCCATCTTGAACCATAAACTCAGTTATATATAATTCTAAGTGAGAATTTAAAATAATTATACTTTACTCCATAAATTGTATGCAAATACAATATTATTTATGTTCAAATTTCAATGGGTTTATTAATCCTAAGAAAAACTGTTAATGAGAGTGAAATCATAGCTTCGGGAAGGTTACCTTGGTAACAGTTTGGCTTGGTTTCCTTGGTTACAAAGAGTACAGCTGAGAGGCTCAAAGGATGACAATTTCCTTTGATTGGTAGATTCTCGAAAATGATAATTTGGAAAGTGACAGGGGATTAAAAAAGATTTCTCTCATGAGGAAAGACTATTTAGTGTAATAATAGCACACTGATGGTCAGACACAAGACAGGCCTTTGAAATTTGATGAAACCTCCCTTTGCCTCTTCATAAAAAATTGGCCAGACTCTCAATTTATAACAGCATAAATCTGCAGACCAAAATCCCTGCTCCTGATTAAGTGGCCAAAATACATTACATTATTTGTGAAGAATATTTGAAAAAATAGTTTACTAATTTACTAATTAACTTAAAAATGTACATGACACAAAAGACATATTTTTCACTTCTTTTTATTGACTAGGAAAAATAATATGGTGTAACAGAAGTCTAGTGATTAGGGTATTAAGAAACCAGAGTTGAGGATACCTCTGTTGCTAGTTGCATGTACTTAGGCATATCACTTTATTTGCAATTATCAGTAATTACTATTAAAAGCAACACAGAAACTGAACAACTACCTAAGGTACTAGTTGGAAAATACTATAACACATGATTTTAAGATCTCTTTTTGTGCCTTGAATCCTTTGATTTGAAAGTATTTCCTCCCAATTTGAAAAGCACACTGAAGAGATGTGTAGGCAGACTAGGAAAAATGTGGACAAAAGCTTTCGACACTTAGCCCCTCCCTACTGTGTCAGAGCCTCATAAGAAGCAGGAAAAACGTCTAAGACTCTTCATTTAGATTTCCCAGCAGGAAGGGTGTTTAAAGGAAAGACTGAGCGAACAATCTTTCCCAGATTTAACTGTCTCCAGCTGGAAGGCAAAGCAGTCAAAGACAAAGAACTTAAAAAGCAAGGCAGATCTTCTGAGAGAGAGGCACGAGGGCCAGTGAAATGGATGCACTGAAGGCCATGGGTTTAGACACCTTGATGGCAGTCTCCCAGTCCCCTTTAGCAGGCCATGCCCCAACCCCTTAAACTCTAACCCCCCCGTTTATAGGCTCTTGATTCTAGAAATTTTGCAGGCAAAAGCAACAGTTTCCAATTGTATTCCTGTTCCTGTGCGTGGGGAGAATGTGGAAATGGCAGTTGAAAGAAGTAACAAGAGAACTATGCAGTGAAACCTTCTCATAAGCAGAGGAGGGCTTCAGCATCCCACTTTTGTTTGGATACAAGGGTACCCACCACAAAACAGAAACAGGATACATAGCCAGCCTAGGACATTAAAACATACAAAATATTTCACAAAAAAATGGAAAAAGGAGTACAAAGATCCAATCCTCTACATAAGACTGTCACAGAGTCCAAGCTGAATCCTACTTTTGACCTTCATGGTCTTGGGTTACAAAATAATAATAGATTGTGAAAACATAATATGTTAAACTGGGGCTCTGTGACTTTTACATCATGTCAGGAAAGGAAATCCTGGAAGATTTTTCCACACAACATCAAATAGGTGAGAAGACCCTGATAGAGATGGATGAAAGACAAAAAGCACGTTAAAATACTGCAAAAATGCTATTGAAAGGGAAAAGAAAGGAAGGGATGAGAGAAGAGAGAACTGAAAAAAAAGTAAGAAGGAAAAATAGAAGTTGACTGAAAGAGAGACTGGAAGAAACAATGGTATACAAAAGGGAAGTAAGAAATTAACTCTTAAAGGAAAATTTACCCAAGGAAATAAAAATCTCTTATTGTTCTTTGCCAAAAAGGAATTTAAAGAAAACATAAACCCAAGGTATCAAGTTACTAAGTTTACAATGATAAAAGAGCTGAATAAAATGTGAATGCAGAGCTAAGGACCAAATCAAAGGGTCAAAACAGCATAAGAAAACGAAGCAATACTTTGAAAATAACAGATAATTCCAGTAACTAGATTATACTAGTAACATAGGTAAAGTGGGTAACGAAAATATGGAAAGTCTTGAGATAATAATGTGAATGAAGAGAAAGAGGACAAAGTTATTCAAGCAATTAGAAAGAAGACAGTAGATAGAGAGCACGTGCTCACGAAGACACCTAGGACAAACCTTCAATCTGGAGGTAGAGGGCTCAACTAATGGAACTGAAAAATACTTTTTTTATAAGGAAGTTTTTCTTTTAAAGAATAAATAAATGGATGGATCAAAAGGTTATGGAAATCTGGCAGCACTGAGGAACCATTTGATTTTGAGGTCATGAATGTTTTACACAAGATTAATATGTATTGTTTTGTGTGCTTTGTTCATAGTAAGGTACAGGACTGCAGTAGAAGAGTTGGAATTAACCAGGATTTTTTTATTCGTTGGTTGGTGTTTGTTCAGTAATACTATGAAACAGGAAATAAGTACATTCAGGAGTGTGATTATAACTATCCCCCATGGAATTTAGGCTGAGTGAACAAGACAATGAGGATATCAAAGGGGGCAAATGATAGGCAGGATTAGAGACCTTGGTCTAACAAAAGATTGTTTTAACTGAAGTACCAGAGAGAGTGGGCCAGTCACAGAAGGAAATAAAGGATAAGGTGCATGAATTTGAATTTGATATTATGGAAGGACTGCATTTACTGGTCACAAAAAATATCTAAGATATACCTACAAAGGGTATTTTTTTCAAAAGTGGGCTGAGGTTGAATAGGAAACAAAATCATCAGAGGAAAGTAAAAGGGCAGGCATTATTAGGATCATTTATGTGTATTTTCTAAGTGTTAAGATAAAAGTACTATTGGGATGGACTGTGAATTTGGGGTTAATAGATGCAAACTATTACATTTAGAATGGATAAGCAATGATGTCCTCCTGTATAGCACAGGGAACTATATTCCCATAATAAACCACAATGGAAAAGATGAAAAAGGAGTTCCCATAGTGGCGCAGTGGTTAACGAATCTGACTAGGAACCATGAGGTTGCAGGTTCTACCCCTGGCCTTGCTCAGTGGGTTAAGGATCCAGCGTTGCCATGAGCTGTAGTGTAGGTCGCAGACGTGGCTTGGATCCGAAGTTCCTGTGGCTATAGCTCTGATTAGACCCCTAGCCTGGGAACCTCCATATGCCACGGATGCGGCCCTAAAAATACAAAAGACCAAAAAAAACTGTATAGCAAAAGTTGGCACAAAACTGTATGTTGACTATAATTTTTAAAAATATATAGTATTGGAAAAGGTGACAGAGAATCTAAAATCCTTTTGAAGTGAAAAGCAATGTCAGCAGATACCAAGAAGTGAGTAAGCTTTTTTCTGTTCCTCTACTTTTTTTTAAATAAACGCTTTTGCCACTCTCTCTTCGGGTTAAGCTGTGTACATCTAGTTTTCTCTCTTTCTCTTTCTTTCCTTCCTTCCTTCCTTCTTTGTTTCTTTCTTTCTGATTCTTATGGTCGCACCCATGGCATATGGCAGTTCCCAGGTAGGGGTCAATCAGAGTTAAGGCCGCCAGTCTATACCACAGCAACACAGTATCTGAGCTGCATCTGTGACCTACACCACAGCCCTTGGCAACACTGGATCCTTAACCCACTGAGCAAGGCCAGGGATTGAAACTGCAACCTCATGGATACTAGTCAGGTTCAGTACTGCTGAGCTATAATGGGAACTCCTAATTCATTATTTCTTTCCTTTTTTTTTTTTTTTTTTTTTTGGTGATTTTTAGGGCCACACTAGCAGCATGTGGAGGTTCCCAGGCCAGGGGTCGAAATGTAGGTATAGCTGCTGGCCTACACCACAGCCACGGCAACACTGGATCCTTAACCCACTGAGTGAGGCCAGGGATCAAACCCACATCCTCTTGGTTCCTAGTTGGATTCGCTTCTGCTGAGCCATGACAGGAACTCCCAGTAATTCATTATTTCTAAGAGCTGTTTGCTGCCCCATGATGAGTATCTACCACACTTTGCTTACCCATTGCCCCAGTGGTGGACACCTAAAGTGGCCTACAAATTTTCACTACCACTAACTATCATGGATGTCCCTTATAGCCCCACGGAAGAATTTCACTGAGAAATGTACCCTCAGTATACACACAAATTCTGCCAGGTTACTCTCACAAGTGGCAGCACCTATGCACATATCGCATCAGTTGAAAATAAGATTGTCACCAGGACCTTTTTGCAGGGACATCCCCTTTCCAACTTACCTCCCTAAAGGTAACTATCAATCCGATCTTCATTTCATTTTTAAGTATGCTTTTAGTATTTGTGTATGCCTTTGGTTCAAAGCCCATTTCAAACTTTACAGAAATGGAATCATTTTAAGCAAGCACTTTTTTGTGACTCACTTCTTTTATTCAGTATTATGATTGTAAGAAATAACCATATTGCATGCATGTAGTTGTAGTTTATTTCCATTTATGTGTAGTCTTTCATTATATAGGTATGAAACTATTCATCACATTTCTTGTGGATGGACATTTTGGTTGTGTTTGGGAAGTAATCAGGTAACTGAGAGAACATGACCACCAGCTGACCCTCAAGCTGGACCCAAGCACTCAGAGGCTTCTTAATCCCTCCCCTTTCTTTGGAATGTGTATTCTTCCTGCCTTCCCCAAGCTAGAAACTTCCTTAGGGACACAGCCTTGAGACAGTAGAGTGTTGAGAACATCTGAATGATATACATGACACAGACTGAATCCAGTTAAAGGCCTTTATTCAACTTAAGACTCTGGTGAACCATTGTGGAGATCTATTCCTTTTGCAGTCACCCAAGACAAGCCACCTAAGTTCCCTTGCTTATTAAAACCACCACCTGGGGGGGGGGGAGGGAGTGGAATGGACTGAGAGTTTGGAGTTAGCAGATGCAAACTATTCCATTTTGAATGGATAAGCAATGAGGGCCTAGTGTATAGTACAGGGAACTATATCCAATCACTTGTGATAGAATATGATGGAAGATAATACGAGAAAAAGAATGTATATATGTATGACTGGGTCACTTTGCTGTATAGCAAAAATTGGAACAACACTGTAAATCAACTATACTTTAATAAAAAGAAAAAATAAAACAACCACCTAGTATTCTGCCTCTAGGTGGTCTGCCTCTTATTTTGTCTTTCCTTCTTTCCATGTACAAGGGCCAGTGTGCAAACCAACAGGTTATTTCCCAATTGGGGTTATAATGATCAAGGCTTCTGATAAGTAGTTGTCCATATATCTCACTCTGGAGATGTGCAAGGGTTTCTTTATATATACCCAGAAGTGGAATCACTAGGGCATTAAATATGTGTCTCTTCAAATATATAGCTGATCCTTGAAGAACACAGGTTTGAACTACCCAGGGCCACTTATACATGGAGTTTTATTCTGCTTTGTTTCAATAATATACAGTCATCCTTCTGTATTTGAAAATTTTGCATCCACTAATTTAACCAACCACAGATTAAAATTTCCATCTTTCTATGTGAATGCAAACCCATTCTCATTTATATGGAGAGCCAACTGTATTCATTGTACTACATCATTTTATAAAAGGGACTTGAGTATCTGAGGAATTTGGTTTACTGGGTGGTCCTGGAACCAATCCCCTCTGACAGCAAAGGGCAACTGTGCTAAATAAGGCAAACTGTTTACACATCATTCTGGCAATATGTACAACTACCAGCAGGGCATAAGAGCTAACACTGCTCTATGTCCTGCCAACACTTGGTATTGTCAGTTCTTTTAATTTCTGCCATTTTAATAAGCTACTACTGAAGCAGAGTACAGCACAGGTCTGTTTGTATAAGACATCATATGGGTAGAAATTCTTACTATATATTTCCATACTATAAGTAAAGCATATTTTTTACCTAAAATACACACATGAGAGTTAACAATAATCATTTGGGGAAAGGAACTAATGTGAAGGGAAAAGATAGTCTTTTACTTTTCTTTTATCATTTTCAGTATAATTTTAATTTGTTTGCCATAACAATGTATTACTTTTATTTGAAAAAATAATTAAAAATTGAAATTCAAAATTATTTTGAAGCACACTGTATATTTAAACAAACATGTAAGATTAACACACAACTTTTATTTATTTATTTATTTATTTTTGTCTTTTTGCCATTTCTAGGGCTGTTTCTGCGGCATATGGAGGTTCCTAGGCTAGGGGTCTAATCGTAGCTGTAGCCGCTAGCCTATGCCAGAGCCACAGCAACGCAGGATCCAAGCCTCATCTGCAACCTACACCACAGCTCATGGCAACCCCGGATCCTTTACCCACTGAGCAAGGCCAGGGATGGAACCCGCAACCTCATGGTTCCTAGTTGGATTCGTTAACCACTGTGCCACGACGGGAATTCCTAACACACAACTTTTAATCTCTCACTAGCCAAGCCCTTTTCTGCATAAATATACTGGAATTTCTATGTCCAGTAGAGTAGCCATTATTCACATGCGGTTACTGAATTCTTGAAAACTGACAAATGCCACATGCTAAAATTATAATACGTTTGAAATAATTGGTTAAATAAATTAATTTCACGTGTTCAATATTTTAATGTGGTGCCTAGAAATTTTTAAATTATGTATGTGCCTCAAAATATATTTCTTCTGACAAAATTGCACTAGAATCTGTTTAGTAACTAGAGAAAAACATGACTAAGGGGAATTCCAAAGGAAAAAAATGCAACAATACAAAACACAAATATACTTTGCTTTAAGCAAACACAGAATTATTTCTAGTATGTCAAAAACACAACGCATACCTGTGTACATCTTATTCAAATCACAACTGACTATAATTTGAAGTTAGGAGCAAGATCATAATTCTCATCCATTCTTCACAGTTCATGCATTGGCTTGTAAACAAAATAATGAAAGGGAAAAAAATCTCAAACCAGAAGCAATGCTTTTGCTAACATTATTCCCTCATTCTTATAGTTAACGTTTCACAAATGCCTACAATGGGTCAGGACCTGCATTAGACAAAACAGAAAAAAAAGAGATGCAACAATAACAGGCTTTCCTTTTCCACTTCATGCATTCCATGAAGCAACATTCTCTGTAGCTTATAGGACACATCTCAATCTTTTAGCCACCGCTTCACAAAACATGCATTTATTGTTTTTTAACTTGATTTTACTGCAATATAGTTGATTTAAAATGTCGTTAATTTCTGCTGTACAGCAAAGTGATTCAGGTATACATATACACATAACCACTTTCATGCAGGTTATCACAGAATATTGAACAGATTTTCCTGTGTTATACAGCAGGTCCTCATTGACCATTCATTCCACGTACAATAGTGTGTGTATGCCAATCTCAAACCCTCAATCAGCCCTTCCCCCCCACCTTTCCCCTTTGGTAACCATAAGTTTGTTTTCAAGTCCCTGAGTCTGTTTTGCAAAGCATGCATTTAAATACAGTAACGTTTGGGGGATGATCCAGCCTATAAATAGCACCAGAAGAAAACACTAAACATGCACTCTTAAACATAAACTAACTCTAATGTATGCTGTCTATGTTTTACATATAGTCGTTATAATAATTATCTCAATTTCTTGGGAATTTTGCTCCTGGGGGTGGGTGGGGGGTATCCAAGCTTGGGGAAGCTTATTGTTGAGGTTGGGATTGGGAAGATGATGTGCTGCAGAAAACAACTGGTGCACTCTCACTGGCACTGAGTTGCGGCTGCACTGGCTGTATGTGATGTGGCTGCTGTCAATGAAGGCAATTGTATGCAGAGTGCTGCTGGGCTGTCTGCTGCAGCTACTTCAGGGCTTGTTGCAGTATGTTGATGTCTGAAGATGCAAGCAGATGTTGAGAGGACAAAGTGGCCACAGCAAGCAAGGCGCAAGGACCAAGGCACAAGGTAAGTTTATTTAAAATAATGGTAGAAATATAGAAAAGAGATTTTCAAAATGGTAAAGCAGTTCTTGGTGCAGAGCTTTGGGGTTTCTGAAGATTTTTAATGTTTTCTTAATTCTCCTTGTCAGTCTACTTAGTAGCTCCAATTTCTTCTCTCTCACTTTCTCCCTCCTCGCTCCTGTCTCTGAGACACACATAAACATACACCCTGAAGGACATCTAAATAAATAATTTTTGATATGTCACATGCCTGCAGAGTACAGTTTCCTGCTTGTAATCTGCATCTGTTTTTCTAATAATATAGCCTGGAATGAGCCAAAATCTCTCAGAATAGTCCCACTACTTTTATACTCTTTAAAGGAAACACACCATTATGAACTGTTAAAAGTTTGCCTTTTGCATAACAGATCAGGCAAATGTCAGAAGACAAAGTACAATAAAGACAGATCACTTCGAAGAATTCCATACAACTTAATTTCATCTTACCTGAGGAAAATGAATAAGGCTGAAAATTAAAAAATAACTTCTATACACCAACTAAATTTTTGCCTCTGCCTTCGGTGTTACATCTCCTGAATATGAGATGCCCTTTGTCCCAGGGAGTCTGTGCACAGGACTCTAAATTAGGAGTCTTTTTTCCTGTCATCTTGGTGAGTGGGGACCCTTCTAGATACCTTTGCTCCAGAACCAGCTCTCTTAGTTTCACACAGATTCTTCTCTGTGTCTAGGATTCTTTTCCATTTTTTTTTCTAGTCCTTTAAATCAATATCTTTTTAAGTAGGCAGAAAGAGAGAAGGTAAATCTATCTCTTATAAGCAACTAAGAAGCATGACCCAGTATACTATTCTTCCATTTTTTCAGAAAGGATAGCTTAATAGTTATTATTCTGTTTTAAAGTAACAGAGGAAAATTAAACATGTACTTGTGGAAGAATTATTCATTTGAATGATGTATCACTGATTCCGATTAACTTTGTTTTTCAGAGAGGGATGAAAAACATCCTTGTATCTTTGTGTTTTACATCATTGTATCTTTAGAGATGGTAACTGACTCTTACTTTTAAAAAATAAAAGGAATATTGTATTCCTGTGTTGTGATATTCCATTAGACCAGGCAGTCCCCCCAGAAAAGAGGCCATGTCATTACATCTCAGTAGGCTCCATAATGATATGCACATAATATAAAGTTAATAAAATGTCTACTGAAAGAATGAAGCACTGTATCAAAAGGGCAGGTTTGAAGAAGATAGTAAAGAAACACCCTTTGATAGAAAGTTTGGAAAGTCTGGATAAACAGCTGCTGAAAAAGGAGTGGCATGTTCCCGGGAAAGAAACATCCAAGTTTATATTAAAGGACTGGATATCTCATATTTAACAGTGTAGTTGTAAGTCAAATAATGCTGGAAAAACATCTATATTAATGCTGTTTCTTCCTATATTTGCTTTATTTATTTTATTAAATTTATGTGTTAATTTACTTATTTATACATACCCTACATTGTTTCACAATGAAATTTTGTCATGGGAAATTATAAATCCAGAGATAAGATTTATGCATATAAATGCATGTTTTAAGGGCTGTGAGGTTGTTAAAAGTGGATTCACATTTTAGCGATTGTAACATGAGCCTCACTGAATGAGTTATTATACCACTAAATTATAGTCCATTCCCACACCATTCCCCGCCTATGGCAGTTACTTTTATGACCAGCTATTCATAAAACTTGTTATTATTCTTGTATGATATAGCATGATAGGAAGAGCTGAAGACATAAATACACACAATTGTGTTTATATTTCTCAGATTATAATACAATTAAGACTTCTAGATGGTGCCTTCTCACAAGTTAATACTTAGGCGTCCCCTAGGTAATCTCCACTATGGTGACCAAGCCTATGTTGACAAGGATATGTGGAAATGGGAACTCTTCTCCCTTACTGTTGCAAATATAATTGGCACGGGACCACTGAAGATCTTTTCAGTGACAGCTAGTTAAGGAGGAAGGTCTTCATATTCCATAAGCCAGCATTTTTATTTCTGGATATATGCCTTCAGAAGGACTCCTACATACATGCATAAGAACCACTATGTTATATAATGGAAACAATTAAATGTCCATTAAAATGTCAATGGGCAAAAAGTGTATTCATTATACTCATAAAATGTAATAACATGTAGTGGCTGAAAACAATGTAATTTTATCCATTATCATACTTTTGAAAAACATTATTTTAAGTGAATAAAATGTTTTAGAATTATGCTGAAAATAATGTTTACATAAATTAAGAAAAACATGTATGTGTGTATATATGTATATAGTTTCTAGGAACACATGATTTTATAGTTAAACCAGAGGCAGAATAACCAGTAAGCTAATGCACTAGTCTCAAAACCAGTTCATCACAGACCTTGGTCCTTGGTCCTGCCCCAGACCTGCAGGCTTACATCTTAATCCATTCCATGTTCTTTCTCCAAAGGATGTCATCTGGAGCATATTGCTGATTTTGTTTTCTTTTACAGCAAGTAATATTTCTTTTCTGTCACTATATAGGTTTAAATAAATTGGTAGTATCTCCTTTTGTACTGAGAGAAATTATTCTGGTGAGCCTCTTCAGTTGTGAAAATTTAAGTCAAATATCTAACAGCTAAGTAATTAAATAATGAAAAATTTCTGATCAATGATGTAATATTGAATGGGTGGACCTTCTGAAATGGCTGTGATAAGTCCTGTGAGAAGGCCTTGGGAAGGGGTGGGTGTGCCAAGATTGTGATGTAATTTTTTCCATTTCCTTTTGGCTGAAACTGAAGATGAAGATACAGAGTCCCACTTTTGGGGGCTTGGAGGTGGGAGGACAAAGGGAAGGCAGGACATCCTGAGGAGATGTGCAAGCCCAGGCATCAGAGAAGCAGAGCTGAGGCTCACAAGAAATGCTAGTAGGGGGGTTCCTGGGTACCCAGTGACCCTAGATTTTCTGCTAGTCACTTTCGTGTCTCTTTTTTTGTACTGAAATACCTCTGTGGTTGGGTTTCTGTTGGTCATGCCTGCCTTGTGTTGTCTATATTTCATGGAATCAAGGGAGCAGACTAAAATACTGCAGCCCAATGGCAAAATGAAACTGATGCTTCTTGAAAAAGGCAAGGGCTTCACAGCACCAAAGTAAGAGGATGCTGTGACATTCTGAGTATTGACGGTGGTCCTGATTCTCCCATAGAGGGGACACGCATTGGGGGAAGTGAAATGAGAGCACTGTGAGGGTGAATAGCAGGAAGAAAAAAAACAAGATTGGAGGTGAGGCCAGCTTGTGAAGCAATATCTCCAGGTTGTGGGAGAACACTTGAAAAGTCTGAGAGGTCTCTTAAGGAGGGTTTGCAAGCCTCTCCTTTAGAAAGGTGGGAAAACAGGAAGGAATGAAGGGAAGGAGAAATCTCAGGTTGGTATCTACTGGATCTTTAAAAAGAAAAAATGATGTTGGATCTGTCTTTGGCAGAAGAGAGGAAGAAAGTGTGAAGGAAGAAATGGGCAGTGCTTATACTTGATCAAGTTAGATGACTTTACTGCAGATTAAATATTGAAAAATTTGATGAGTCAAATGCTCATGTTCAAATGTTGCACGGGCCAAAATACATGTGTAATTCACATATATTTTTATATTTTGTTTCAAAATTTGTGCTCTGTTGAAAGTGAAAATTAACTGCTTCATTATGACTATAATTTAAAATTCCATATTTGATAGTGCTAATAGCAACTAAGTTTCTTTGGATCAACATTTTTTTTTCCAAATGTCCATGGCAAACATTAATAAATTTAGGAAACATATAATTTAAACTTAAAATACTAATCATATGTATACACCTTTTCTGCAAAATAACTCAATAGCAATTCTTTTCAACCATGAATCCTTTAAAACAATAAAAAGAAATGTCTCTTGACACAGAAGAACCCAAACTTTTCTTGCTCAACAACCTGTGAGCTGATGTTATAATTTTTCATCAGAATTCATGCCTTTTCAGGACTCAGAAGTATTTTTAGAATTAGACAGCATTGCTGATATGCAGTATTTCCTACAAATTCAACCTTGGCAACACACCATCCAGGGCGACTGACTGGTGTGCAAAATCTCCCTGGTCAGTTGGTCAGCTGCGTTTAGAAACATGGGGGCTTGGGGGTGGGGGGAAAGGTTACACTGCTTTCCGACCCAGCCCCACCCCTGTATGCAAAGCATTAAATATTACCTGTATGTTTCATTTAACTTTGTGAGGTTAATAAATGTTTGTATTTTCAAATTCCTCTGATTAATCAAATTCAACTAAAAATGAAAATCAAGATTTATTTTTGCATGTAAATAGTAGAGAAAACATCCTCTTCTTGTTTGTTTGTTATAGGGAGAGAGAGAGCGTAGGGAAAAATCCTGAGAGAAAATAAGAATATTGATGTTCAAACATTTTCAAACTATAGGAAAAAATTGTTTAGAACTCTTAGAAATTCACATGTTGGGAAAATAAAAAAAAAGAAAGAAAGAAATTTACATGTGATAGAATGTTTTATCACAGACTCTAGCACAAGAGACTTCCAGAAATCAGAAAAATAGAGTATTTCTGATGTAGTAGTGAATGCAAAAATATATATTCCAAGAAATAATTTTGAAAACACTAAGTGGAAATAAGACCCATACAAATGAGTATATTTCCACTTATTTCCACTTAGTGCTGTATATTTTCTTTTCTGGTTTTTATTATTTTGTAATTTGCCCTTCAGCCACTAAACACTAATATGGTTTCCAAGTAGTTTACTTTTGATGATAGCTCCGTCTCCCCCTGTTGTTCAAAATGATAAAAAACAGCCCTCTGGAAACTGAGCAAGGTGCTCCCTTCCTCTGGTATTTGTAAGCTGACAAGTAGACAGACACCTTCTGAAGTTTTATGCATGCTGTGTTTTCTCTCCTTAATGCAACAAGAAAAGTCTTTTCTTTTAACCTGGCTGCCTTTGAAGAAGTGACTCAGACACATTCATGGCCTCTAAAGGTAAGAGTAAATATAGGCAGCTAATAAATTTTTCCTTATAACTAAAAAATACAGTTGTAAGGGTGTTATAATCAGTGAGACTGAAACTTAAACTGCCACTTAGTACTTCTGAAAAATTTTAACTCCAGGGAGCATGTTGCATTAAATTAAAAAAAAAAAAACACTCTATCTGATAGAATGTAAAAGTTAAGATGTTATAGTTATTATAAATAACAATGTTTTGGTTATCATAACTAAAACCTAGTGACAATAAGAAAAGCTGCATAGAAAAAAACTGAGAATGGGAATATTTAATGTCAAACACAAGACAAGTTGATATACCCACTTTAAAGGGTGTTTAGAAAAGACTTTTTCACACGTTAAAAAGTGTTAAAATACTGAATATAGTTCAGTATTTTTACATTTCCTATTTGTTGTGCAAAACATGTGATACAGCCATTTATTACTGAGAATTCAACATGCATTACTGGAAAATCCTAGTAAATTTAATGGTCTGGGCTAGAAGTAAACATTTCTGAACTATGAAGCAAAAATAGTTCAAAGTTTCTTTGATGGTAAATGACATAAAAAGCAAACAGAAACTAACCCATTCAAGCAAGAAGATTAATTAAAGACTTTGGGAGGGAGGGGCTGGTAAGTTTTCCTCAATCCTTAAAATTCTATTAATATCATTAGTGTCTTACTTTAAAGAACTTCTCAAAAGACAAGGGATGTGCTTGTTTTAAGGTAATGGGTTGCAATCTCACTAAAAACACTTAAGAAATTATATAAAAATGAAATGATAATGTGTTTTCATTCCATTTTCAGAAGAAACCATTAAACTCTAGGCTATAATAAAAAGTTTTATCATGAAGAATTATGATTAGTATAATTGGTAGCAACCTTTTAACCTAATTACAAATAGGATAATAGAGTCCACCAATTTAAAATATCCGAATTAACGATCCAAAGAAATGTGTGTGCTTCTTTGCTTCCTTTACCAAAATACACTTTGGATGCTAGTTCAGGTGTCATAGAGGAAGTAATCTTCTCATATTCCATCAACATTTATTGTACATCAGTCCCTAAGTATCACTGGGAAAGCTCTAATTGTAAAATACAATTACATGAAACATTAAATCATGAATTCTAATATATGTGTGCTTCATTTTATATTTGAAGACAAAATCTTGGCAAATCTTTTCTTTCATTTGACACTGACCCTAAGACTTAGTCCCAAACACTTCATTGCTTTCTAAAATAAGAGTAACAGCAACAACTGTAGCCTGTAAGGTAAAGAGTTGCAGAGTATGTGAAATATTTATAAGCTAGTTATACATTTTTAAAAGAGTAGATAGAAATTCAAAGCCAGATAGAAATTCAAAGGAGTTCCTTCTTCATCTGGTAGTCTGAGGCTTTGAAGAAGCTTGTGACTAGAAAGCAATAATATGATCAAAATATGATTAATCTACCAAAAACCTAGTGATGATCAGTAATGATAAGGATTCAAGACTAAACTTAGAGGTAAAACTTCAAGTAGAAAACTAACACTCCTTCTGCAACTCACACAAAATGTTTAACAGATGAAGTGGGTAAAATATGTTTGAGAGACCCTATACCACTTAAGAGAAAAAAATAAAGTTTCCTTTGAATTAGAAATCCAGTTTGAGGGGGCAAGTCAGATTTTCATCATTATTTACCTAAAACATTTTCATGGATTTTTATTCAAATATATTTAAAGACATTATTTACAACATCATGATGTTCTCTGGCCCATGAAACTGTTTTGGTAATTACCATTTTCCCAGGGAATTAAAGCCTAATTGAACATTTTGCACATTTCATAGGCAGTACCATGAGCACTACTAAGTCAGTCAGGATATTGGATGCTATTGGAACTGAAGAAATCTTGGCTTGGTCTGGAGTCCCCTGGTTTAGTATAAACACAATTTAAGAACAGGTTGTTCTCAAACTTTATGTTTGAGAAAACAGGAAAACAGGAGTTCCCTGGGTGATTTAAACTGAATAGGAGCTACAGTTTAGATCTTCAAAGGCTGCACTGCTTCAATGTGAGCTGAAATCCCATTTGCTGAAAGAGCAAGTGATGTTGGAATGGTGATTGCCGCAGTCTCTAACAGAGCCTCAATTCCCCACTAAAGACTCTACACATGACTTGTTTTGGGTTCCAGTGGAGCAACAGCCCCAGACTTGCTGTGAGAGCTAAGGACCTAACTGCCCAGGTCAAGAACCTAGAGCTGACTGCCAAACACTCAATAACCACCGCATTATGTCACAGCAAAATGGCTTATGGGATAAAATGGGAGTAATTTGCTAATCTTTTTAACACAAAACTGACAAAGAGAAGATCTAGTACTCTTCTATGTTAGTATTAGAAATTAACCCCTACACATTTTTTTTAAAGGATAACATGTGTATAGTTAAGTGCATAAAAGGCACCAAATTTAAGCTCCATGCTTTTTAAAATCAGGATGCACTTATGTAACCACCACCAAGATCAAGATATAGAACATTTCTGGCACCTCATAAAGTTCCCTTTCTGGTCAGATGTACCAATATTCTGAGTCTTATCATTATGATCAAATTTTCCCTAGATGACAATTTTGCCTCTGTTTCTCTGCAAGTCAATGACAGCAGTGTTTTGGGCACTAATGCCAAAGAAAGCATGTTTGTTGCCTTTTATTATTTTCCAGTTGTTATTGCTAGGTAGTCATCAGCTCCTTTCCCAAATCTGATATGGTGTCACACAGTTGTCTTCTCAGTTTTCCACTTGGATTCTCATTTAAGCCCCCTTCTCAAGAGCAAGAGAAGTTCTAAAACCTGTATCTTTTGTGTCTGCCCCAGATCTGAGAGAGGTTCAGGATGGGGGGGGGGGGGCCTTTGGGGAAGCAAACTGCTATGATAGCATCAGTATGGAGCTCTATTTTAGTGGGGCCAAATGACAAATTTATCTCCATTTGGTCCTAGCCCTAAAGCATGTCCAAATTCTAAAGTCACAGACAAGTATGATCTTAAAGATCCATCTTGGTCGACTGCCATAACCTTATGGTTAAATAAATAAATGAATCATCTGGCAATTAATGCCCCTCACTAATATCAATGTATACATAACCTTAATGAGCCAATTATTACTAGAAACAGTTAATGTCAGGTTTCAAAGGACTGAACCTTGGGCACCTATGTTGCTTCATGAGTTTATAATCCCTCTCAGGAGCTATTCCAGCCTATGCTTGGGAAGCAGTGAATGAACAGGAATTTACAAACTCCAAAGGAAAGCCAGTCCTTTCTTCAAATTTATATTTATTTATTTATCTTATTTATTTATTTTTGCTTTTTTTAGGGCTGCACCCATGGCATACGGAGGTTCCTAGGCTAGGGGTTGAATCTGAGCTGTAGCCTCTGGCCTAAACCATAGCCACAGAAATGCCAGATCCAAGCCCCAACTTCGACCTATACCACAGCTTGCAGCAATGCCATATCCTTAGCACACTAAGCAAGGACAGGGATTGAACCTGCATCCTCATGGATGCTAATTGGATTCATTTCCTCTGTGCCACAATGGGAACTACCCAAATTTATTTTTTAGAGGTTTAAAAGATTCAGATGAATACTTGCCCACACACTCTGCCTACCCCCCCATGACATACACACAAATTACATGGACTTGGTGTCAGTGCTGAAGGGAGGTCATTTTAATCTATTGTGAATTATGTAGCTGTCACTCTAATTTTAGTATATGTACAATGAGTACTTAGCCAAACCTCTGTGCAGTTGTTGTAAACTTAATCCTAATCCAGAATCAGATTCTTCATCCTTCCCACTCATATGTCCTTGAAATAGTCTGAATTACTTGACTTCATAATGGCCCCTCTGATATTTGAAAACATCTGTCATGAATCTTGCTCCATACCCACCCTCAATCTAAAACAGCAAAGTGTAAGGCAAATGAATGTGAGAACTCTAATAATTTGGCTTGATAAAGATGAAAAGTGAAAACACTGGTAGTCTGGAAAAAAATGATAGTATCTAATTAGGGAGACAGCCAAGTGGCAATTAGATGAGAAGAAAAAGGAAATATAAAAGTAAAAAGGCTAGAAAACATATTTTTAACAAACAGGAAGAATTTTGCATGCACCACTTCTCAGGTCTTATGCATAATATTACACAGCTTCTGGACAAATGCAGAGAAACTAGCAAATTGCCAAATTTCATTCTAAGAGATATCTGAAATAGTAACAATTTTACCTGGCAATATTTGAGAAAACAGGTGATTATCTAAAAAAATCAATGCCAAACATTTTACAACTCTAACTTATTTTATCCTTGGTAATGCTGTGTGAGCTGCAAAGGGATTCATACCGTCAAAAATTTTTTGGATGCTTTTCTACCAAACACCAAGAAATCAAAGCTAAATTAGATACTATACTGCCCTTAAGAAGCTTATAAATTAGTTAGGTATTCTCATAGTATATGAAATTAAACCATTGGTTCTTTATGTATTATTGGACCAGCACCATTAGTTTATCTGGGAACTTACTAGAAATGCAAATTCTCAAGCTTCACCCTCACCCCAGCTACTGAATGAGAAAGTCTGGAGTAGAACCCAGCAATGTGTGTTTTAACTAGCCCTCTAGGTGGTTCTGGCACAGGCTAACGAACCACTGAATTAAATCTAGCCACTCCTGGGCATATACCAGAGAAAACTCTATTTCAAAAAGATACATGTCCCCCTATGTTTATAGCAGCAATATTTACAGTAGCCAAGATATGGAAGCACCCTAAGTGTCCATCAACAGATGAGTAGATAAAGATGTGATACATACATATAATGGACTATTACTCGGCCATAAAAAAGAATAAAATAATGCCGTTTGCGGCAACATGGATGGACCTAGAGATTATCATAGTAAGTGAAGTTAAGTCAGATAAAGACAAATATGACATCATTCATACATGGAATCTAAAAAAACTGATACAAATGAACTAATTTACAAAATAAAAATAGACTCACATATATAGAAAACAAACTTGTGATTCCCAAAGAGGAAAGGAGGGGGAAGGGATAAATTAGGAGTATGGGATTAACATATATACATTACTATATGTAAAATAGATAACTAACAAGTACCTACTATATAGCACAGGGAACTATACTCAATATCTTGTAATAAACTATAATGGAAAAGAATCTTATATATATATATATATATATATATAGAGAGAGAGAGAGGAATATACACTAATATATATACATATATATATATAAAGAGTCACTTTGCTGTACACATGAAACAGGTGTATGTATGTATATATGTATATCATACACACACACACACACACACACATAAACTTAATCACTTTGAGCCTGTACACCTGAATCTAACAGGTGTAGGTATGTATATATGTAATATACATATATATAATATTACATATATACATAAACTGAATCACTTTGAGCCTGTACACCTGAAACTAACACAGCATTGTAAATCACCTACATTTCAATAAAAATTTAAAAATAAATATATCATGCTATAGCATCATGATTGATAAAAAGAGACAAAATATCCTTGAACATTATCAGACACCTTTATAATATTTGGAAAGGGAGAATAAGCTTGAAAGTTATGATTTAAAACTAGATCTAGGGAGTTCCCATCATGGCGCAGTGGTTAACAAATCCAACTAGGAACCATGAGGTTGCAGGTTCTATCCCTGGCCTTGCCCCGTGGGTTAAAGATCCGGCATTGTCGTGAGCTGTGGTGCAGGTTGCAGACATGGCTCGGATCCTGCATTGTTGTGGCTCTGGCGTAGGCTGGTGGCTACAGCTCCAATTAGACCCCTAGCCTGGGAACCTCCATATGCCGCGAGAGCGGCCCAAGAAATGCCAAAAAGACAAAAAAAAAAAAGCCAACCTAGGTCTAAAGTAGACATATCCTTTTATAAGTAGAGAATATCTTGTTGCTTTTACCATTAATTCTCCTTTTGTAGTTTATAGTTTTTTGACTCTTTGAATAGAAGTTTTACTTGCTTTCAAGACAAATACCATATGATATCACTTATAACTGGAATCTAATATACAGCACAAATGAACTTTTCCACAGAAAAGAAAATCATAGACTTGTGGCTTCCCTGGTGGGGAGAGGTAGTGGGAGGGATAGGGAGCTTGGGGTTAACAAATGCAAACTATTGCTCTTGGAATGGATTTACAATGAGATCCTGCTGTGTAGCATTGAGAACTATGTCTAGATACTTACATCTCAACACAACAATGGGAGGAAAAAGTATGTATATGTGTATGTGTAACTTGGTCCCCATGATGTACAGCGGAAAAAAAATATATATATATATTTTCTAAAATTATTTCTTTTGCTCAAATTATCCAACTCTTTCTCACAACTACCTCTGGCAGTCTTCCCCATTCCTTTCCTTCTGGCCTCATGTCATGGGGTGGTAACAAATGAGTAGAGACAATGAAGGAAAGAGCACTAAAGTGAGAGGCAATGGTAGGAGATACTCTACCCTCTGATTTAAGACGTCCCAAATATAAGACAAACTACATAAAACTGCCTGAATTAAATATAGGCTTGGATTTTCATTCTCTTGCAGATGCACAGAAACCAAGAAGCAGAGGTCTGCCTGGTTGTCTTCCGGGAGCGCCAGACCCCGACCAGAGCTTTCATACCTCAGGTTCCGGTCCAGGGAACCAAGTGTGGCAGCGGGGTCTCCCTCCACCAGGGAATCTCCTTCCTGGTCTAGAATATTTAAGCCAGGTGCTTTTATTTCTATTTCTACATAGTTTTTCCTCTTAAACTGAATACAAACTTGGTTTCCTGTCTTTTAAGCAAGGTCAAAGAATGTTAATAGACAACTTAATGAAGTGAGAAAAGCATTATAAATCATCAAGTTATAAAATTTGTCTTTCATTTATTTCTATTATTTGGGAAGAAACTTATGTGTTCTTTAATGACAACTTCTATGTTCCTTATTTATCTGACAGAATTGAGGAGGCTAAATGTTTTTGATTGAGTTATTTAGCACATTTATCCTTCTTCTGCTCATTGATGATGGTGCCAGCAATTGTCTAATATGTCTAGTCACCTACAGCTATTTAATTAAAGAATATTTATCGAGTACCTGTTATAAGAAAGGCATATAAATAGCATCAAATCTAGTCTTTCTCACAGAAACATTTTGCAATCTCACTGGCAGAGACAAAAAATGTTGACATAATAGTGCAAGGCTGGATACTAGAACCAGCTGGATAAGTATGCCATTTTAACTTGCACAGGTATAGGGAAGAAAGGTTGTTAAAGATCGGAGTACTCAGGAGAGACTTCTGCAACGAGAGAGTTCACCATCTTCAACTGAATCTCCATGGTGGATGGAAATAAAAGAGAAATCAAGCTATCAAGTTAGCGTTACTATCTTCTGATACTACTGCACCTCTGGGCCGATGTGCTTGAAATATCATATTATTATTAGATATAGTCACTGTTTTAGTCACCAGAGGGTAAGCAAAAATTTAAGCCTTAAAATAAATCAGTCAAGAAATATCTGAGTGCTACAGCACATAAAAAGCAATTGATGTTTACATATATTATTGTTGCTTTTGTATTTATCCTACAAAAGACTAGAAATACACTAATATTGAGATGTCAGCACATCTGCTGCAATTTTCAGCTTGTTTGGCACTCTTTCAAACTATAAGCCTATCTCCTTTATCAAAATCAAATCTCTGTGTTAATTCCCTTAAGGTGCAAGAGATTTCTGTTATGCCTGATAGAGTTTAAGCTGCACACAACATATGTTCCTGGGAAAATGTTTATAATTGCAGGTGCCTTCTCCAGAAACCCACTGGCAGACAAATATACTTTAGAGACTGGAGAACGTGGGGAGATATGTAAAAGAGCTGGAAAAGCTAACCTACCATCTTCCATCTGCAGAAAGGATCAGCTGTAATAGCTGACTAGAGTTGATTAACTGCTGCAAGCTGTTTGGGAATGTTGTCAGACAAGGTTTTGCCAAGTATAAAAGTGATATACCAGTGCCAGAGGGCTGAGGTTTGATGATCACATATGGTCATCACATATTCTTCTTCCACCCATGAATGATGACACACCCGGAGCCAGATGCTTGACGTGAATACATTTTTTTTTCCACATTTGATAGGTAGAGATATGAACCCACTGGCTTCAGGCCTAAAATGAAGTCAATTTTCCAAAAGTATACTTCTAGTAATCTTTTTCAAAAAACAAAACTATGCCGCAAATTAGTAGATATTTTACTTCAAAGGGAAAAAACATTCACAATCTTTATACTAAAAGATCACTATTTGCTCTAAAGTAGTGCATATATACTAACAGGATGAAGGAGCATTTTAAAAACTTAATACTACTAGTTTGTGAGAACCACATGATTAAATACAATTATGAACATTTGAAAATAATATATACTCTTATAAACAGGAAAATATTCAATAAAAACCTTTCTAAATTAAAAAATTCAATGTAAAAATTTTTTAAATCATCTATTTTCCTTTAATCAAGACTATCCAATGACTGTTGAAAATCATGTTTCCTTTAACGATTTGAAAAATTCCCAGGTGGGGTGTGTGTGTGTGTGTGTGTGGTGTATGAACACACACCTGCACATATGTATACATATGCATGTGTACATGTGTACATATATGTTGTTCATGTAGGTTAAACCTAAAAATAAAACCAACACATTCTCTTGCCAGGTTGGTGCAATATATTCATAATAGGGTAACTATTACAATTTAGTCACTATAGGTAACAGTGAGTTAAAGTCTACAAAAACATGTAAAGATCCCATTAATTTTGAAGGGCATGTATTAAACAGATTCATTGATACCTGTAAACCTGATAAATTATACATGAGAATTGATTCTTAGCTACATATCCAAGACTGTCATTAGGTTTTCTTTTATTTTTCTTCTTCTTCTTCTTCTTCTTTTTTTTTTTTTTTTTTTGACTGTCACAGCACGTAGAGGTTCCTGGGCCAGGGACTAAACCTGTGCCACAGCAGCAACCCCAGCCACTGCAGTGACAATGCTGGATCCTTAACCCACTGTGCCACAAGGGAATTCCTAGGTTTCCATTCTAAAGCCTTCATACTTCAGGAGTGCTTTACTTGCCCTGACACCCAAATACATGATATAATCTGTTTAAAGTTTCCAACAACTCATAGTACATCAATTAATAGTAAAGGATGTAAAGGACTCTTTTATTTTTTAATTTTTAAAAATTTTTTTTGTCTTTTTGCCTTTTCTAGGGCTGCTCCTGTGGCATATGGAGGTTCCCAGGCTAGGGGTCAAATCAGAGCTGTAGCCGCTGGCCTACACCAGAGCCACAGCAACTCGAGATCCGAGTCGTGTCTGCAGCCCACACCACAGCTCACGGCAACGCCAGATCCTTAATCCAAGGAGCAAGGCCAGGGATCGAACCTGCAAACTCATGGTTCCTAGTCGGATTCGCTAACCACTGAGCCACGACGGGCACTCTATAAAGGATTCTTTTAGACCATGGCTTATAAATGGCTTAGGGCTACTCTGAGAAAACTGTAAGAACAACCAAAGCCAAGAGACTCAAATCCAGGAGGTTTGCCCACAGGCTGGATCAAATATTATTACAGAGGATGAGTGAGTCCAAGATAAATAGGGAGGAAAGGTACTCAGGAATCCCATAGTGTCACTGAAGTACTGTTTTTCCCAGTTCCTAAGATTCGTTTAGTGATGCTAGTACAGTAGAATAGAAAGCATGTCAAAATCAGTGGCATTGCCGCCTGGGTTCAAATCCAAGCCAACCACCACAAACTGTGTTTTTGAGAAAACTATCCCTCTGGGATTATTTCCTCATTTGTAAACAGTGATGATATCTAGCTCTCTGAGTGTGTGTGAGGATTAAATCAGATACTATGTCAAAATACCTAGCACAGTGACTATTTCATGGTAGTTACTAAATAAACTACTATGATTAGATATTTGAGAGGTACAGCTTCCCTTTTCAATTAATAGTTTCTAAATTTCAGGACTGACACTTTGATCCATGACACTAAGATCCTAATCTCCAAGCTTACTTCTGCGCCCATAGTTCTTCTCCATGTCTTTTACACAGATCCACTACTAAATATTCATGGATGTCCTTTTTGAAGCATATCTCTTCTCTTTCTTCAACCTTCCATTTTCCTCAAAAGAGAACAGAACTAATAACACTACATGACAAAGGCCAATTCTAATTGTTTCTAAAATTTTTTTTCAGAGTTATTAAAATATGTTTTAGAATATCTTGTCATAAATTATTTTTGGAAAAATTTTTTTGTGACTCTTACAAAGAAGTCTACATGTACACCTTTGTCAATGACAGCTTAAACAGAGGAAATAATATGAGTTTTTACCTCCACCTCAGGATATACAGGAGAATGAACAAAATAAGGTAACTGCAAATTTTCTAGGTCTGTGATGCCCAATAAATTACAAATACTAATAATGACTACTTCCCTTTAACAGTTACCAGTGAGTTTATTAATAGGAAGAGAGAAAAACAGTGAAGAAAATTTTAAGGTGAATTAGAAAATGAAATATTAAAAAAGGCAGTAATCAGTGTTTATGATTTTACCTTGGTGAATCTTCAAGTACTGAATGTCAAAATTAAAATATACACAAATAAAATTCACTCTTAAGAACATATTTTAAATATTCCCTTTAAAAATAATTTCTATTGTATACTGTTTAATATAGACATTTCTCAACCATCTGTGGATACTTTATCTCTGTAAATTAACTCATTTCTAATTAAATAGGCAAGTTTTAGTATGTCATGCATGTACTGGCTTAACTCTTATTCTGCTAAAATTGGTATTTTGTTGGCATCAGCAGGACTTCTGGGTTTTTCCTCCCAATTCAAAGAAAGGTATGAAAGAGAAAAATTTTAATACTCTTTTTTTTTTTTTCACCTTTAACAAAGACATTTCCTCACTCTAAGGCATGAGTTACTACAAGACAGAGTGAAAGTAGAATTAGGGCTGAGAGGACTGCCAGGCATTCAGATAACTTGTTTTGCTTTCATTTTGTTTCATTTCTTTTTTTTTTTCTGGGTATAAAGTTTTTTATTTAGTTATTACATGCATAAATAGTATATTTTTTTAATTGTTATTTCCCCAATACAATTTTTTTCTACTGTACAGAGAGTGTGTGTGTTTTAAAACTATATTATAGGCACTTTTATTCAGAGATTGTTTAAAAATATTCTCAAAGATATTGTTTCCAAGAACTACTCTTATCTGAATACCACAGAAAAAACACAGAGCTCACCACAGTTCCTATTCATATTCTGGGCAATTCTGCCTTGAAAATTTCAGGATTCTTGTAATTTTTTATTTTTACTTGAATAAAACCATGTTACTTTTTCATTATAAGATGTGAGGTATTTTTAACCATTTCCCTCATGGAGAACATGAATATCATCTCATTTCATGTAGTCTAGGTTAATAACAATAGCTGCAAGTGCTTTTAAAGACCTGTGATGTAATACTTTTTATTTGCTTTATGTCATCCTTTAACAGTTAGACCTGATAATTATACACCAGCAGGTGGAGCTTCTTGGAAGTAAGTATATTATATTCTGTAATTATTAGAACTCTTAAAAAATGTTTTAAGTTTCATAAGTTTCTTTATAACTAAATATTTTATAAAGAGTAAAGTTAAATGTTTAGGATAGAATTGGATTAAAAAAAGAACTAGTCTATTTTTTAAAGAAATATTGAAAGTAAAATTATTAATCTTAGTAGATACATCTAGAAGCATGAAACTCTCCAAGTCTTTTATGATACTGTCATTAGGCACCTAATGTTTTTTATTTATTTATTTTTGTCTTTTTAGGGCTGCATCCGCAGCATATGGAGGTTCCCAGGCTAGGGGTCAAATTGGAACCACAGCTGCTGGCCTACACCACAGCCTCAGCAACACAGGATCCATAACCCACTGAGAGAAGCCAGGGATCAAACCTGCAACCTCATGGTTCCTAGTCAGATTCGTTTCCGCTGCGTGACTACGAGAACTCCCTTAATGTTATTTTTAATCTTAAGCTAGTAAGACATTTGATCATTTCCATAGCTCTAATAATTTAAATGTTTTTAATAATTTCAGATATGGAAATCAAGGTTGAGATTAAATAACAAAACCCATTAAAACAAAATTCTGTTTTATCATATCGTCAGTGATTCATCAAATTGGCAAATCATTTAACAATACACAAAACTATCATGACAACTAACTGAATTCCAATTACTGGAGTATTTTTTTGTCTGTAATGTTCTATATTATTCCTAAGATATATCAAAATTATAAAAAATAGATAGCATACAACTGTAGATATAGTGCCATATAGAGATTTTCTAAAAAATCATTACTATCACTGTGAGTTGTCCCTGAATTTAATAACAATGATAAAATAATTATTTGAGTATTGATTCTTCTTTTACAGCATTGCTTTAGTTGAAAAGTGGTATTTCATGTTCCCAGTAGTTCATATATCTAGAATCAAGATTTATTAATTGCACAGCTGTGTTCTCAGAATGTACTTGGATTTCTATGGCTAAATCCTCAAAATTTAGAGCATGAAAGTAGATCTGTCTAAAGATACCATATACTTACTAACTAATCAGTCACTCTGTTTTTTTCAACAACACTATGCTTTTTACTCATGTAAAGTTTTGATATTAAGCACTGGAATTATTTTGATTTTTTTTTTTTTTTGTTCCACTAGTGATACTTGGCACTGAGACTTCCAACAAATATGAGATTAAAAACAGCTTGGGACAAAGAATTTACTTCGCAGTGGAGGAAAGCATCTGCTTCAATCGTACTTTCTGTTCCACACTTCGATCTTGCACTCTGAAGATCACTGATAACTCTGGTCAAGAAGTGATGACAGTCAACAGGCCCTTGAGATGTAACAGCTGCTGGTGTCCTTGCTACTTACAAGAGGTTAGTCATTGCTCTGGGTGTGCTTTTATTTTTACCACATTTGGAAAGGTTAGCTATTATTTCTTTTCTTTTCTTTTTTTTTTTTTTCTTTTTCAGCCACACTCTGCCATATGGAAGTTCCTAGGCCAGGGAATGAATCCTAGTCCCAGCAGCAACCTCCACCACAGCTGCAGCCAATTCCTTAACCCACTGAGTCAGGCAAGGGATAGGACCCAAACCTCCCCAGAGACAAAGCTGGATCATTCATCCACTGCATCACAGCGGGAACTCCAGCAATTATTTCTTTAATAAATGGCATTCACCTGGAGATCTGAAAGGCAACTGACCTTTAAACTGGTTGAATTACAAGTTTGCTTCATTAGGATCAGAACACCACCTGGAGGATTTGGTGATTCACTTTTTTTTCCTTTTGAACCAAAAACTATAGTAGCTTCTGTGATGCTAATTGGTGAAGACAATTTATGCAGAATGTAAATGAGACATAGCCTCCTGAATCTCTGTGTTAGCCATATAATTATAATATCTATGAGTTCCACCATTAAGCAAATCTACTCTTTGACTTCTTTTATTGGTGCAAAGTTCAGGGAGTGCTAAGTGATACTAAACTCTTCTAAGGCATTCTCTCTGTTAGGTGTCATGTTTAGTACAGAATCTCATATTCCATTCACACATTAAGGACAAACTTTAAGGTTTAGCAAAGACTACGTTATTGTTCTAGAGGGACTCATTTGATTACCCTATTTTAAATATAATAGATTTTCCATCACTATTAATAGACCTATAATAATAATTTCCATTAACATGATGCAGTTAAGTTGATAAGGAGCATATACTTACTTTGATGTCTTTGATATCATGACACCTTAATAAATTTACTCTACATTTGCAATTGAGGAAACCAGGGCTTAGAGGGTGGAGCTGCCTTATCCATGGACACATGCCTAGAAAATATCATAAACAGGGCTTGATCCAAGGCCACATTTCCCTATCAACAATCTGTGTATAGTCTACTGAGCACAATGGAAAATAAATATTATATAGAAGGAAATGAATTAGGAAAGTTTCTAACAATACTTATTGTAGATAATTCACCAACTATTTATAGGCAACCACCTGCCTGTGTGATAGGATTGCTAAGATACTCATTTATGGAACTCAATTTTTACCCTTCTACTGAGGATGTTCAAGAGCTTCTTTTTGTGGGGGTGCTGAACCCTCAGCATGTGGAAATTCCCAGGCTAGAGATCAAATCTGTGCCACAGCATGACAAAGGTGGATCCTTAACTGCTAGGCTACCAGGGAACTCCCAATATTCAATATCTAATATGTCCCAAGATGCTAAGGTTACTATAATCCAGAGTATATGCCCATTTGAAAATTTCTGATAATTGATGCTTTATTTCAAAGTAGCCCAGTGTCATATAAAATAGACATAAGATGTACCTAATGTCAATTAAATTTCTAATTTGGTTAAAATTAAGTCACTTACTTTAAAAGTGATCCTAGAACAAATCTATACAATACTTGCTAAGCTTTTTTTTTTTTTTTTTTGCCTTTTAGGGCTGCACCTGTGGCATATGGAAGTTCCCAAGCAAGGGCTCGAATCAGAGCTACAGCTGCTGGCCTACCCCACAGCCACAGGAAAGCAGGATCTGAGCCTCAGCTGCCAACTACACCACATCTTATGGCTACACTGGATCCCCAACTCACTGAACAAGGCCAGGGGTCAAATCCACATCCTCACGGATACTGGTCAGATTCATTTCCACTGCACCACAACAGGAACACCTAAGCCATCTTGTTGAAACAACCTCTGTCTATCCAAGAACACCACAGACATACACAGAGAACTATGAACTCAAAAAAACAAGACAAATCGAGATCAGATGATGGAGAGCTGGTTTGATTTAAAATCAAACAAATTCATTATTTTCACCCAGTTCTGGCTTATTGTACAATGTATTTGATTTGACTACATATATGTTGAAATGCAGTATGATGAACAGTAATGAATGAAAGGTAATGGGGTAAAATACTAAAGTCAGGGTTGAAAATGCAAATACCGGTCTTTAATGCTTTGGACTAAACGAATCAAATCAAATTGGTATGTGATAACTGTAACTCTGCAAGAAGCATTTGTTTTTAATTGAACACAGAGAAGCTAGAAGTTGACAATCTGAAGAGAAAAAAATTCATGAATATTTAATAATTGGTGAGGCTCAAAAATAGATGTGTGTTGTGGCAACAACAGAGAGGTAGTAAATATGAAGTATCTCCAATGTTTGACCAACTATTGTACTTGGAACAAAAATAGCAAAGAAGCCAGTGTCTCAGGGTCAGAAGACAGCCTCTGGGAGAGGCTCTCCTTAGGGAAATAAGATTAAAGACATGGACATTTATTGCATAATGCAGAACACATATCTATATACTGAATTTCTTTTTTCTGTATATTATAAAAAACAATATAATGTAGAGGCAGATATTCAGAATATTTTGTACACTGCTTAGAAGTAAGCTGATATTAGAAGTAAAATTTAAATACAATAACCTTAGAAAATCTTATTTTATTATTATCTCTTCTTACAGTTAGAAATCCAAGCCCCTCCTGGTACTATAGTTGGTTATGTTGCACAGAAGTGGGACCCCTTTCTGCCTAAATTCACAATCCAAAATGCAAACAAAGAAGATATTTTGAAAATTGTTGGTCCTTGTGCAACATGTGGCTGTTTTGGCGATGTGGATTTTGAGGTACGACTGAAAAAAATGAAGGAAATTTTCACTTAGGTCCTGATTTTTTGCAACATAATTCAATGTTTTTCTAAATGTTCAAATCATGAAATATCTCTGAAATAAATTTAGAAAATAATGTATTTGCGAAATATAAAAAGTCCATATTGTACATGCCAATAATAACTCATAATTCCAGAGGTACTAAACTCAAGAATTTTTTTAAAACATACTACAAAAAATTGATTTATGTAGAATTACAGCACCTATGCTATAAGGCAAATGTATATAATTTAGAATCACCTTAATTATATCTTCTTCCTATATCTCTGGTGGTAATATATACAAGTTTTGATCTCAAGAGCACATTCCATTAAGATATCATTAATTTAAAAGCCTTTCTCCATAAGACTTGCTAACTTCATTCAGCCAAATAATCTATTCTTTTCTTTTTTTTTTTTTTTTTGGTCTTTTTAGGACTGCACCCTTGGCACATGGAGGTTCCCAGGCTAGGGGTTGAATCAGAGCTGCAGCCAACGGCCTACCCTACAGCCACAGTAACAGGATCAGAGCTGTATCTGTGACCTACACCACAGCTCACAGCAACACCTTAACCCACTGAGCGAGGCCAGGGATCAAACCCACATCCTCATGGATGCTGCTAGTCGGGTTTGTTAACCACTGAGCCATGACAGGAACTCCCAATCTATTCTCATATTAACATATTTGTGTAAGTTGAATGTTAAAAAGCAGTAAATACTTACAAATTCAATGTGTAAAAATACACTCTTAACGGCTTTTCCTAGAAATACATCTTAGGGGTGATAGTCTAATATAAAGTATGTATCTTTTTCACTTATTCACTCCATTCATTCATGTATATCCCAACTAGAACATTCAATTTGCAGGACTTCGGAGAACACTAGTCATCTAGAATACAATGTATATTTGCAAAATGAGCTGTCCTAACTTCACCCCACTCCAAAATCACTTGGCCTGGCTTTCCTAAGAGTAAAGGATTAAAAATATGCCCTATGATTGGGGAGAACTTAAGAGTTTTGGTATTCATGATAGTAGAGATGGCTGAAGTAACTTTCTCTAATTTTTTTATCTTCTACTCTCATATAGAAAGTTAATGTTTAATCACTTTCAGCCTTTTAATAAGAAACAGGCAAGCAAATGAATAGTAAATAAAGTTTACATGTAGCTCCTTCTAGCTGAGAACTATAAACTTTTGATGTCAAATCAGTCTGAATTTCCTATGCAGTATATTAACCCAGAGGATTTTTAAAGAAAAAATAGGACTTAGACTTTGTTATAAAGGAATGACTTAGTACATATCTGAGATTAAGCAGGGACTAGTAATATTTAAATGTGTTAGTAATTATAAAATCTTAGCAATAAAAATTTAAAGTTTCCAAATTATACCTGGAAATAATTTGTTCATCAAATTCTTTTTAAAATCTCCCACAAAAGTATTTTTTCTTTTCTTTTCTTTTTTTGTTTTTTAAATGAAGAATTCATGTTCAAAATCTGAATCTCAGGTAAAGAAATTCCAGTCATGGTTAGGCCATATAATTGAGACTATGTACCTGCTGCCATCTTGTGGTAGCCAGGCCTTAATTATTTATTGCTATTAAATTTTCACTCTTCATACAGAAAGCAAAAAAAAAAAGGAATTTTGACAGATTAAAAAAACTCAGAAAAGCAAAATTACTGAAGAGTGAACTAGAAAGTTAAAGCTACAAACCTATGCTTATAAAAAAGGAATGGATAGCATTGTCATTTAAAGATATTGAATAAGATATTATCATGCTAAGCGAAGTCAGAGAAAGACAAATATCATATGAGATCATTAATATGTGGAATCTAACAAAAAATGATTCAAAAGAACTTACAATACAGAAACAAACCCAAAGATTTTGAAACTAAATTTGTTACCAAAGGGGAAACACGGGAAGGAGATATAAATTAGGGGGTTGGAATTAACACATACACTACTATATAAAATATGTAAGTAAACAAGGATCTACTATATAGCACAGGATAATCTACTCAATACTGTGTAATAATCTATATGGGAAAAGAATCTGAAAAGGAACAGATACATGTGTATGAATAACTGATTCACTTTGCTATACACCTGAAACTAACATAACTTTCTAAGTCAACTTTATTCCAATAAAATGTATATTAAAAAAATCCTCTCTCTCATGAAGTAAACATATGAAAAAATGTAAAACCATGTCTCATCTTCAAATTTAAAACCTCATATTTTCTTTTCAAAGGTAAAGACTATTGATGAAAAGCTTACAATTGGAAAGATTTCAAAGTACTGGTCAGGATTTGTAAATGATGTCTTCACCAATGCTGACAACTTTGGAATTCATGTTCCTGCAGATCTAGATGTGACAGTCAAAGCAGTGATGATTGGTGCTTGTTTTCTCTTTGTAAGTATGGTCTTAGAGAGTATAGGTGGTTTATTTCTCTCTTTTTCACTTGTCATTTAGTATAGAGCCAATCCCATTTCACAGTGTTTACCCCAGAGGGTAAGGTTTATGCACAGAAGGATGGCTTAGGGCCAACATTCTCCAGAAGTCAGAATACAGAGCCTGCTTTTCCTCTGGGCAGCCCCTCTCCTATGGCCCTCACACCCCCTCTTCCTCAGGGACTGATGCTCCGCCCACTTATTACTCATCATTTCTCTAAACCTGGGTTTACCCTTCTCTTTCAACTGTAATTTAGACTTTGGGCTAATTTTCACTCTCAGTGAAAATTATGTAAACATCAATTTCACATTATTTAATCTCAGTAAAGTTTAGGACAGTTTAACTGCTTACCAATGAATTAGGGGATATTCAGAATATGAAAAGCACGGTTGTCTTGCCCTTCCAATGTATAGACAAATGAGTAGTCAGGGAGGAGTTAATATGTATATGTTTCCTTTATTACAAAGATAGTATGCCTTTGCCCTTCCCAAGTTATAATTTTTTTTTTTTTGTCTTTTGTCTTTTTGTTGTTGTTGCTGTTGTTGCTGTTGTTGTTGCTATTTCTTGGGCCGCTCCCGCGGCATATGGAGGTTCCCAGGTTAGGGGCTGAATCGGAGCTGTAGCAACCGGCCTACGCCTACACCACAGCTCACGGCAACGCCGGATCGTTAACCCACTGAGCAAGGGCAGGGACCGAACCCGCAACCTCATGGTTCCTAGTAGGATTCGCTAACCACTGCGCCACAACGGGAACTCCCCAAGTTATAATTTAATGAAAACCGTTTTCCTCTATATTGGTGACAGGAGAATAGAAGTCAAGTAACACCTGTTGCCAAACCTTGGCCTCCTTTTCCATGCTCCTGACTTTGCTTCTAATATCCCCCTCACTGTTTACTACTATCAGTACTCTCACGAAAAACTCATGGAATTTTAAAACAAACCTACATTCTTCCTCTCATTTTGTTATTCTCCCAGGTTGTAGGATTCTAAATCTTACAGTTAGTTGTATTAATGTTTGCTCCTGTGTGTGGGGGAGGAGGGGGAAGTGGCCCTATTTACCTAGTCTCTTTTAAAGACGCTTGGGAATTATATTAACTAAAAATAATTCCCTAATGACATCATGGATGGATACTTGGAGTTTAAATAAAAATACATTTTAGGATTTGTTTTACTCAGGAGCTTTAGAGAAATTATTTTAACTTACTGGTTCCCTATGATTGGAAGAGGGTAGAATTAATATGCAGAGTGCTAGGTTTTCATACTTAGCAAACTGTCACTTACACTCAATTCCCATTTTCATATACAAATCTAACCACATCCAGTCAGTCTTACCAATCATTTAATACGTTCCATTTCCCATTCTCCTTAGCTACTTGGCAAGGCTTTTAATTTACCACTTCCTGCTTAGCTTTTCTATTTTTTTGACCATTCTGCATTTCGACACCAAATATGCTAGTGTCCGTGTGGGTACGCGCACATGCGCGCACATGCGCGCACACACACACACACACACACACACACAAACACGCTCTTTTCCCGTAACCTTAATTTGGCCTTTCTGGTTAAACCCCTTACTTAATGTTTACATTAAAACCCAGGTTATCTTTAATCTGCCCTACTGATGTATTTTATGTAACAGGCTGATAGCCAAAAATGCACTGTCAACAATTTTCTATGACTATAAATTGAAAAGGCACTGATCTAGATAACAACATAATTGTCTGAAAATGTAACTTTTTTAACTCCAGTATCTGAGGGAGAAACATACTATCAGATGGATCCCATCCATTTCTTTTCTTTTCCTCTTTACCATAATATTATAAAATATTTGTGTCTTAAAAATATTTTGTTGCCAAGAATTACATTTTTAAATTTTAAATGCTGTCTCTATTGTATTGCCTTGTGGTGAGAGATGTTTAGAAAGCTGGTGTGAGGATATTCCATGACCCAAACACCAAAATTCACAAGTATAACCTAACTTTTGGTGACTTTTTATTTGAGGCTGCCACTGCCCAGCCGACAGCTCTGACCCCTCCCCTACAGTTGCCTCTGGTATAGTTTTCAGTACTTCCTCAGATGACTGCCTGGTTATTGACCACATAGTCCATGATGATATGTCTAATTCTTGTTCAAAGGTCAGAGTCTATTACAACTTCCCATGCTGAACCAGACTGCCCTACAATCTATTTCTAAAAAGTCTTGATCACCCCAAATTTTGACTGATGACACTATGCTGATTCGGATAAGGTTTGCAAGTTACCTGTACTCCAAAAATTACACATGTGTCATGAAGCTTAAAACTTTTTGATTTTTTTTCTCCTGATAAATCATATGTTCCTGGAGCACCACTAGGAAACATAATTGCTTTATGTAATCAAAGCTTACATGTGAGACTCTTGATCTTAATTGTTGCCTTTTTGTAAATTCACATATATTCCATTTATTTGTAGGATTTTATGTTCTTTGAACATTCACTGGCTGGATTATAACAAGCAAGATGACAAAAACAATAAAATATGCATGACATATTTCAGTAAGTAAAAGGCAAGTTTAAATGATCTCTTTCCCTTTGAAGATACCTATATTTGACGCTGTCTAATTTTTTTTCATTTTCTTCTAGAAATCCCTTGGGCTCTGGATCTCATTTCTGAATGGTTTGAGTATTTGCTTTTTTTGTAACAAAATGTTAATTATTATATTTATTAAAGCATAATGTCAAGGAAGCAATTATCTGGTTGTGAATTGCATGATAGCTAAAGACAAGATGACTGGCCCTAGCACAGTGTTGCTTTGAGAGATTACTATTCTTTCTTTTTATCCCTTTGAAGTTATTGCATGGTAAGCATGAAAGATGAGAGCTAAGGCTTGCAGCATCACTGATGAAAATTCAATGTTTAGAGAGCACTTTGAAGTTTTTCTGGTACTGGAGCTGGTTACTAATCAAAAAGACTGGATTTCTAAAGTATTTTTTCATAAGCAGTCTTTTAAAATTTGTTTATTAATCTTCTTATTGTAGTGAGACATTTTTACGTTATATTAGGAAAGCTAAAGTTTGGGTAAATAATATGTTTAAAGGTGAGACAGAAGATAGATAAAATCAATGTGCCCTAGTTGCAAAAGGCATGTTTACTTTCCATGATGAAGAAAAATATTTACAAATCAAAGCATGCTTTAAATACTTACCCATGCTAAGAATTTAAATAAGCACACTCATAGACTTCTAAGTTAGTAAAAGCAGGGGTTTAGAGCAGGAACTTCACCTACTTTCAATAAAAGTTCAGTCAAGGGAACTAAGGTTCTGAAAAATGGACAACTCCAAGACTTAAAAAGGCAAAGAAAAGCAAACAAACAAATAAAGCCTTAATACATGAGGCAAATGCAGAAGTCAGGAAGCACAGCCAATTCAATTAATAAGTGCATTCTCTATTTATGTTTTCTGAGCCCTCCAGATTACTACATCAACCTATCCACATATTTCTAAAGCCTATGCAAAAGAAAAATTCCTTTTATGAATCCAATTGTCCTTTCCTTTTTAAAATGAGGAAACAAATTTAAGGAAAGCACCGTGTTGGCTCTACTTTAGAATTACATGAATACTACCCAAATTTCCATCCATATATAAAGGTGTTTAGAGAAACTCCAGATAATACCCCATTTAGTAAAGGAATTGTATTCCAAACATCTGTTATTAAGTTACTTGTTTGGAGTTAGGAATCTATCATCTAGAGATAGCACTGTATGTGGTAGTTAAGTTCCCTAAATAGTCCACACATATTCATTTAGTTCTGAGTTCTGGGTTAAAGGCTTTAGGTTGTGTAAGACAGAAAAGAGTCTCTTCTCCTGCATGGCTGAATTTTCTTTAGCATTCTTCATCCTTACTTTCTAACTATTCTCAGAGCCCCCTCCCTGGACAGGTGGGAACTAGATATTGCCTCAGTCAAATATCCATGACCTATTGGTGATGCAGAAGAGTTTAAACACTGACCGCCAAAAACAATCACCCTTCAAACCACACTCCACCTTTCCCCTGGTCATGCCATCCACTCCTGCAGTATAACTGGTGTCACCTGAGTGTTGGGAGCAGTGAGGTCAAGGATGAGAATAGAAGTCCCACGTGCTGTGAGAGATGTCACCTATGTCTAGCTCTGCTGTGTTAGGCATGCATCTGTGAACCTAATGTGTAGCTTTTCTAAATCTCCTCAGGTTTTCCTTTTGTTACCTTGCAGAGCTGTGGTGATGGTTTAGGGGAACATAGTGTTTCCTCCCCATTAACCTTTTATCTACTTTAACTACTGTGTGTATGAATTAGTGGTCATTTACAACCCCTAAAGGAAATTTTATTTTCACTTTGCAATTGCTTTTTTATTGAGATTTAATTCAAATGTCATAAAATTCATATTCTTAAAGTGTACAATTCAGTATATTGTACAATATATTCACATAGTTTTAATATGTTCACAAAGTTATATGACATCAAGAATGGTAGTTTTTAAGCTGATGCTTATTAACTAATAAAATGAAGACAATAGCTAATATTTTCTGAGGGCTTATTACATGCCAGACACCATAATTGCTATGAATTCCTGGTCAGGTAACAAAATAAAATGAAAATAAAGGAAAATCAGGCAGTCTGTGGAAGACTGCCTTGGAACCTCTCTTTTCCCCTCCCCACCCTGCATCCCATGTCCCAAATGCTCTCCCTAAAGATGATCTTGCTTTCATAGCTTTTTCTTGTGTATTACTTTGACTTCTAAAATGAAATATTTTTGTAACTGATGTCACAACAGCTAAGACTTTCACAGAGGGGCATGAAAAGCAGAAAGAAAACACCATTTATAAATAGTACCTTTCGATATGACAAACTTCTGGATTATTTAAAAATATTTAAATGAACCCTAAAACTAGCAAAAAGACCTACTTGACATTTAAGCAATGGAGACTCCCCAAGGATAAAAATGCTTCTTAGAATATGGCACTCATTTTAAAGTTGGATAAATCGGCTAAAAACCTGCTACTGGATTTGCTCCTGAATTGCCACACAACAAATTAAGACCCATTCTTTCTCTCCTTCTTTATTAAGGTGAAATTGATCTTTAAATGTCTTGTAAGCACCATGTTTCCCTTTTCCACCAAACATGAACCCATGAAAGACTGGAAAAACTCTTGCTGTTGAATGAAAATTTTAATTAAAAATTTGCATCTATTATGAGACTTGGTCCTCTGTGCATCACTGCCTCTCCCTGGTCCACTATACTCTCCGAACACAGGTTCCGACTTTGTTTACTATCAGATATACTGAGGAAGTCGTGAGCAGATTCAAATGCCTCCCACTCATTCATTCATTCATCACTCATTAATACTTATTCAATCCCTCCTTATTTAATTATGCCAAAAATAGAATCCCCCTTCTTATGAATCTTACAGTTTAGTTAAAGAGATAGTTATTAATCCAATAATGACACAAACAAAACTTGAAAAGTGTTTACAGTTGATAGACGAGGTGCCAGGTAAGTAAGATAAGGGGTACGTGCTTGGTCAGGGAGTGAGGATATGATGGTGGATTTAATATGTGAAGAATAAGAGCAAAAAGAAGAATGCTGTAGGCTGAGGTACTAACATTTGCAAAAGTTCTCTGATGGCGGAAGGGGAGGACGATCTCAAATGACTTAAAGAAAGCCAGTGGCTAAAGTTCAGCCAATGAAGAGGAATGTGGTACAAGAGGAGAATGAATGGGGTTTGTGGGCCAAGTTAACGATTTAGACTCTTTCTGTTAACAAAGCATCTGATAAAAGTTAATAAGTAGAGACTTGACTGATAAAAGATTAAATTGGCGAGAGTGCAGGAGAGGATGCTCATGGACAAATTAGTGTTACTACTGTTTCGATGACAGGTAGTGATAGCTTGTGACACTCGTGTAAAAGGAGAGAAGTGAGCAGATTCAAGATATACTTAAGATATAAAATCACCCTTACTTGATGCTGGGTTGAAAATGGAGATATAAGGGAGAAAGAGGATTTCTGGCCTATGGCATTTAGTGACAGGGAGAACGTTAGAAGAGGATCTGGTTTGTTGATATAGAAAGAACCTGGGTTCAATTTTAAGCGCATTAAACTTGTATTGCTACAAGGAGATGTCAAATAGGCAGGTAGGCATGTTTTCATTGAGTATATTTCTGAAGAGATATGAGTTTATGAAAACTATACAGACCCATGGACATCTGAATAATCTCTGGTTTATTTCAAAGATATCCCTACGAAACTTTTTAAAACCAGCATGGGAAACAAATTCATTCTTTCATTGAAATAATATTTTATGAAATTACTTCTATGTACTAGGCACTGTATTAGAAAGTGGGGATAGATATTAGGCTATCTAAAAATACATTTCACAAATATTTGTGAAGTTCATATTAGATGCTAGGTACCTACATCAGCAATAAGTTGCAGCAATGAACAAAGCAACTAAGTACTTTCTCTCTTAGAACTTATATCCTGATACAGATAGATAATAAACCAACAGGTAACAAAAATATCACATCATCATAGGTGATGATAAATACTGATAAAAAGTCTATCACTCAATCTAAAACAATCAACTAAAGATATTGTTTGCTCAGGCAAGGGGAGGCTGAGCTCAGAAGACAGTTTATAAGCAAAGAAGAGAACTTATAAAAGGTTTTGTATAAGTATACAGTTTAGAAACTGGAGTGTTGGCTTTAGCTAGGGAAAAATATTTACCAGAGTAAGACTGTTGCTGGCTGACTGATTCTCAGAAATCTGTTTGTTGGACAAAAGCTGTTGCTGATTATCTGATTTTCAGGAGTTGATTGCAGGAGATGTTGCTGGTTTTCTTTCAGAAGTGTGTGAACTTTCATAATCAATCACTGACTAATCAAACGAGTTTAATACAGGCACACCTCACTTTATTGCACTTCTCGTTATTACATATTTTACAAATTGAAGGTTTGGCAACCTTGTATTAAGCAAGTCTATTAGTGTCATTTTTTCCAATAGCATTTGCTCCATTTATATCTCTGTGTTATATTTTGGTAATTCTCATGATATTGCAAGCTTTTTCATTATTATTACAATCATTGTGGTAGTTTGTAACTAGTGGTCTTTTATGTTACCACTATAATTGTTTTGGTAAAACAATTATAAAACAATGAATTTAATCGATAAATATTGTTTGTGTTCTGACTGATCCACTGACTGGCTGTTCTGCCATCTCTTTCCCTCTCCTCGGGCCTTCCTTTTCCTTAAGATACAACAATATTGAAATTAGGCCAATTAATAACCCTATAATAGCCTCTAAGTGTTCAGGTGAAAGGAAGAGTTGCAAGTCTCTCACCTCTCTCACCTTAAATTCACCTTAGCGGCGAAGGCAGGTGGAAAGCACCAGTTACTGAAGTGAAGGAAAAGGAAAAGTTCTTCAGGAAAATTAAAAGTGCTACCCCAGCGAACATATGAATGATAAGAAAGCAAAAAACAAACAAAACAAAACAGCCTTATTGCTGATATGGAGAAAGTTTTAGTGATCTGGATAGAAGATCAAACCACCCACATCATTCCCTTAGGCCAAAGCCTAATCCAGATAAAATTTATTTAACTCTCATAAATTCTAAGAAGGCTGAGAGAATGAGGAAGTAGAAGAAGAAAAATCTGAAACTAGGAGAAGTTGGTTCATGGAGTTTAAAGGAAGAAACAGTCTCCATAACATGGAAGTGTAAGGAGAAACAGCAAGTGCTGATGTAGAAGCCACAGAAAGTTATACAGAATGTCTAGCTAAGTTCATCAATGAAGGTGGCTACACTAAACAACAGGTTTTCAATGTTGATGAATCAGCCTGCTATTGGAGAAGATGTCACCTAGGATTTTCACAGCTAGAGCAAAGTCAATGCATGCTTATGAAGCTTCAAAGTACATGCTGACTCTTCCATTAGGGGCTAAGGCAACTGTGACTTCAAGTTGAAGTCAATACTCATTTACTATTCTGCAAATTCTACTGCTCTTAAGACTTATGCTAAATCAACTCTGCCTGTGTTCTACAAATGGAACAACAAAGCCTGAGTGACAGCACATGTTTACTGAATACTCTAAACCCACTGTTACCATTGTTCAGAAAAAAAATTCAATATGTTCCTCCTCATTGACAATGCACCTGGTACTTCAAGAGTTCTGAAGATGAACAATGTTGTTAATGGTGTTCTCACGTCTGCTAACACAACATCCATTCTGCAACATCAAGGAGTAATTTCAACATTCAATCCTTATTCTTTAAGAGATACATTTTGTAAGGCCACAGATAATGATTCCTCAGATGTATCTTGGCAAAGTAAATGAAAATCTTCTAGAAAGGATTCACCATTCTAGATGCCATTAGGAACATCATGATTCATGGGAAGAGGTCAAAATATTAACAGGAATTTAGAAGAAATTGATTCCAACCCTCAAGGGGTTCAAGACTTCAGTGGAATATGTAAGTGCAGATGTGGTGGAAATAGCAAGAGAATGAGAAATAGAAGTGGAACCTAAAGATGTGACTGACTGCTCTAATCTCATAATCAAACTTTAAAGGATAAGAAATGTAAAGATACTTTTAATGGATGAGCAAAGAAAGTGGTTTCTTGTGATGGAAATCTACTCCTGGTGAAGATGCTATGATGACTGTTGAAATGATGACAAGAAATTTAGAATATTACATCAGTTTGGTTGATAAAGCAGCAGCAGCAAAGTTTGAGATGATTGAAATTTCGAGAGTAGTTCTATTGTCGGTAAAATGCTATCAGACAGACAAAGAGAAATCGTTTGTAAAAGGAAGAGCCAGTTGATGTGGCAAACTTCTTGTTGTCTCATTCTAAGAAATTGCCACAGACACCCCATCCTTCAGCAACCACCACTCTGATCAATCAGCAGCCATCAACACTGAGGTAGGACTTTCCACCAGCAAAGATTATAACTCACTGAGGGCTCAGATGATGATTAGCATTTTTTAGTAATAATGCATTTTTAATCAAGATATACACATTACTGTATTGGCTATAATGTTACTGCACAATTAATAGACTAGAGTATAGTGTAAACACAAGTTTTACATGTACTGAGAAATCAAAACATTTGTGTGTCTCATCTTACTGCACTTAACTGCAATATTTGCTTTATTGCAGTGGCCTGGAACTGAATCCACAATATCTCCCAAGTACTTTTGCCTTGGTTTTGATTACTACTCATTGCTATAATGAACAATCAGTTATTTCCTAGGAGGGTGAAAATTTTATATTCCCAAAACCATGAAGAAAATAATTCAAAAATAGAGAAATGAAGCTGCTGTTATATTTGAGCAGCAATAGGAAATAAAGCAAAAATTTGTAAGATTATTTGGAAAAAGAGAGTTCCGAGCAGATGGAAAAGCAAGTGCAAGGGTTCTGAATCAAGAGGCTGCTGGACAAGTTTAAGAAGCCCAGCAAGCCAGTATAGCTGGAGTATAGTAAGCCCAACAGAGAGAGGTTTGAGTTACAGTAGAAAATGTGGCCAGCGGCCAGATTATATAGAGCCTTGCTAGGCAAAGAATGAAGAGTAATTGACAATCTCTGGCTTCTGATTTGATGTAGGATGTAAGAAATACTAAGAACTCAAGGATAAAGCCCCAGTTTCTGTTGTGGCCACACCACTCACCCAAATAGGTGTAATTCAATGTTATAGGTGCTCTGATTAAAAAAAAAAATCAAAGACATTAAGGGTGGGAGTTCAGAACCCTTAGAGAGTAGATAAAAACATTTGAGGTGAGTGTGTGCCCTCCAGGCCAGGTGGGGTAAAGCCAGGAAGTATGGCTGGGAGAACATTTCAAGCCAAGAGCACAGCACAAATGTGGTAAGTGAGAAACACCATTCTCAGCAACAAGAATGAAAAGGACACAGGAGTTCAGGATGCACCTAATAAGTTCATAGTTTTCTTAGACAATGAGGCCATGCTCTCCCATTCAGCTGTAGTGGGAAATTGTAGTGCTAGATCATGATTCAAAGAACAGCTCCTACTCCTGAATGCATGCTCTATGTCTACACTTGACCAAAGCATTCTCTAAGGGCTTTGAAAAGTTATTTAGAAGCTAGATTGAACTCAGAAGCTGAGTGTGAGTGAAACAAAAGGTATGGGAAAAACAAAACAAAAAAAACCCTGAAAAACTTGAATATTCCTCCCAATCCAGAACTTCCTTGAGGAAAGAAACTAAAATTCATCAGATAAATCACTTGTATTTCCCTACAAAAGAGAGGTTTTGATAGATGATATAAAGAATCAGATATAGTCTTGAGAAAATATACAGCCGTTCATTAAAATTCTGATTTGTTGGAACATTAATTAGAAGTTTATAGATAGAGAGGATTAAGATGGCAGAATAGAAGGACTGGAGCTCAACTTCTCTCCTAAAAACAACAAAATTCACAATTAAAAGCTGAGCAATCCCCACCCAAATGGACTGGAAACCTTAAAAAAGATATCCTACTCCAGAAGAAAATGAGGAGGCCACATCAAGAGGTAGGAGGGGTGATTTCGTGATATAAACAACCCCATACCTCCTGGGTGGGGAGCTCCACAGGCTGGAAACTAACTGGTTCACAGAGAGAGACTCACCTACAGGAGTGAGAGTTTTGAGCCCCACATCAAACCCTCACATGTGAGGATCCGGCACTGGGAGAAAGAGCCTTGGAGCATCTGGCATTGAAGGCCAGTGGGGCTTGTGTGCAGGAGCTCCACAGGACTGGGGGAAACGGAGACCCCATTCTTAAAAGGTGCACATGGACTTTCACATGCATTGGGTCCCAGGGCAAAGCAAAATCTCCATGGGAATCTGGGTCAAACCTGACTGCAGTTCTTAGAGGATTTCCTGGGAAAACAGGGGTGAATGTGGCTTGCTGTGAGGGAGGGACATTGAAGGCAAAGCTCTTGGGAATATTCAGCAGCTGCCTTTCTCTGGAGGGGGCCATTTTGGGAAAATCTGGCCCCACCCATCAGTCATTTCTGAGAAGCCCCAGGGCAAACAACAATCCAGGTGGGATCACAGCCCCACCCCTCAGTAAACAGGCTGCCTAAAGACCCCTCAGGCACACAGCTGCCTATAATCCCATCCAGAGACTAAGCCCCACCCACCAGAGGGGTTAGAATCAGCTCCACCTACCAGAGGGTAGGCATCAGCCCCTCCCATCACGAAGCCTACATACTGACTTCAGCCACAAGGGGGGGGCGGACACCAGAAGTAGGACAGGCTACAACCCTTTTATCTGTAAAAAAGTCACCACACCAAAAACCTATAAAAAAATGAAAAGACAGAGAACTGTAACTCAGAGGAGGGAGAAAGGAATAAACCCAGAAAATCGGCTAAGCGATGAGGAGATTCTCAGCCTCCAGGAAAAAGACTTTAGATCGTTGATGCTGAAGATGATGCAAGACATTGAAAATAAACTGGAGGCAAAGATGGATAACTTACTGGAAACACTGACCAAAGAGATACAAGATAGAAAACTTAAACAAGAAGAGATGCAAAATACAATAACTGAAATAAAAAATTCACTAGAAGCAACCAACAGCAGAATACAGGAGGCAGAAGAACAAATAAGCGAGGTGGAGGACAGATTAGTGGAAATTATGGATGCAGAACAGAAAAGAGAAAAAAGACTGAAAACAAAGAGAGTCTCAGAGATCTCTGGGACAATGTTAAACGCACCAATATCCATATTATAGGGGTGCCAGAAGGAGAAGAGAGAGAGAAGGGGACAGAAAAAATATTCCAAGAGATAATAGCTGAAAACTTCCATAAAATGGGAAAGGAACCACTCATTCAAATCCAGAGAGCACAACGAGTACCATATAAAATAAACCCAAGGAGGAATACACCAAGACACATATTAATCAAACTGACCAAAATTAAAGACAAAGAGAAAATCTTGAAAGCAGCTAGGGAAAAGAAACAAGTAACATACAAGGGAACCCCAATAAGGTTATTGGCAGATTTTTCAGCAGAAACTCTTCAGGCCAGAAGGGAGTGGCATGATATACTTAACGTGATGAAAGGAAAAAACCTCCAACCAAGATTACTTTACCCAGCAAGGCTCTCATTCAGATTTGAAGGAGAAATCAAAACCTTCACAGATAAGCAAACGTTGAGAGAATTCAGCAACACTAAACCAGCCTTACAACAAATACTAAAGGAACTTCTCTAGGCAGAAAAGAAAAGACAGCAACAGGAAACAAAAATACCACAAATGACAAGGCTCACAAGTAAAGGTGAGCCTTGCAATTAAGAGAACAACAACTTAAAACAATCTCATATACATATAGACTCTTATATCAAAACTTCAGAATAACTGCACACCAAAAATCTACAATTGATACACAAACAAGGAATCTCTGAAGAAGAAATATATCTCATAGAAAATAAGTGCATAATCCACCATGAAGGGGGTCATTTGACATCATTCTTGGAATGCTGAAGTCTTCTTACATCTGATTCTGATTTCCTCTCCATCAAAGAATTTATGATAATTATAATTAAATAATACAACTGTACAATTAAATAATATAGGTCTACAATTGTATTATTCATAACCATTTCTCTTCATGGTACAATGTAAAGTCTATAATGCCTTGTTTATCACATTACCTAGAATGGTGTAATGCCTTTATTGAAGAATCAATGAGAGGTAACAAATTGTGAGGACATATTCATATAGTTACACTGTTTTTTAACCAACTTATGCATTTTATACTTATTTTCAGAGGGTGTATTATTTTTGCTATTCTTACCAGTTAAGTTATTCTTTTTCTTATGCTATATAAAATATTTAATGGTATATAAAGCTTTCTTCTTTATAAATTTTAGTTGCATAATACACACAATTTTAATATAATGCTAATTTTTAAAGAAAAATTGAAATGTAATAGATAATACTAAATAGTAAAGATGAAAGCCATACAAAATGGGATAAAGTATAGAATAAATTTCCTATTTGTCTCAGCATATTTTCCATTCCACTTCTCCAAAAGGAGTCACTTAATATGTTTCTTAAGATCCATGATATAATAATCTGTGTGAATGTAACTATGTTTAAATATATGTATTTTATTTTGTAAAAAAAAAAAAAAATTTAAAGAACAGGCATTCTTCCTAAACCATGCAAACCAATCACTAGATATAATTGAACATGAAAAGAAAATTGTATACAGTGATGAATATATTTGCTTTGGAATTAGTTAACTAGCTAGTTACCTACAATTATAAAAGAGCTATGAAGATACAGCTGAAGGGTAAGATTTAAAATGTTCTTTAATTACTGTATGATAGATAGTTTCTTACCACTATGCACCCAGAATTGTCAATTCAAACTGTTTCCAATTTGAATTCTACCAAGTTTTCTTAATTTAAAAAAAAAAAAAAAAAAAAAAAGCTGAGACCTTTAGATTACCTATTGTAAACAGGACTCACAGGATGCCTCTGGGGTTCCCTTCTAGGAGGCATGAAGACAGTTAAGGCTGTGTGTAGCTGAAACATTGGTATATATATGTGCTAAGGTCATTCTCAGCTCCATTCTACTTGTTACTGCATTCTTTTTCTATTGCCCCATAAATCCCCTTCTAAACTCTTATTAAAGACAGACCCTCACTCGAGGTGGAGTGACCTGAAAAAATAAATAAATAAATAAAAATAAGCCTATTATAAAGTAAAGAAGTTTATATATGTTTATTTTAGAGTAGTTGATTATTAAAATGAGATTAAACCTAGGACATAACATTTTAATACTTCAAAATTTACTCTTATTTGTATTTTTTCAGTTCTGTCATAGTCTTTAATTTTTTAAATTAGAGGGAAAAGAAAGTATTGTTTATAATAATTTGAGTTCTCAAGTTCAGAAATTTTCCCTTTATATAAACTGTGATTTTGTCCTTCTAACATTTTGTTTTAAAATCTGATTTTTTATTAAAAAATCATTTTGAATAAAAATTCTCTAAAAGCAAATGGACTTTGTTTTTTATACTATAACTTTTTTTTTGCCATAGAAAAAGTGACTTAGTAACATGTGCAATAGTTCATCCAACTACTCAGGTGTTAAATTTGGACATCACATATTTAAATAATTTAGGAATCCATGAAGTATTTTTAAGAAATAAATGAATTAAAATCCTGTTTTTAAAAAAATGAGAAAACCACATTAGGTCTTGGTGACTGAGCCAGTGTTTTATAACTATCTGCTAAGTATGATTATCAAAACAATTGAAGATACATTTTGGGGGCATTTTCCACTTAATTATAAATATCCATTTTCAAAGATCAGTTACAAGTATAAGAGATTTCAAATATGAAAATATGGCATTTTGCCTGGAAATAAACATGAGGACATAATTTGTTCTGTGAGTACAGAATATGTGTTAGAAACTAACATCAATATGCACTTCTCAGACATTGTGCTAGACTTCTCACATGCAATTCTCATCTAATTTTAGTGCAATACAACAAAATGGTTGTTATAAGCCCCAAAGCACAGATGAAGATAAGAATGAATGCTCAGGAAAGTTAAGTAACTTGCCAAATTTTATGGAGTTATTAGTTTTGTCTTCTATAATGAGAATATGAGTGGACAAGAAATGGCAAAATGAGAAATTTTAAAGCACATAAAAGGGGAATTCAGGAATCTAGAAGTGTCTCATCCATTTAAGATCTGAATAAGTAATATTTTCATCAACACTATGAGCTATCTCTATTTTGAAAACAACAGGTAAACTACTTAAAATCTGTCATCCACTAATTATATATCTCTGGTGTCATTTTTGTGGATACCTCTGTGGTTACTACTCTATATGCCAGATTAAGTAGGTAATAGGTAAACATGAAAAAAAAAAATCTCTTTGAGAAAAAAGTTTAAATTTTACTGGAGTAAGCTTTTTAAAAAACTTTGTCAAACATAATAGATTTAGAAAATATTTCCTGATATCACTAAATCATAAAGTCTACCATGTAATTGCTTTTAAAAATTAATTTTAGCATAATCAAATAGTACATATACTCGGGATTCATTTTGGTAGCTGTATCATATTCACAAGTATTTTGTGATGTAAGATGTAAAACACATTACATTTTTATGTATGTTGAAAGCTAGCAGTAGAAAATACAGACTAATAGAGATATTAAATGATTCTTACTTAAGTAACCAAGTTGTTCAAAACCCAATTTATACACATATAGATAACATATACTTTTAATGTCTTTCATACTGCAGATGGCAGCAACACTTCATATTATCAGCTCTGCTCAGCTATATGAGCAGACTCATAGAAATACAAATTTCTATAGAATATTCACTTTGTTCTCTCTATAATATGGAAAGGAAAATGTGCTGATTTTGTACATAGGAGAGTGAAATTTGATGTTATACTTCCTATCAAACAAAAAATAGACCATTATGATTGCAATTATGCACAACATAAAAGCTCAGTAATTTCTCTCTTTTTTTTTTTTTTCTGTCTTTTTGTCTTTTCTAGGGCCGCACCCTCGACATATGGAGGTTCCCAGGCTAGGGGTCTAATCAGAGCCATAGCCACCAGCCTATGCCACAGCCACAGCAACGCAGGATCTGAGCCATGTCTGCGACCTACACCACAGCTCACTGCAATGCCAGATCCTTAACCCACTGAGCGAGGCCAGGGATTGAACCTACAACCTCATGGTTCCTAGTCAGATTCGTTTATCACTGAGCCGCGACGGGAACTCCTAGTAATTTCTATTTTTAATGAACAGACCAAATACACTTTTACAATTTCAATTTAGTGAATGTACATATTCCTATTTTTGTATATACTCCTAATTTTCCAAGAAAATTTAGTAATACTGCTATCAAAGAGTTAATTATCATAAAGCTTAAGCATACAATAAAAAACAGATTCCCAAATCTGATTTGCTCTTTCTCATTTAAGAGATCTAAAATTATTTATAATCACGCAGGAAATATCTTCTCTTTGGTCACCTGTATGTTGCATCTTGATCATCTCCACAGGTAATGTCTAGGCAAAGCCATGGTACATACATGGAGTCAAACCTGTTGCAGAATTGGTGATTCAAGGCCATCAAGCAAGGGTGAGTAGGTCTCATCATGGATGGGAACATCCCACCACTTTAAAATAGGTTTTTAGATGATAAAGTGATAGGGACGTAAGGACCATAATTAATATTTTATCCAAAATGGTGAGAGAAGGAAGAGCAGTAGGGAAAATGCAATGTACAATACAGAGAAATCAACTTTATCCCATACCAGTGATTTTTTTCAATCAAGGCTGAAATGTTCAATGTGGACAAAACTTTTTTTTTTTTTTTTTTTTTTTTTTTTTTTTTTTTTTTTTTTAGCACCAATGGCCAGGTCTCGTTCCAGACTAATTAAGTTAAAATCCCTAGGAATGTTCCCTGGGCCATTGTATTCTTTATTTAAAATATTCCCAGTAATACAAATGTTCAACGAGTGCTGCAAACAATTTCTATTTCAATGCTGACAAAACAGTATAAGGTTTATTTTCAAGTCCAGATTCCAAATTTGGTATTCAAAAACTTCAGTAATTTGTCTCTGATTTACCTCCATAAACTTCCCAGGAGTCTGAGCCTTTAATAATGCACTCATGTCCCACTGGGATCCTTGTGCAGATCCCAGCCAACTCCTTTAACCCATGTTTCCAATGTATCGAGTGACTGCACAATCACAATAGAGGTGTCATATATATATATTGGTAGAATTCTTTAGAGTACTTTAAAGCACTTCCACACATATGAATGATCTGAGCGGCCTCTCAGGAACAGTTTTAATCATGCACAATTTGTAGAATGTCCAAGCACAATCTCCATATACTGAAGTTAAAGAAAATAAGAAGTAGAAAAATGACTTTTTTTCTACTTCATGTCCACAGGTCTTTTTACCATAGAGGAGTTTGCATGAAAAAACTATTGATAAATATGTAAAATGCTCAACCATAGTGAGGAGAGTAATAAATTATGGTTCACACATCTCATGGTATTTTTTAAAAATAGATTATAATTTAGTTGGGCAATAGATAGAATACAGACAAAAAAGAAAATATCTGTAATATAGTAGGTAAAGGAAAAGCAGATTACTTTGCAGAAGTTGGTAGAATTATGATCACTTTTTGTAAAATCAAAAATAATCACATGGCTTGTGAGTAAAGAAAAAGAGCACATTTTCTATTTGCTCTAGCGGAAGCATTCAATTATAAAAACCATACAGCTTTTTTTAGATATATATTTAAAAGCATGACAGGCATTATACAGGCCTATTTTATAAACAGCTATTCAAAAACTAAATTTTTTTCAGCTTCTTTGTATCTAAGGGTCTCCATGTAACTCAGATCTTGTCAATAAAACATAGCTAGAAGTCTATTAGGGCTTCCAGTAAATCATCTGCTGTTCTGTTATCTGCTAACAAGGGGAAAAATGGCTTTTTGAAACATGATGTGATGCTTGGAACTATAACAGCAATCTTAATGAGTCAGAAAGCCAATACGCTAAGGAAGGTAAATCAAATAACAGAAGGAATATGGGTCTTTGATGATATGACGTAGCTCTTGTACCTGTCCTGTACTATATCCCAAATTCTTAACCAGGATTATTAATATGCTTAAGAGATTATTTATTGCTTAAGATGCTAGTATTTAGGTTGACTGCAACAAGAAGCTGAAAAGTATTGCTATATGATACATCCATTTAGAAAAATTAAAATATGATTTTTAGATATAAAAATTATACCATACAATTTTAGAAGATGAAGATATTCTGTTTTGGAAAAAACACTATGAATTATGACAAAGGGAAAAAAAGCTGTAACATAAAAGAAGACCAATATAGTGCATATTTATAATGAAGCAAGAGCTTCTACCAATATATGGGACAAATATGTTAAAAGGAAACAGGCCTAACAATGAACATAAAATCCATTAAAAAGGAAATAGTGGCCAATAAAAATAAAATTATGTTCAAATAATTTATTAAAGAAAGAGATTAGAAAAGATTCAAAAGTTTAAATTATCCATTGTTATCAAATGTTCAAGAAATTAACACTTTTTACAAAGTCTTGGTAGAAGAATAAACTGAAATTAATCTGGAAGAAAATTTGGTATCAAGGGTAAAAAAATTTTTAATTATGTATTAGTTGAGCAAATAACTTTGTTTTCTTGGAATTTATTCTATAGATATGCTAAATAACTGCAAAAGCTTTCAAAGACGTATGTACCATGGGTTAACTTCAAAACTGCTTTAATATTCACAATAAAATGAATGGACACATTCTAAACATTCACCAATGGTACATTAATTAATAAAAAATCATTCACAAATAGAATGGATTTACCTTTTTAAAAATTCATTGACCAATAGACCTTTGGATGGGGGACAGGAGATGTGGGCAGGAGATAGGGAGAGAGTATGGAAAATATCCGTAATATAGAAAGTAGAGGAAAGGTAACTTTGCAGAGCTATCATTTGCTTTTGGTAAAAAAAAATATAGTAAATAAATATACACCATATCAGATATTCTTAAATTTAAAAATCTTGGAGTTCCCATTGTGGTTTAGCGGAAACAAATCCTACTAGTATCCATGAGGATGCAGGTTTGATTGCTGGCCTCACTCTGTGGGTTAGGGATCCAGCTTTGCCATGAGCTGTGGTGTAGGTCTCAGATGTGGCTCAGATCCCTCATTGCTGTGGTTGTGGTATAGGCCGGCAGCGGTAGCTCTGATTTGACCCCTAGCTGGGTAGCTTCCATATGCTGCGGGGTTCGGCCCTAAAAAAAAAAAAATCTGGAAGAATACACTCCAAAATTTTAATAGTGGTTATTTTGGAGTTGAGACAGGCATAATGAGGGAATAAATTACTACTTTATATATTTCTGTAATGTTTGAACAACAAACCCCCTGCACACCTACCATCCCCCCACACAATATTTAAAATGTAACTATCTTTAAAAAGCAATTATCCAGATTTGACTTGTAAACAAACATTTGTGACATTATCTTGAAATCACAGAAAACATTATTAAGCATAAAATTAAGAAACAGAATGACTCTTTTTTTCTATATGACAACTTCCAATCTTTTCAATTATGTTTTAAATGAGTCCATCTTTTATGCATATGTGTTTTTTCCACTGATTTATTTGGTCATAATGTCCAGCCTATAAATATGTACCAGGTTTGTTGGGATTTCTGATACTACCCATAATTTCAAAATTCCAGCCTGTTTTATTTTTTACAATGATTTTTATTTTTTCCATTATAGCTGATTTACAGTGTTCTGTCAATTTTTTGCTGCACAGCAAGGTGACACAGTCACACATACATGTATACATTCTTTTTTCTCACATTATCATGCTCCATCACAAGTGACCAGACATAGTTCCCGGTGCTATACAGCAGGATCCGATTGCTTATCCATTCCAAAGGCTATAGTTTGCATCTATTAACCCAGCCTGTTAATGTTCCCTTTCACATCATAATTCAGTAGCAGTCAGATTTGAGATAGTATTAATGGGCATCAGTACTCAATATGGGAAAGAATAAATATGCTTCTGTCAAAATATTAAATAGGACAAAATTTAAACTACAAAATTACTTATCTAAATTGTCATTAATACACATTGTAATCTTTTTGTTATTAGCTTATTTTCTCTTTTTTTTTTTTTTTTTTTTTGTCTTTTTGTCTTTTCTAGGACCGCACCCATGGCATATGGAAGTTCCTAGGCTAGGGGTCTAATTGGAGCTATAGCTGCCAGCCTATGCCAGAGCCACGCAATGCCAGATCCAAGCCACGTCAGTGACCTATACCACAGCTCACGGCAACACCAGATCCTTAACCCACTGAGCGAGGCCAGGGATTGAACCCACAACCTCATGGTTCCTAGTCAGATTTGTTAACCACTGCCCCACGACGGGAATTCCTTACTATCTTATTTTCAATCTATTAAGAAATGTGGTCAGAAGATAAACTGGAAAGAGAAGTTTATCTCTTACTGGATTGGTTTTGAGGTGCTTATGAAATATCAAAGTGAAGAAAATTGGCAGGTACCATCAGGAGAGAGCTTTAGCTCAAAGGTTTAAACTTGAGAATCAAAGCCATGAGTACATGACATAACCCACAAAAATATGTGGCATGAAAAGACAAAAGTGTCAGAAGTGGAAGGAGGCTGTGGGACACTATATTTTAAAACTGTGACGAGGAAGAACTGTCCACAAAGGACAGAGTAGAATTTCCTAGACACTAGCAGAAAAGACAACAGAGTATGACGTGACAGAAATTAAGAATACATTTTTATGAGGTATGTGGTAATTAACCATGCTTAATGGTAGAGTGAGGTTTTATTTTAAAGGCATGATTTATTTTCTTTGGACTTAGGCCTTCAAATATCAGGCCTTAAACAGGTAGGATTAAAAGGATTTGTTAAGGGTCCTAATTTAGTGCATTTGGGCATGATGAAAATAAAAGAATAGAGGAAGCGAGTAGAGATTTTTTTTTTTTTTTTTTTTTTTGCTTTGTAGGGCTGCACCTGGGGCATATGGAAGTTCCCAGGCTAGGGGTCTAATCAGAGCTACAGCTGCTGGCCACAGCCACAGCCACGCCAGATCCCAGCCTCGTCCTGCGACCTACACCACAGCTCACGGCAACACCACATCCTTAACCCACTGAGCAAGGCCTGGGATTGAAACTGCAACCTCATTGCTCCTAGTCGGATTCATTTCCACTGTGCCATAATGGGAACTCCAAAGAATATTTTTTAATGTAACAAAAGAAACTTGGAATTAATATAAAGAGCAAACATCAGCAATCACAAGGATCTGGAAGAAGATGGCAATGTCAGGTCCTAATTGGTCAGGGAGTATTTTATTATGCTGCAGAATCATTATGGGAAATTACATAAGCAAAGTCCATAGAATAATACACCAAAAATAATATACCCAAACAGGTGGCTAAACCAGTTATTCTGATGAGAATGCGGTCATTTTACCTGAATCAAGAGCATAAACATTTGTTTAATCTGAGTTAAAAGATTGAGCCTCAAATACCATTTTATTGAGTGATAATAAAAGATAAATAACAATGAAGATGTTGAATTATGGCTTCTAACTTTTCAATTGTTCCAGACTGTGTACATATAAATCTAGACATCATGGCTCCATATTAGATTTTAGAAAATGTAATGCATCAATTAAAGTCAGTAGATCAAATTTTAATTTCTTAAAACGTAATTATACAGTTAGAAAGCAGTTCTGGAGAACCATGTGGCCTGGAATTTTAAATATTGTTTTCATATTAAAATTATCATGCAAAAGTTCATGGTCATGCAAAAGGAAGAAATTATGTCTTCCTGTGTATTCACAACTGCCAATAATGAACTAAGTGGTCACCAAATGTCATAAATTCTATATTTTTACCTCTTATTTCTCTCTGTTCTTCTCCCTTTCTACTGTCACTCTCTTATTTCTGAACCTGCTTACTTCTGTCCTTGGCAAAAACCTCTCCTTCCTACAAACTAATCTCCATATATCTGATAGATTGACTTAAAGCAAGTATCTCAAAAAGTCACTTCCAGTTCAAGACAACTAAAAATAAGAACTTACCCACCTTTCTCCTAAGTCTCTAATAAAAGTAGGGTAAGTGAAGATAAAAAACCAGCAAGAGGCAGCCCAGTATACATGAACAGTCTACAATGGAGAAAAGCCCTTATTCCAGGGAGGTCCCTGGCTCACAGACAGCAGTGTGATGCAAGGTGGGGGTAGGAAGAACGTTTAAAAAGAAAGTTAACTAAGAGTCTGCTGAAATACTGTGCTACCCAAGTGCCCCATATTGACTCACTCTAACCCCTCTGTTTTCTCTACACACACAGAGCACAGCAGCCCAGCATTATACTCCCAGGCCTCAAAAACAGCATTCTTAAATAATGTAATTAACTGCATGAGCATAAGGCTTCTAAAGTTGCTGGAACATCTTCCAGTGCTACAGAGTATAGCTCTCCAGATCTCCCATTTTAGCATCCAAAAAGTGGCTTCCCCATCTACTAACCCTAAAGATGACAAGCTTCATTCATATCTGAGCTCCCAATCCTAGTACTAGAGTTGGGAGAAGCTGCCAGAGAAACAGGCCCACAAGAGCAGAGGAACATGATAACAGTCACCAGTCTTCTAGTCTTAAATATGAATGAACTAAGAACCACCAAATGTATGATGAGACTGAAGACCAAATAAATAACATTTCTGACCAAAAAGAAACAAGTATAAACTAGTGAACAGAAGAGCACTCTTAAAAACAAAACTGCAGTATTTACTGAGGAATTTGAAAAATTAATACATCCACTGGAGAAGAACATCAGGCTATGAAAAAAAAAATAAGAACTCTTGGAAAATAACATATTACTGTGTTCCTGGGACCCCTGTGATTTAGTATCATAATCTGAAAAAAAAACAAAAACCTGAATTTTCTATTTGAACGAAAAATTTTAGCTCCCTTTCCAAGAAATATCTATTAGATGTATCAATAAGTAGCATAATTAGCAAATTTTATTTTTTACTTCATACTTTATTTTTACAGCAAATTTTAAATAGTAAAACTTTTCATTCTAAGATGAACGTAAATAATAGCAATAAAGATATCATTAACTGAAAAGTAAGCAAAGATATGTACATCATACAGAAACAAAGTATAAAATCACTTGCTGAATGTTTTTATATGTCCTTAATAAATGTATCATTCATGTGCACGCTGGCACAAGAATTATGAGCCACATTTGCATATAAAAATAAAACGTTTTTTTCTGTATTACATAGAAATATTTAAGTAAATTTATAAATGCATGATCCATATAAATAATTTACATATATAACTGACAAACTGCTAGTTCTTGTATTTTTAATTTTACTGTTTCTAAAACAAATCAAAATTCTAACAAGTATAATATAAAAATTTTTTTCAGCCTACAAGAAATTAATATGTTCTCTCTTTACCTACACAGTTTTTTAATTACCTATTTTTATTTTTTTGGTCTTTTCAGGGCACACCTGCAGCATATGGAGGTTTCCAGGCTAGGGGTCTAATTGGAGCTACAGCTGCCAGCCTACACCACAGCCACAGCAGCATCAACACCAGATCTAAGCCACAGCTCATGGTAACGCCAGATCCTCAACCCACTGAGTGAGGCCAGAGATTGAATCTGCATCCTCGTGGATGCTAGTCAGGTTTGTTAACTACTGAGCCACAACGGGAACTCCCTTAATTACCATTTTGAATGAACTCTGTATCTGTTACATGAGTTAAATGTATAAAAGCAGGATTGTACTGCTTTAGATTATAATTAACACACATTTTATAAAACTTAATACCTGGAATAAAGTATAATGGATAAGAAAACCTAGTATTAAATATTTTTAAATAAGAAATACAATGATTAATTCTCAAATAAATACTATGAGGTCTTAAGGTCATTGCAGGAAGTAAATCATAATTATTATTTTTTTTGGTCATATCACTGCATGTGGGCATTCCTAGGCCAGTGGTCAAACCCACGCCACAGCAGTAACCCAAGCCGCTATAGTGACAACGCCAGATCATTATCCATTAGACCACCAGGGAACTCCCATAATTTTACTGATATGTACGTTAGAATAGAGATGTATGTTAGAGTACCCTTTATTCCAATAAAATAGAGTTCACTATGTACATTTATGAATACAAAAACTTACACATGGGTGCACCATTCAATGCTTTATGCCCTGCTGTAGCTTCTAGAGAATATCAACGTGTAAATCCCTTTGCAGGATGGAATACTCTAACTATTCAAATGGCTTTGAGACAGTGGTGAGGGCTGAGGAGGCATCAAGGATCACATTAGTGGCAGATTTTGGTTCCTGCCCCTCACAGATTTGTGAACAATGGCAAAACACAAAAACAAAAAACCTGTACATCTATTAGCCTCACAAGGGAGGGAAACAGTGAAATCTGTTAAAACGTTTGACATCATATGAAACTTTTCAAGTTGAATTTTGCTAGCATAAATCTAGCACATCTAGATTTTACATAAGCTTAGTCTGATATGCATTATTCAAATTCAGATATGTTCTAAGCACTTTTATTTTCCTAATTTTAAAAAATATGTCCCCACTCTAGCACATTTTCATATTTTCTCAGTCTATCCAAACAGGCCTGTCACCTTTTAATGCCAAAATTGCTTCCTCCTCAAAGTACTTCTCTGATTTTTGTTCAGTTTTTATTTCTTTTGCCATTCTCTTAAATGTCAAAATATAATGTTATCATGGAAGTTAGTATGTTCTATTGTACATTACAGCTATTTACCTTCTGTTTATATGTCATATTTATTTTTTTCCATTTTTAATTTCTCTTTTTGTATTAAAGTATAGTTGACAGGAAGAGTTCCCATCGTGGTGCAGCAGAAACAAATCCAACTAGGAACCATGAGGTTGTAGGTTCGATCCCTGGCATTGCTGTGGCTGTGGCATAGGCAAGAGGCTGTAGCTCCAATTAGATCCCTAGCCTAGGAACCTCCATATGCCACGGGTGCGGCCCTAAAAAGCAAAAAAAAAAAAGTTATAGTAGACAAACAATATTATATCAATTCCAGTGGTGCACAATGATGTGACATTTCATATGCATCACAAATTTATCAGCACAATAAGTCTAGTAATCATCTGTTACCTTACAAAGTTACTGCAGTATTATTGACTATATTTGCTGTGCTCTGCATTATATCTCCTGACATATTTATTTTATAACTGGAAGCTTATAACTCTTAATCCCCTTAACCTATCCCCCCCCAAACTCCTTCCTCTTTAGCAACTACCAGTTTGTTCTCTGTTTCTATGTTTTTCTTTTGTTGTTGTTGTTTTTTAGATTCCATACACAAGTGAAACCATATGGTATTTTTCTATTTATGCTGACTTATTCCCTTAGTATAATAGCCTCTAGGTCCACCAATGTTGTTACAAATGATAATATTGCTTTCTTTTTTATGGGTAATATTTTTCATTGTATAAATATACCATGTATTTTTATCCATTCATCCATCAATGGACATTTAAATTGTTTTTATGTCTTGGCTATTGTACATAATCTTCAATGAACATAGAGGTGCATATTTTTCAAATTGGTGTTTTCATTTTCTCCAGATAAACATCCAGAAGTGGAATTGCTAGATTGTACAACGTTCTATTTTTTGTTTTTTGAAGAATCTCCATATACTTGCTATTGTAGCTGTACCAATATATAATCCCACCAACAGTACTGGAGGGATTCCTTTTCTCAACATTTTCACCAATGTATTTTTGTTATATTCTTGATAATAACCATTTTAATAGGTGTGAAGTGGTATCTCATGTGGTTTTGATTTTCATTTTCTTGATATTAGTGATGTTGAGTATCTTTTCATGTGTGGGTTGGCCATCTGTACATCTTCCTTGGAAAAATGTCTATTCAAGTATGCTATTCTATTTTTAATCAGATTGGGGGGTTTTTGATATTAAATTGTATGAGTTCTTTATATATTTTAGATATTAACTCCTGACTGGATATATCACTAGCAAATGTCTCCTTCCATTTAGTAGGTTGTCTTTTTGTTGTTGATGGTTAACTTCTCTGTGCCAAAACTTTCTAGTTTGAAGTAGTCTCATTTATTTTCATTTTTATTGCTCTTTCCAGAGGAGACAGATTTAAAAAAATTATGTAGTGCTAAGACTGACATCAAAGAGCATACTGCTTATGTTTTTGTCTAGTTTTATGGTTGCAGGTCTTAAACATTTGACTCTTTAATCCATTTTAAGTTAACTTTTGTATAAGTTGGAAGAAAGTGGTCCAGTCTCATTCTTTTGCATGTAGCCATAGAGGTTTCCCAAAACTGTCAATTGAAGAGGCTGTCTTCCCCACTGCATAGTAGTGAATCATTTATAGTAAGTTAATTGGCCATATGAGCATTGGTTTATCTCTGGGCTCTCTATTCTGTTCCATTGATCTATGGATCTGTTTTTGTGCCAGTATCATACTGTTTTGATTGCTATAGCTCTGTAGTACATTTCTGAAATTAGGGAATGTGATACTCCAGCTCTGTTCTTTCTTAATAGCTTTGTTTTTGTGGAGTAATTTGAGTTTTCAAACAAATTTTAGTATTATATAATCTAGTTCTGTGAAACACACCATTGGTATTTTGATAAAGATTACATTGAATCTGTAGAATGCTCTGGGTACTATGGATTAATGATGCTAGCAGATCCCTTGTGGCACAGAGGGTTAAGTATCCAGTGTTGTCACTGAAGAAGTTCAGGTTGCTGCTATGGCTTGGGTTCAGTCCTGGACCCAGGAACTTCCACATCTTGAGGGTGTAGCCAAAACAACTCCAATATTAATTCTTCCAATCCATTTTCATGGCATAGCTTTTCATTTTTTTTGTGCATCATCTTCAATTTTGTTCATCATTTTCTTATAGTTTATAGAATACAGGACTTTCACCTCCTTAGTTAAATTTATTTATAGGTATTTTGTTCTTTTTGATGAAATTGTAAGATTGTTTTCTAAACTTCTTTTTCTGATAATTTGTTATTCGTGTATAAAAACACAACAGATTTCTGTATATTGATTTCATATCTTGAAACTTCACTGAAATTAAAATATCAAATATTCTAATGAATTTTTGATAGCATCTTTAGGATTTCCTATATATGTCATCTGTAAACAGTGATAATTTTACTTCTTTTCCAATTTGAACTCCTTTTCTTTCTCTTGTCTGATTGCTGTGGCTAGGGCTTCCAATATTGTGTTGAATAAGAGTGGTGAGAGTGGACGTCCTGTCTTATTCCTGATCTTAGAGGAAATGCTTTCAGCTTTTCACTATTGAGGATGATGTTAGCTGTTGGATTGTTATGCATAGCCTTTATTATGTTGAGGTAGGTTCCCTATAGGCCTACTTTCTGAAGAGTTTTTTTTTTTTTAATCATAAGTGGGTATTGAATTTTGTCAAGCTTTTTTCTGCATCCATTGAGATGATCATATGGTTTTTATTGTTTAGTTTGTTATTGTGGTGTATCACACCAATTAATTTGCAGATATTGAAAGATCTTGCATTCCTGGGATAACTCCCACTTGATCTCATGGATATGTGTATCTTTAGATCTGAAGTAAGTCTTTTGTAGGCAGCACATATGTGAATATTTTTTTAAAAATCTATTCATCATATGCTATTTGATTGGAACATTTAGTCTATTTAAAGTAATTATTGATAGATATATACTTACTGCCATTTTGTTAACTGTTTTCCAGATGTTTTTGTAGTTCTTTTCTGTTTCTGCATTCTTCTATTGCTATTTTTTCTTGTGATTTAATGACTTTCTTTAGTGTCATTTTTTTATTTCTTTTTATTTTTTATTTGTCTGTAGTAGGTTTTTGGTTTGTAGTTACGATTAGGTTCATACACAACAATGTATGTATATAGCATACATCTATTTTAAGTCAATGGTCGTTTAAGCACATTCTAAAAGCGCTACAGTTTTACTGTTCCCCCAAGTTTTATGTTTTTTGATATCATATTTTACATCTTTGTATTTTGTGTATCCCTTAACTAATTTTAGATGTAATTTTACTATTTCATCTTTTAACCTCCATACAAGCTTTATAATGACTATATTTACTATATATTTGCCTTTACCAGTAAGTTTTTTTCCTTTCATAATTTTCTCACTTCTAGTTATGGCCTTTTCTTTTCCTTTTAAAGAAATAAATGCCTTTAACATTTCTAACAAGGCCAGTTCAGTGATGATGAACTCCTTTAGTGTCTGCTTGTCTGGGAAGCAATTTATCTCTCCTTCAACTTTAAATAATAACTTTCCTGGGTGGATTATTCTTGGTTGTAACTTCTTCCTTTCAGTGCTTCGAATATACCATGGCAGTTCCTTCTGACTTGTTAACATTCTGCTGAAAAATCAGCTGATAATCTTATGAGTTCCCTTGTACATACATAACTAGCTGTTTTTCTCTTATTGCTTTAAAGAACCTCTCTAAGTTTTGACATTTTAATCATAATGTGTCTAAATGTGAGTCTTTGGGGGTTCATATTTTTAGGGACTTTCTGTGCTTCCTGAAATTGAATGTCTGTTTCCTTTACCAGGTTAGGAAAGTTTTCAACCATTATTTCTCCAAATACATTTTCTGTCTTTTCTCTCTTGCTTCTCCTTCTGGGAGCCCTATTACGCAAATATTAGTATACTTGATGTTAATTCACAGGTCTCTTAAACTATTTTCAATTTTTAAATTTTTTTCTTTTTTCTGTTCTGATTGGTGATTTCTCCTACCCTGTAATCCAGATCACTGATTTGCTTTTAATTGCCTCTAGTGTATTTTTCTTCTCAATTATTATACTCTTCCATCCTGATTGGGTCATTTTTAATATTTTCTATCTCTTTGTTGAAGTTTTCACTAAGTTCATCTGTTCTTCTCCTGAGTTTGATGGCATCATCTGGTTATTACTTTCAACTCTTTATCTGATAAAGTGTTTATCTCTATTTCATTTAGCTCTTTTTCTGAGATGCTGTCTTTTTATTTTGTTTGGAAGGTATTCCTCTGTCTCCTCAATTTGCCTAACTCTGTTTGTTTCTACATATTAGGTTTATCAGCTACATCTTGAAAGAGTGGCCTTATGTAGAAGGTATTCTGTTGGGCCCAGTAGTGGACTCCACCCTAGAAACCAGAGCCAGATTCCCCAGAGTTATCCCCTGTGTATGCTATATGGGCCATCTGGTGGTTGGGACACAACTGCTACAGCTGCTGTGTTTCATGGGACTGACCCCTGGCCAACCTGGCTATGTGGCTCATCCATGACTGCTGTTAATGCTCTACTTGGCAGGCCTCGTCCCCAGCCCAGCTGTGTGTGGGACCTGGCTGTGACTGATATGGGCACAATGATTTGCAGGGTTGGTGCCCCAGAATGGGAGCCTCTTTAGGGGGTGTCAGTGTAGAACACGACTGCCTTTTGGGTTTGTGGTGGTGCCTTCCCAGAGTGGGAGCCACTCTGGGGAAGCACTGCTGGATGGCCAGGACCATCTTCTGGGTAGGGCAGGGAGGGACCACTTGGAGAGGCCAGCCAGTGCAGTCAGATTGGACAGGGCTAGTTCTCAGGGGAATGCCAGGGTGAGGTATGTAGTATTATTTATGTTCATACAGGATAACATAAATGTCTCATGCCAGCACCAGGACAGCTAGGTGGAAGGATGATCAAAAAAAAAAAAAAGCTTGCCAGTACTTTCATCCCTGGACAAAATTCCCACTGAATCTCTGTCCCTCCCACACACATCCTGAAATTAGTCAGTGAATTTCCTTCTTATACGCTCCAGGCACTTTTCAAGCTAATGCTTCTTCACTGGGACTCAGAATAAATGGGTTTTTGTGTGAGCTTTTCTAGAGTGGAGTCTTGTTTTCTCACAGCTCTCTGACTTTCCTGGATGTAAGCCCTGCTGGTTTTCAATGTGAGACATTACGGGGGCTCATCTTCCTGGTACAGGTCCCCTGTGTTGGGGAACCCAATGTAGGGCTTGGGCCCCTTGCTCCACAGGGGAAACCCTATAGCTATGATATGTCTTCCACCTATAGATCAGCACACTGTGGGTGGGAGTTCTTACTACGCTGTGTTTCTACCTCCTATATTTCTTTATGTGGGCTTTTTATAATATCCCTGGTTGTAGAAAATCTGTTCTACTAATCATCAGAACATTCTCAGGGACAGTTACTCTGTGTGTAGTTGCAGTTTGGTGTGTCCACACGAGGTAAACTCAGGATCTTTCAACTCTACCACCCTGGTCTGGCTCCTCCGTGATTCATCTTCTTTCCTAGACTATGAGTTCCTTCTTGGCAGGCTCTGCCTCTGAAACATTTTTGTATAATTTCTCAATAATGCTACAAATACTGCATACAGTTAATTTCAATAAGCATTTTTACTTATGTTGGAGTAAATGGAAATTTTAAATATATACATCCCTTTCTCAGATTAAATTCATCTTCAAAATTTCAAGATGGATGGTATGCCAACATTCATGCAAATGAAAAACAGGAGTTTTATTAACTACAAGCTCAAGTAACTATTAAAAAGTCAGAATTTTACTTGGATATTTTGACAGAAGTATAAGTGTCTATAACAAGGGTGATAGCTATGGTACTATATATGGCAATAACCCTCTATCATGGTTTTATAAACGCTATAGTAATATATTTCAAACTTTAAGAACACTGGAAAACTGGAGGACATCTGAAATAGAATAATTAAAAATATGAAGATGTGGGGGGTTCAGTTCAAGGTAATGATGTAGCAGACCCTTGAACTCATGTCCTCCAACACACACACCAAATCTATGGAAATAAATGGGAAAATCCCTCTGAAAGAAACTCAGAAGCTAGCTGAGTGACTCCTATGCATCAGGCAATCAAGATAACACCCACATCAAAACATGTAGGAGAGGCCAAAGCAAACTCTCTCCACAATCATCAGGGCTACTCATAGCCAAGAGGGAGCTCATAACTTCCTGCATCTCTGTTTGATCTCCACACTTTATACCCCACTTTTTATACTTTTACTTAAGAGATGGGCCCCTAAGACATCCAGCTTTGAAAGTTGGTGGGGTTTTCACACACAATACTCACAACAAAAGACAAACTCTTAGAAAGATATTAAGGAGGAGTTCCTGTCGTGGTGCAGTGGAAACAAATCTGACTAGGAACCATGAGGTTGCTGGTTCAATCCCTGGCCTCACTCAGTGGGTCAAGGATCCGGCATTGCCGTGAGCTGTGGTATAGGTCACAGACTCGGCTCGGACCTGTCGTTGCTATGGCTGTGGCATAGGCCGGCAGCTGTAGCTTCGATTAGACCCCTAACCTGGGAGGGAACCTCCACATGCCATGGGTGTGGCTCTAAAAAGAAAAAAAAAAAAAGAGGTCAATGTGGACCTACTGTGGTGATACCCCTAGGATCCAGCAGCAGACTAAAACACAGCCACCATTTCCATAAAAGAAGGCTATGTGTTTAACTTAACAGCTGTAATCTGAGGTGCCTATTTTAGGCACATATAAACAGGCTGACTGCAAAACTCTGCACATATTTTAGTCACACATAAACAGGCTGACTGTAAAACTCTCCAGAGACCAGGAGGAAAGCAACTCTTTCACACTCTCTCTGCCTTGATCCAGGTTTCTGATATGTCTCAGAGAAACTTATGTACATGTCTAAAACCCTCGGATAAAATAGACTTTAATAAGAGACAAAGAAGGTCATTATATAAAGATAAAATGGTCCATCCAACTAGAGGATAAAACATATGCAAATATTTGTGCATCCAATATAGCAAATATAAACTGATCTAATGGGAAAAACAGACAGCAGTGCAATAAAAGCAACCCACTAACATCAATGGGTAGATCATCCAGACTAAAAAAAAAATAAATCAATAAAGATATAATGGACTAGAGTGACATGTTAGACCAGTTGAACTTAACAGACATTTACAGAACATTCTATCCTAAATAAGCAGAATATACATTCTTCTTATGCTCACAAGGAAAATCCTCCACAATATATCATGTTAAGCCAAAAACAAGTCTTTATAAATTTAGGAACACTGAATTCACATCAAGCAACTTTTAGAGCTACAATGGTACAGAACTAGAAATGAATTACAAGAAGAAAACTGGAAAATTCATAAATACATTAAAATTAAACAAGCTGTTACTGAATAACCAATGTGTCAAAGAAGGGAAAAAAAGAGAAATCAAAAAATATCTTGAAACAAATGAAAAAGAGAATACAATATATCAAAGCTATACAATTTACCAATATAATATACCAATATGCCAAAGATACAAGAGAAACAGTTCTAGAGTTTAGTAATAAGTGCCTACATTAAGAAAGAAAATATCTGAAATAAATAATCCAACTTTATATCCTAAGGAACCAGTAATACTCCAAGGAATTAGTAAAAGAAGAACTAAGTATGAAGTTAGTAAAAGCAAGGAAATAAGAAAGATCAGAGTAGAAATAAATGAAATAGAGACTAAAAAAACAATCAAAATGATCAGTTGAACTCACAGCTTTTTTTTAAATTACTCAATGAATTTTATTACATTTATAGTTGTACAACAACCATCACAACCAAATTTTATAGCATTTCCATCCCATACCCTCAGTATATCCCCTCACCTCCCAATGTCTCATTTGGAGACCGTAAGTTTTTCAAAGTCTGTAAGTCAGTATCTGTTCTGCAAAGAAGTTCATTGTGTCCTTTTTTTAGATTCCACAGGTAAGTGATAGCATTTGATGTTGGTGTCTCATTGTCTGACTGACTTCACTTAGCATGATAATTTCTAGGTCCATCCATGTTGCTAAAAATGCCAGTATTCCATTCCTTTTAATGGCTGAGTAATATTCTATTGCATATATGTACCACCTCTTCTTGATCCACTCCTCTGTCGATGGACGTGTAGGTTGTTTCCATGCCTTGGCTATTATACCTAATGATTCAGTGAACATTGGAGTACATGTGTCTTTTTGAGTCATGGTTTTCTCTGGGTAGATGCCCAGGAGTGTGACTGCTAGATCAAATGGTAGTTCTATTTTTAGTTTTCTGAGGAATCTCCATACTGTTTTCCACGGTGGTTGCACCAATTTAAAATCCCACCAACAATGTAAGACAGTTCCTTTTTTTCCACACCCTCTCCAGCACTTATTGTTTGTAGACTTTTTGATGATGGCCATTCTGGCTGGTGTAAGGTGGTACCTCATAGTGTTCCACTTGAATTTGCATTTCTCTAATAATGAGTAATGTTGAATATTTTTTCATGTGTTTTTTTGGCCATCTGTATGTCTTCTTTGGAGATATGTCTGTTTAGATCTCCTGCTCATTTGTTGATGGGGTGAAAGCAAGGAAATAAGAATGATCAGAGTAGAAATAAATGAAATAGAGACAAAAAAAAATCAAAATGATCAGCTGAACTCACAGCTAGTTTTTGAAAATGATAAAAAACAGACAGACCTCTAGACTCACCAAGAAACAAGAGAGGAATCAAATAACTAAAATCAGAAACAAAGAGATGTTATAACTGAAACCACAGAAGGATAATAAAAAAATACTAAGAACATTAACACACAAATTGTATAACCTAGAAAAAAAATGGAAAAATCCTAGAAACATATAGCCTACCAAGAGAGAATCAAGAAGAAATAGAAAATATGAACAGAATAACAAGAAAGTAGATTAAATCAGTGATCAAAACTTCCCAACAAATAAAAGTCCAGGACCAGCTGGCTTCATTGGTGAAATCCACCAAACATCTAAAGAACTAATGCCAATCCTTCCCAAGTTCTTCCCCAAAAGGAGAATAGAAAGTAACTCAGGCCAGCATCACCCTGATGTCTAAGCCAGACAAAGACATTATATGAAGAAAAAAGTACAGGAAAATCTATCTGATGAACATGGATGTAAAAACATTCAACAAAATATTAGCCGAACCAAATTCAACTACTCATTGAAAGGATAATATGCTATGACCAAGTGGAATCCATCCTTGAGATGCAAGGATGTTTCATCATAAGCAAATCAGCTAAGGTGACAGAACACCTTAACAGGATAAAGGATAAAAATCACAACCATTTCAATTGATGCAGAAAAAGCCTTTGACAAAAGTAAACATCTTTTTAGGCAAAAAAACTTCAGCTTTTAATAAATTACCTCAACCCAATAAAGTCCATACGTGATAAGCTTACAGGTAGCATCATACTCAAAATGAAAAACTGAAAACTTTTCCTCTAAGATTTCAATGCTCACTCACTCTCATCACTTTTTTTTTTTGGCTGTGCTCACAGCTTGTGAAAGTTCCTGGGCCAGCGATCAAACCTGTGGCACAGCAGTAACCTGAGCCACTGCAGTGACAACACAAAGTCCTTAACCCACTCTGCCACAAGGGAACTCCTCTCATCACTTTTATTCAACACAGTATTGGAAGTTATCCAGGACAATTAGGAAAGTAAAAGAAATAAAAGGCATCATATTGGAAAGGAAGAATAAAACTATCTCTACTCACAGATATGATATACGTAGAAAAAACCCTGGATACTTCACCAAAAAACGTTTAGAACTAATAAAGCAATGTATCCAAGTTGCAGGATATAAAATAAATATATACATAAATAAATTGTATTTATATACACTAATAATAAACTATCAGAAAGAGAAATTAAGGAGAAAGTCCAATTCACAATTGCATCAAAACTAAGACATTTAATAAAGAATAAACTTAACCAAGGAGGTGAATGGCCAGTACAGTGAAAACTTCAAGACAGTGAAAAAATAAATTGAATAAGATACAAATGAATGGAACAATAGTCCATGCTCATGAATTGGAAGAATTAATATTATAAAAATGTCCATACTGCTCAAAACCATCTACAGATTCAAAATTTCAGTAGTATTTTTCATAGAAATAGAACAATATTATAATTTGTATGGCAACAAAAAGGATCCCTGGATAGCCAAAGCAATCTTCAGAAACAACAAAGCTAGACTCATCATGCTTCCAGATTTCAAACTATATTACAAATTGACAATAATCAAAACAAGATAGTATTGGCATAAAAACAGACACATAGATCAATGGAGCAGAATAAAGAGCCCGGAAATAAATGCATGGATATGGTTGATTTATTTATGACAAAGGAGCCAATAGTATACAACAGGGAAAGGATAGTCTCTCCAATAAATGATATCGAGAAAACCAGACAACTACCTGAAAAAAAATGAATTTGGACCCCCTATCTTACACCACAGAAAAATCAACTCAAAATAAACTAAAAACTTGAATATAAGGCCTGAAACCATACAACTTCTAGAAGAAAACATAGGCAGTAAGCTCCTTAACATCAGTCTTGGTGATGATTTTTTGAATTTGACACCAAATGCAAAGGCAACAAAAAGTAAAATTCATCAAGTGGGACTATGCCAAACTAAAGTTTCCGTACAGCAAAGGAAACTATCAATAAAATAAAAAGGCAACCTATGAAACGGGAGAAAATATTTGAAAATGACATGTTCAATTGGTAGTTAATACCCAAAATACATAAAGAACTCACCACTAAATAGCAAAAGTCAAACAATCCAATTTACAAATGTGCAGAGGATTTGAACAGACATTGTTCCAAAGAAGAATTACAAATGGTTAACAAGTACATGAAAAGTTGTTCAACATCGCTAATCATCAGGTAAGTGAAAATCAAAACTATAATAAAATACCACCTCACCTCTGAAAGAATGGTTCTTATCAAAAACAGAAGACCTTATGTGTTGGTGAGGATGTGGAAAAAGGGAACTCTTGTGGACTGTTGGTGAAAGTGTAAATTTGTGCAGCCACTATGGAAAGCAGTAGGGAGATTTTCAAAAAATGAAAAACAGAACTACTGGAGTTCCCGTCATGGCACAGTGGAAACCAATCTGACTGGGAACCATGAGGTTGAGAGTTTGACCCCTGGCCTCAGTGGGTTAAGGATTAGCATTGCCATGAGCTGTGGTGTAGGTAGCAGGTGCAGCTCGGATCTGGCATTGCTGTGGCTGTGGTGTAGGCTGGCAACTGTAGCTCTGATTAGACCCTTAGCCTGGGAACCTCCACATGCCATAGGTGAGGCCCTAAAAAGCAAAAATAATAAATAAATAGATACATAGATACATAGATAGGTAGATAGGTAGGTAGATAGATAGATAGATAGATAGATAGACAGACAGACAGACAGACAGACAGACAGACAGATAGAACGAACGAACAAACTACCATACGATCCAGCAATTCCACTTTGGGGGTATTTACCCTAAGTAAAATTACTGTCTCAAAAAGATAACTGAACACTCATGTTCAGTGCAGATTATTTACAATAGCCAAAACATGGAAGCAACCCAAGTGTCCACGGATGGATGAATAAAGACAAAGGGATATTACTTGGCCATAAAAAAAGAAGAATTCTTACCATTTGCAATAACAGAAATGGGCCTTGAGGGCATTGTGCTAAGTGAAATAAGTAATAATAGAAAGGCAAATATTATATGGTATAACTTATACATGGAATGTAAAACGAAAAGCAAAATCCCAGAACCCATGGATACAAAGAACAGATTGTGGTTGCCAGAGATAGGGGCTGAGGGAGAGAGCAAAATGAGTGAAAAAGATAAAAACTTATAGTTATAAAATAAATAATTTCTGGATATAATTTATGGTGACTATAGAAAACAATACTGTATTGTATTTTGAAGGTTACTAAGAATAAATGTTAAAAGTTCTCATCACAAGAACAAAAGTTTGTGTGTTGTTATGAACATTAACTTATCGTGATAACCATTTTTCAATATATACACATATCAGATTATCATGTTGTACACCTAAACTAATACAATATTATGCCAGTTATATCCTAATTAAAAAAAATGAAGATTGTGGAAAACATGTTCTATGAAGAATGACTAGTGGTATACAGTCTCAAGAAGGGAAAATGTGGGTGCTGAAATATGGAAGTGAGAATAAGCATACTCTGAATTGCTCTGTAATACCCTGTATTTCTTACCTGCAAAACTTTATACACAATATACAGTTGTATATTTCCTATAGGGTTGCTATGAGGATGAAGTCATTGTTAAATACTTAGATAGTTCCTGAAATGCAGTAAGAACTATAAACATATTAGTTATTATTATCATTATTATCCCCTTAAGAGTTGAACAGGGGACAATGATATGCAGGCAATTTTTCTCCGTGTAAGAGTTTCGTGATAATTAGAATTTTTCAACCTCTCAAACTAGTGAAATATTTTACTTTCAACTTAAATGCCTTTAAGTCAGAAACTTAGAGAATTTCAGTGTTGGGAAGAAGTCAGACTCCATAATCTCCCAAACTGTATGTAGGAAAATACTGATGAGCTGAACATGGCTTTATCCATAAATGACCAAGTGATTTGGAAAGGCACTCTGCACATGTCTGCAAGATGGTAAGGAATGTTCTATGTTCCCTTCCTATGGCACTGGAGTGAAATTCTTTATAGTCAGTAATGTCTCCTGTCAGCCAGAATATGTGCATGGAGAGATTTATGACCATAGGTACAGAACTCTAAAATTAGGATTCTTTAGACATAAAGAAAAATAAGGGTGTCGGTTTAGAAGAAAGACACAACGAAAAAAAGTCAGACATTGGCATAGTGCCCACTCCCCAACTTTGTCTAAAATGTACCTTCTTTGCAGAGGCTAAGCAAGGGTGCTAGCTGGTGAATATGTCATGGAAGGTGTAATGTTCCTAATCTGATTACAATGTTCTCATCACCTATAGGAGAAAGTCAATGAAAGAAACCTATCATTTTATTTCCACCTAGAAAATCTACAAAGGCTTGTACAGGACTGGCTTTGTGCTGCTGTACTTCCTTTTTGTGTGTGTACATATTTGGGTAAGAAGAACTGTAGAACATATGTCAATTTTTCATACTAAAATAATTATCTTAAATTAAAAGAAATGACATCAGAGACACCAGGATTCTACACAATAGTAAGAAAGTGAGCCCAATGTAATTCTTTACAAAAGAAAAGTCCATGTCATTGGCTCAGTAGTTACACTAAAGCTATTACTTTAACCTTAAGTTTTCATAAATTTCACCATCTCAGACTAATAAATCACTTGCACATAGAAAGGTGTCAAACAAGTTCTCTCCTATCCTACATTTGGCAAATATCATAACTTCTTAAACTATCAGTCTCTAACACCTGTTGATTTGCACCTAATTAAACAACGTCTACTATATATTGAGTGATGTAGCAGAATTATTGATTGCAAAACAACAAACCCCCCTCTGGATAGTTAAAGCATGTATTAAATGTATCAAAGGATATTAGTTTGGGGGTCATGGGGAGGGCCAGAGTCTGGTATGGAGGAAGAAACAATGCTCAAACCCTTCAAGGAATTCTCCAGAATGTGGGATTTGTGTGGAATTGCCGAAAGAGAAAAGCAGTAATAAAGAAATTAAGAATTCATGAAGATGAAAGAGTGTAGCAGATTAACTACAGAGGCCACTGAGGCATCAATGTGTGGAAAATGCAAGCTCTTACAATACTTTCTTCTTCCATATTTTTCATTCATAAACTCAACAAATAGGGTTGGTGCCTTTGGGAGTAATAAAGTGGAAAATAAAATGTGAACATACAACAGTGAAAGCAAAATGTAAAGAGAAGCCACAGCTCCAGGAATGCAGATACAGCTACACTGTAAGACTATCTGAGGACTTCAAGACTTCAAGTTTTAATTCACTCGAGTTAATTAGAAATGGCTGTGAACACAAGGTCCATAAAACAAATTATGGTTTTTATTGGAGTTTAAATGATCCGAGCTATATAGAGACGGGAGAATTGCTGTCATTGAGGCTGAGAGACTGACACAGTCTACTGCAAACAAGTACTCAAAGCTGGGGCTTGAGAGGTTTAGGACTAGGCTGAGTAAATGCCCCCATAATGCAAATAAGAAGTAATACAGATGTTGTCATAGAGCAACAAAGATGAGAAAAGTCATTTCATGATTACCTTCCATTATCAGTTTCCCAGTTTTCTATAGAAACTATTTTAAGCAAAAGAGAAATCAATTTGGGGATAAAATTAAAATTCTAATTTTCCATTTTGCTCCACCAGAAACCATGAATCTTATTTGCTATGTGATACTTTCTAAAAATAGAGATTAAAAAAATCCTTTTTAGAGAGAGAAAATACATTATTTCAGAAAACAGAACTGACTCTGGAAACTTTGAGAAGACTAGGCAGAGACTAAGAGGGAAAAGGAATGAAACAGAACTCGACTTACACTTTAAATTTGGAAGGAAGCTGGAAATGCTGAATGAGTTCTTTCCAATGTCCTAAAACACGTTCCTGTCCTTATTCCTACTCAACACCTCCAAGCTACTAAGTTAATGACTCCAACCTCAAGGAATCCAAAATACGCCAACATTTATAATAACCAAACTCTGGAGTTCCTTTAATGAGGCTAACCTGTGAAGCAGGCAGATGGCAGGGAATTGTATTCTTACCTTTTTTTTTCCTGCAAAAACCTTGGGCGAGTGTTCCTGGGTGTTAAAAAAAAAAGCTGCCTAGTGGCTGCAAAGAGAAGCTTGAACAGAAGGAAATGCAACAGGACCCCTCAAATGCTGCTGGGCTCGCAAGACCCCAGTGGTGCCTAAGGTAGAGCCTTTATAAGAGATACTCGCCCTGACCCACCTGGGGCCTGCCCGCCTATGGAAGGCAGTTTCGTGATCGCATTCATCTTGATGAGTTTCACCTGCTTATCTAGAAAGTCTCTCTCTCTCCAGGAAGTCACAGAGTTTCATGCAGGTCCACCCAGGGTATTCGGATCCCAAACGGCCTGGTTCAGGTTCTTCTCCAGGGCCACTGTGGCTTCCATGGTGTCCAGGGCTCTACCTCACTCACCGTGTGACCCATTGACTTCTGAGTATCCTGGAAGTGGGTGTGGCCTTTGCATTGGTTTTGCATCTTCAAGAGACGCTGGGCACCTTTGAGCTTTTCCTTGGCCAACTCACAGAAGAGGTAGCCCAGGCCCTCTGGAGCCACAAGTTCTCAGTCAACACAGAAGCCCAGAGAGATATTTTGTTGATGAGGAATGGGATCCGAAGCTACTACTGGTAGCCTGAAGGACAATAAAGGTACAGCTCCACTCACCTGTTTTAGCTGCTGATCCAACCTCTTCATGAGGAAGCAAAAAGGAATGTGTACCACCCTTTCTTGGACAGCATTGGTTCAACTTCCTGATTGTATATTGATCAAAGAGAGGAGCGGCACCAGAGGACAGCTTGTTGGGAGGTGTTGACAGCACTGCATCGCCAGTAACTCTAAGCTGCAGTGAAGGAAAGCAGTCTGTGTGTAAGGCAATGCAGCTTTGAAACAAATCACAGCCTCTTTCCTCAAAGGCCCTATGATAAAAACATTCCGGAATTTTATCTTTGTCTCCCACCCCATCTTCTCTCTCATGAACTCCACTTCATAAAATCTATAGCATGCAGTTCTGTCCTTATTAAATTCTGCTTGCCGTTATATGTCTTTGTCCCTAAATGGCTGCACATGGAGGGCAGAGAACTTGTTCTCACCACTTTTACTTTTTTTTTTTTTTTTTTGTCTTTTTGCCTTTTCTAGGCCCACACCCATGGCATATGGAGGTTCCCAGCCTAGGGGGCTAGGGGTCCAATTGGAGCTGCAGCAGCCGGCCTACACCACAGCTCACGGGAATGCTAGATCCTTAACCCACTGAGAAAGGCCAGGGATCACACCCGCAACCTCATGGTTCCTAGTCGGATTCGTTAACCACTGAGCCACGACAGGAACTCCTGTTCTTACCACTTTTGTATCTGACCCTAAGCCCAGTGCAGTTGGAAGCCACCATGATTGCTGGTGGAATGGACTTCCCAACAGCCTCCTCTATTTCTCCCTTCCACCACTTGCTTCTGGCCTAAAACATCAGACTGCTGGCAAAAATGCTCACTTGTAGTAATGCTGTTCAGCTCACCTTGGAGAAGTTTGACCTGCCTGACGAACATAAAAACCTTGCTGAGGAGAAAAGATGACTAAAAAATTGTTAACAACCAGCTAAATCACCACCATCACACAACATTTCATATTGCATTGTGACAGCATGGGGGCTTCTGTTGAGGGCAGAAATAATCTTTCTTTTGAAGGCACTGTGGAAAGGAAGGTAAATGAACTGAGGAGGTACCTTAGATTTGAGGCAAGCTGGCCCTTTAAAGGCCATGAAAAACCAGTCAGAAATGCTCAGAATCACCAAAGGTTGAAACCAAATCATCCCCTCTAAATTGGAGTTCTCTGAGTGTGTCTCAGAATAAAGACTGCATTAGCAGATTTGGAGAGGTTGCAAAGATGCTAATGAAGCATGAACTACCTCCTCTCTGAAGAGCTTTCTGGGCGCCAGGCCACCCTCTGGCTTCCTTTTCTATTTATGTATGTATGTATTTATATTCTTAATTAATGGAAATGTCAACTCCCATTAGGTCAGGAGGAGTCAGTAATAAAAAGCTAGAGTACTGGGGAAGGGTAAAAACTCTTCTTTCAGTGCCAAGATTCTGGTCACATGGCTGGCTTGGCCTGGGCAGAGAAAATACATTTGCTAGTTTTGTTTTTGTTTTTGTTTTGTTTTTAGGGCCACACCCGTGGCATGTGGAGGTTCCTAGGCTGGGGGTCGAATTGGAGCTGTAGCCTACGACACAGCCACAGCAACGCAGGATCCAATCCACGTCTGCGACCTACACCACAGCTCATGGCAATGCCAAATCCTTAACCCACTTAGTGAGGTCAGGGATCAAACCTGCATCCTCATAGATACTACTCGGGTTCATTAACCACCAAGCCACAAAGGGAACTTTTCCATTTGCTACTTCTATATACAAGCGATGGAGCCCGTGTTGATAGTCCATTGACCTCCAGGGTATCTAGAAGGTTTTTTTTTTCCTTATTGAAGTATAGTTGATTTGCAATATTATATTAGTTTCAGGTATACAACATAGCAATTCAATATTTTTATAGATTATACTCCATTTAACATTATTATAAAACAATGGCTATATTTCCCTGTGATATATATCTTTGTTGCTTATCTATTTTTAAAAAATAGCATTGATGGTCACTGACAACTGTAAATTTTGGTTAAAAATAACTATGTTTTGATTAAAATAGTCTTTATAAAAGTATTTAAATGGATGTATAAAGTATTTATTTATTAGAAGAGGGAAAACTGTTAATCTTATAGGCTAAGTGCCAAAAATTCTATGGGAAAAAGGAAAGACCTATTGTTCACCACCCAATTTCCTTAGTACAAAATAGTGCCTGCTGAAGCCAAATATTTTTACATGAGAAAAAAATAGGAGTCCTATATTTGGAAATAATTTTAATTTTCCATTAATAATGTAAATAATCAAGTAACATATTACCATTTAACATCTTTATAACTTAGGTCCTCTCAGCTGGTGATGTTTCCCAGGAAGTAACTTTGGAATATTATAAAAATCTATAGAAAAGTATCATACATAATTGCAAAACACTAGAAACATGCATGTCTTTTAAAGTTAAGAATAAAATATAGATGCAACTTCAATTACTGACACTTTCCAACAATGTTTTTGAATTTCTAACCAATGAATAAGATGAAAAATTTAATAAAGTTAGGAATATTAGAAAAAATTTGTTAGAATTTTAAGTCTACATATATATATTTTTCTTTTTAGGGCCACATCTGTGGCATACAGAAGTTCCCAGGTTAGGGGTAAATTTGAAGCTGCAGCTGCCAGCCTATAACACTGCCACAGCAGTGTGAGATCTGAACCATGTCTGCAACCTATACCACAGCTCACAGAAACACCAAATCCTTAACCCACTGAGTGAGGCCCGGGATCAAACCCGCATCCTCATGGATACTAGTTGGGTTCTTAACCTACTTAGCCACAACAGGAACTCCAAAGAGTATATTATTTTAATTTTAGAAAATACTAAGCAATAAACTGAAGAACAATAATGTATTCAATAAAGTAGTAATTATTTTCCTATAAAGCAACAATAACGTTTAACAGGTCAATGGCAAAATACCTCATTTAAAATTAATCCAAGGAGTTCCCGTAGTGTTTCAGTGGTAATGAACCCAACTAGTATCTGTGAGGATTCGGGTTTGATCCCTGGCCTCACTCAGTGGGTTAAGGATCCAGAGTTGCTGTGAGCTATGGTTTAGGTTGCAGACACGTCTCTGATCTGGCATTGCTGTGGCCGGCAGCTACAGTTCCAATTCAACTCCTAGCCTGGGTACTTCCATATGCCATGGGGATGGCCCTAAAAAGATAAAAATAAAATAAAATTAAATTAAATTAATCCAAATACTGCAAAATGCCCAAGAATAAATATAAAAGTAAATGTACAAGAGCTATACTTACAAAAATAATTATAAAACTTTGCTAAGGGTCATAAAAGAAGATATGGGTAAGTGGAGAGATGTTTTAATGTGTTGTCTATTTGAAAAGTGATTGTAAAGCTTATCTGTAGGAATGTATAAGAAAAAATATATAACAGTAAAAAAGAACAGTGAGTGAGGACTATTCTAGATATCAAAATAAACTATAAAGCTAAATTATTAAAATAGTGTACCTAGCACTTGAGGAAAAAGGTAAATAAAAATCAGTGGGTCAAACTGGATAAGCCATATACATATGATCAAGTTGGCACTTTAAAGTAATAGAGAAGAGTTAACTATTCTTAAAATGGCATTAGGATAATTTGAAAATATTTAGAAAAAGAAAGAAAAAGGACCCTTTTATATGTCATATACAAAAGTAATTAACAGATGAAATGAGAAACAAAATGCAAAAACTATAAAAAGATTAGAAAAATCGGAAGAGATTACTTTCATAATCATTATTTGAGTAAGGTGTCCCGATGAAAAACTTAGGAAAATATTTTCAAATCTTAACCACTTAAAAATTAGAATATTTATATAGGGGTAAAAATCGTAAAGTTAAAATTCAAATCTCAAAGAAAATATTAATACCAATGAGCTATCTAAAGTTTCTAGAAATATATAAAAATTAATTCAAAAGGTAAAGAACAGGAAATATAGTACTTACAACTACCCTATGTATCTTTAAATAGAAATTTAATCTCAGTGGCAATTAAAATCATAAAGACTATGAAGTTCATCTCTTTGAAGTCAATACCCATGCATATTTATGATTTCAAAAAGAAGTGCTAAAAGAGGTTGTTTCTTTTAGATGTTTCAGCAATGGAAGTTTTATATACTTATTCAAGTGCCTTAACCGAATACTTCTGCAAAAATACAATCATCTCTGAAAACTTGTAAGTGTTAAACACAATTAAAAACTCAAATCACAACACAATTATACAAATTGAAACCTCTAAAATATAGGCATTTTAAAATGCTAAATTTCTCATATTTAAAAACACAAGAAACAAAAAGAATAACTTACACACAGATTATAAAAGTTACGAAGAGGTTAAAATGGTAATATACATATTGTCAGTGTAGATATATGACCTGTGTGTCCCTGCCATAAATTCTGCATACTTTCAAGCAAGCACAGTCTTAAATTTTTATTTCCTAGTGTATAGCCCAGTTCTTTATATCCAGAAGAAGCCTAAAAAATATTTGCTGAATGACAGGCAATCTTTACCTCCTTCCTAGAATATATATATGCCAAATTTTTCTTTGTATTAGCCCCCATGAATATAAATGGAATATGTACATACACAGATTTCTTTGAATTATTTAATAATGAAAAAATACATATATATATATTCTGTAATCTTTATCTGCTTCTGAATACTTATACATAAATTCAAATATCATAATTTAACAAGCTGCACCTATTAGGTGTCGTGGATATATTACCTCAAGTTAATTCACCAGGACTTCACTGAATAGAAAGAGGCAATCTGGAAGATTCTAGGTTGTTAGGTTAGCTTGATTAAAGTTAGTACATTTCCAGAGTTCCCTGGTGGCTCATCAGTTTAAGGATCTGGTGTTGTCACTGCTGTGGCTTGGGTCACTGCTGAGACAGGGGTTCAGCCCTGGCCCAGGAACTTTCACATGCCATGGCAGGGCCAAAAAAAACCCAAAAAGGTTAGTACATTTCCTAGCAGTGGATTTCTAAAGCACAGTAACAACATAAATGAAGGAATGATGAATGAAATGTGCTCACGTTTGTCTTCTACATTAACCAGATTTAATGCAGCCAATAAATCAACAAAGAAAACCCAGTTAGCCATATAACTAAACAGAAACAGGTAACTGGCAAGAGCAAGCCAACTTCACACATAAGTCTTCCAAATCTTTTAGGTTTTTAGCTGGTAGAAATGAATAAGCATTTCCCAATTATAAATATGGCTTTCAAGCACGTAGTATAATTCAAGTTGTATATAACAACTGTGACTGGTTAGTGCATTGTGTTCATCTCCCTAAGGTGATAAACTTACCTCCTAGTTTGTCTAGTTAACTATACTTTCTCCCATTAATAAACATTTCTTATTTAATGTGGAAATCTTTATTCCAAAAGAGCGCCAAACAAAAAAGAAAGAATCAGAAAGAATAGGTTTGCAATAAAACAAAGTCTATTTTCTACTACTAGTGGGAATGATGATGCTAGCTAACACATAATGAGTTAGTGTGATATTTAGTTGTTACTGTATATTGGGCAATGTCACAATCACTATGTATTAGCTAATTTGACTCTAATATCTTATTTGTATTATTTCCACTTAAGAAATAAGACAAAAGGTGAGGAAACTGAGCCGGAGAGGTGGTGCTGGTACATGTATCTTCTTTGAAGAATTTGCATGAGTTCACACTGAGTCATTAATGCTCACACATCATATTTATATGTACTTAAACAACTAGTAGTGAATGCTAAGAAGTTGGAGATTTTCGTGGCCCACAGTGAGTATAGTTGTAAATATATGTACATCTATACATACATTTGTGTGCATGTGCATGCTTGTGCATGTGCACCCACATATGCCTGAGGTCATTAACTTATAAAGATTGTTCTCTTTGAGAATGAGGGTGGAAAAGCACTGAGGCTCCCATCTAGTTGCTGGGAACCATGGTCGAGATTAAGGCATCCACTGACTGATCTACCCTCATTCTTTCCTTTCCTTTTCTGTGTGACACACCTCATGTGGCTAAGGAAAAGCATTCTATTTTTTTTTTTTTTTTTGTCTTTTATTTTGCCATTTCTTGGGTCGCTCTTGTGGCATATGGAGGTTCCCAGGCTAGGGGTCTAACCGGAGCTGCAGCCACCGGCCTACGCTAGGGCCACAGCAACACGGGATCCGAGCCGCGTCTGCAACCTACACCACAGCTCATGGCAACGCCGGATCGTTAACCCACTGAGCAAGGGCAGGGATCAAACCTGCAACCTCATGGTTCCTAGTCAGATTTGTTAACCACTGCGTAGCTAAGGAAAAGCAAAGCAACTGTGCCAAGATGATGGACTATACTTATCTGATGTAGAAATTATTTTCCCTGACTGGCATTATGAAAGAGAAGTTCTTACGTCTTGGTGCAAAATGGTGATGTAACCATCATATATCACAAGCCTCTAGAAATTTTCACGGTGCATTCACGTGAGAAAGACTCAAAGATGCAAATAACATATTAGTGATATAGGAAATAGTTCTGACCACACTTTGAGACCTGCTGTCCTGTGCACAATGAATAAAGAATAATTATTTTTTTGGTGAACCCAGGAAGTATTCACCAAAGATTCTTTGGACAAATATTTTAAACACAAATTTCATATTAAAAATTTTTTTTTTTGTCTTTTTGCTATTTCTTTGGGCCGCTCCCGCGGCATATGGAGGTTCCCAGGCTAGGGGTCTAATCGGAGCTGTAGCTACTGGCCTACGCCAGAGCCACAGCAACGTGAGATCCGAGCCGCGTCTGCAACCTACACCACAGCTCACGGCAACGCCGGATCATTAACCCACTGAGCAAGGGCAGGGACCGAACCCGCAACCTCATGGTTCCTAGTCGGATTCGTTAACCACTGCACCACGACGGGAACTCCATATTAAAATTTTTAAAAATATTCTAAGTAATATAGACACATATCCTTTAACATCTTTTCCCCAGCTATGGTTCCCAGCATTACCTTCTCAGGCCATCTACTCACAGAGAATCATGGTGGTTTCCAGATTCATGCTTTGCCACTGTTTTTTAGGGTCGCACATTCAGCACATGGAGGTTCCCAGACTAGGAGTTGAATCAGAGCTGTAGCCACTGGCCTACATCACAGACCCAGCAACACCAGATGCAAGCCACATCTATGACCTATACCACAGGTCACTGCAGCACAGGATCCTTAACCCACTGAGCAAGGCCAGGGACTGAACCTGCACGCTCATGGATACTAGTCAGTTTTGATTCTGCTGTGCCATGACACAAACTCCTGACACTACCTTTTTACAGATGGTTTACATTGCTATTGAGAAAGAACTCACTGTGCTAAGTTAGGTATTACATCATATACAAAAGACTCTACATCAAGCTCTCCTAATTTTTGGAACAAATTCAGTACTAGCAAGGTCACCAGCCTCAGTATGCAAAAATTCTTGAAAAGTCTCAACTATACCAGAGTTCCAGAGAGAAAATCTGTTAAATTTCTTGTTATCCAAGGATTACTCTGCAAAAGAAAAATGATTCAGCATTCACTAAAGAACATTTGTGAGAATTATCAGATATTACACCCATTAAAAATTAATGGACTTGTTATTTTTAAAAACAGTAGGAAAAATATCTCATGTAGATTACCTTTGGTCTTGCAAGGGAGCATTAATTTCTAATCTCTAGAAGAATTTCCTGGAAAAATAACTTTTCCTAATTGGCTTTAAAAACGTCAGGGGCTGATAATTTTCAGCACTCAAATAACAGGCTTGATTTTTTTTCAAATTTTAACTTCAATAGAAAAATATATAAAGTATCATTTTAGAAGATTAGAACATGTAAATAAACATAACACACATGATATAACATAAAATGGGTTTGGTAAATATTAAAATGGTTAATTTTCTTTGGCTTTCTAGGGCCACACCTGCAACATATGGAAGTTCCCAGGCTAGGGGTTGAATCAGAGCTGTAGCTGAGGGCCACAGCCATAGCCAGAGCAATGCGGGATTCGAGCTGCTTCTGTGACCTACACCACAGCTCATGGCAATGCCGGATCCTTAATCCACTGATCAAGACCAGACATTGAAGCTACATCCTCATGTGCACTAGTCAGGTTTGTTACTGCTGAGCCACAATGGGGACTCCCAAGTTTTATTGAGGTATATTTAATTTACAAGGTTGTGGTAATTTCTGCTGTACAGCAAATTGACCCAGTCATTCATATACACATATCCATTCTCTCTTAGATTCTTTTCCCACACAGATTATCATGGTATACTGGGTAGACTTCTCTGTGCTATACATCAGGTCCCCATTGGCTAATCATTCCATATATCTCAGTGTGCATATGCCAATCCTAAATCTCCAGTCCATCTCTCCCACTCCCTCACCTGTCCCCTTTGGTAACCATAAGTTTTTCAAAATCTATGAGTTTGTTTCTGTTCTGCAAATAAGTTCATTTGTATTTAGATAAGTTCATTTTTTTTAGATTCCACATATAGGTGATATTATATGATGCTTGTCTTTCACTGTCTAACTTCTCTTAGTAAAATAGTTTCTAGGTCTATCCATGTTGCTGCAAATGGCATTATCTCATACTTTTTTACGGCTGAGTAATATTCCTATATCTATACATCACATCTTCTTTATCCATTCCTCTGTTGATCTATTGATGAACATTTATGTTGCTTCCATGTCTTGGCTATTGTAAATAGTGCTGCAATAACACTGGGGTGAATATATCTTTTAGAATTATGGCTTTCTCTGGATAGATGCCCAGAAGTGGGACTGCTGGGTCCTATGGTAGTTCTATTTTTAGTATTTTGAGGAACTTCCATACTGTTTTCCATAGTGTCTGCACCAATGTATATTCCCACTAACAGTATGAGGGCTCTCTTGTCTCCACACCCTCTCCAGCATTTATTATTTATAGGCTTTTTGATGATGGCCACTCTGGCTAGTGTAAGGTGGTAGGTGCCTCATAGTAGTTTTGATTTGCATTTCTCTAATAATTAGTGATGTTGAGCATCTTTTCATGTGTTTTTTGGCCATCCATATGTTTTCTTTGGAGAAATGTCTATTTATATCTTCCGTGAATTTTTTGTATTGGGTTGTTTTTTCTTTTGATACTGAGCTGCAGGAGATGTTTGTATATTTTGGAGATTAATCATTTGTCAGCTGCTTCATTTCTCCCATTCTGTAGTTGTGCTTTTGTTTTGTTTATGGTTTCCTTTGCTGTGCAAAAACTTTCAAATTGAATTAGGTCCCATTTGTTTATTTTTGTTTTTATTGTCATTACTCTAGGAGGTGAATCTGAGAAGATATTGTTGTAGTTTATCTCAGCAAGTGTTCAGCATATGATCAGAAAGAGAAATTAGGGAAACAATACCATTTATCAACACATCAAAAAGAAAAAAAAAAACCTAGGCATAAACCTAGCTAAAGAGACAAAAGACCTGTACTCTGAAAACTATAAGACCCTGATGAAAGAAATCAAAGATGACACAAACTGATGGAAAGATATACCATGTTCTTCAATTGGAAGAATCAATATGGTCAAAAGAGTGTACTATCCAAGGAAATCTACAAATTCAACCCCTATTAAATTACCAATGGCATTTTTCACAGAACTAGATCAAAAAAATTTTAAATAGTATGCTACTGACACAAAAGCAGAAATATAGATCAACAGAACAGGATAGAAAGTCTAGAAATAAATCCAAGCACCTATGGTCAATTAATCTATGACAAAGGAGGCAAGAATATACAATGGGGAATGCTTCTTGAAGTTGCTCTTAGCAATAATTTTTGGCTATGCCACCAAACACACAGGAAGAGGAGAAAAAAATTAAAAAATGTGAGCATATCACACTAAAAAGCTTTTGCACAGCAAAGGAACAACAAAATGAAATGGCAACCTACAGAATTTTATAAAATATGTATCTGCAAAACATGTAACTAATAAAAGGTTAATATCCCAAAACATATTAAAAATTATAAATTCAATTTTAGAACCCAGACAATACAATTTAAAAAATGGGCAGGGGACATGAATAGATATTTCTGCAAAGAAAACATGCAAACAAAAAACAGGCACATGAAAAGATGCTCAATATCGCCAATCATCAAGGAAATGCAAATCAAAATCACAATGAGCTATCACCTCACACCTGTCAGAATGACTAATATGAAACAAATAAAACAAAACAATTATTGGCAAGGTTGTGAAGAAAAAGGAACCCTTGCACACTGTCAGAAAGAATGTAAATTAATGCAAACACTATGGAAAAGAGTATGAAGACTCCTCAGAAAATTAAAAACAGGACTACCATATGAACCAACAATTTCGTTTCTGGGTATATACCCAAATGAATGAAATCGAGATCATGGAAAAGAATCTGTGCTCCCATATTTATTGCAGAATTATTCATGATGAAGCCAAGACATGGAAGCAAACTAAATGTCCCTTGATGGACAAATTGATAAAGAAAATGTGCTGTGTACACATAGAATGGAACACTAGTCACCTCTAAAAAGAAGGAATTCTGGGAGGGGGAGGGAGTGGGATGGATTGGGAGCTTGGGGTTAATATTGCCTTTGGAATGGACTAGCAATGAGATCAATGTGTAGCACTGGGAACTACATCTAGTCACTTATGATGGAGCGTGATAATGTGAGGAAAAAAGAATGTATACATGTATGTTTAACTGGGTCACCATGCTGCACAGTAGAAAAAAAAATAATGTATTGGGGAAATAAAAAAATAAAAATAAAATAAAATAAAATAAAAATAAAAAGAAGGAATTCCTACAATTTACAATAATATGGATGAACATAGAGGACATTATGGTAAGTGAAATAAGCCATACACAGATGGATAAATACTATGTGATACCACTTATATGAGAAATCTAAACAGTCAAACTTATAAAATCAAAGAGTAGAATAAAGGGTGCCAGGTGCTGGGGAGCAGGAAGATGGGGAGATATTTGTCAAGGAGTACAAGCCTCAGTTATGCAAGATGAATAAGTCCTAGAGATTTTCTATAAAATACAGCACCTATAGTTAATAATACTGAATTATATATTTGAAAATTCACTAAATGTAGTATTTATATTAAGTATTCTTATAAAACATGATGATAAAGAGGGCAAGAGTAATCTATTGGACGTAATGGATAGATTTATGGTACTGATTGTGGTGGTCCCTTCACAAATGTATACTTATGTCCAACTCATCCAGCTGTATACACTGAATAGTAGTTTTTTGTATGTCAATCATAAATGAAATATTTTAAAAAATATTTCAAAAATTGGGCAGTTAAAACATGTTTATTTGTTTTAACTGCCCAATTTTGTTTCTACTCGAACAGATACTAAGTTATTGGTTCACTGTTATATGAGAGGACTAAATGATAGGTATTCACTAATCTGACAAAAATTCCAGAGGACAAGAAAAAACAAAACTGGTAATATGACCACAGTCTTTTTCTGACCAGTGAGTAGTAGAAAAAGAGAAGAAAAGAATTGAAACCCAAGTACAAATTACATTTCTTATCTTTGCTATCATCGTTATCCTCAGTAAAGTGAGTCATGCATATCACTTTTGGAATGTTTTTTTTTCCAATTTGTTATTAACATTTGCCACAGAGCCAAATACAGACACCTCCAAATAATCGAGCTTGCTGAAAACACTCTGAACTTGAACAGGGACCAATCTAGCTTGAGGCTGTCATTGTCAGAAAATTGTTCCCTGGAGAAACTGAACAGGCAAAGGAAAAAATTCTAGATATTTGGGTATCTGAAAGGAAATAATGCAGCTTTCAACCAATTAACCCTACAGTGAGGCAAACCAATCAACAAGGCCTGTTGCTGAAATCTGCTATTTTATTGCCTTTGGCACACACACACAGGCTATCTAGGACTCACTAGACACTTAAGGAAGGCCTCAGACAAGAGAGACAAAAACAAAGAAAAGCAAAACTTGGAAAAAACACGTTGCTGAAAAAAAAATCAAGAAAAAAGTCCAAAACCCATAATTAATACACTTTGAGACATAAAAAGCAATCTATAGAAAACAAAACAAGAAAACAAAACTATAAGCAAGAGTATTTGGGGTGGTGGGCAGGAGTTGAAAACATAACAGTAAAAGTTTTACATTAAGTTTGGGTATAAAAGATAAATTGAGAAAAATCTCTCAGAAATATTAACAAACAAAAAATACTATAAAGAAAAATAGGGAAGAAAAGGTATGAGAGGGCAGAGGGGAAGGAAGAGGGAGAGAATTGAGAGCAAACAGAAAGGTGAATTTGACAACCCAACTAAGAAGGGAATCTAGATTTACTTTGGCTATGTCAAAAGTTCAGAAATAACAGAAGACAAATTAATCATTAAAGTAGTAATTTAAAAAAGTTTCTTGTGCATACACCAAAAAAATAGCTTCAGAATCGGAAACACTCAAATTAAATGTTAAATGAGGCTCTAGGTATATTTTTAAAGGCAGTAACTATTTTTTCTTTCCAGTGGTTGTTTACAATCTTAGAATTTTTTTAAACTATAGAGAATTGGTCAATGAATATCTCCTATCAATTGCGGGAAACCGTTTAAGTTGTGCTTATGATTCCCAGAGGCAGAAGCAAGCAATGACCCAGGTCAAGTTAATATTGTGAAACAAGCTAAGTTAAGCTTCGTTTGTATGACTAAACTGATTTTGTCTGCTCCAGGAATTTTCAAGCTTGCTGCCCATTTGTGTTTGATTTAAACACCATTAAAAAGAGAAGATATATGTGCAATCAGTATTGGACTCACTGAGACACCAGGCTTCAGGACAAGAGGAAACTAACCTAGAAGGATATTTTTTATTTTCCAAGTCAGGAGGAAGGATAGAGGGAAGGGGATAACTGAAGCACGTCTACTGAATCCCTGTGTTCAGTTTCACAGCTCATGAATACTCTTCTTTAGAGAAAATGTCTCTTCTGTGGAGAATTACAGACAATTTGTGAGAGCATCCTCGACGTATTACTTGCAAAGTATATATCAGATCTAATTGTAAATGAAAATAATGCTCTAATTTGGAGAGATCTCTCTGTACCCCAAATGAACTGAGCCCAAACCAAATAATTGTGGTTATTCCAGGCCTCAAAACGTCTCTAAAAAATAGATTTTGATTTTTCACAAACTATAATCTAAAACATGTCTCTCCATAACACATCATACTGAGACCTACTGATGTCCTTTGGAACCAAAAGAGACCTGCAGTTTTTTGGTTTGTTTATTTGTTTTAATTTTCTATGAGCCCAAGGATAATTCCATATAAACAAGCAGCTTTCTTCCAAACCTCAAAACAAAGTATTTTTTATAGGCACAACAGAAGACAAAGTTTGATTTAATTGAGCTCTGAGAGTTTGACCTCTCAGGGAGGGAGTTAACCTTGCAGAACTTTTGGGAGAGTGCTGGTGAGGGGGTTGGGGGCTGGGTAGGGAAAAAGACTGCCCCATATGATAAGCCAGCCGCAACTGCTAAGTTTGGACCCTGTTAAGATACCTAACCATGGCAGAGTGGTGCTTCCTGAAGCAAGATTAGCGAGAAAAGGAATAGGGCTGATGGCAAAGATTATGACATATCTTGTGGCTGTCAGCATTAGATTATATTCAGGAATGACAATCAAAATTGTAACTAGAATGGCATGTCAAGAACAATAAAAACAGAACAGCTGCTGAGGTATTTGATCAAACGCTTGTCTAAGTACTTCTGTGAAAGTTATTAAGTTACTAAGGTTAATAACCAACTGCCCTTCAGATAGGGATAGTCTCCTGGATTACCCAGGTAAGCCCAATGCAACCCAATGCAATAACAGGAGACCTAAAGAGCAGAAAAGGAAGCCAGAAGAAGCAGTAAGAAAGATGAAGCACAGATGGAGGTTAGACAGATTTCAAGTGTGAGGAGGAGTCAACATACAGTTGTTGAGTCTGTGATACAGGGACTCATGTGGAGCTAAGGCTCTAGGCTGACAGCCAACAAGGAAACGAGGACCTCAGTCCACCACAACAAAATGGATTTTGCCAACAACCTGAATGAGTTTGGAAACAGGCCTTTTCCAGACCTTTCAGTTAAGAGCCCTTGACTCAGTGTCTGAGATGCAGATCAGAGAACCCAATCAAGCCAACCCAGACCTACAGGACTGTGAAATAACAAAGTTGTGCTATTTTAAGCTGCTAAATTTGTGGTAATTTGTTACAACAGCAATAAAAATCTAATATAAATGCCCAGACTATCAGTAGAAATTGCGCATAGGCTATACATTGTAACTGCACACTACCAGCCCTGGCTATTCCATTGAACATTTTACCTGTAACTGGTATTACTACCCAACTAACCACTGAAATTCAGAAAGTTTGTTGCTGCTTATCTCCTCCTACATTCTATTTACAATCATAAAGTAAATACCTAAATATTCATTATCCCTGTAGACTAATCCCATCTTGTATAGGTATTTAGTGGCAAGGGCCAATAATATTGATACTTAATAATTTCATACCTTGGACTCTAACCCACTCAAAACATTCTAGAGGTTCACATGCTTGATATAGGAGACTGTTAACAGCATTTTATGTAATAATAAAGAATAAATAAAATCCATCATGGCACAAATATTATGTGAAATATTATGAAACCCTGAATAGATTTTTTTGAAGGACATAATCTCTATATACTAAATGAAAGCAGGATACTAAATTGAATCCATGGTCTGAGTCTAATTTTATTAAAAATACAAATATACTTGCACATACAATGAAGACTGGAAAGAAATACATTGTTAGAGTGATAACTAATGCGTGGTAGGTTTTTAGTAATGTTTAGTTTATTTGCAGCTTTCATCAAATTTCTATTATTACTTTGAAATTTCATATTTTTAAAAAATACTCATCATTGTAGAATTAGTTTTCTATTTATATATTTGGTACAAATTCTATATATTACTTTGCCAAATTGACCTTCTAGCACATTGGTTTCTTCATTTTTAAAAATAGATTGACCCAAAGGATCTAACATTTCTTTAAACACAAAAATTCTAAGACTATCTAAATATAGAAGTGTTTAGAAACCCTAGGTTTATAATATCACCTAGAGTCACCACTTGGACTTGGCACTTTGCTATTGTCCTCTTTCATGTCACTGTTGCATAGGTCCTTCATGAGCACTTTTTAACTCTGAACATGAGTGATCTCTTAGATCACAGTAAACGAGCTTCTTATTTTCCATCCTATCATTACATGAGTTTTGAATACAGTTAAGAAAGTAAAAACAAGAGCACAAACCATTGGGAAATTGCTATCTTAATTTGTCTTGATATTATTCTAAGAAATATTCCTATGTAAAATGAAAACTACATAGAATTGTTTGGGACTTTCTTTTTTGTTTGGTTGTCTTTTTTAGGGTTCCACCTGCAGCATATGGAGGTTCCTAGGCTAGGGGTCGA